>NC_138210.1:45270702-45870702 GCF_964194415.1 Vipera berus
AACTATAAATGGTTCTTAAAGAGGGTGAGGTATATATAAACAAACTACAGTGGGACAAAAAAGTATTTAGTCAGCCACCAATTGTGCAAGTTCTCCCACTTAAAAAGATGAGAGAGGCCTGTAATTTTCATCATAGGTATACCTCAACTATGAGAGACAAAATGGGGGGAAAGAATCCAGGAATTTTTTTTGTAGGATTTCTAACGAATTTAATTCATACATTCCTCGGTAAAATAAGTATTTGGTCACCTACAAACAAGCAAGACTTCTGGCTCTCACAGACCTGTAACTTCTTCTTTAAGAGGCTCCTCTGTCCTCCACTCGTTACCTGTATGAATGGCACCTGGTTGAACTTGTTATCAGTATAAAAGTCACCAGTCCACAACCTCAAACAGTCACACTCCAAACTCCACTATGGCCAAGACCAAAGAGCTGTCGAAGGACACCAGAAACAAAATTGTAGACCTGCACCATGCTGGGAAGACTGAATTTGCAATAGGCAAGCAGCTTGGTGTGAAGAAATCAACTGTGGGAGCAATTATTAGAAAATGGAAGACATACAAGACCACTGATAATCTCCCTCGTTCTGGGGCTCCATGCAAGATCTCACCCCGTGGAGTCAAAATGATCACAAGAACGGTGAGCAAAAATCCCAGAACCACACGGAGGGACCTAGTGAATGACCTGCAGAGAGTTGGGACCAAAGTAACAAAGGCTACCATCAGTAACATACTACGCCGCCAGGGACTCAAATCCTGCAGTGCCAGACGTGTCCCCCTGCTTAAGCCAGTACATGTCCGGGCCCGTCTGAAGTTTGCTAGAGAGCATTTGGATGATCCAGAACAGGATTGGGAGAATGTCATATGGTCAGATGAAACCAAAGTAGAACTTTTTGGTAAAAACTCAACTCGTTGTGTTTGGAGGAGAAAGAATGCTGATTTGCATCCAAAGAACACCATACCGTATTTTCCGGCGTATAAGACTGGGCGTATAAGACGACCCCCTACATTTCCTGTTAAATTATAGGGTTTGGGCTATACTCGCCGTATAAGACTACCCCTCTTCCAACGCACACCAAATAAAAATTAAAAAACATCAGATTTGATTTTAATATGGTAATTTTAATTCAAATGCTTATGACATGCAGGTGCTTAGGAAAACTGTCACTTATAAACATAAGGCTGTTTGTCATCAAACATGTAAACATAAAACAGTGAAAGTGGATTAAATAATAATAATAATAATAATAATAATAAGAAGAAGAAGAAGATGAAGAAGAAGATGAAGAAGATGAAGAAGAAGAAGAAGAAGAAGAAGAAGAAGAAGAAGAAGAAGAAGAAGAAGATGATGATGGAGGGGACCTTGGAGGTCATCTAGTCCAACCCCCTGCTAAGGCAGGAAACCCTATACCATTTCAGACAAATGGCTGTCCAGTCTCTTCTTAAAAACTTCCAGTGTTGGAGCATTCACCACTTCTGGAGGCAGGTTGTTCCACTGGTTAATTGTTCTAACTGTCAGGAAGTTTCTCCTTAGTTCTAGGTTGCTTCTCTCCTTGACTAGTTTCCATCCATTGCTTCTTGTCCTGCTTTCAGGTGCTTTGGAGAATAGCTTGGCTCCCTCTGCTTTGTGGCAGCCCCTGAGATATTGGATCACTGCTATCATGTCACCCCTCACCCTTCTCTTCATTAAGCTACACATACCCAATTCCAGCAACTGTTCCCTATTATCCTAATTCACTTTTTCACTTTTCCTAATTCACTCTAAAGCTTTCCCTGCACAGAGCCTTAAATAACACCAGCTGCCTGCAATTAGTGCAGGTTCGCATCCCACCAGGCTCAAGGTTGACTCAGCTTTCCATCCTTCCAAGGTAGGTAAAATGAGGACCCAGATTGTTGGGGGCAATAAGCTGACTTTGTAATAATGCTGCTTGGGGGGGGGTGAAAGCCCTAATAAACAGGCATATACACAGAATGAAGGCTATTGCTAAGCACACTGATTTGTGCTTTAAATTGTAAGCCACCCTGACTCTTCGGAGAAGGGCAGGATATAAATGGGATTAAAAAAAAAAGACCAAATGGGAGATCCGCTCCAGGTTTTCCAGCCAGCCCGCCCAGTTCCTGAGTCAAATGTGTCCTTAGAGCTAAGCAGCTGCTCTGGCTGCTGCCTTCCCCACCTGCCTTTCAAGTTGGGATAGACTACAGCTGCTCTTCAACTTTAGAAGGAAAGACGCCCAGACCCCAGCCTGTAAAAAATCACAGACTGCAGCTTCTTCTCCAATTGGTCCCGCTTTCCCTGCGCAGACTAAATGGGAGATCCGCTCCAGGTTTTCCAGCCAGCCCTGTCCCTAAATTTTCAGCACCCGGCGTATAAGACGACCCCTGACTTTTGAGAAGATTTTCATGGGTTAAAAAGTAGTCTTATACGCCGGAAACTACGGTACCTACCGTGAAGCGCTTTGGGGCTGTTTTTCTGCAAAGGGACCAGGACGACTGATCCGTGTAAAGGAAAGAATGAATGGGGCCATGTATCATGAGATTTTGAGTGAAAACCTCCTTCCATCAGCAAGGGCATTGAAGATGAAACGTGGCTGGGTCTTTCAGCATGACAATGATCCCAAACGACAATGAAGGAGTGGCGGCTTCGTAAGAAGCATTTCAAGGTCCTGGAGTGGCCTAGCCAGTCTCCAGATCTCAACCCCATAGAAAACCTTTGGAGGGAGTTGAAAGTCCGTGTTGCCCAGCGACAGTCCCAAAACATCACTGCTCTAGAGGAGATCTGCATGGAGGAATGGGCCAAAATACCAGCAACAGTGTGTGCAAACCTTGTGAAGACTTACAGAAAACGTTTGACCTCTGTCATTGCCAACAAAGCGTATATAACAAAGTATTGAGATGAACTTTTGTTATTGACCAAATATTTATTTTCCACCATAATTTGCAAATAAATTCGTTAAGAAATCCTACAATGTGATTTCCTGGATTCTTTCCCCCCATTTTGTCTCTCATAGTTGAGGTATACCTATGATGAAAATTACAGGCCTCTCTCATCTTTTTAAGTGGGAGAACTTGCACAATTGGTGGCTGACTAAATACTTTTTTGTCCCACTGTATATGTATCCTTTGGACTAAATTCAACTCCCACTTACAACAGTTTATTACAGGTATCCATACCTATCCTTTACAGTGCTGACTGAGAAAGACTGAAGAGGGTTCCAAAAGAGGAAAAAAAACAGCATTCCAAATTCCTGTTACCTCAGATTCAATCCTTCCTTCAGCCATGCCCATTATGTAGCACCCAAAAGTTGATTATTGCAACACAGTCTACATGGGGCTACCCTTGAAGAGTATTCGGAAGCTACAATTGTCCAGAATGCAGCAGTGCAAAAAGTTCTGGAGGCCCCTAGGGTGGCATATGCAACACCACTGTTACATCAGCTGCACTGTCAATCTGCTTCTGGATCCAATTCAAGGTGTTGCTCATTACCTTTAAAGCCCTCTATGGCAGTGGCCCCCAATCCTTTGAGCACCAGGGACCAGTTCCATGGAGAGAGGTTTTTCCGTGGACTGGAGGGGGCATGGTTTCGCATGGTGCCTGCATCCCACAGATGGGGCTTTGCTTGTTTGCGCAGACCGGTGCCAGTCCATAAACTGGGGGTTGGGGACCCCTGCTCTATGGCACAGGTCAAAGATATCTGAGGAACTGTCTTACCCCAATGGGATCTGCCCACCCCACTCGTTCTGGCAGAAAGGGCCTACTGCAGACCCCTTCAGCCAAGGAATTGTGGCTGGCAGGGTCTAGAAGAGCCTTTTCTACCATGGCTTCTGCAGTCTGGAACATCTTTCCCCAGGACATGAGATTCGCCCTCACCTTTCTGGGCTTTAGGAGGAGCCTTAAAACAGCAAAATGCACAGTACATGAATTTAATAAATAAAAACAATAAAAAGTGTTAACTGAGGGAATGCAATTTTAACAGGAAAAACTTTGAAAGAAAAACTGAAATATGTTCCTCCTTATTGTTAAGGTAAGTGATAAAGGAAACAAATATTCTTATGGTTAGCTGAACTGACAAGTTAGACATTTCATTTTTTAAGGAGGCTTACTGTGAACATTAACAAAAGTTTGCACTTATTGGTAAATACCGGTAGATTGTGTGATTTCCTTCTGTATTGAAAAACACTTACTGATTCAAAAACTAGAAGCAAACTATAACATGATATGCACACAATATTACTCACATAAACAAAATATGAATAGCAGCATTAACTCTGGTAATATAGTTAAACTACTAACTGCAACCTAAGTGCTAGATGTATAGATAGCCCGACTATCTTTTTACACTGGCTTTTGAAAAGCAAATGAAAAGACTCCTAACAATGAAATTAAATTACACTTGTATGTGAGCAAGTACATAGGCTCACACAAAATTTATGGAGAATATAAAAGAAACCCAGATATTGGTCAGAGGAAAATAGTTTGACTCTGCTTATTTTAGTCTCCTTCACAAGATTTTGGGCAGTTTTAAAGTTATTATCAACAAAATTAGCTGCATTATATACAAAATAAAGTTAGAGTATTAGCTTAAAAAATGAATTTCACATATGAAAACCTAATTATTAAAAAACTCAGTCCTAAATAATTTACAGTTCGTTTAATATTCAATTAGACAGTTACATCCTAGCACTGCTTGTCAAGTATAGGATTACAACTGTAATTCATAACTATACTTACAATTATTACAAAGTTTCTGATACCCAGCTAAAGGACATGTCAATTAAAAATATACTGTTTTATCTTGAATTATATTTAATACAATGTTAAAAACTGCTGTCTACTAGTGGAAAAATTACTTAGGACACTGGAAGGAATGCTTTTATTAAAGAAATTAGGATATGGAAAGTTATAAAAAAAATCCTTAACACTTTTTCCACTTGTAGCTCTTTACCATGTATTTGATGGTACCCATGGTCTAAGGCAGGGGTCCCCAATCCCTGGTCTGTGGACCAGCACCAGGCCGCGGCATGACAGAAACTGGGCCGCACAAACAAGTAAAGCCCCATCCACAGAGTGCAGGCAGCACATGAAACCATGCCCCTCTGGTCCGCAGAAAAAACTCTCTCTACAGAACTGGTCACTGGTCCCCAAAAGGTTGGGGGCACTGGTCTAAAGACAATACGAACATGTTTTGTTTATTTTTCTGTTTATAGACAGGGAGGAGGAGGAGGAGGAGGAAGCGGCTTACTGACTACTGGAGAGACCAAACTGGCCTACAAGAAAGACCAAATGAAGAACAGAATAGAGGCATGGGAAGACAAAGCACTACATGGCCAGTACAATAAAAAAATAGCTGGGAAAGCAGATAATAACAAGACCTGGCAATGGCTAAGAGCAGGAAAGCTGAAGAAAGAGACCGAGGGACTAATTCTGGCTGCACAAGACCAAGCCCTAAGGATAAGGCTTAAGGATATGGGATAACCCAGTGATGGCAAACCTTTAGAGACCGAGTGCCCAAACTGCAACCCAAAACCCACTTATGTATCATTGGGTGCCGGGTGGGCGTGGCCCTTTGGGTGGGTGTGGCCAATTGGGTGGGCATGGCTCACTGGGTGGGCATGGCTGCGGTGGTAACGGCAATCTGGGTGGGACTAAAAAGTTCAATCAATCAATTCCAACTTTGTGAGATCTTTTTTTTCCCCCACGAGAAGTTGAAATTGATTGATTGAATCTTTTTTTTTTTTGCACATGGCGGCGGAGGCCTAAAGCGAAAAGGTTTTATAAAACCCAGCTGAAGGCCTAGGACTGGGGCGACGGCGCGCGTGCCCACAGAGAGGGCTCTGTGTGCCGCCTGTGGCACCCGTGCCATAGGTTCGCCACCACTGGGATAACCCAAAGAAACACAACAAGAATGTGGCTTGGTGTCCTGGGCAATTTGTGTGCCCAAAAAACGATGGTGGGGTGGCAGGGATAGTGTCGCTAAGAGTGGCTGGGAAGTGCCGCTAGGACCCGACTAAGCCAATTGAACCCTACATCGTAAGGGGAACATGGGTAGCTGTAGTTCGAGGGTCAGAATTAGGACACCCATTGGAGATATATTCGAGACATGGGATCAGAGGCGAGTGCCTGTCCTGGATCGTATGGAAAAGGAAGCGAGCAAGACAAATTTGTGAAGAATGGGCTTTGCTCAGGGCTTTGCTGTGAAACCAATTTGGCTAAATAAAGGTACTTAAAAGGGAAAATAAGAAATAGTGATTCTCTCTCTCTCTTTCTATGCAACCACATGGTATGTTTAAGATTTGTGCCTTCCCTAATTTGAGTTAAATGACATTTGTGATGGGAATGACCAGGATGTGTAAAACTAAGACTTCTGTTTCCTTTTTCTCTTTTCTTTTCCTTGTCTTTGTGTGTATATGTGTGTCAAAGTCTTTGTGTGTGAGGTAAATGTGACTGTTAATTGTCTCTAATCCAAAGAGAAAAGAATTTTAAAATTCTGCTAGAAATTCTGCTTAAAATAAGCCATCAAAAGAAAAATACCCCCACTCTGTTTGTCTGGCCAACAGACAGAGTGAAGAAAAATGCCCCCCCCCCTTTCTCTCTCTGTACTCTTAAGAAAGGCCCAAAGACAGCAGGAGGGAATGTTTTAAGTTCATCTGCTGGAAAAGTTTCACTCTTGCATTTATTGTATGTGTTGTAAATGGGTTTTATCTGTCTATCCTTTTCCTGAAACATGACCACCATTTTTCAAGTTGCAACTCTTTAGTCCTCTTTAACATGTTGCAAATGTTCAATTTCAGAAATGAGACCTTTCATTTTTGTACTTACCAGAATCCAGCCTTTCTCTTGTCCTCATCTGTGTTGTCCCCATCTTATGTTTCTTTAACCACTGCAGTATTAATGCCTTTTCAAACTCTGTCTGCAAGCTACCCCTCCCCCCCAATTCTACTTCTCTTTTTCTTATCCTGTTCTCCATGCTTTTGTCTGCCTTTCCTGGGAGAGTCCACCCAGAAAGGGGGGAGAAGATCTTGCTCTCATGTCTTTCAGCCCTACACAGATGCCCCCCCAAACCTTTGGAAGCAGAGCACACTGACCCAGATGCTGCCTCCATCCATTTGAGCCATGGAATTGGGTTTTGAATCCAGCCATCCACTAAAAAGCCTCCATGCAACCTGAATGGAACAGATCTTCCCAAGTCCTACCATTCCCCCAGATCCCTGTGAAAGCTGCAGAGGAAGGAAGGAGTCCTGGAGCCATTGGTCCCCACGTGAAGCCTCAGAATAAAATTAGGAAGATTATGGAGGGAGGGTGGAAACACATTGTAAGGTTTTCTTTCTTGCCCCATTTGTGTTGTAATTAAGCAGTTGAATGTATTTATGGAGTGATGCCATTGGGAATAGTTGGCACAGAAGTCCTGAACACCTTGGATTTCTGTCTGGTGGGAGGAAAACTTATCCAGAATGTTTGTATTGCCTGTTTGTATTAGTAGCTGCACACACACACACACCATTCATAATCACACTGAGTCTATCTCTTTCACCTACCTTCAATAAAGCTCCAGCCTGATTCTTGCCCTGTGTCATTAAAACTTTGTAGGAACAACTTCCTGCAAATTCCAAGGGGGAGGGAACCAGGCCCCCTCAGGTGATTTGCAATTCATATGCCCTGACTGAGGAAGTAGCAGGAAAGGGATCTCCAAACCCAAGCCCTGAATATCTTGCACTGGTAGACTCAGATTGGGAGTCCTAGGGTTCACTATGTGCAATTTAAGAAAATTTAATAGCCTGGCTTGCATACAGGCTAACCTCAACTGGACATTACAAACCTGGATGCACTGAACTAGGAGCTAAGGCAGGAAACAACCCCTGAAAATGGGCATCCAGTAGTTATGTACTGAGGCAAACCATGGCTCTGAAGAATTTTGGGAGGAATGTGCAAACCTGACTGGAAGCTCAAAGTGATATCCAACATTTGAAAATGATTGGCACAGAATATCGGACACTATAAATTTCTTTCCCACCTAACAGAAATTTTGCCCTGACTTTTAAACCTTTATGGGTTGGAAGCTCCCCTTTTGGGAGCCACTGCAGGGATCTTTTTCTGCTGCCTCCATTAGTGTCTTCCCCCTTTTTCTTTTTGGCTTAACAGTTTAAAGGTTGCTTACCAAATCTCCCTGACCAGATCAATTTTAATCTTGTGCCAGTAAGTGTGTCATTCACACACTTATGGCACAAAGGGGGAATTTGTGGGAAGTCAGCACCCCCCAGAAGGAAAGATTAAAAAGGGAGAATATTATGTTTCCTCAAAGAATCTTAAAAGAGGCAGAAAAGCATGCCCAGTTTTCTTAATAGCCCCAAGTCTCCCTCCCTCAAGCAGAAACCAACTCTGTAAAAATGCAAATGTAAATAATCCAGGAAGGTTGGAGGTCCACAGCTAGAAGCTTAGGAAGACAAAGACACCTAAAATCTACATACCCCACCCAAACTCTAAGACAGGACATAATAGACCAATACACAGATGCCAAAGGGCACACTCAGACTCAGGTCAAAGTTCATGCCACAGTGACACTGACAGACTCTATCTACCAAGGCAAATAGGTGGGCGTGGAATGCTGCAAGTACATCAGGTGGTTGAAGAAGAAAAAATGGCTTTGGAAGAATATCTGAAGGACAATGATGAAGATGCACTGAAATTAGTATATCAGGAAGGCTTACTGACTACTGGAGAGACCAAACTGGCCTACAAGAAAGACCAAATGAAGAACAGAATAGAGGCATGGGAAGACAAAGCACTACATGGCAGGTACATTAAAAAACAGCTGGGAAAACAGATAATAACAAGACCTTGCAATGGCTAAGAGCAGGAAAGTTGAAGAAAGAGACTGAGGGACTAATTCTGGCTGCACAAGACCAAGCCTTAAGGACAAATGCATACAAAGTCAAAATTGAGAAGACAGTAACAGACAGTAAGTGCTGCCTATGCAAAGAAGCTGAAGAAACAGCGGACCACCTGGTAAGCTGCTGCAAGATGATCGCACACACTGACTACAAGCAGTGGCATGACAAAGTAGCAACAATGGTGCATTGGAAGATCTGCAAGAAATATCATTTGCCTGTAAGCAAGAACTGGTGGGATCATAAAATAGAGAAAGTCATAGAAAATGATAAAGTTAAACTGCTCTGGGACTTCAGAATTCAAACAGACAAGCACCTGCAACATAACACCTCGGACTTAACAATTGTCAATAAGAAAGACAAAAAAGTCTGGATAGTGGACGTGGCAGTGCCTGGAGACAGCAGAACAGACGAGAAAGAACTGGAGAAGATAACAAAATACAAAGACCTACAAATAGAAATAGACAGACTGTGGCAAAGGCAAGCAAGGGTAGTACCAATAGAAATAGGCGCCTTGGGTGCAATCCCAAAACAACTGGAGCACCACTTGAAGACCATTGGCATTGACAAATTCGCCATTAGTCAATTGCAAAAGGCGGCCTTACTAGGAAATGCTTCAATCCCGTGACAATATCTATAATACCATCAAACATCTACATCTGCCTATTACAGGTCCTTGGTAAGGACTCGATAGGTAGACAAAAATGTCAGATCCAGTCTGAACATCTGGCTGACTGTGCGATGATCAATAATAATAATGATGATGATGGTGATGATGTTGTTGGAAGGGACCTTGGAGGTCATCTAGTCCAACCCCCTGCTCAGGCAGGAAACCCTAGGGCCTATACCATTTCAGACTGTCTGTCCAGTCTCTTCTTAAAAACTTCCAGTGTTGGAGCATTCACAGCTTCTGGAGGCAGGTTGTTCCACTGGTTAATTGTTCTAACTATCAGGAAGTTTCTCCTTAGTTCTAGGTTGCTTTTCTCTTTGATCAATTTCAATCCATTGGCTCTTGTCCTGCCTTCAGGTGCTTTGGAGAATAGCTTGACTCCCTCTTCTTGTGGCAACCCGAGATATTAGAACACTGCTATCGTGTCACCCCTAGTCCTTCTCTTCATTAAACTAGACATACCCAATTCCAGCAACTGTTCCTTATATGTTTTAGTCTCCAGTCTTGTGATCATCTTTGCTGCTCTTCTCTGTACTCTTTCTAGAGTCTCAACATCTTTTTTACATCATGGTGACCAAAACTGGATACAATATTCCAAGTGTGGCCTTACCAAGGCATTGTAAAGTGGTATTAACACTTCACGTGATCTTGATTCTATCCCTCTGTCAATGCAGCCTAGCACTGTGTTGGCTTTTTTGGCAACTGCAGCACACTGCTGGCTCATATTTAAGTGATTGTCCACTAGACTCCGAGATCCCTCTCACAGTTACTACTATTGAGCAAGATGAACTTTGTTGTTAGAGAAACGGCTGCTAGTCACTAAATATGTAAAGCAAAAAGTTTTGGTTGTAACTGTATTCTACTGCAGGCGTCACCAACCCCTGGGTCGCTGCCTGTTTCAAACCGGGCTGTGTGAGCAATGGGCAAACATGTAGGCAATGCTCCACTTGCATGAGCAGTGGACTCTAGCGCTCGAGCGTGAAGCTCCACTCACACAAGCAGAGGGAGCTTGTGTGGAGGGTGCTTGTGCTCAAGCGTGAAGCTCCACTCACATGAGCAGAGGGCGTTCACACGCGAAGCACCAATTAAGCTGTGTGTGTGCGCCTGTCACTCACACGCCTCCCCGCCCCAAGGTGGAAAGGTTGGGGACCGCTGTTCTACTGCACTGAAAAAAGTTGGAGGGTTGCTGTTTTTCTTCCTTTCTCTTTTTTGTGGAACCCCTGCCCCATTCCCTTATGATCTTCGTTTGCATTTTATACTATAATAAACTTTAATACAAAATAATATATTTTAAATCAGATTCATCTTTGCAGATTATTTCCAATAGTAATAATCTGAAATATCCCTTGCCTGAATACATGTAGAATATACTCAGCAAACCCAATTGTAAAAGAACTCCTACAATTAAAATAAAAAAAATATTTTTATAAACAAAGGCTTCATGGAAATATTTCTGAATTTGTAAAGCACAAATAACTATGCCAACAAGGCAATGTGTAAGACTGTTTTAATCTAAAACACTAAAAAGTTTGGTTTTAATTTATCCAATGTATAAAAACCACTATAAAGCATGTGACAATATAACTCTACTTTTAACTTCTCTAGAGCCCTGAATGTAGGTGACAAAATTTACTTCAGGGCTGAGTGGAGGATTTGATACTAAGATTTTCAAGTTCCAATATTCAGTTATATTACATTATCACTTTAGTAAGCCTTTCCTATTTTTTCTGGGAATGAAAATAGATTAGGCAGTTGAAATAACAACAAATGTTAACAGTGCCACACAATTCACATTACTTAAATAAAAGTAGAGTACATGTCAAGACTTGGTTTCCTGTATGCCATGAAATACCCACTTCACTCCTTTGCAATACCACTGTGGTAGATGACATTGCTGTCATCATTGTGGTAGAAGATCATTATTCAATTTTAATTAGAACAGAGTAAAGGTGATGTTACCTAGTTTGGTTAATGAAATATCTGCAAGAGAACAACCAAGCTCAGAGAGCACCCTGAGCATTTTGTGACATGCATACTACAAGCAACTTGAGCTGAAACCTATTTCTTTAGGCATAAAACACAGTAAATGCTTTAATGAAGCAACAAGGTTTAAAAAATAGCAATTAAAAGTTGTACTGAAAATTCAAGAAAATCTGATTTTATCAGTTATGACCCAAGAGATTAGTAGTAAGAACAAAAACTCCTATCCCGATTACTGCATACAGCACAGTATGCTGTTGTGTATCTACACACTAAACCAAGCCTAATGATTAAAACGGCTCTGTGAACTTCTCCTTGTTTACTTCCAAACAGTTAAAGCAGCAGGCCTGAACCAATAAGGATAAGAGCCCATATTATCCTGTTATGGATGTACCATATTTCTCTCAGGCACCATACCTGCACACATAAAGCAATTACAGTTCACTAGCCTTTCATAGAAAATATCAGAAGATCGGGCACTTTTAAGTGTCTCCAAAATAATGCTTCCTGAATTCTCTTCCACTTGTAAAAAGCTTTTCAGATAACCAGTGGTATTTTTAAATATTGACCAGTATTAGCTGTAATGTGCTAATATATCTTGCTACCAAATTTAGCTAATTGTCAAAGGAATTAAAAATTAAAAATAATTCAAGAACATTAAACATACACAAAATATGATGGCAATTTCAAAGAAAACACCTCAGCTTGCCAGACCATACATTTCTTATATGTAAAAAGGCAATTATCTACAAGATGAAAATAAAAGTACCATTAAAAAAACTACTAAAAACCTATTTCTTTTTTATGTAGTGTATATGTATTTTATGTAGTGCTCTGCCAAGCTGAAATAACGGTGAGGCAAATTGATTAAACTATTATTTTAATATTTAAAAAAAGATTAAAGGAAACTTACCACCATCCCTTTCTCTAACTCTGTAACTATGAATGGTTTTAGCTTTATTGTGTCCGGTACTGTCACTGTATTTGTTTTCAGGACTATCCGATCGCCGCAACATTTTATTTGGTGGTGAAGGGTCTGTGGCGTCTCGCATCTTGTCATGCCGGTGATCACCACCACTGGGGTGACTCCTTGATGTGTACTTAAGAGCCTGTAAGAAATTACAAGAATAGATTTTTAAGTTGTATTATACCTAGAATTTACCATGGATACTTTTATTATCCAGATTTTTAATATCTGACATTTAAAGTATATACTTAGGCATATTCTAGGTTAGTATTATTCTTGGACATAAACTCCATGGTGTATCACAAACTGTTTTTCAGACAACTCAATTCAAAACAGTTCAACAATAGTTTGCCTTGCAGCTGTCCAAAACTATCTGTAGATCTACCTAACAAGTTATCCAGAATGTAACCCAATACTTGATTGTTTTAAAAATTTCCTAGCAATTGATTCTGGATGTTTGATTTTTATTTTCTATTAATGAGTTATATCACTGATCAATGGGATCTATTAAAAATAATGCATTTAAGATTCTGATTAACCAAAACAGACAGTAGTGTGTACACTATTTTTAACAGAGAGTAACATATTTGGAGTATATGTTCATACTTGTTTAAGAGAGCAAACTTTTGAAACAGATGTAAATGTTAATAGTTATATAAATATCATAAATGATACTGCTATAAGAGGCATTTCATGGTGGTAACTTTTTTCTATCAAAAGCTTATATAGCTTACCAAAACTACAAAAATACTTAGTATTCTTACTTAATTTTAATAAAATCTCATTTGTGAAGACAGCAGTTATGTAGGTTTACAAAAACATTTTCAGAGACTACAGATTCAATAAATTCTCAGACTATGAAAGCGAGATAGTGTAGGTACATAGCAACTGCTGCACGTGTACTTTCATAGCAAAACCACTTTGTGCTGTATTAAGTACAACAGAGAACAGCTTTGGTTAGCAGCTCTTCATCTGAATTATTTTGGAATATACACCTTTTGCCTAGTGGATATTTACACAAGGCAGGCTGTCATCCAGTACAGCCTCCAAATACACTGGTCAAATTTTTTCGCACGTTTTGGCGATTATGATGGACCCCTTCAAACTGAACAGAAATGTAATTTCAGAATGACTGTATCGTAGAAATATTGAGAAATATGGAATTAACTTTTAATGACTATAATGTATTTAATCACATTTCCAACATGCTGCATGAGTTCAAAAGAGCTAATAGTGTTTTGCTGCAGATTTTCATTTGTACTCGGTGTCTGATGTATCTTGCCAGTGTCCAACAATAGTCAGCCAGCATGGATTCCACTTGCCCCGATACTGTTTTTTCATTGTGGCAATGTCCAGGTGAAACCTTTCACCATGTTCATCACTGACTGCACCTAGACTTTTGGGAAAGAAGTCCAAGTATGAATGCAGAAAATGAATTTTCAGTGACATGTTGCACTTCATGGTCTTGTATGTATAAGAAGTTTCTCAACCAACTGAATGTAGTTTGGTGCTCTGTAGCTGTCAAGAAAATTCTCAATTACATCCTTGAATGTTTTCCAGGGGATTTTCTCTGGCCCCACTAACAGATCTTTGAACCGCTTGTCATTGATGTATCTGATCTGTGGACCACCAAAAATGCCTTTCTTAATTTTGGCATCTGTTATTCTTAGCAACTTCTGTCTCAAATTGTCTCAAAGCATAGGGCCCTATACAACAAGATGCAGTTCAGTGGTGAGAAGAGTAAGATTCTTCACTTAGGCAGGAAAAACCAAATGCACATGTACAGAATAGGCAGTACCTGGCTCAACAGTAGCAACTGTGAGGGATCTAGGTGTCCTGGTGGACCACCTTTTAAGTATGAGTCAGCAGTGTGCTGCAGCTGGTAAAAAAGCCTATGTAGTCCTACACTGCATCAACAGAGGGATAGCATCAAGATTGCAGGAAGTGATACTACTGCTCTATATTGCACTAGTGAGGCCACACTTTCAATACTGCATCCAGTTCTGTTCACAATATAAAAAAGATGCTGAGGCCCTGGAAAGAGTGCAGAGAAGAGAAATAAAGAAAAGGGGTCTGGAGGCTAAACCATAGAATGAACAGCTAAGGGAACTAGATATGTTTAGCCTAACAAAGAGAAGGCTTAGGGCAGACAGGATGGCAATCTTCCAATACTTAAAGGGCTGTCATAGGGAAGAGGGGGTTAATTTATTCTCCATAGGACCTGAGGGCAAGACAACAACAAACGCCTTATCAGAGATCCAACTTGGAACTAAGGAGGAATTTCCCAACAGTGAGAGCAATTAATCAACAGAACAACTTGCCTCCAGAAGTTGTGGGTGCTCCATCACTGGAGGTTTTCAAGAGGAGATTGGACCACCATTTGTCCAGGATGGTATGAGGACTCTTGTTTTGGGCAGGGGGATTGGACTAGAGAACTTCCAAAGTACCTTCCAGCCATATGTTTCTATGCAGTAATGAAAATCTTCACCTTCCTTATTCATTGATTTCACAAAATTTTTCATCAGTTGTTTTATGTGGAGGCAAAAATATTTTTGTCAGGCCAAGTGGTTCATTGTGCCACATTTTTCAGTCCCTGGAACAAAATTCTTTCTGAGTGGCCATTTCTTTTTAATATAATGTGACTCTCTTGCATGGCTGTCTCACTTGCACGTAACAACAGTACTTGGTAATCTGAGCTGCATTCCAAGTAGCAGAACCACTACTTTCAGATCTCCAGATATTCCAGTTCTACTTGGTGTACTGGAGGTGCTTCAACCAGAGTTCCATGTTTTCAGATGTTTCTTGATAGGTTAAATTACACTCTATTTTCGTGATTAGCAGCCAAAAATCTGTAAGATACATCTGAAAGCGTTCAGGAAGTAAAATCTTTGTTGTCCAGTGATATTAAGCTCTGCTGGATACCTGACAGTACCTTAAAGGTCAAGTAATTATTTTCATCCCACACTAATTATTTTCATCCTACAAACTAAAGTTGTGGCACACTCTCCGAGGACTCTCCAATATCTGAGTACCTGCACCACCCCCAATTTACAAGGTCTTTGTGAATAGGAGGACTGAAGAACTAGAATTCCCATACGGGTCAGGAGCCCAGGGTCCTTTATTGTTTTAGGGAAGAGTTCCTATAAACAGATGCCTTACCGCTATCCCACCGCTTTCTTCAAGAGGAAAAAAAAACAATGCCATCCTCCCGTTCACCATAGTACCTAGGTCGTTTCCCTGCCCCGCAAGGCCCCTACCGTTGTCTCCCTCAGGCGCCCCGCACTCGGCGAAGGAAACCAACCGCAGCCGCCCCCTCTTCCTCCTCTCCCAGCCGGCCGCACGCGGGACGAAAGGGCGGCTCGTGTGCGGCCTGCAGCGTCGGCCGAAGCCTGCGCTCGATTAGTTTAGCTTGCCCTCCCACACTCTAGTTGTTGGCGCCGCCGGGCCTCTCAATGTGGGGACTGCGGCGGGCGAAGAAGTCAGTACCTGGTAGGGTTGCGAGTCCCCCTTGTGGTCGTGACAGCTGGAAGAGAAAGACAGAAACGTAGTTAGCGAGCGACGGTTACTGGCGATTGGCATGGAGGGACGGGGGGAGGGGGAACAGCGACAGAGGCGCAGTCGGGGAGGGCAGGACGCGATAGGAGTATTTACCCATCATTGAGTCTTTGCTGTTTCCTCGCATACATTACCATCAATGCCCGGCCTATGTGTGAAAGACTGAGGGGCGCAGGGGGGTACGACCAGGCCGCGGACGCCGCCGAGGGAGGAGAGGGAAGCAGCGCTCTAACCAGGGACGGGAAAGGGAGGGAGGAGGGGCGGCTCAGGCAGCTCAGCTGTGAGAGGAAGCGGCGCTCACGGGCCCATCTCTTCTCCGCACTTGTAAGGACAGGCACTGCTGCACAACAAGCACACAGAAGAACGCCGAAGACGACGACTTCCCCGCGGTCCGACTCCCCCCCCCCGCCACTGCTTCCAACACTACCGCCGTCCGATTACATCCGGGAAACTGGGACGTCACCGCCTTCGCTTAACGTCGGCTCTGGTCGGCTCCTTCCGACCAAACACCACCCCTATAATTGTTTTTAATAACCTCCTTCCTCTTTCTTAGGCGTAAGCCCCGCCTGCCTCCCCTCTAGAATCTGAGAGCCTCTTTTTGGAGGGGCATCGGCCGTTTCCGTTCAATACCGGAAATCCCTTGCCGTGAAAAGTAAAGCCTGCGCGCTCGCACTCTCTGCTCCCGATTCTGATTTGTCTTCGGAAAACATCGGAGATTTCCGTTGAGCTCACAGCGCTCGCTTTCATGCGACGTTGGTATTCCCAGACGTTGGGTGTTTCCCCATCACCTCTGTATCCGTTGTTTCTGTAAGTGAAATGAGGAACGTGCTCCGATAGGCACTTTTCCTGGCACTTCTAAAACCAACTCCCGAGAATGAGCCGCGAGCAATCCCGGACCACTAATTGGCTGAGGCTTTTTCTCTCGTTTGCTCCTTAACTTTAAACAGGTTGCCTGCTCTCGCGCACGAGGGTTGGAACTTATCGGCGCCAGAGAAAATTGCAGCCTGGCCGAAGATGGCAAAGCAGTGACGCCTTTGGTATAAATCTGGCTTTATTTTCCCGTTCTAACTCAGGGCCTTCTCTGCGGTCCGTTCCCTTTTGTAGCCTCTGGGAAAACCGCCTGGGACGAGATTAAAACGGACACCGAAACGATGCCCGTGACACCGCAGTCCTGTTTGAAAAGTAGGTCTTTTAAGTAAGATTTACTTGTGGGAGGGCAGGTACAACTTCGCGCGGTTTTCATATATTGGACTGCAACTCTCATCATCCTGAGCCACCTTGATGTCTCTGCAAGGCGGGAGTTGTAATCCATCCCGTCTGGAAGGAGCTTCCGATGCACGAATATTTCAAGCACCGAAGCTCCTGAATTACAACGAGGCTTCTGGCCAAACGTCCATAAGGGGGCGCTGTACGCCAGACGTCCCAAGCACAAGGCCGGGGGTGGGGGGGATGAATCGTGCACCTCTGTCCGAAAATTGCTGGGTCTCGCTTGTAGTTTGCTTGGGGAAGGGGTGAGCAAGCAGAAGTTCAATTTCAGCACTGCACAGACATGGAGATGAACCTTCTAAGACGTGCTTGGCACCGCTGCCTAAAGCTCATTTGAAGTCTCCCCTCCCCCAAGGTGCCCAGTGGCCATTTCGCGAGACGCCTTGGAAGGATCCGTTGCAGTGCCGTCCTCCAAGGCTGGAAACCAATTTATTGGGTATTCTGAGTCTAGGAACACTGAAGCGAAGGAAGAGGCTCGGCCTTGTAAGCATTTGCAGCTGACGGCAAGAGTGCTACATTGTCTTTTGCTGTCTTGGCAAACCTTGCTTTTCCCTTTGGCAGAGGGGAAAATTGGAGGTGAGAGGGAGAAGCAGCAAAATTGTGCCCTTCCTCACTTGTCAATGGCCAGAAACGAGGAGACCTGACATTTTCTCAGTCCTGAACTTGCCAAATTGACTATACCAGGGCTTTTCTGTGAGATGGTCTCACGAGGTCGATGTTTCGTTAAGGTGCTTCCAAGTAAAAGGCATCACGCAGGAATGCAATCATTCAAAGCTTTATTTAACGATAAAGTAAATAGAAAGAGTTCCCTGGCATGGAGGCATCCATGCCTGGGTTGAGCTCATGGATAAGCAAGCAAGCAAAAGAAAGAACAAAGAGAACAGAGAGCAGCCCCTTGAGCAGAGGTATTTATGGGGGGTCTCAGCCCCTCCCTTACCATAAAACTCTCTCGCCAATGGGGCTGCAGGGGCCGGGGACCCCTGACCCACCAGTGGGAGCAAAGAAGCCTCTTTGCTCCCATCTGATGACCTTTTTGGGGAACTGCCATGGCTGGCACAAAACATCTAACAATTCCCCTTCTTGCCAGCCACTGACAGGGACCAGTGAATGTATGTGAGGGGGCGAGCAGGTGTCATAGACATGCATAAACACGTTCAGAAGACCAAACACAAACGCTTACACAGAAGGTTGTGCCGGTCAATGGGAACAGGTTTGGTGAACAGATCAGCTATCTGGTCAGTTGTGTTACAATGCTCAACATGTATAAACCCCTCTTTGGCAAGCTGCCTGACATTTTTATAGCATATGTCTATGTGGCGGGACCTAGAGCCCACTGCATATGCCCCCGAGATTGCAATTGCAGCCGTATTATCCTCTTGAATTTGGATGGGCAGAGGGGGAGATGCCCAGATGCTCGTTATCAGAGCATCGAACCAAATCAAATCATTGGCCGTGTCTGACAGGCTGGCATATTCAGCCTCGGCCGTGGAGCAAGAAACAAATTTTTGCTGCCTAACATGCCAATGGATAGGACAGCCATTTAGCAATATGAGGAAACCAGAGGTGCTCCGTCTACTCTTGGTGTCGCCAGCCCAGTCTGCGTCTGAGTAAGCGGAGAGCTGGGCCGTCTTCCCCTTCTCTGGTTCCAGCACAAGGAGAGCATCGGTCGTGCCCCTGAGGTACCTAAGTACCCTTTTAACGGCAGTCCAGTGGAATTCTTTTGGGTGTTCCACATGCCTGGACAGTAGATTCACAGCTAAAGCTATGTCAGGCCTGCTCCAATTGCTGATATATAGCAAGGAGCCGATCACAAATCTGTAAAGCGTATTATCTGTGAACTCAGGACCGTCCTTGTGAGTGTAATTGTAATAGTCACTTTGTATTGGGCTACGCGTTGGGTTAGATTCTGCCATTTTGCATTTGGCCAATAACTCCTCTATCTTTTCTTTCTGAGATAGGGCGAACCCCCCCTTAGTGGCCAAGATGTGCACACCCAAGTACTTGTCAACCCGCCCCAAAGACTTCAGGGTAAACTTTTCCCCCAGGGCCTTGGCAAATTCATCACACCCTTCCTTGTCAGGCCCTACATATAGGAGGTCATCCACATAAACTAACACCCGTTCTGTGGTACCCTTGGAGTTGCGTGTGAAAACACATTCATCTGCATGGGATGCACTGAAACCAACTCGTTCTAAGCTTTTTCTAAGGCAGTCGTACCATAGTTTCCCCGACTGCTTGAGGCCATATAACCCTTTTTGGAGCAACCATGTATTTCCCCCTTCCTGCTGGTAGCCAGGAGGGGCCCTCACATAAATCTGCCGGTCCAAGTTGGCGTGGAGGTAAGCCGTCTGGATGTCGAATTGGAAGACTTCCTCCCGCAGAGCGGCTGCAGTTACGAGGGCGGCCTTGACGCTCTCTGCCCGGACGGTTGGAGAGTAGGTCTCCCCGTAGTCCTCCATGTAGCGCTGAGCGAACCCCTGAGCTACCAAACGGGCCTTATACAGGTAGAGGCCATTGGCAAGTGGTTTGGCCTTGTAAACCCACCTTGTGCCAATGACTTTCCTCTCCTTTGGTGGTTGCTGGGGGGTGAAGACCTTGAGGTTTTTTTCAGGCTCTCCATTTCCTTCTCCATCGTGACCTGCCATTTCTCCTGTTCTTCGATGGGCAGCTCCTGGATGTCAGAGAAGGATTTTGGGGTGACCACAACGCTGTTGACAGACGCGATGTGCCCAATGTTGATTCTCTTTGGCGGGATCCCTTTGTTGGACCGCTTTGATCTCCTGACCTTCTGCCACTCACCGCCCTTTTCTTCCGCGTGTCTCTGAGGCGTCACTGGGGGTGAAGACGGCGTGTCTTCCCCCTTGGGACTGGACGGCTCATCCTCCCCATCTGATCCAGGTAGGATGACATCTTCGTCTTGTTCCTCACTTTCGTCGGTGGCAGGGTATGTGGTTGTCTCAGGTGATGTCGTGGTCGGTGTGTCCTTGCTGGGTTGGTTGACATATGGGCTCAGATCATTCGAGTGGATCTGGGTCCAATTGGAGTCCTCTTCGAAGGAGGCAGATTGGGAAGTCACAGTCCTGCCCCCTTCTCCCAGGAAACGGTAGGCCTTGGAGCCAGGAGCATAGCCCAAGAACCTCAGTCTCTGGGAGACAGATCTCCCCTTCTTCCGCAGCTGCTTGGGGATGTGCACCCAAGTGTAGGAGCCAAACACACGCAAGTGTCCGAGACTTGGTTTCCTACCGTGGACCAGGAAATATGGGGTCTGGTCCACAACACTGCTCCAGGTGCGGTTTAAGGTGTAATTGGCGTATTTCACCGCCTCTGCCCAGTATGATTCTGCGACCCCAGCATCTGCAATCAGACTACGCATCATAGTTTGCAGGATTCCATTTCTTTTCTCAGCCACGCCATTCTGAGCAGGAGTGAAGGGCGCGATAAGAAAATGGCGGATGCCCTTACGCCTTACCCAGTCCTGGAATTTTCGGGACATGAACTCAGCCCCGCGGTCGCTCTGCAGTTGTGCGATCTTGGTCTTATACTGGGTCTCTACAAAGTCATACAGTGATTTTATGGCGTCAAAGGCTTCGGATTTTTCTGTGAGGGTATACACGTGGCCGTATCGTGAAAAATCGTCAACGGCAGTGAGAAAATACTGTCTTTTCCCTAGGGATGGTGTGAATGGCCCAACCAAATCAACATGTACTAGTTGGTACGGGTATTGGGCCTTACGCAGTGACACCTTAGGGGTGGGGGCAGCCTTCCTCTTTGTCCTCTTACAGATGGCACAGTCCAGGAACACCTCACAATCCTTGAGCTGGACTCCCTCAGCAAACTCTCCCATCTTTTTAACCACAGGGAAGCTCGCATGACCTAATCTTCGGTGTAAGAGATGGGCACACTTATCGTGGAGTGGCTTCCCCACTGACACCCTCTTGGCTCTGGTTGCCTTGAGCGGTGCTGTAGGTGCCTGCTGAGATTCGGGTTTCTTGTCCACACTGCCCTTGGAAAGTTGTGGGGCTGGCTGAGGTGGCTTGGGTGCAACCGCTTCGGCCTTGCGCTCCTTAGACAGCCTTGGGGCTGGTTGTGGGGGCTATCTCTCTTCCCGTGCGCAGGCCCCTTCTGACGTGGCATCCGGTGGACTGTCCTCTGTGGGTGGTTTTTCAGGGGAGAAGTATGGCAAACCATTTATGATGGCAATATTTCCAATGACCCTCTGGTTCCGGGTGACATGACCTCCCCCTTTGCGAAATAAAACTTCCACCCTGTCATCGTCACATAATTTGATAATGCTTAATAGGTTGTTGGCAATGGAGGGAGCATGCAATACCCCTTCAACTTTTCCTAGTCCAGGTGCAGAAACAGTGCCCTCCCCAACAACCAAAGCCTTATCAACATTGGCCACCTTGACAGATGAGTTAATTTTCTTTAACGTTTTAAACCCTTGTTTCTTTTTTTTTTATTGAAAAGTTTTAGAGTACATTTTATCTTTAACAATCCCCCCCTCCCCCCAACCCTACCTATCCCTCCCTGCCCCTCCCCCCCATTTCCTCCTCCCCCCCCCCGACTTCCCAGAGCTAAGTACAAGGTATAAAAACAAAGAACAATCATAAACATCCATATGCTACCAACAATAAATTCTTAAATCTATCACTCTCTAGCTCATATAAAATAACTACAAGCAATATTAATATTACATATAAAAAGAAAGAAAAAAGAAAAAAGAAAGGAACACTTATTCAAATGCTAAATGAAACTTTTTGGTCCTTGATCTTCCTTCGGAATCAAAGAAATAAAAGCAGTTCTCCAAGACGGAGGCACCTTTCCCCCTCTCTGAATTGTCTGGAACAGTTCCTTTAACGGCTTTATCAACTCCAATTGTAAATTTTTGTAGTAAGCCGCAGTCAAACCATCCGTGCCTGGCGCTTTATCCACCTTCAATTCCTTAATTGCTATAAGAATTTCTTCTTCTGTTATCAATTGATTAATCTCCTCCTTTTGTGCTTGCGTAAGAACCGGGATGCTAGCATTCTCCAAGTATACATCAATGTCTTTTTCATTAATCTTCTCCTTAGCATATAATTTAGAATAAAAATCCACAAAAGCTTCCTTAATAAGATCCTGTTGAAGCACAACCTTTCCCCTATATTCAATTTTATCTATATTAGAAGCCCTTTGCTTTTTCCTTAGTCTGTAAGCTAGCCATCTACCTGGCTTATTAGCATTGCAAAAAGTATTATGCCTAGCAAACCGTAAATTGGTTGCCACTTGATCAGCCATCAACTTATCAAATTGTCCTCTTAATAGATTAATAACCTCCTTAGTCTTCACATCCAATGGATTCTCGATTAGGGCCTTTTCTTTTTCCCTAATTTCATTCTCCAATTCTTTCCTTCTAACTTCCAAAGTACGTCTGCATTTATTATTCATATATATCAACACCCCTCTCATGTAGGCCTTGCTAGCATCCCAAACCATGTCCATAGAGGTATCCTTATTCATGTTAATTTCAAAGAAATCCTTCATCTGCTGTTTACATTGTTCCACATTTCTCTGATTTCTAAATAAATTCTCATTTACGCGCCACGAGCGCCTATCCCTATTGTCCTTATTGATCTCTAACCAAACTGGGCTATGGTCAGAAATAGTTCTTGCACAGATCTTTACCTTCTTAATCCTAGGAAAAAAGTCATTAGTCAACAAAATAAAATCAATCCTGGAAAAAGATTGATGTCTGTCAGAGAAAAAAGTATAATCCTTTTCGTGTAGATGTGTATCGCGCCAAATATCTCGCAGTTCCAAATCGTCCTTCATTTCAAAAAAAGATTTAGGCAATCTAGCATGGCTCGGAACCCGCTTAAAAGAACCAGCCTTATCCATCTGTACGTCTAAAACACCATTCCAGTCCCCCATAAAAATACACGATTTATAATCCAATTGGGTAACCTTTGTGTGAAGTAAACTAAAAAAATCAGCTTGTTGTTGGTTAGGAGCATACAATCCAATTAGAAGCGTTTTTTTACCTTCTAACAGCAAATCTATCATGACATATCTTCCTTGCTTATCTACTTCAATTAGTTCCGCTGTTAGAGTACTTTTAACGTAGACAACCACTCCATTTTTCTTGTTCATCGCAGAGGCAACAAATTGCGTACCCAACCTTGAATTCGATAAGTACTTTTGGTCCATAACCCTAATATGCGTTTCTTGCAAGCAAATAACATCAGTCTTAAATTGTTTTAAATATTGAAAAACTTTCTTTCTCTTCTGTGGTGAGTTTAATCCATTGACATTCCAGGTTAGAAATTTAGTCGCCATGCTTGGCGTCCCGAAGCTTTTGGAGCACATCTTCAATGGCCCCTGTAATTTCCTTGGGCCGCGCCCCTCCCACAGCTTCACTGTAAGTACGCTTTGAGAGTTCCATAAATTTCTGCTGGTCTTGCTCTTGTACTTGTCTTGCTCGTCTTAAGGCGGCACGCGTCAACCTCTGCTCTCCAACAGCAGCCGATGAAGCTGTAATTTGATCCCCTCCAGCACCATTCTCCTCTGTCTGTCCACCTTCAGCCTCTTGAGGTTTTCCCTCTCCAAATCCCTTTGCAGCTTCCAGGAGTGATAGAGGGGTTGCTTTTAAAACATTGCTGTAGAAATCACGTGCCTGAGTCACAGTAACCAGACGATATCTTTTACCTTCATGCATCACCACCATTCCGACTGGAATCTCCCATCTAAACTTAATATCACGTTTCTTAAGTTCCTGTGCAAGGAATGCAAAATCTTTCCTTCTCCTTAAAATCTTTGGAGGAATCTCTTTTAGAACCAGAACTTCTTGCTCAGCAACCACAAATTTAGTATCATAAGCAGCTTGAATAACTTCATCTCTAGTTGCTCTCTTTGTAAAATAGACCACCACATCTCTAGGTAGCTTCCTCTGCCTTGCAATCCATGAATTTACACGAAAGATTTTATCCATGCTTCCCTCTATTTCAGATGCTGGCTGGCCCAGTACTGCTTCCAAAGCCTCAGAGATCAGCTGCTTTAAATCTTCTTTAGGATTCTCTTTTAAGCCCCTGATTCTAATAGCATACTGCATCTGATGGTACTGGACAAGGCTCAATTCTCCGTCCATTTTATCCCTTATATTTTCATTCTTAAGTACCTTTACTTCTAATATAGAGTTCTTTTGACTAAGATCCTCCACTTTTTCATCCAAACGTTGCACACATTCAGCCACGCTTTCAATTGTAGACAAAATGTCTACCCTCATTGCACTAAACTTCTCTTCCATCCTCTCCTCCAATTTCTCCAATTTCTCCTCCAGCTTTGCCATCTTATCATCCATCATATCTGACATTACCTGGGATTGCTTTGCAAAGGCATCTTGTAAATCCTTAAGCGTCAATGCCAGAGGAGGTGCAGGAGGAAGCAATGCTTGCAACGAAGTCTGTTGCACCGGGGAAGTTCCCGCACTCCGAAGAACTTTAGAGGAAGATTTAGCCGCCATCTTTCCCCACTTTCACTTGTTGCGTACTTTCACTTTAAAGCTGTAAAATCCATTGAGCTAGGGAGTAAAAATAAAAGTCCACTTCACCTTGGCCTGCTGTACCGCTCTGCCTGCACCTTATTACTCGAAAGTCTTTCCTTCTGGCAGGGGTGGTTGCTAACGCCTGGCTCTGCTCCAAAAATCACGGAGCAGAGACGCTGCGCAGCTCGGAGTTAACCCAGGCTTCGGGGGGGCTCAATCCTTCAGCCGCCCAAACTTTCAGCTCAGGCGGCCCCGGAGAGCTCAACCCCTACCTGGGGCCTCACCCCCTCCTCTTCTCCCGAGGAGGGGGCTTCAAATCCACCTAAACAGCTGATCGGCGCTGTTTTAGATGGATAAACACAGCTGCGGAGCGGACAGCCCGGAGACGGCTGTCTTCGGCGCCGCGTCGCCACCGGAAGTCGAAACCCTTGTTTCATATTGGTAATGTGAGATGAAGCTCCAGAGTCCAGTAACCATAAGTCAGTGGGGCTATCAGCCTTTGTGGTGGGGGTGAGAGGACAAGTATGCACAAAATTTCCCTTGGCACTACCTTTGCCCCCGCCACGTCCCCTACCTTGCCCCTTGCCCCTTCCTTGATTGGGACCACGCTTGGGGCCTTGTTGGTGATGGGGGCAGTCCTTCAGGTGCCCCTCAGAGCCACAGATGAAACACTTAAGTAGAGCATTAACCTGCTCTGAGCTGTGGTGCCTCCTGCTGGTTCGCTGGGTGGTAACTCTGGCGTATTCTCCTGCATTTCTTCGTCTCCTATCTTCCTCAATGAGCCTCCCTGTGAGGTAGGACAGAGTCATGGCTTCCTTCATTGTCCCCTCCAGTGAAACAATGAAACTGCTCCAATTTTTGTCCAGGGAAGCCAGAATGACAGCGACCATGTTAGCCTCAGGTACAAGGTAGTCTCTGGACATCAGTTCTGCCCTGAGTGCTTTCAATTTTCCCAGGTGCTCGGCCATGTTAGATCCAAATCTGAGTCTGGTGGTGTAAAACTCAGTTGTGAGTCTGGTGATCGAACCGATGCTGTCGCTGTTGAATAAATTGTATAATAACCGCCAAACTTCACCAGCTGTGAGCCCATCTGGAATACTGGAGTACAAGTTAGTATCCAGTGAGCTCAGTAGAGTGGTGTATGCTTTCCTATGATACCACTCTTTTTGGGGTCCCCAGGGAAGAGGTGGGGGGTCCAGAACCATCTCTAGAGTCCCTTGCTCTAATAGATACATCTGCACTTCTTTACTCCATCTGATGAAATTTCCCCCCCCCCCAAGTTGCAGTTTTTCAAATTTATTTAAGAATGCAGGAGCAGATAAAAAAGAATTTTTCTTGGCTCTAAATCCATTTATAAAGATCTGTGAATTTTCCATTGATGTGAATGGAAGAGGGACCCCTCTGCTGGTAGATCGTGGTATTTTTCTCTGATTTTTGGATGGCCCCGACTGGGCATGCTCAGAGCTCATTTCAGCCCAGGGGGCGGAGAGAGCGCTTCCTGCTTCTGTGCTAGGCCCAGCCCTGGGCCTGTAGGCCGGAATTTGGGCTTGAAGAGGGGCTGAAGGCCGCAGCAGCCCCGAAGATTCTTCCTGAAGCCCCCCCGGCACTGGAACACTCACCGGGGGGCGAAGATCGCAGGATGGGGCTTGGATGGCACATGGATTGCCTGGATTGCCCTGAGAAGCCCATCGCTGGCCCTGAAGACCCTGGAGGCGGCTGAAGACGGTGCTGGAGGAGGGGGCCTCATCCAGAGCCCCCCCCGAAGACCATCTGGCAAGCAGGGCGTCTGGGCGGCGGCATAAAGTAGGCTGGAGGGCCCGGGGGTTCACTGGGGGCCCTCTGGGGTTGCAGGACGTAGTTGGGAGGCTGCAGGCTGGACGCCTCCCGGCAGTTAGGCCCCAGGAAGAGGGTTGGAGGCCTCTGGGGGGTAGCGAGGGAGGCTGGCTACCCCCGATGTCGAGGCCGCGGTCCTTTTGGCTTCCAGGGCCGCAATCAGGGCCTGGATGGCTGCTTCAAGCCCTGCTGTAGCAGTCTCGGCTGGGCAGGCTTTGAGGCCATCATAGGCCTTGAGGCTTTCCGGTGGGGAGGACCAGGGGGTTTCCATGCTGCTTCGGCTGGATGCCACCGATTGCTGGGCCTCGAGGCTTGGCTTAGGCCTATCAATATCAGGCCATGTGGGTGTCCTGGGGGCCGCCATCTTGCTTCCGGTTGCCCCCGGAAGCTGTAGGTCATAGTTTGGCGGGAAATTTCACGCCAAAAGCTCCGGGGTCCCAGGGTCACTCAGGGTGGCCGGCGCCATGTTAGGGGGCCTCGTGGGCACTGGGGAAGGACTTATCCGGCGTCCAGAGGCCTCCTGCGCTGGCATCCCCCGTGGAGAGGCTTGTGACGTCCTTTGTGCTGCAAGAAACGTTAGGAGCAGCTCTTCGCGTTCCTGTTCAGTCATCTGGCCCACGCGGCGCTTGTCTTGGGCCCGGGCCGCTTCTGCTGCATCTGGGCAGTCTTGGGTGGACTGTAAGCCTTCCATGCTTCCCTCTGTGGCTTGCAGCTGTAGGGAGGCATGCGAAGGGGTCCCTGGCGCTGAGCTTGCGTCAGGGGCTGGATGCAGGGCTGCCGTCCTGGATTGAAGACTCCTTGTCACAATCGGGGATCTCCTGCCATCCGTTTCAAATGAGTTCTTTGAACCTCCAGGCATCTTGCGTGACTTGGAAGCGTTGCCTTAAACCATCCTCTTGCTTCCAATTTGTGAGATGGTCTCACGAGGTCGATGTTTTGTTAATGTGCTTCCAAGTAAAAGGCATCACGCAGGAATGCAATCATTCAAAGCTTTATTTAATGATAAAGTAAATAGAAAGAGTTCCCTGGCATGGAGGCATCCATGCCTGGGTTGAGCTCATGGATAAGCAAGCAAGCAAAAGAAAGAACAAAGAGAACAGAGAGCAAGCAGAGAGCAGCCCCTTGAGCAGAGGTATTTATGGGGGGGTCTCAGCCCCTCCCTTACCATAAAACTCTCTCGCCAATGGGGCTGCAGGGGCCGGGGACCCCTGACCCACCAGTGGGAGCAAAGAAGCCTCTTTGCTCCCATCTGATGACCTTTTTGGGGAACTGCCATGGCTGGCACAAAACATCTAACATTTTCAACCTTGTCACCCATTGTACCACTTTTAGGATATGGCAACATCTGAGTACCACCAGTCGCCTAGCAAGATGTCAAAAACTTGATGACCAAAAAAAAGGAAATAAAAGTGATGAAGTACAGGTAGTCCTCGACTTACAACAGTTCATTTAGTGACTGTTCAAAGTTACAATGGCACTGAAAAAGTGCCCCCCAGGCCACAGCCGAGCAAGACACCTGCCTGCCCACCCGGCGGCGCTCTTTTTCTTGTCCAAGGTTTTCATTGTGAGCATTTCTGTTGAGGATTGGCAGCGGGGGTGGGGTGGGGGGTGTTTGGTTTTTATTCCCCCTGTCTACTGGGTGGTTGCAGCAGGTTTTGGTCACTTCACATGACCCTGGGACACTGTGACCATCATAAATATGAATCAGTTGCCAAGCATCTGAATGTAAATCACAAGACCCTGGAGATGCTGCAACATTCCAGGGGATTGGCACTTCTTCTGGGCTCAGAAGCGCCAGGATCAGCGCCGAGCTCCAGCTGGAGCCTGGCGCTGATTCTGGTGCTTCCACTGAGCCCTGACAGCCCCGAAGAAGCGCTGATCCTGGCCCTTGGACTGTAAGGCGATCAAACCGGTCAGTCCTAGAGGAGATCAACCC
This sequence comes from Vipera berus, assembly GCF_964194415.1. NCBI lineage: Eukaryota > Metazoa > Chordata > Lepidosauria > Squamata > Viperidae > Vipera > Vipera berus. The sequence continues at coordinate 45,299,314 of NC_138210.1, forward strand.
TGACTGCTCTTTGGAAGGCCAGATCCTGAAGCCAAAACTCAAATACTTTGGCCACCTAATGAGAAGGAAGGACTCACTGGAGAAGAGCCTAATGCTGGGAAAGATTGAGGGCAAGAGAAGAAGGGGACGACAGAGAATGAGGTGGCTGGATGGAGTCACTGAAGCAGTAGGCGTGAGCTTAAATGGACTCCAGCAGATGGTAGAGGACAGGAAGGCCTGGAGGAACGTTGTCCATAGGGTCGCGATGGGTCGGATACGACTTTGCAGCTAACAACAACATGTATGTATGTATGTATGTATGTAAATTTTCTTGGCTTGCTAACAAATAAAGGGAGACCGATATGATCATTTTAAACTTATTTGTTCTCATCAGTCAGCCATACCCTTCTGAGATTTGAACCTGGGCCGACTGAATCTCAGAAGGGTATGGCTGACTGATGAGAACAAATAAGTTTGAAATGATCATATCGGTCTCCCTTTATTCTTTGTTAGCAAGCCCAAAAAATTTACACAAATATGAGCTGCCACTGCTGTGGCTACTGCCTGTAGATGGCCTTGGGCTAGGCTGAAACAGGAAATAAGTTTTGTCCCGTGTCTGGGACTAAGCAAGTGTATTCTGAATGCTTAACAAACATTTAACATATATATATATATTCCCCCACGAGTTTGGAGGGATTCCTCAACTACTAGAAGAAAAAGTAAAGGATCTACAGGCAATTCTAGCCAAACTCCAATCTACACAAGAAGGCTATACCCAAATTGAACCAAATAATGAACAAACAACTTCCAAAGGATTTGACCCTGTGGATGAACCTTTGGAGGAAGACAAATGGAGACATGTCACACATGGAAGAAAACATGACAATCAAGAAAGAAGCAGAAGACGAGTGTTGATGATAGGAGACTATTTTCAGAACAGAACCAGCCGTCTGCAGACCGGACATTCAATCTAGAGAGGTATGTTGTCTTCCTGGAGCAAAAATCAAAGATGTGGCTGAGAATCTCACCAAAATAATTAGGCCCACAGATTACTACCTTTTTCTCCTTCACACAGGGACAAATGACACAACAAAACCTGAGTACAATATTGAGAGATAATGAGCAACTAGGCAAAAAAGTTAAGGAGCTAGGAGCACAAGTGGTGTTCTCATCAGTACTTCCAAGGAAAGGTCAACATCCATTGAGGGAAAAAAGAATTCTAGAAATAAACTGCTTGCTCACTAAGAGAACTTTGGTTTCCTGAACCATGGACTGCATTACCTACATGAAGGACTATTGGCAAGGTATGGGTTGCACTTAACGAAAACAGGGGAAAATGTACTCAGAAAATGACTAGCTCAACTCATCAGAAGGGCTTTAAACTAAAATTAAGGGGGGAGGGTGACCAATCTTTAAAATCTCTAGAACACAAAACCAATCATAAACCCCAAGGGGAAAAAAATCAAAGAATGAGGTAGGGAGTGATGAGAAAAAAGAAAAACTCAAACACTAAGTAGGAAATGCAGGAAACATACCCACAGACAGGCATAAAAGTCTCAAATGCTTATACACACACACTCAAAGTTTCAGGAACAAACAAGGTGAACTAGAAGCAATAGTACACAAGGGTAGGTACGATATAGTTGCCATTACAGAAACATGGTGGGATGAAACTCATGACTGGAATGTAGTGATGGATGGATACAAATTGTTAAAAAGAAACGTCTACAAAAAGAGGAGATGTACTTGCACTATACAGTATATAAGCGATCACTACATATCTACAGAAATGCACATGATCAAAGATAAAAAGCCCTTTAGAATGTATATGAGTCAATATAAAAGGAAAAAAAGAGTGACATTGCCATAGGTGTATACTACAGGCCACCCAACCAATCAGAAGAAATAGATGAACTTTTTACCAACCAGTTAACAAATGTTTGTAGAAAACATATCACAGTAGTAATGGGAGACTTTACCCTGATATCAACTGGAAGATAAATTGTGCAGCAAATGGGAGATCAAAAAGATTCCTAACCAACCTAGCCGACAACTTTGTCATCCAAAACTAGAGGAGGAAACTAGAGGAAAAGCTATACTGGACCTAATTCTTACTAATAGAGAAGAAATGATAGAGGGAATTGAAGTTTCCGGAACTTTGGGTGAGAGTGACCACATCATATTGTAATTGAGTATAATGCAAACACAAGCCACTTGTAGGTAGGGTCTCCTGCTTGAGCAGGGGGCTAGACTAGAAGACCTCCAAGGTCCCTTCCAGCTCTATTCTATTCAAGCAATAGAACATAATCCATCGTCTTAAACTTTAAAAGAGCTGATTTTAACAAACTCAGAGCCTAGGAAAGATTCCATGAGTGAACATCCTAAAGGGGAAAACAACTCAAGAAGCATGGGAAACTCTGAAAACTATGATCACAAAAGCCCAGACCAGCACAGTGCCACTAAAAAAGAAAAACAAGAAATCCAAGAAACCAGAATGGTCGCACAGAGATCTCTTTGATAAACTGAAAGACAAAAAAGACAAATACAAAAAATGGAAAGAGAAACACATTTCATTTTATATATATATAATATTTTATTGGTTTACCAGTTTTACATTTAAGTATTTGAAAAGCAACGTGGTGGCGGGGTTAAACAATTCAATAACAAAATCCTTAGTACAAATCTCAGGTTACATCATCAAATATTTCTTCTCTTTTTCCTTTAACATTTACTATCTCATATTCAAGCTAGTACATTTCTAATTATATCAACTCAATGAAAACATCATTATTACATTTCTCAATACATTTTTAGCTTATACATATTTTAATTAATCTTTGTAAAACAATCCGTGTCCTATTAATTTTTGCTCAATTTTTAATTTCTCATCAATATTCCAATCAACCTTTAATATACATAATTTTCAAACTTTGGGTAACCAAGTTTTCCCTTATCTCACTTCACAAGAAACTGTAATATGCAGACTACACATTTTACCTTTTTAAACGTAAGCTTGTTCTACTTCCTAAAAATTTTCTGTTTCCCACCATATTAATTATTCTACTTAATAATAAAATATCCCCTTTTAATAGATCAAAACCATTATATATATTGCCTGGGTTAGTCAATAAATCAAACGTATTCCTGATAGTTAATTTTCATTTCCCTTTTAAATCTCATTTTTCAATATTAAATCAAATCCTTATTTTCCACTAATTTCTAACTATTTTGAATCGAATAGCCCAAATTCCCCTTGTCTCAGCATCTCCTTTTAACCCTCTAATTGACAGTATAAAGTCCCCTCTAATAAATCAAAACCCCAATTTTCAACTTTATTCTAGCTTTCTTCCTTTACCAACTAGGCTTCCATAAATCTCCCTCCATATTTATATGTGTTATTTGAATCAAAGGAGACCATTTAATTGCCAGTTTTCTGGAAGGACTGGCCCATTTGTATTCATTAAATTGTTGCCCTGTGATTCCAGTCCCCCATATTTGCTCTGATGTATTTGTCTTCAATTCAATCTGTTCTTCTTTCTGAAATTTCTTCTGGTTTGTATAGAAAGTCATTTCCATTTTCAGTATTGTCACTTCCTTGTCTGGATTATCCATTAGCTGTACTTGTTGGTCAGTTGAGTCCTCTGTCTTAATATTTAGCTGTTACACTTCTTCTGCTGTCTTCTGCATTGTTGATTCTTTAGTTGCAATCAAAAATTTGGCTTTGTGCATCTAAGATGGCATCTTGGTCTTTTATTTTAGGTCTCATTTTGTCACAAGCTGTAAGGATGGTTTCATGTATTGCTTTTAGCATAGGGAGGATTTTTGCTGGTCTTCGTTCATCTCTTTCGCATATTTGTAAACAGTAGTCTTTCTAGTAGAAGTTGTTTGTTAAACAAAAATCAGTAAGGGTTTACATTCACAGTTTAGGTAGGCCAGTTTCACTGCCCAGCTGTTCTCTTACAGTTGGATAGTGCCAAGGTCAGGACAGTCTTATCTAGGTCTGGGCTGTGAGCCAAGTCTCTTTTTAGGAAATAACAAATTGCCATACCAAGCTTCACCACAAGATGTCACTAGTACCATTTAAGGTTTTTTAAATCCCACATTTTTCTGGGTTCTTTTCCAATTTTATTTATTTTATTTTTTTTGCATTTAATAACAAGAATTTCCAGTAAGAATAGGACACTTTAGGGTCTCCAAGTTTCAAAGGCATATAAATCCAATTTGATTAAAATTGTTCTTTTTGATGCTTAATTCCCCTGGGTAGTCAGACGCCGCTATTCTTGGGGGGTGGGGTAGAAATTCCCTTCCCTCTCTTCTCACAGGGGGATAGTACTTCAAGGAGCTTTTACAGGAAAGTACTTAGAGTAGAGAGAAGATAAAATCTCACCCAGCTTCGCGTTGCTTTCAGCGTGCTTGGTAGTAAGTTTGACTTCGGCTGTCAGCAGCTGAGTGACTGGCAACAAAAGTGAAAGATAAAGTTTTTTTAACATATCAATAACAAGAAAAAAAGTCAAAGAAACAGGATAGAGAGCATCACCAACAAATGGATTTGTAACTGGCTGACAAACCATACTCAACAAGTAATCCTTAATGGTACTACATATACAGTACATGGAGGGAAGTAAGCAGTGGAGTACCACAAGGTTCCGTCTTAGGCCCAGTACTCTTCAATATCTTCATAAATGATTTAGATGAGGGAATAGAAGAGGAACTCATCAAATTTACAGATGACACACAGCTGGCAGGAATAGCCAACACCCCAGAAGACAAGCTCAGGATCCAGAAAGATCTTGACAGACTTGAACAATGGGCCCTATCCAGCAAAATGATATTTAACATGGAGAGGGACTTCCGGTTTGTCACGCAGCCTCTATGGACAGTTGGGAGACTTGCTCTCCCCCTGCCAGTTTCGCATCACTGCGGGGCCCTGAAAAGGGCCGAAAGTCGCCCTGAAGAGGTGACCAGCAAGGAGTGGCACTCACAGGATCATGGGAGAGCCGCAACTCTCCCGTTGGACCTGGCGATCCCTCCAAACCGGCGGACGAAAGGACCGGCCATTATGGCTCATCCCTAGGCCAGGTCATTTTCAACCAGGCAACTCTTAAAGCAGCGCAGAAGAGACTTGGTGAGATCTACCTCTTTTACACCCTAATTACTTTCTGTACCTCCTTAAGCTGGTAAGCATTTTCCCCCCTTTGGTGAGGGAAGGGGGACTTTTGCCCTCCCTCCAGAAAGAGCAGCGACTCCCTGAGTCCTTCGGGAGAAGGGCGGTATATAAATAAAAATAATAATAATAATAATAATAATAATAATAATAATAATAATAATAATAATAATAATAAAATAACCAGGGGCCTTTTAAATGTTGAAAAAGTAACTGAATCCCAATTGGAACTTTATTTCTCAAAGCATGTGGATTGAAAGATTTTTTTATTTCCTATTGTTCATTGTCTACTTCTGTTGGAAATCTGGATTCTTTCTTATGAAAAAAAGAAAGAAAAACTGAAAAGATTAAGACAACTTTGGGACTCAAAGGGAAACTTTAAAAGGGGCCTGGCTGACTGTCCAGGGAAATAGATAAGATACATAACCTTGAGAACTTTGAAACAACAGCTGTGAAAGGCTTTGTGTTCCCTATCTAGAAAAAAAATCTTTCTTTTGGATTTTCTAAGTGTAAAGCCTTTAGTTTAAAATACCAACATGGAAGAAGACCAGGAACAAAATTTATTTATAGATGAAGATCAATAAATTCTTGCTATGTTAAAAACACTAATCCAAATTCTTACCACAACCAATGAAATAGTAAGAGGCTATGTGAAGGAACAAGAAGACAGCCCAGATATGAAAGCCTAAACTTTGACCACAATTAAAGAACCATCTATACAAAATACAATAGAAAAAATGAAACATTCAAGTATCATGACAGAAGAATCTACTATTAAACAAATACTGATATTTGAAAATCCAGAAAAGACATTGACAACCTGGAAAAAGAAAAAGGTTGCTTATACAACTCAGAAGGAACTAGAGGATCTAGAAAAAGAACAGTTGGATGAGAAGACAAAACATTCCAGAACAACTATGTCGATATGGAAGAATAAAGAGAGGACCCACTAGACCTACAAGTCCTCTCAAAAAAATGGCGGATGGTTTTGCCAATATCAATTAATATACATGATATTACAAGGAGATTAGTTCGATGACCCAAAAACAAGGACTTGGAAGATGATTTGGCAAAGGAAAAAAGCTAGAATAAGACTCAAGAAGAATGGAGTTTTGACCATCTTATTGAAATCTGAAACAGAATGTACTTAAATAGATAAGATCTGTATGTTGAACACAAGACATTGTTATGAACTGAGATAAAGAAAAAAAAATGGTCATTAAAATTTAGCAGTTTAAATACTAATAGCTAATTTGAATATTGATTTGTGCATAAAGGTCATGTAAAGGTGAATAATGTAGATAAGCGAAAAACTTATTTTTGAAAGTAATAGGTCTATATGGAATGTTAAAAACGAAAATTAGTTTAAGCAAGAGATAGCAGATATAAAGAGGAAGAGAGGAAGCATTAAACATTGAAATAAAAAGAAATTTTGTTTACTACTTAAAAAACAACTGAAAATTAGCAAAAAGGAAGGATATCATATTGTATCCTTAACTTGTTGACATAGAGGGTGAGAAGTTAAGTAGAGAGGATGTGTATTTTGAATATTAGATTTTGTGAGGAATGGTGATAGATGAATTGGGAGTATACTAAAAATCTTGGGAATGATAAATATCAAACGTTAAATCTAAATGTTAGTGGAAATTAAAATTGAAAAATCTATTAGATCGTTGATTCTCTAAAAGATTGTATGTTAAAATAATTAGAATATGTGTAAACTAAAATCTGGATATATGTAAGAAAGTTATTTTCTATATGATAGATAGGATAAAACTTGTCTTTTAATTTACAAATAGACAGCATATACAGGTGAAACTTGAAAAATTAGAATATCGTGCAAAAGTTCATTTATTTCAGTAATGCAACTTAAAAGGGGAAACTAATATATGAGATAGACTCATTACATGCAAAGCAAGATAGTTCAAGCCGTGATTTGTCATAATTGTGATGATTATGGCGTACAGCTCATGAAAACCCCAAATCCACAATCTCAGAAAATTAGAATATTACATGCAATCAATAAAACAAGGAGTGTACATAGAACAATATCGGACCTCTGAAAAGTATAAGCATGCATATGTACTCAGTAGTTGGTTTGGGCCCCTTTTGTAGCAATTACTGCCTCAATGCGGCGTGGCATGGAAGCTATCAGCCTGTGGCACTGCTGAAGTGTTATGGAAGACCAGGATGCTTCAATACCGGCCTTCAGCTCTTCTGCATTGTTCGGTCTCATTGTTCTGTACCAGCCTGCTACCGGCCCTGCAGAAAAGGCAACCCCTTTACAAACGGCAAGAGGCTGGAATTACGCCTGCCAAATTTATTACTATAAAAACAAACAAGACACGAACCAAGAAACAAGAGCTTTAAGAAACACGAACTATCCGAGCGGTTGCCTTCAGCAAACCAGCCCTCCCCACACATTCCCCTTATATAGAGTTCAGGGCGTGGCTTCTCTCTGCCTCCTTCCGAGGTGCCCCATTGCCTTCCTGTGTTTACTCCTAATTGACTGCCTCCTGCGTCGGGCGTCCTTGAACAGGGCCAGCTGTGGGTCATCTTCACCCACGCTGTCAGGCTCACACAGCTGGGTCTCCGTGGTGACCAAGTGGGAGGGGCCTGGCTGAGGACTCTCATCAGCAAGATCTTTAACCCCCTCAGCAAGGTCTTCAACACCCCCCTCCTCCTCCTCTGAGTCATCCAACCCAACTGCCGAACCCACAGGCTGACCCTGAATCACAACACTATCCCGCACCGCAGGGCCCTTCCCCCGGGTCTGCTGATCCAGATGCGGTCGGGATGGAAATTGTTCATGAAAAGCGGTCACCAACGCAGGGGCATGAACGGCGGTCGCGTCTTCCCAGGTGAAGTCCTCTGGTCCGTAACCTTTCCATTCAATCAGGTACTGGAAACGACCTTTCAGCCAACGGGAATCCCTGATGCTGGCGACCTCGTACTCGGGGGTGCTGCCCCCATCACGAGGTCCTGATGGGGGAGGTTCCGCTCGGCGGAGTGGACAGGCCGGTTTCTCAGGGACCAACAGAGACCGATGAAAAACTGGGTGCACGCGCAGGGAACGTGGCAGAGTTAAGCGATAGGCGACCGGATTGATGACAGCCTCGACTGGGAACGGTCCTAAATATCGGTGATCTAATTTTCTCACTGGCCGTGTTGACGGTAGGTTCCTGGTGGACAACCAGACCCGATCTCCCACCGATAGTGGAGGCGTATCCCGTCCTGACCGATCAGCAAACCTTTTGTAATCGGCCTTGGCCTTCTCTAACTGACGTCGCACCAATCGATGGATCGCCTGTAACTCTGCCATGAAGTCGTTCGCTGCCGGCTCCGGTGAGTCCACAGGAGAAAGGGGAAAAAACCGGGGGTGATATCCCACATTGGCCAAGAACGGTGTCATCTGTGTGGAGGTGTGCTGCGAATTGTTAAATGCAAACTCAGCTATGGCCAGATAGTCCACCCAATTGTTTTGCTGCAGATTGACGTAGCAGCGCAGATATTGTTCCAGGATACCGATGACCTTCTCGGTTCCCCCGTCAGTTTGAGGATGATGCGCGGACGAGAGGCAAATCTTGATATCCAACGCATGCATCAACTCCTGCCAGAAGCGGGCTGTAAACTGGGCCCCCCTATCAGAGACGACCCTATCAGGGAGGCCGTGCAGCAGAAACACCTGCTGAATGAACATACGACTAGTGGCGCGGGCTGACGGTAAGCCGCGACGGGATGAAGTGCGCCATCTTGGTCAGCATGTCCACCACCACATACACTGTCGTAAAACCAGAGGATGGGGGTAAATCCGTCAGAAAGTCCATGGACACAGCCCCCCAGGGTCTTTTGGATGTCGGCAAAGGCTGCAGTAATCCAGGCGGGGCCCCTGTCGCTGACTTGGCCTGCCTGCATGGGATGCAGGAGGTAACATAGGACTGGACGTCGTGTCGGACTCGGGGCCACCAGAAGGTACGGGAGACCAGGTTCAGGGTCTTGAACAGGCCAAAATGCCCCGCCGCCGGGTTATCGTGACACTGGCTGAGGATGAGTCCCCTGAGTGGCCCTCCCGGAACGTAGAGCCGGTCACGATAATACAAGAGTCCATCCGTGACCGTCCAAGGAGAATCTGGCCCCACCTCCTCCTTCCGCTGAGCCACCCACACCTCCTGCTGCTGTGCCTCCCGGATCCGAGCCCGTATATCAACCGGCTCCCGCACCGCAGCAAAAGACTCGACGGGGATCACTGTCCTGGGCAGAAGCTTGTCTTCCACTCGGGAATATTCGGGCTTCCTGGACAGAGCATCCGCTCTTTGATTGTGCCCGCTAGGTATGTACCGAACCCGGAAGTCGAACCTCGCAAAGAAAAGAGACCACCGGATCTGGCGTTGGTTCAAATTCCAAGCGGTCTGCAGGCTTTCCAAATTCTTATGGTCCGTCCGGACCTCGATTTGATGCCGCGCTCCCTCCAGATGATGCCTCCAGGCCTCGAACGCCACTTTCATGGCCAGCAGCTCCTTCTGCCAGATTGTATAATTGCACTCCGAAGGGTTCAGTTTTCGTGAATGGTACGCGCAAGGGAAGAGGGTACCGCTGGGCGTCGTTGCCTGGACTAGCACCGCCCCAATGGCAATGTCGGAGGTGTCCGCCTCCACAACAAACGGCCGTTGCGGATCAGGATGCTTCAAGATGGGCTACTTCATGAAGGCTTCCTTCAAAGTCTGGAAAGCCTGTTGTTCTGGAGCGTTCCACTGGAACCGAGTCTTCTTCTGCAGGAGCCGGGTGAGGGGGGCTGTCAAGGCAGCAAACCCAGGGATGAAAGTTCGGTAATAGTTGGCGAACCCAAGAAGTCGCTGAACATCCTTCACGCGACGCGGGGGTTGCCAACTCTGCAAAGACTCAACCTTACTCGGCTCCATGGCGATGCCCTCAGGAGAAATGCGGTGACCCAGGAAATTGATGGTCACCCGGTAGAACTGGCACTTCTCCAACTTGGCAAACAGCCGATGTTCTCGGAGTCGCTGCAGGACCTGATGGAGATGCTGATGGTGCACCTCACGCGACGGGGAGTAGATCAGGATGTCATCCAAGTAGATCACGACAAACTGATCCAACAAATCCCGGAAAATGTCATTCATGAAATGCTGAAACACAGCGGGGGCGTTGGTCAGGCCAAACGGCATCACCGTGTACTCAAAATGTCCATAGCGAGTACCAAACGCCGTCTTCCACTCATCACCCGGCCGAACCCTGACGAGGTTGTAAGCTCCACGCAGGTCCAGTTTTGTGAAGATCTTAGCCTCCCGGAGTCGGTCCAAGAGTTCGGGGATGAGGGGCAGCGGGTAACGATTGCGCACCGTGATGGCATTGAGTTTCCTATAATCGCAGCAAAGCCGCATTCGCCCGACTTCTTTTTGACGAAGAGCACGGGTGCAGACACTGGCGAGGACGAGGGCCGGATGAAACCGCAAGCCAAATTCTTCTCCAGAAAGTCCCGCAATGCAGCCAACTCGGGGTCCGACATGGAGTACAAACGCCCCACTGGGAGAGGCGCATCAGGGACTAAATGGGGCAGTCATAGGGCCTGTGCGGGGGTAATTGATCTGCCTCTGTCTCACTGAACACATCAGCAAAGTCGGACAGTTCGGGAGGCAAGGAAACCCCTGGGGAACCCTCCACCTGGCCGGCACAGATATGGCGGGAGTGGTCCACGCACTGCAAGCTCGGGAAGGTGACCAAGTTCTGTGACCAATAGATCTGTGGGTCATGCGCCCGGAGCCACGCCAGTCCCAAGACCACGGGGAAGTGCAGATCTGAGGTGATACAGAACTGAATGGCCTCCACATGGGAACTGATGGCCATACATAATGGTTGCGTGGCGGCCGTAATTGGCCCAGACAGGAGCACTCGACCATCGATAGTCTCCACTAACATGGGCGGATCCACCAGGCACTGGGGAACAGCCCATTTGGCCACAAATGCTGAGTCCATAAAATTTGTGGTGGCCCCAGAGTCAATTAAGGCATGGACTGGAATCCCCTCTGGCTTGCCAGGAAGGATCAGACGTGCCTCCAATATCAGATGCCGTGGAGGTCCACAGGCAGCATCGGAAAGACGTCGCTCAGTATTGTTGTGGGATGCCCGATCTATCACACCATCCAGATCGGGCTCGGGGCGTTTCCCGACAGAAAAGTAGGGGACTTTCTCGGGGCAGACTCGGTCACTGATGCCCGCTGTCGCTTCTTTGGGCAAAAAGCAGCCAAATGCCCAGGGTCCCCACAGTAAAAACACAACCCCCCCGATCATCGTCTGTTCATTTCAGTCACCGATAGACGAGACCTGGCGGCACCCAGCTCCATTGGCTCCTCCCTTTGAACTGGGGGCTCACGCACAACAGGGGCGGCAGGGGTTTGTGGGGTGGCACGGCGACTCCTTCGCTGCTGCAACCGAGCATCGATCCGCAGGCAGAGATGGATCAGCCCATTCAGGTCTGAGGGAATATCCACACGGGCCAGCTCATCCAACATCTCCGACAATCCATCCTGGAAGGCATCCACAAGCGCAGCCTCATTCCAGGCAGAATCCTGGCTAAGCAGCCGAAAATCGCTGATATAGCCCCAAGATGGCGGATGTGCAGGCGGACGTGCTGGGCTGAGCTCTGCAAGTTCCAGAAATTAGGCATCCTAGGAGCCCCTCAGGGGTGCTTTATGTCCTCTGTGTTGGGGTGATAGTGATGGGCAATGGGTTAGACAGCTGGACAATGCTGTCTGCTGCCTGCTAATTTTACCGCTGGTCTGCTGGTGTGCTTGTCTGCCGGGCTGGGCGTTCGCGGCGTCTTCCTACCACTTCGAGCCGTCCTCCGGGCCGTTCTCGGCAGCGTTTTCGGCGTTCGCGGCGGCGGCGTTTTTGGCGGCGTCGGCGTCGGCGTCTTCAGGTGGTTCCCGACTGTTGCCGGTGTCGGCGGAGACGTTTGCGGGCCGTTTTGGGCCGTTTTGGTGGTCGTCTCGGTCTGCTCTCGACTGCGACGGTGACAGCACTTTCGGTCCATTTTGACGGCGACGGCGACGGCGGCAGCGTTGCTCCCGGGCCGTTCTAGGCCACTTTTGACATCGGCCGCTGCTTTTTTCGCCGCTTTTCGGGCCACTTGCGCCGCTGGCGCCTGGGCCTTCTCGGCCCGTTTTGCATCGGCGGCGGCGTTTTCTAGATCGTTCTCGGCTCCGGCGGCGTTCCGGTAACAACAGCGTCGGCGACGGTGTTTGCAGCAGCGTTTCCGGCAACAGCAGCAGCCTCGGTAGCTCGGCGGTGGTATGGCTGTCAACCTGTTTTTGTCTCCTGCTTGCTCTGCTTACCCCAGACGGCCTGGCACCTTCAGTGTTTCTGGTGGCCTCGAAAGGTCCTGGGTTAGCCGGTTAACCCCGGTGGAGCCCAGTGGAGCCCAGCGGACCCTGGTTGTTCCGGAGGAGCCTGAAAGACCCGTGCTCTTTGCGGCACCTATTGTGAACTGGTCGGTGCCGTTGGATTCCGACGGGGCCTGGAGGAAATCAGTAAGCCTGGAGGAGTTAGACTCTGTAGACCACGCTCTGGAAGGCTCCAATTACTGTAGAACTGGGGGCCCATGGAGCTGTGGCCAGGAACAATCTCCTGGAGTGGCGGAGCAGCGGAGGACTTGGTTGTTAGCAGAGCAGACTATCATGGCTTATTACACTATTACATTCTTGCCTTTACGAACTATTGCTTATTGTCTACACATCATCCCCAAAGGATTCAGAGGACTCTGGGTATTAGCCACCGTGAGAGGGTGGCTTGAACTTACATCTGCTGCCCCTAGAGGTGAGAGCTCTATGGGGCATGCTATACCCAGAGTGTGTGTTTCAGACCACCCCCCCCCGGGAACAGGCTCTGCGACCGTCGTGAGAGGACGGTGGTTGGCCTGTCCTGGGGGTTCACCCAGCTGAGTGGCAGTAGCTGGGTGGAGGGTCTGGACAACCATTTATCCTCTGTTTGGACCCTCCTTATTAACTATGGACTGCCTTTCACCTGGATTTGCTCTTATGCCTTGTTTCAGGTATTCTTTCACGGACTTGTTCGCCCTCAGGGGTGCTCCCCCTTCCTGGGTGCGACCCGCCTTTCTAGCCACTTATAATCTCGATGAAGGACCCGCTTATTGGGACCCTGAGAGATGGCTGGGCACGGGTAGGGGCCTTCGACATAAATCTAATAAGAGGCCCCTGGTTAGTTTCTTATCTAAATTTTTTGGGGGGTTAGGGAGGGGGGAGGGTACTTCTTTTGGTTGTTTGGACAAGGGGGGCAGTCCAACAACATCTGTTCAGGCCAGTGCCGGGATGGATCGCGGGGGGGGGAGGAGCAGGGGTCGGTTGCCTCCGGGGCTCCAGGGCTGGTCGTGGGACTACCCATTCCCACGACGTTAGGGAATGGCAGCAGGTGTAGGAACAGAGGGCCGTATCAATCTCAGGGAAGGCCTCTCCGCTGCTTGCAAGCGGTGAGGCACTCCGACCCTCTGGCTCCGCCCCGAGGTCCCGGGAGCGAGGATGTGCAGCCCCCTGAGCTCTGGCTGGTGTACTTGAATGCCAGGTCTGTTGCTAATAAAGCTCCTCTCGTCCGCGACTTGGTCGAGGGTGAGCAGGAGGACCTGGCTTGCATCACGGAGACTTGGTTGGGCCCAGAGGGCGGTATTCCTCTGGTTGATCTTTGCCCACCAGGTTTCCGGGTGCTACACCGGCCTCGGGCTCAAGGTAGGGGTGGGGGAGTGGCTGTTGTTATGAGGGAGACCTTGTGTCCGCGGGAGGCCACCGTTCCCCAGATAGTCGGGTGTGAGTCTCTCTTCCTGAGATGCGGCCCTGGTGCGCAGTTGGGCTTGCTGCTGGTGTACCTTTCGCCTAGTCACGCAGAAGCAGCCCTGCCTGAGCTTCTCGATGTCCTCTCTGGGTTGGTGATTGAGTTCCCGAAACTTATAGTTTTGGGGGACTTCAATCTACCATCCCTGGGGGTATCATCTGAGTTAGCTCGGGAGTTCATGGCTTCCATGACGGCCATGGACCTGACGCAAGTAATTTCGGGACCGACTCATGTGGGAGGCCACACCCTTGACCTGATTTTCTTATCTGGATGGTGGTTAGATGATCTTGGTGGGGGCTCCCCAATTGTTACGCCCCTGTCATGGACCGATCATCATCTCCTGCGGCTGGTCTTCCGTTTTGCCACTCCCCACCGTGGGTGTGTGGAACCAATTAGATGGTACCGCCCCAGACGCTTAATGGATCCTGAGAGGTTCCAGGCAGCGCTGGGGTCCCCACCTGCCTCCTTCGCTCACAACTCGGCGGATGCCTTAGTGGAAGCCTGGGAAAGGGCAGCCACGGAGGCTCTTGACCGAGTTGTACCCTTGCAGCCCCTGACCCGGTGCAGATCCCGTCGAGCTCCATGGTTTTCCGCGGAGCTCCGGGAGATGAAGCGTCGGAGACGGGACCTAGAGAGCGGTTGGAGATCCAGCCGATCCAAATCCGACCGATTGCGACTAAGAGCCTATATTAGGTCTTATCTCGCTGTGATAAGGGTGGCGAGGTCTAATCACTTTGCTACCCTTATCGCGTCTGCAGATAATCGCCCGGCCGCCCTGTTTAGGGTGACTCGCTCCCTCCTTAATCAAGAGGTGAGGGAGGAACCCTTGCAGGGTTGTGCCGAGGAGTTTAACCAACATCTGTCGGACAAAATCGCTCGGATTCGGACCGGTCTGGACTCTGGGCAGAGTCTGACGATCAGGACACGGGCGGTCTTGTCGATATTACCTGGGAGGAGTTTGATTCTGTGACTCCGGAGGAAGTGGACAGGATTATGGGGAGGCTGAGCTCCACCACATGTTTATTGGACCCGTGCCCTTCCTGGCTGGTTTATGCAGCCCGGGAGAGGACACGAAGCTGGTTCCAGGCAGTTATATCGGCTTCTCTGAGTGAGGGTAGCTTCCCCGCCGTCTTGAAAGAGGCGGTGGTGAGGCCTCTCCTCAAGAAGCCTGCCTTGGACCCAGCTGTGTTGAACAACTTTCGTCCGGTCTCCAACCTTCGCTTCCTTGCGAAGGTTGTTGAGAGTGTGGTGGCGCATCAGCTCCCTCTGGTCCTGGATGAAGCGGATTATCTCTCAGCGGCTTTCGATATCATCGACCATGGTATCTTGCTGCGGCGTCTCAGGGGATTGGGAGTGGGAGGCACGGTTTTGCAGTGGTTCTCCTCCTAGCTCCTGGGACGTTCGCAGTCGGTGTTGACAGGGGGGCAGAGGTCGACCTCGAGGTCTCTCGTTTGTGGAGTTCCTCAGGGGTCGGTCCTCTCGCCTCTCCTGTTCAACATCTATATGAAACCGCTGGGTGAGATCATTCGTGGCTTTGGAGTTGGGTATCATCAGTACGCTGATGATACCCAGCTTTTTATTTCGACCCCAAACCACCCCAGTGATGCCCTCACCGTGATGTCCCGTTGCCTGGAGGCGGTTCGGGTCTGGATGGGGAGGAACAGACTTCAACTCAACCCAGACAAGACTGAGTGGCTTTGCATACCTACATCCCGGGTTAATTTGGATATTCCATCTCTCTCTATGGGGGGTGAATTATTACCCCCTGTAGATAGGGCTCCCAACTTGGGAGTCCTCCTAGATTCACGGCTCACTCTGGAAGATCACATAGTGGCTGTGACTAGGGGGGCTTTCGCCCAGGTTCGCCTGGTGCGCCAGTTGCGGCCCTATCTAAGCCGGGATGACTTATGCACGGTCACTCACGCGCTCGTGACCTCTCATCTGGACTACTGCAACGCTCTCTACATGGGGCTGCCCTTGAGGACCACCCGGAGGCTCCAACTGGTACAGAATGCAGCCGCAAGAGTTGTGTTGGGAGTCTCCCGATACTCCCATGTTACACCTCTGCTCCGTGAGCTGCATTGGTTGCCAGTTGTCTTCTGGGTGAGATTCAAGGTACTAGTAATGGTGTTTAAGGCCCTACATGGCAGGGGTCCGGAGTACCTTAGGGAACACCTGCTGCTGGCATCAACTTCCCTTCGCCCTGTACGTTCCCACAGAGAGGGCCTCCTCAGGGTGCCACCGATCAGAGAATGTTGATTGGTGGCCCCCAGGGGGAGATCCTTCTCTGTGGGCGCCCTGGAGCTATGGAATCAGTTACCGGTTGAGCTCCGGATGGCGCCCGATCTTCGCTCCTTTCGTCGCGATCTAAAAACATTCTTATTCGAACAAGCCGGCCTGGCCTGATGGGGGATTGGTGGGGTTTTTTATTGTTGTTTTAATATTGTATTTACTGTTTTTATTGGGCATATATTTAATCCTTTTTTAACTTTTGTAACTTTGTATTTTTATTCTTGCCCTGTTCACCGCCCTGAGTCCTTCGGGAGAAGGGCGGTATATAAATATTATTAAATAAATAAATAAATAAATAGGGGGCATTGACCCTGCCTCAGAGCTTTCAGGCGTCAAGTAGCAGTCTGCGTCTTAATAGGGTCCTCATACATAAGACGCATATGATCACAAAACCCCACAAAGTTGTTCAACAGTGGGCTAGGTTGAGCCAGCAGAGGCGTGCCCCAACGAGCTGCATCACCCGAAAGAAGGCTTAACACAAACCCCACCTTATCCCGGTCAGTGGGGAAATCAGCTGCTCTCATGCTGATAAAGAGCTGGCATTTTCCCAGGAAAGCAGGAAACAGTTCTGGAGTGCCTGTAAATTTATCCAGCATCGCAACTTGGCATTTTCTCCTGGGTGGGGGTGATGGTGGGGGTGCAGCATGAACCTGAGCTTGCAGTTGAGCCACCTGAGCTGCCAGCAAAGTGAGTTGCTGGGTGAGCTGGGCATTCTCAGCACGTAGCTGCTCCATAATAGTAGTAAGGGGTGGGAGGCTGAAGGCAAACTGTTCTGTACCAGCCTGCTACTGGCCCTGCAGAAAAGGCAACCCCTTTACAAACGGCAAGAGGCTGGAATTACGCCTGCCAAATTTATTACTACAAAAACAAACAAGACACGAACCAAGAAACAGGAGCTTTAAGAAACACGAACTATCCGAGCGGTTGCCTTCAGCAAACCAGCCCTCCCCACACATTCCCCTTATATAGAGTTCAGGGCGTGGCTTCTCTCTGCCTCCTTCCGAGAAGCCCCATTGCCTTCCTCTGTTTACTCCTATTTGACTGCCTCCTGCGTCAGGCGTCCTTGAACAGGGCCAGCTGTGGGTCATCTTCATCCACGCTGTCAGGCTCACACAGCTGGGTCTCCGTGGTGACCAAGTGGGAGGGGCCTGGCTGAGGACTCTCATCAGCAAGATCTTCAACCCCCTCAGCAAGGTCTTCAACACCCCCCTCCTCCTCCTCTGAGTCATCCGACCCAACTACCGAACCCACAGGCTGACCCTGAATCACAACACTCATGTCTCTCATCTTTCTCTTGGCAATGCCCCATAGATTCTCTATGGGGTTCAGGTCAGGCGAGTTTGCTGGCCAATCAAGCACAGTAATCCCACGGTCATTGAACCAGGTTTCGGTGCTTTTGGCAGTGTGGGCAGGTGCCAGGTCCTGCTGGAAAATGAAGTCAGCATCCCCATAAAGCTCGTCTGCGGAAGGAAGCATGAAGTGCTCCAAAATCTCCTGGTAGATGGCTGCGTTGACCCTGGACTTAATGAAGCACAGTGGACCAACACCAGCAGATGGCATGGCTCCCCAAATCAACACAGATTGTGGAAACTTCACACTGGACTTCAAGCATCTTGCAGTGTGTGCCTCTCCATTCTTCCTCCAGACTCTGGGTCCTTGGTTTCCAAATGAGATGCAAAAGTTGCTCTCATCAGAAAAGAGGACTTTGGACCAGTGAGCAACAGACCAGGTCTGTTTTTCTTTAGCCCAGGTAAGACGCTTCTGACGTTGTTTGTTGTTCAGGAGCGGCTTGACAAGAGGAATACGACATTTGAAGCCCATGTCCAGGATCCGTTTGTGTGTGGTGGCTCTTGATGCACTGACTGCAGCCTCAGTCCACTCCTTGTGAAAGTCCCCAACACTTTTGAATGGCCTTTTCCTGACAATCCTCTCCAGGCTGCGGTCATCCCTGCTGCTTGTGCACCTTTTTCTTCCACACTTTTCCCTTCCACATAACTTTCTATTAATGTGCTTTGATACAGCACTTGGGGAACATCCAACTTCTTTTGCAATTACCTTTTGAGGCTTTCCCTCCTTATGGAGGGTGTCAATGATGGTTTTCTGCACAACTGTCAGGTCAGCAGTCTTCCCCATGATTGTGATTCCTACTGAACCAGACTGAGAGACCATTTAAAGGCTCAGGAACCCTTTGCAGGTGTTATGGCTTAATTAGCTGATTAGAGTGGGACACTTTGAGCCTAGAATATTGTACCTTTTCACAATACTGTATTTTCCGGCGTATAAGACGACTGGGCATATAAGACGACCCCCTACATTTCCTGTTAAATTATAGGGTTTGGGCTATACTCGCCGTATAAGACTACCCCTCTTCCAACGCACACCAAATAAAAATTAAAAAACATCAGATTTGATTTTAATATGGTAATTTTAATTCAAATGCTTATGACATGCAGGTACTTAGTAGGAAAACTGTCACTAATAAACATAAGGCTGTTTGTCATCAAACATGTAAACATAAAACAGTGCAAGTGGATTAAACTTTCCCTGCGGAGACTAAATGGGAGATCCGCTCCAGGTTTTCCAGCCAGCCCTGTCCCTAAAGTTTCAGCACCCGGCGTATAAGACGACCCCTGACTTTTGAGAAGATTTTCATGGGTTAAAAAGTCGTCTTATACGCCGGAAACTACTGTATTCTAATTTTCTGAGATTGTGGATTTGGGGTTTTCATGAGCTGTATGCCATAATCATCACAATTATGACAAATCACGGCTTGAACTATCTTGCTTTGCATGTAATGAGTCTATCTCATATATTAGTTTCCCCTTTTAAGTTGCATTACTGAAATAAATGAACTTTTGCACAATATTCTAATTTTTCGAGTTTCACCTGTGTGAAGGGAAAAAGAGAGGAAATATTTATGGTAGCAATTTGAAATCTGTACTAATGATATCTGTATGTAATTGAATTACTACTACCCAGCCACCACACTGCTTTTCAAATAAGTGAATGTAATATCAGAAAATCAATAAAATTTGTATAAAAAAAATAAAATAAAAATAAAAGCAGAGAAATATCAAGAGACTGTGCTACAGACAGAAAAAAAAAGAAAGAAATTTAACTTGGAGAAAAACAAAGTTTTACACCTAGGCAGGAAAAACCAAAGGTACAAGTACAGATTAGGCAAAAACCTGGCTCAAAAACAGTAACTGTGAGAGGGACCTTAGAGTCCTAGTGGACAATCACTTAAATATGAGCCAGCAGTGTATGACAGCAGCCAAAAAAGCTAATACAATCCTTGTGTCAAGGTTCCAACTGACAAACCCAACGAAGTAAGCATAGCTGAGATGATCCAATCTCTAATGCAAAACTTTACTGAGTAAATCATATTGGCATAGATGAAAGGAAAACCAGCTCTGGCTAATTCACACCAGAGCATCATATTAAAAGTATAGAAACTCCCTTCCCGCCTGACAGTGCAGGTCACATTATCCAATTAAGCTTCAGATAATTATTATGAGAAAAAGTCTTCAACACTTCACCAGCTGCAAGGTCCATTCCAATCTTCCCCCCTCCCACCCCGGGTCTGTGGGCAAGCCAAGAGGCAGAAATGGCTGGAACAGCATGAGGCTTCTTGGAGCTTGACAGGCTGATACCACCACCCCCAGAATTCGGAAGGAAACTGGAAAACAATAAGTACACATTACTCCATGTCATCCCTTTTTTTGTGATGGTCCTGCTTTTGGGGGATACTTATTGTGGAACTTCTCTATTAAACAATCTCCTTTAACATTATGGGCTTTTATCTACCTAGCCTCTGAGATTGGATAACCTCTCCACTGGATTAGGTACTGTAACTTCCCTTTGTAGTTCCTAGAGTCTAGGATCTGTTTAACTTCATAGTGTGGCTCCCCCCCACACCATTATCAGGCCTAGGGTTTCTTTCTCAACTGGCCTCATTCTAGAACCCTGGAACAGTTTCAGCAGGCTACAATGGAATACTAAGTGCACTTTACCCAATATCCTGGGTAACTTTAACTCTACCATGACTGGGTTGATGATTTTGACAATCGGGAGGGGCCCTATGTACTTCAGACCCAGTTTCTTGCAAGGTTGTCTCCATTTTAGATACTTTGTTGACAGATACATTTTATCTCCCACATGGAACACCCCTTGGGGAGCTCACTTCTTGTCTGCCTGTTTCTTTTGGCTCTCTGTTGCCTTGTCTAGGGCTTTCTTTATGTTGCTCCAGACTCTCTGGAATGAGTCTACCCAGTCAGCTAAAGTCCCTGAGGAGGGGAGCTCCTGAGGGCATTCTGGCATGGACACAAATTCCAAACCTGTGGCCACTTTGAAGGGGGTGAAACCTGTGCTACTGAGTACCGTGTTGTTATAAGACACCTCAACAAATGATAGGAGTCCCAACCAATTAGATTGCTGGTAATTTATGTAACAACGCAGGTACTGTTCTACCATTGTGTTAGGTCATTCAGCAGCCTCATTTGTACTCAGATGCAACGGCAAGCTAAGACCTTGGGAGGACCCGATCATTTTGATGAAGTTGCGACAAAATTTTGCCGTGAACTGGACCCCCCCATCTGAAATGATGCACTTGGGCACTCCATGCAGCCTCTAGATGTGTTTCAGGAACATCTTGGCCCGTCTCTGGGTTGATGGGAGGCCAGGACATGCAACGAAGTGGGCTTGCTTGGAAAACAGGTCCACGACAGTCCAGATTATGGTGTTACCCCCACTCTCAGGCAATTCAACTATAAAGTCCATAGCTATCTCTTCCCAGGACTGGGTCATGTCAGCAACTTGCTGCAGCAGCCCTGGACTCTTCCCTGGAATTCTCTTACTGGCCGTGCACACAGCACAGCTTTTTACATAGCTCTCAATGTCCCTTTTCATCTTTGGCCACCAGAATTGTTGGTTGGCCAAATGCAAAGTCTTTAGGAACCTAAAATGGCCAGCTTGCTTGGTGTCGTGGCTCTGTTGTAGGACCTGTACTTGCAAGTTGTTAGTGACATACAATTTATCCCCCTTCCATGCTACTCCATCTCTCATGGTTAATTTCCCTTGATGGGCCCCAAACCATGCATCAGATTGTAGCTCTTGCTTCAGTTGCTGTGTGAAAGTGTCTCTGGGGCGCAGACTTTTCTTTTTTGCTTGTTGCCTCATGGTGGCTTGCACTGCTCGCTGTTTTGTGGGGATGACGGAGTTCACCACTTTCGGTTACTATTATATTGGGGCATGCGGGACAAGGCATCAGCCAGGAGGTTTTTACCTCCCGGGATGTATTTTAACTCAAAGTCGAACTGGTTAAAGTATTGAGCCCACCGGACTTGCTTAGGGGACAGTTTTCAGGGGGTCCTCAATGTTTCTAGGTTCTTATGATCAGTCCGCACTTCAAACGGGTCTTTACTTCCTTTCAAGAATTGTCTCCAAGTTAACAGTGCCCATCACACTGCAAAGGCTTCCTTCTCCCACATTGCCCTTCGCCTTTTGGTTTCATTTAGCTTTTGGGACATATATGTGCATGGCTGCAGCTTCCCCTCCTTATTCTTTTGAAGGAGGACTGTCCCTACCACCACATCGCTGGCATCTGCCTGGATCACAAATGGCTCTTCAGGGTTAGGGTGCTTTAAGACAGGCTCAGCCACGAACAGTCTCTTGAGCTTTTCGAATGCTGCTTGACATTCCATAGTCAAATTGAGCAGCTGGCTTGGGTGGGGCCGCTCTCCCCCCCTTCCCTGTTTTCAACAGTTCTGTGATTGGCAAAGCAAGTTTTGTGAAGGATGGGATGAATTGTCAGTAAACATTTGCAAACCCCAAGAAGCTTTGCAGCTGTTTATGAGTCTGTGGGGCTTGCCATTCTAAAATGGATTTCACTTTTGCTGGGTCTATTTCTACTCCTTCACACGACAACCTATAGCCAAGATAATCTAGACCAGGGCTTTTCAACCTTTTCACAGATTGTACCACTTTTAGGACATGACAATATTTGAGTACCACCAGTGCTTAGCAAGGTGTCAAAAACTTGATGACTAAAAAAAGGGGATTTGGGGTTTTACTGGTTAGATTCATTTGTTGTTATAGAAATGGCTAGTTTATAATATTATGGAAAAGTAAAAAGTTGAGGTTCAATGTTAATGCTTCCTTCTGCAACAGAGGAGGTCTGTTCTTTTTCCCTTCTCCCCCTCACTTCCCCCCCTTTTTCCTCCCCACTGTGTCCTACTATTTGCTTTTGTATTTTTGTATTTTATTCTATAATCTAATAAAGTATTACAAACTGTACAAAAAAAGGAAAAAAACTACCAGTTTTAATTTCTTCGGTGGCTGTTCCTTTGCTGAATCACTTTCCCTTTGCACTGACAAATGTATGATGAATTTATCCATGTTTACTAATATGCACCACTACCAGCTAGCTCAGGGGTCTTCAAACTTGGCACTTTTAAGACTTGTGGACTTCAACTCCCAGAATTCCTTAACCATCATGGCTGGTTGAGGAATTCTGGGAGTTGAAGTCCACAGGTTTAAAGTTGCTAAGTTTGTACACCCCTGAGCTAGCTGGTCGGCTCTTCTTCCTCTTTCCTTTCTGAGCTCTTTCCACAGTGTGGTAAGAATGCACCCCACCCCCAATCCCTTCACTGTACCCTTAAAGACACAGGAATCAAGTGCAAAGCAAGAAAGGCTCACAAAATAAAGAAACACATAAACTCCGGTGTTTTTTTTCCTTTAAGCTGCCTGAGGCATGTCACGTGTCACAATGTTGCAATCCAAGACAGAAAGGCTCCGGCAATTTAAATTAGCAATTTAGCTTTAAATTAAGCCTTTTTACCTTCAAAGAAAACTTTCTAAAAGCCATAGACAGACTCAATTAAAGGGGTAAAACTAATTACATTTGTTTAAAGGGATTAAACCTTTCCCTGTTGTCTTATTTTTCCCTTTTCCACCCAAACCACCTCCTTTTATAGCCTCTCCTCTCCTCCCCCCCTTTTTCTTCAGTTCACCTCCAGCTCTGCACTGCTTCCGGAATCGCCAATCAGCTGGAGCCCTGCTGTCTCCTGGGTCTTCTGCTGAGCCCAAACAGTCCTGCAGCTGTCTCTCCCTCAGGCTTGGGTCATTTTGGCTCATTCCCCTCCCCTGCTACACTTCTCTAGGACGGTTGTGTACTACCTGCCAAGTGGCAAAGTACCACAGGTGGTACGCATGCCATCGGTTGAAAAGGCCTGATCTTGACTGGTTTTGTGGAGCTCACACTTGGATAACTTGGCATACAGCATTAGCGTCCAAAAGGTTTTTCAACACCTGCTGCATGAGTTTCACATTTTCCCCCATCGTCTCAGAGTAAATAAGGATGTCGTCCAAATACACTAAGTGTTGTGATTCAGTGTCAGCCTGTGCTCCCAGCAGCTGAGTCCGATGAATCTGAGGAGGAGGAGGAGGGGTTTGGAGAGCCTTTGGTATCGGAGGGAGGTTCTGATGCACTGCAGGACTCTCAGCCTAGCCCCTCCAGTCATGTTCCTCATGAGGCCCAGCTGTGTGAGCATGAGGTGTCGGACTTAGATGAGTTACAGCTGAATCTGTTCAGAGACGCTAGAAGCAGAAGGCAATCCAGCAGAGCAGAGCAGAGAAAATCAATGCGGCAAGGCAGTGAGAAGCCACGCCTTGGGACTGATAATAAAAGGGGAAGGTGTGGGCAGGGCTGGTTGCTGAAGGCAACCGTTTGAAGACATTCTGAGAGAGTCCTGGTCTGTTCTTGTTGCTTCTGTTTAACTCTTGTTTGATATTTTGATTCATTTATTCTATTGCTTTTTTGTTTGAACTGTAAATAAATTTGGGTTGGGTTTTTCCAGCCTATTGACTGTAAAAAGGAAAAGGGTTGTCCCTGATACACAAACAGGGCCGGTCGTAGGCTGGAACAGAACACTAGGACCCCTTGTATAGGTGCTCGTGTAGCACTTCATTAATGAGTTGCATGAACACACCGGGGGCTCCTTGTAGTCCAAAAGGCACCACTTTAAACTGATAACATCCCACCAGGCAGTTGAAAGCAGTTTTCCACTCATTGCTTTCCTTCACTGTCACTCAGTAATACGCCTCCGTCAGATCTAGCTTTGTGAACACTTTCCCCTTGGCTAAATGTCCGAGCATGTCTTTCATGATGGGGGAGGGGGTACATGTTCTCCACGCACAAGCCGTTTATTCCATGGAAATCCACGCACAATCTCAGCGACCCATCTTTTTTCTCTTTGAACAACACTGGTGCTGCCACTGGATTTTGCTGCTTGGATGAAGCCGCTAGCCAAATTTTGTTGATGTATTCTCTTATCTCCCTTGGGGTCATGGAATACATTTTTGGCTTGGGGCGTTTCGCCCTGGGTAAGATTTCTATGGCACAATTTGTGGGGTGGTGAGGGGGCAACGCATCACATTCCTTCTTACTGAACACCACTATTAAATCCCCGTACTCCCTTGGGATGAGCTGTTGCTCTGCTACCTGTTTGGATGCGGCTTGGCCACGTTCGGGATTTTTCTTTGCCTCCCCTGGTGGTACAGGTCTGACTTGCTTTTCCCCTAGGGAGCTGAGGTTGCTCTTCCCCAGCATCACACGGTTCACCTTCTTTCCCCAGTGGATGTTAGGTTTCCACTTAGCCAGGACAGCCCCAGTATCATTTGGCCTTGGCCATTTTCGGGGCAACCATGAACCGATTGATCTCTTGGTGGCTCCCTAGTCTCAGGTGCACTGGTTCAGTTAGGAAGGAAGCAGGCAACCCCTCTACTATGGAGCCCTCGACCTGTTCGAATTTTGTGGGCTGACACAACCTTCTCACTCACAACGCCAACTTTCATATGGTCTACAGGCTGACCAGGCATCTGGTGCATCCTGAGTCTATTAGGGCCTCTGCTACCCCTTTTACCCCTGAAAGGGGGACTATGATCTCCACTTGGGCCAATAGAGGGCTGATGGTTTCACTTACCATTGGATCGTCCTCTCACTCACTCTCGGACAAGTTCAGCTGCAAGTCCTCTGGCTGGAGTTCCCTTCACTGCTTGGGGGGGAGGAGACCTCAATGACCTTGCATGCTGCTCGCATTTTCTCTTTTCCCTTGCTGGGTGGCTTTTTCGGTTTTGGAGGGGTCGGAGCCATTGGAGCTGCTCTGGGCATTGGGGCTGGGCACATTGCAGCCTGGTGTCCCTCCTGGCCACATCGGAAGCATGGGCCAGGTGCGTGCCTCAGGCTCTTGACAGGGGTAGAGAATAGTGAGGCAGGAGTCTTCTGTTGTGATTCAGGGTCAGCCTGTGGGTTCGGCAGTTGGGTCGGACGACTCAGAGGAGGAGGAGGGGGGTGTTGAAGAGCTTGCTGATGAGAGCCCTCAGCCAGGCCCCTCCCACCTGGTCACGACGGAGACCCAGCTGTGTGAGCCTGACAGCGTGGATGAAGATGACCCACAGCTGGCCCTGTTCAAGGACGCCCGACGCAGGAGGCAGTCAATCAGGAGTAAACAGAGGAAGGCAATGGGGCACCTCGGAAGGAGGCAGAGAGAAGCCACGCCCTGAACTGTATAAAAGGGGAATGCGTGGGAGGGCTGGTTTGCTGAAGGCAACCGCTTGAAAAGCTCCTGTTTCTTGGTTCGTGTCTTGTTCCATTTGTTTTTGTATCAATAAATTTGGCAGGCTTAATTCCAGCCTCTTGCCTTCCTGTAAAAGGGGTTGTCCCTGCCTTTTCTGCAGGGCCGGTAGCAGGCTGGTACAGAACATCTTCCTACCCAGCATGCGCTTCTCTTGGCTCCTTTTTGGGCAAGTCTCAGGCCTCCTGCACCCTTTGTACTCGTTAAGGTCCAACTACACATTGGTCACCAGTTGGTGCCAGTCATGGAGTCAGTCTGGTATTCCTCTGGGCAGGCACGTGTAATACAACTCTTGATTCAAGCCATCTCTGAAGTAATGGGCGAGGAGTTGCTCCAACCAGTGTGTTGTGATTCAGCGTCAGCCTGTGGTTCTGGCAGCTGAGTCGGATGATTCTGAAGAGAAGGAGGAGGAGGGGTTTGGAGAGTCTTTGGTGTCAGAGGAAGGTTCTGATGCACTGCAGAACTCTCAGCCTGGCCCCTCCCATCTTGTTCCTCCTCAGACTCAGCTGTGTGAGCATGAGGGATTGGAAGAAGACAATCCACAGCTGGCTCTGTTCAGGGATGCTAGGAGCAGGAGGCAATCTAGCAGAACAGAACAGAGGAAAGCAATGAGGCAAGTCGGGAGAAGGCAATGAGAAGCCATGCCTTGGGACTGCTGATAAAAGGGGAATGTGTGGGAGGTGCTTGTTGCTGAAGGCAACCGTTTGAAGATCTTCTGCTAGAGTCCTGGTCTGGTATTCTTGTTTAACTTTTTGGTTTAAGTCTTGTTTGAACTTTTCGTTTAACTTTTGTTTGAACTCTTTGTAAATAAATTTGGTTGGGTTTTTTCCAGCCTGTTGATTATAAAAAGGGGTTGTCCCTGACATTCAAACAGGGCCGGTCGTAGGCTGGAACAGAACACAGTGCCTTAATCTTCCTGAGATTCCCCAGAACTCTTGGATGTATTCTGTCACTGGCTGGCTTCCTTGCCTGAAGTTGTGAACGTTGGCCTCCGCTCATTGGATCTGCATGGTGTCGCCAAACTGGACCCTGAGTTCTCCCAAAAAAGCATCAGGGCCCCCTGACTCGGGAGTTCCTTTGTCATGGACGGCCGTCACCCACTCTGCTGCTTCTCTCTCAAGGTCATGATTGCGTCCACGCGGGCCTCATCATCAGCATACATTACCCCATTCCGGTCCAAGTGTTTGCTGTCAAAGGTGGCTTTGATTGGCAGGGGCTGTTGCAGACATGGGGCACCCCAATATTCCAGCAGCCATCCCATCGCATACGGGAACATCCACAGCTGGGTGCCAAATTTTTGCAATTGCGGCAGTGGTTGACCAGCCACCCCAGGAGGTTGGGCAGCTGCAGGTTGAGGGCCAGCAGCCCCGAGTCTCGGAGTTGAGCCAGGCTGTGAGGGAGTGGTCGGCTGGGGGCTGGTTGTTCCCTCAGAGAGCAGCGGCTGTAGCTCTTGGGCCAGGCTGAGGCGAGCGGGTCTGTACAGCTGCCGCCAACTGCCCAGACCCCATTCAGGGAGTTGGGTCCAGCCTACGGGTCAGCTCTCCTTGCATGTCCAGGCTGCTGAATCTCTCAGCTGCTCAACTGATTGACTGATGCACATTGTCAGATGCTTTTGCTCCACCAGTCCTTCCCATTCCGAGGCCCTTCTCTCTCTCCATCCGTAGGTCCGGGCAAACTTGGGTCCTAAATAGGACAGCAGGAACGTGCTTTCTCGCCACCTCTCCACTCCTGGTGGGCAGATGAATCCCGCTGCTCCAATCCACTCCAGCGTCGCCTGCGATACTAACTCCTCCATTTTTGCTTTCAGGTGAGTTACCGCTGGTTGGGCACCGGTGTCACCTTGGGTTCCGACTGGGGTTCCATTCTTCACCCCCTCCTTGGCTTTAGGTGGTTGCTCTTCCTTCTGCTCCATGTCAGGCATCTTCCACTGAGTCTTTGCAACCCCAGAGTCAGCCATATGGGGTGCAGGAGCTCAGGACTCAATTGATTTTAGTTTTAAAAGAGAGCTGGTTTAGTGTCAAGGTTCTGACTGACGAACTGTCGAGCCTCGCGGGCCTGACACTACGAAGGGGGTCTAGCTCCAAACACAAGCCCCGCATTGCTTACCCACTCCCACGCTGCACACGACTTGTTCCACAGCCCTGCATCCCAACAAGCAGGGGGGGAGGCCGCCGGCGAACAACGGGCCCGACAATCAGCTGTTTTTCGGTCCCCGGCCATGCAGCCCCGGCGGCCGGTTGCTTCTCGGCTTCTGACTGCGCCTGCGCCGGAGAGCCTTGCAAAAGGCCCCGCAGGCACCCAGAAGGACGAGCCGGCTCCCTCGACTGTGGAAAGGCCCATTCTGGGGCAGCATGCTGTCACCCACATGCTGGGGGGAACGACCGGCTGGGAGCCGAGGCCTGACGGAGGGAGGCCCTGGGACGCGTGGACGAGCCTGCTGGGGCCAGAAAGGGGTGAGGGGGGGACGGTTGGTTGGGGAGGGGTAGTCACATACAGGGAGCACGTTATCGTATTCACCCGGGTCGGGGTTAAGGGAGGTTGGGGGGGAATCACCCAGGATACTGACCTTGCAATGGACGGTCCGCGGGGGAGCGTGGACATGGGGGCGTGCGGGGGAGCGGAAAAGGGGTAGGGTGTTTATAGACACTGGCCAGGTGCTGGCTTGTAAAGGATGGGGCGGGGTCGAGACATGTATCGGCCATAAAATGTGCGTTGGAGGCATGTGGCCTCCAATGCTGACTTTTCCCTTACTTTGGAGTTTGAGAATAAACGATTCATCTTTGTTAACCGTACCACGGCTCATCGACTGTGCTTTCGTCTAGGACGGCTTGACAGTAAGTCAGCGTTGCGTTTGTCTTTATTTCCCTGCTGTCGTGTACTGCTCCTGCTTTTCGGTTGACTGATATGGCAGAGGGAACACAGGGGGCTTTTCCGGCGGCTGAAGGAGGAGAGCCGGCCGGGGCTGCAGCACCCCTTGATGTGGTGGAGCTGGCGGAAGCCCCACCTGTTGTAAGGCCCAAGGTCCGGGACCCCCTCCCCATGGCTGCTGGGAGCGGAGCCCAGGAAACAGACGGCCAAGCCAGTAGTGGGGAGTGGTGGCTAACCCAGTTTTGGGTTATATGGACGCCGGCCAAGGACAACCAACCCGGCCGAGGGGCCCGTTGACAGAATGGAGGGAGCGTCGTATAACAGATGAGGAGGGCAAAGAGTGGAGCTATTCCACAGCACCCGGTAGCTATACTCTGGATGTGTTGAGGAACAGGTTTGGAGAACCCCGGCCATGGTCCCCCGCTGAGCCGGAACACGATAATGGACGATGGTCACTTGACGGATCCGTGCCTGTGCATCAGGGCCAAACTCGTTTTCATCTGGCTAGTCCACGGTTCCGGGGACTGCCCGGCCACAGTACACCCCAAGGGACTGCTCCCCCTACGCAGACCCCGGTTGCTGCCCTGATTCGGAGAGGCCCAGACCCGTCTACAACGGGGTGGCGGTCCTACTCTGCAAACAACAACACCGGCTGAGGCCCTGGGTTGGCAGGCGGTCAACCCATGGTACCTGGGGCCCATGGTGAGAGGATCGGGAGCCCAGATGGGTCCTTGGGGAGCAGGCGTGGCATGGGGCCCACCACCTTTACCGATGGCCTTTGATGGACATCCTGACCGTCTGGCTGTATTCCTGAGCTATGCGATACACCATTTGGACAAGTTCGCTCCAGCTTATTCATCTCAATGGGTGATGGTGATGGCGGTCACGATGGCACTGGAAGGAGAGGCTGTGGTGTGGGCTGCCGATTTATATAGTGACCACGCCAGGGAGCTGGGAGACGTTGGTCTTTTCCTGGAGGTGTTACGGGTACGATTCGAGGATGTTACCCGTATACGAGCCGAGGCTGGGGTGGTCGGGGTCCGGCAAAACGGCCGACCGGCGGTGGAATACATCCGTGAGTTCAGGCAAGTGGCCGGAAAGCTACACTCGTGGCCAGAGCGAATGTTAATCCACCATTTCCAGGCACGGCTAGATGGGGCTCTTTGGAGGGCTTGTGTTGTCCGCGGGATTCCCCCTAGACTTCAAGACTGGCTTCGAGTGGCGGTGGAGTTGGACGTCGGCTTGCAAGGATGCAGAGGACGTATGGAGAACCCATCCGGGCCTCGACGAGTCCTGGACAAGGCGCAGCGGGAGGAGCAAGAGCCATCAACTGCAGTTGTGAAGCCCTCAGCACCGCCGTCCCAAGCTTCACTTTGTTGTTTCCGGTGTGACAAGCTGGGACATCGTGTTGTGGAATGTCCAGTTCCAGTACCCCGGTTGGATCCAGTTACAACCCCGGCACATGCTGTCTCCCCCAGACGACCAGTGGAGCGTTCCCGGGCTGCACGCCAGCCGCCGGGTGAAACACCCAGAAGGATGTCCCAACCCGAGACGGAGATGCTAGCGGGGGTTGAACTCGCACTGTACGATAGCACAGAGGAGCGGGAGGAGGACCCGATGGTGAGTGCACCGGTATGCCCCTTTACGGTTCCAATAATGTTGGTGAGCCCCCGCACAGGTCAGAAAAGGGAGTATAGAGCATTAATAGATTCGGGTAGCACCCGTTGCCTGATCAACCAAACGGTGGTGTCTGAGGTGGGCATTGGGGTGGTGCGCTTGGTTTCCCCTATACGTTTTCAACAGGTGGACGGGTCTCTCCTGGTAGGGGCACCTATCACCCACGTAACAGAGCCCGTTCGCTTGGAGATGGGGGAGCATTGGGAGGTTCTGGGTTTCATCGTGGTGCCCTCCATGACCGAGGAGGTGATCCTGGGGCTCACCTGGCTAGATAAATGGGGCCCGACCATTTGGTGGGAGGGAGGGTGCCGTCATCTCTGCCTCGGGATAGGGCCCCAGCCCCCGAACCACACTTTTGTGGGGGGAAAAGGGCCAAGTAAGGAGAAGGCCTGTGGGGTCGAGGCTGGAGCACGGGTCCAGGTACCGCCGGAGTACTCTGATTTAGTTGACGTTTTCAATGAGCGGGAGTGCGACGTCCTGCCACCCCACCAGCCTATGGATTGTGCCATCGAGTTGGAGCAAGGGGTTAAGCTACCCAAGCCACGAATGTACGCCATGACGCCACGGGAAATGCAGGAGTTAAGGCAGTACATAGATAAGAACTGCATTCAACCCGCGCACTCGAGGATGGCAGCGCCTGTCCTGTTCAGGGAGAAGAAGGATGGCACTCTCCGCCTGTGTGTGGACTACCGTGGAGTCAACGCAGTATGCATAGAACACTTGTACCCTCTTCTCCTAATGAAGGACCTGTTGGCCCATCTGGCTAATGGGCGGGTGTTTACACAGTTGGACCTGCGGGAAGCGTATTACCAGGTATGAGTCAAGAAGTGTGACGAGTGGAAAACGGCGTTTAATTGTCCACTCGGCAGTTATCAGTTTGGAGCGATGCCGTTCGGTCTACAAGGGGCTCCTGCAGTGTTCATGCAGCTGATAAACCAGGTGCTGCATGAACACCTGTACCGGGGAGTCGTCGTCTACCTAGATGACATCTTGATCTATACTGATACTATGGAAGAACACGTCGCCCTGGTCAGACAGGTATTGATCAAGCTGCTAGCGGCTCGCTTGTACGTGAAACTCACAAAATGCGAGTTTCATAAGTCTTGTTTGGACTACCTGGTCTACAGAGTGTCGGCCGCTGGGATAGAAATGGATCCCAAAAAAGTGGAGGCGGTACAACAATGGCAAGCACCATGGACCCGTCGCCAATTACAAAGCTTTTTGGGATTCGCCAACTTTTATAGGCAATTCATCCCGTCATTTGCTGCCATCGCTCTGCCTTTGACGGACTTATTACATACACGGCAATCGGCGGTGAGGCCACGCCCAGGCCTAAAGGTGGAGTGGTCTACCGATTGTCAACGGGCCTTCGAGTCCCTGAAGGCACTATTCGCCAGAGAACCTGTGCTGCTGCATCCCAACGCCAACGCCCCGTTCATTGTTCAGGCGGATGCTAGCGACGTGGCGGTGGGGGCCATTTTGCTTCAACGAAACACCAGTGGGTGTTTACAGCCAAGCGCGTATGCGTCCAAAAAGTTGACAACCGAACAGGCCTGGGCCATTTGGGAAAAGGAGGCCTTCGCTGTTCGGTGGGCTTTGGAGATGTGGCGCCATCTCCTGGAGGGGGCAGTCTGACTGCAAAAACTTGGAGGCCTTGCAGTCGCCTAGGAGGTTGGCGCCCAAATATGTCCGGTGGGCACTATACTTTCGCCACTTCAGGTTCTCATTGAAGTATGTACCGGGGGGAAAAACTTTCTGGCGGATGCACTATCGCGCTTGCCACAGTACGACAACCGAAGGGAGGAAGTAGTGCAGGCGCTCATACCCCCCCGTGAACCCGAGGCGGCAAAGAACACAATCTGTGGAGCAACCGACGACCTACCCCATGACCTACGTGAGGAGCTTAAGGAGGACAAATGGTTACGGAGCCACCCGCACCTCCTGACACTGAGGAATGGATTAGCCTGGCATGGGGATCGGATGTATATACAACGGCCACTCAGAACCACCGTACTGTACAGGTGCCATGATACTAAGCAGGCCGGCCATTTCGGCTTCCTAAAAACACTGCACCTGGCACGACAGTTCTGGTGGCCATGCATGAAAAGGGACATTGAAGAGTGTGTCAGGAACTGCCATGTCTGCGCCACTACAAAACCCCGTGTGGGGAAACCGTTAGGGCTCCTTCAGCCAGTGGCCGATCCCGTCAGACCGTGGCAAGATATAGCGATGGACTTCATCATGGAGTTACCAGAAAGCCGTGGCTACAATGTTATATGGACAGTCGTGGACCTGTTCTCAAAACAGGCCCACTTCATGCCATGTAGAGGACTACCATCAGCCCGGCGGTTGGCCTGGCTGTTTTTGACCCATATTTACCGTTTGCATCGAGTGCCTCGGTGTATTATTTCAGACCGTGGAGTACAATTCACAGCCCAGTTTTGGCGGGAATTCATCCGGTTTATCGGCTCATCCCAGGGTCTGACTTCCGGATACCATCCCTGTACCAATGGAGCAGCTGAGCGAGCCAACGCCACGGTGGAACGGTATCTGCGTAGCTACGTTACGTACCAGCAGATGGACTGGGTGGACCTGTTGGCGTTCGCGGAGGTGGCGCATAACAACGCGGTCCACAGTAGCACTGGTCTCACTCCATTCCGGGTGGTTTTGGGCCATGACTTTCTTCCTATCCCTGAATATGGCCAAGGGACGCTCCCCCCTTGTCAGCCTAGGGAATAGATGGAACAGATGGAGGGGGTGTGGAAGGCGGCCAAGGAGGCATTGGAAAAAGCGGCCACCACAACTAAGGAGCAGGCAGATAAAAAGCAAAAGCCGTTTGAGACCGCCAAAATAGGGGACTGGGTGTATCTGTCCACCAAATATCTGCGGCTGCAGACGCCAAGTAGGAAACTAGGCCCCAAATATATAGGGCCATTTCAGGTCATTCACGTGATTAACCCAGTGACAGTTCAACTCCAGTTACCCAGATTCCTTGGTAGGGTTCACCCGGTTTTCCATAGTAGCTTACTGAAACCGGCCCCTGCAGCCACAGGGGTTGGGGAAAAAGGGGCTCCTGGGCCTGTTCACAACGGGTATTATGAAGTACAGGAGATTATCAATTCCAGGGTGCGGAGGGGAAGGGTGCAGTATTTACTGCTATGGAAGGGATATCCAGCATCAGAGGCATCATGGGTGGCGGAAGGGGACGTCCAAGTGCCTCGGTTGGTCTGGGCGTTTCACCGTAAATACCCAGGAAAGCCTGGGGGAGGAAAGCCTGTAGCCCAGGTAGGCATGTGTTTACCATTTTCCTCTTCTCTTCCAGGTGGAGCCCTGGTAAGGGGAGCTGCCTGTCGAGCCTCGCGGGCCCGACACTACAAAGGGGGTCTAGCTCCAAACACAAGCCCCGCATTGCTTACCCACCCCAACGCCGTGGACGACTCGTTTCACGGCCCTGCGTCCCGACAAGCAGAGGGGGAGGCCGCCGGCGAACAACGGGCCCGACAATCAGCTGTTCGTCGGTCCCCGGCCATGCAGCCCCGGCGACCGGCTGCTTCTCGGCTTCTGACTGCGCCTGCACCGGAGAGCCTTGCGGAAGGCCCTGCAGGCACCCAGAAGGATGACCTGGCTCCCTCGACTGTGGAAAGGCCCATTCTGGGGCAACGTGCTGTCGCCCACACGCTGGGGGGAATGACCGGCTGGGAGCCGAGGCCTGACGGAGGGAGGCCCTGGGACGTGTGGACGAGCCTGCTGGGGCCGGAAAGGGGTGAGGGGGGCCCGGTTGATTGGGGAGGGGTAGTCACAGGGAGCACGTTAGCGTATTCACCTGGGTCGGGGTTAAGGGAGATTGGGGAATCACCCAGGATACTGACCTTGCAATGGACGGTCCATGGGAGAGCGCAGGTGCGGGGGAGCACGGGGGAGTGGAAAAGGGGTAGGGTGTTTATAGACACTGGACGGATGCTGGCTTGTATAGGGAGGGGCGGGGTCGAGACGTGTATCGGCCATAAAATGTGCGTTGGAGGCGTGTGGCCTCCAACGCTGACTTTTCCCTTACTTTGTAGTTTGAGAATAAACAATCCATCTTTCTTAACCGTACCACGGCTCATCGACTGTGCTTTTGTCGAGGACGGCTTGACACGAACCCAATGAAATAAGCATAGGTGAGACCATCCAATTTCTAATGCAAAACATTATTGAGCAAATCATATCGGCACAGATGAAAGGAAAACCAGCTCTGGCTAATTTGTGCCAGAGCATCATATTAAAAGTATAGAAACTCCCTTCCCGCCTGACAATGCAGGTCACATTATCCAATTAAGCTTCAGATAATTATTATGAGAAGTCTTCAACGCTTATAAACAATATCTTGCATGACCTTGGTTCCCAGCCTTGGCAGCTCACCAGTTGTAAGGTACATTCCATTCTTCCCCCCTCCCCATGGGTCCGTGGGCAAGCCAAGAGACAGAAATGGCTGGAACAGCATGAGGCTTCTTGGAGCTTGACACCTTGGTTTTATAAACAGATGCATAGAATCAAAATCACATGAAGTATTAGTACCACTTTATAAAACCTTATTGATCAACTACTATTTATTACAGCCAAAGGCCACACATAAACATCCAAAGAAAACAAAACTAAACAAAACCATCACAAGAGGACATAGCAATATATCACAATCCATGATGCAATCAATGGGCGACCAAGGTCTGGCTAGTTTTACAGGCAGTATATCAAAAACAAGCTATCTTCTGAAAACTGAATCATACTGACCTGACAATAGAAATACAATGAGTATAGTCTAAAACTGGATAAAACATGTAATAAAATCAATTATTAAAGGTTATTAAAAAGATCTGCAATGATTATTTATGTTTCTGGCGAATCCCCAATGCTGCTGCACAGAATCTGGCCACCTGCGCCGTGATCTCTGCCTGCTCATCCTTAAGCAGCCACTGGAGATAAATATTTTCCTAACGACCAGGATGCCTATCAATAATGGGGAGGACATAATTGTTCCGAATGGCTCTATAGAAGGAGTATATGTCCAATGGTCTCCAGCTCTCCTGAGCCACAGGGCAGAAACTTTCAGACAGTGGTGTCTTGTTGTACTTGCCCTACAGGACGGCCGAAGGAAACGCATGGCACCGTGCAAGCGAGAATGCTTTCCTGTGGTTTACTGACTCCAACTGACTTAGATACCTGACAGGTGTAACCACGTATCTAATAGAGTCTGGAGCCAGAAACAGCGGAGCTAAACCTAAGTCCGCTTGCCTCTCAATGTCCTCTACCCTTTGACGCAAGGTTTGTTTTGCTTGGTCGTAGTCCAATTTGAGAATTGAGGCGGATGAAAAGCCTAGTTTGGCAAGGTTGGACTCGACTGCCTTGATCCATGAAGAGGAAAATTTATCTTGTAGAATTAATGGAGCAAGGCCTTGCGGAAAGCAATTAAGCCTTAGCCAGATGTTTAAGGAAGCTATACAGATTCTTGCTTCGACTTTTATCAATCCTGTCTCCAGGCGCAGAAGTGCATTAGAGACACAGCGCGGCATCTGGAGAATTGTTCTAATAAATTTGGATTGAACTCTTTCCAGTGGTGTAAAACACGAAGCTGAGGATCCGAGCAAGGTCCCATAGAGAAGCTGTGCTAGCGACTTGGCCAGAAAGAGCTTAATTGCAGTTGGAACATAGTGTCCTCCCTTTGTGCGGAAAAAATTAAGAATAGCATTCGCTGATCATTGGCCAGAGGCAGCCACGTATTCTCCATGGGCTTTTTGTGAGCCGGTGGCATGGATGACCACCCCTAGATACTTAAAGGTAGTTACCTGCTCTATTTTGTGGCTATTTAAATACCATGTGTACCGTTTAGGCCTTTTTGCAAAAGCCATAACCTTTGTTTTCTCATAATTTATGTCCAGTTTATTATATTTGCAATACTGGACAAGGGCTCGCAAGGTTCTTTTAAGGCCAACTGGAGTCCTGGAGAGAATCACAGCATCATCTGCATAGAGCAGCAGAGCAATGTTTCAGTCACCTATTTTTGCAGGGTGGTAATTTGGATTATTTAACCATTTTACCATATCATTTATGTAAAAATTGAAGAGCAAGGGGGCCAGTATGCACCCGTTTAACCCCCTTTTGAGTTTCAACTGACCTCGAGAGAGACCCTTGCATATTATACCTCACCTTGAGGGATGTTGTGGTATGTAAGGCAGGGCTTTTCAACCTTTTCACCCATTGTACCACTTTTAGGACAAGGCAATATCCGAGTACCACCAGCAAGGTGTCAAAAACTTGACCAAAAAAAAGGAAAAAATGATAAAGTACAGGTAGTCCTTGACTTACAATTTGCTTAATGACTATTTGAAGTTACAACAGCACTGAAAAAAGTGACTTATGACCATTTTTCTCACTTATGACTGTTGCAACATCCCCAAGGTCATGTGATTTACATTCAGATGCTTGGCAACTGATTCATACTTATGATGTTCTGTGTCCCAGGATCATGTGATCAACTTTTGCAACTTTTTGACAAGCAAAGTCAATGGTGGGGGGGCATGGCCAGCTCATCACTCAGGTTGCAGGGTGCCTGGGGGGTGGGGGGGAAATCCATGGGTCTCTGGTGGTGGGGCATGGGACTGGGGTGGGTGCCTTCCCTCGCTCTCTCGCATTGTCCCTACATTTCTTCTTTCCTTCCTTTCTTCCCTCCCTCTTTGCCCCTTCCTTCCTTCCTCCCTCCCTTTCCTTCCTTCTTTCCCTCTTTGTCCCTTCCCTCCTTCCCTCCCATTGTCCCTACCTTTCTTCTTTCCTTCCTTCCTTCCTTCCTTCCTTCCTTCCCTCCCTCTTTGTCCCTTCCTTTGGCAAGCAGGAAATCTTGCACGGGAATTGCAGCTGGGGATTTCTACACACACACACACACACACACACACACACACACAAACACACACTCCCTGGCTTGCCTCCGCATCTGGGTTTTCTTTCCTCGCAAGGAGACCCGCAAGATTTCCTGCTTGCAAAAGGGCGATCACTTCTGCCTCTTGAAAGGCAGGGATTTCTCCAGTGGAACAAAGCAGAGAGGATTGCTGGCATCCTCCAACGGAGAAATCCGTCTTTACAAGAGAGGCAGAAGTGATTGCCCTTTTGCAAGCAGGAAATCTTGCACGGGAATTGCAGCCGAGGATTTCTCCCCCCCCCCCCACTCTCTCTGGCTTGCTCTGCTTGCAAAAGGGCAACCACTTCTGCCTCTCTTGAAAGACAGGGATTTCTCCAGCAGAACAAAGCAGAGAGGCAAAGATCCCTGCGCTCCACTGGATGCAGCCTCCCGGGCGCATAGGTTTGACGCAGCAAGGCCAGTGCCAAAGCCTCTCCACACATTCAAGGCGCCCCAGATGAACACAAAACTCCACTGACGGAAAGGGGGGTGGGCCCCTGATGCTCCCCCCCCAAGATAAAGGGAAGCAGCGCGTCTGTGACGAGGAGACCGAAGCGGGGTGGGGGCGGGAGGAAGGTTGATGTAAAGATCACCTTCAGGCAGGCAGAGCTGAGACCGGCTTGCACTAAGAGCCACCGGCAGCCTCTTGCCTTCCCAGCTGACATACGGGCTGGTTGGGTGGTCCAACCTGCTGCAGCCTTCCCGGGACCCCAGCCGCAGAGACCCACGTCTCATGCCCCTGCTTTCCTGAATGCGGCACGCCGGGCGCGGGCATGCACACTGTTCCGGGCGAAGCCCACTCTTTCCGTGGCCCTGGTGGCCAGCAGACACACTTCCCCCGCAACCCCCCCTCCGCTCTCTCCGGGGAGACGCAGTGGTCCCACCTCACCATGGTCACTCCTTCGGCCCTGGGCAGTGTCCTCCAGGAGCAAATAAAGTTGCGCCCATGCACAGTCCTTGCTGCATCGACCCCGTGCACCCGGGAAGGCACATCCGGGGTCACCGATCAGCTGGCGACTCCGTACAGCTGGCCCAAACCTCCGCCGACGGGCTCCAGTCCACAGAGAGCTCCTGGCAGGTCGACGGCTTCCCAGCGGTGGCCCCGGCCGGTGAACAGGCTGTCTGAGGAAGCTTTGCAAATAGCTGAGGAAAGGAGAAAAGCGAAAGGCAAGGGAGAAAAAGATACGCCCAATTGAATGCAGAATTCCAGAGAATAGCTAGAAGAGATAAGAATGCCTTCTTAAATGAACAGTGCAAAGAAATAGAAGAAAACAATAGAATAGGGAGGACCAGAGATCTCTTCAAGAAAATTGGAGAGATGAAGGGAACGTTTCATGCAAAAATGGGCATGATAAGGACCAAAATGGCAGGGACCTAACAGAGGCAGAAGAGATTAAGAAGAGGTGGCAAAATTACACAGAAGAACTATACAAGAATGAGCTTAACGTCCCTGATAATCACAATGAGGTGGTCACTGACCTCGAGCCAGACATCCTAGAATGTGAAGTGAAGTGGGCCTTAGAAAAGCTGAGCAACAACAAAGCTAGTGGAGGTGACAGTATTCCAGCTGAGCTATTCAAAATCTTAAAAGACGATGCAGTAAAAGTGCTACACTCAATTTGTCAGCAAATTTGGAAAACACAACAGTGGCCACAGGATTGGAAAAGATCAGTTTACATTCCAATTCCAAAGAAAGGCAGTGCCAAAGAATGTTCAAACTATCGCACCATTGCACTCATTTCACATGTTAGTAAATTTATGCTTAAAATCCTACAAGCTAGACTCCAGCAGTATGTGGATCAAGAACTACCAGACATACAGGCAGGATTTCGAAGAGGCAGAGGAACTAGAGATCAAATTGCCAACATACGCTGGATCATGGAGAAAGCTAGGGAGTTCCAGAAAAACATCTACTTCTGCTTCATTGACTATGCTAAAGCCTTTGATTGTGTGGATCACAACAAACTGTGGCAAGTTCTTAAAGAGATGGGAGTACGAGACCATCTTATTTGTCTCTTGAGAAACCTATATGCGGGTCAAGAAGCAACAGTGAGAACTGGACACGGAACCACTGATTGGTTTAAAATTGGGAAAGGAGTCCGGCAAGGCTGTATACTGTCACCCTGCCTATTTAACCTATATGCAGAGCACATCATGAGAAAGGCAGGGCTAGATGAATCAAAAGTTGGAATTAAGATTGCCGGGAGAAATATCAACAACCTAAGATATGCAGATGATACCACTCTAATGGCAGAAAGTGAAGAAGAACTAAAGAGCCTCTTGTTGCGGGTGAAGAAGGAGAGTGCAAATGTTGGGTTGAAACTTAACATTAAGAAAACCAAGATCATGGCATCCGGCCCTCTCAATTCCTGGCAAATAGATGGGGAAGAAATGGAGGTAGTGACAGATTTTATTTTCCTGGGCTCCAAGATCACTGCAGATGGGCACTGTAGCCAAGAAACTAAAAGACGCTTGCTCCTGGGGAGGAAAGCAATGGCAAATCTAGACAGCACACTAAAAAGCAGAGACATCACCCTGTCAACAAAAGTGTCTATAGTCAAGGCTATGGTCTTCCCAGTTGCAATGTATGGCAGTGAAAGTTGGACCATAAGAAAGGCTGAGCGCCAAAGAATTGAGGCCTTTGAACTATGGTGCTGGAGAAGACTCCTGCGAGTCCCTTGGACTGCAAGGCGATCAAACCGGTCAGTCCTAGAGGAGATCAACCCTGACTGCTCTTTAGAAGGCCAGATCCTGAAGTTGAAACTCAAATACTTTGGCCACCTAATGAGAAGGAAGGACTCACTGGAGAAGAGCCTAATGCTGGGAAAGGTTGAGGGCAAGAGAAGAAGGGGACGACAGAGAATGAGGTGGCTGGATGGAGTCACTGAAGCAGTAGGTGTGAGCTTAAATGGACTCCAGAAGGTGGTAGAGGACAGGAAGGCCTGCAGGAACGTTGTCCATGGGGTCGCGATGAGTCGGACACGACTTCGCAGCTAAAACAACAACAAACTGTTTAAAAATTGCTTTATTGCCGTATCCAGTCTCGCTTTTGTACTCCTTATAATAATAAACCTTTATTGTCAAAGTACAACATGTGTACATTGAGATTAGCTGAGCCTCCCCCCCGTGCTCTCTCCCCCCAATACACAGTGACAACAAACCCTCCATCTTACTACACCATGTGAACCAACTACACCACACACCGGCCTCCCAAGTCAATTCTGCATAAATTCACAGAGATTATGTCCCATTTAAAAGCCTAACAGCCCACGGATAAAAGCTATTTTTCAGCCTGTTGGTACGGCTGGCTATATTCCTATCTCTCCTACCGGATGGTAGGAGAGTAAAGAGATACTGTCCAGGGTGTGAGTCATCCCTGAGAATCTTCCTCACTCTTCCAAGGCAACGAGCCCTGGCGATGTCATCCAGTGGTGTCAGGGAACAGCCCACAATGTCTTGTGCTGTGCTCACTACCCTCTCTAACACTTTCCTGTCCGCGGCTGTCAGACCAGCATACCAAACCACAATATCATACGAGAGGACGCCCTCTATAGTAGACCGGTAAAAGAGGGTCATTAGCCGTTGTTCTACCCTGTTCTTCCGCAAGACCCTAAGAAAGTGAAGCCTCTGTTGGGCCTTTCTAGCCACCTGGGTTGTGTTAACTTTCCAGGTCAGATCTTCACAGAGGTAGACTCCCAGAAATTTAAAGGAGGAAACTCTCTCTACACAGTCCTCCCCGATGTAAAGTGGGGCAGGTTCCTCCTTTTTTCTCCGGAAGTCTAACACCATCTCTTTCGTCTTGCCAATGTTTAGGTGCAAGTTGTTGTTACTACACCATATGGATAGTTTTTGTACCTCTGCCCTATATGCTGTCTCATCCCCACATTAAGGGCTTTCTTGGCTTCAACACATTCCTTATCAAACCATGGTTTGGAGGTGGTGCAGGACCTCTTAGGTGAGAAATTTTGGTCATGTGCTAATAATGGTTGTAGCTCATAGACCAGTGGTGGCGAACCTTTTTGAGACCGAGTGCCCAAACTGCAACCCAAAACCCACTTATGCATCGCTGAGTGCTGGGGGCGTGGCCACCAAGTGGGCGTGGCCACCAAGTGGGCGTGGCTACAGTAGTCATGATAGCAGCGGTGGGTGTGGCCTGGGTCGGCGTGGCCACCTCAATGTCACTGCTGTGGAGGGATGCCTGTGGGGGCCGGGCAGGCTGGATTGGGGGAGATCCAGGGGTTCTTTGGCAGTTGGGGCAGTGGGTAGGAGGTTTGTCCTGCAGGGTGAGGTGAGGCAAGGGAGGGGGCAGGGCAGGGCAGGGCAGGGGTGCCATTGCCGTGGGGCAAGGTGAGGCCGGGGTTGCAGACAAAGGGGGGCTCCGGTGAGGAGGTGGAAGAGGGTTTAAGCAAGCTTAGTAACCAGAGTGGGGATCCCCCCCAATGTTTGTGGGTAACCTCAAAGCACGACAGAAGAGACCAAAACCTGCTGAAACCACCCAGCAGATGGGAGGGGAATACAAACCAAACAGCCCCCCCCCACGAAAGCCTCAGAGAGGGGGAAGAGTGCTGGCAGTTGGACACCTTGCTAAGCTGATGGCTTTGAGGAGAAGGGCAGCTACACCCCCTCCCAAACACTGCCCTCTCACAAAAGCAGGATGAAAACTCCAAAAAGCAACAAGGGAAAGAAGTTAAAACAGAAGAGTGTCTCGCAATGGTTTTCTTCCCCACTTCCTTCTAGCTGCAGGTTAAATATGTAAAGACCACAAAAAAAAACTTGGCTTTCTCTCTTTAATTCAGAAGGAAGGAACAGGAGGATTGGGGGGGGGGGGGTTGTTTCAAAGGAAGAGAAAGAGAGGCTGGGTGAGCACAGCACCAGATGGCACAAGGCTTTTGGTTATGCAGGGGGGCATTGGGGTGCATTCTTTTTAAAACAGCACGAGGCAAAAAGTAAAAATTCCCCACTCACTTCACCTCCCGAAAACACAATAACAGTTTTCAATGATACAAACAAGTTTTTATTGAAAAGTAAAAGAATTAATGTGATTTTTGCTGTTGTATGCCTGCTGATAATTTATCTACCCTTGGCTCATAGTTTGTAATTTTGAGAGCAACACATGCAGCACTCAGGTCATCTGTTGGTCTGCTTCTGTTGTCTGATTTGATAAAAATCATAGCTGAAAACAGCTGCTCACAAGTGTAAGATGATCCAAAAAAGTAAGGAGAGCAATCCCAAGTGCTTTCATGCATTTAAAATTATCTGGCACATAATTCCACTCTTTGAGGATTTCATTCTCAGAACTAACTGTGCTGTCCTTTGCCTTCTGGTTGGTGACTCAATTATAAGGGATGTTAATTTAGGAAAGGATACACAGGTTTCAAAAGAGGTCAGGTGTCTTCCAGGTGCTACTGCCAGTAGGGACAAGAAGCGTATTTTCAAAATAGTCAACAATGCCAGCAAAGACTGTGATGTGGATGCCATTGTACATCTTGGCACTAACCATCTGTCCCAAAACGATGTACTCTCTGTGAAGAATGATTTCCAGAGCTTGGGGCAGGAACTCAGCAGAATAGGCTGTAGGCTCACTTTTTCAGAGGTCCTACCAGTGTATAAGGAGCAAAATGGAAAAGGCCAGCGTATAGCAGAATTTAATATGTGGCTAAAGGGCTGGTGTAAAGGAGAAGGCTTTGGTTATATTAGTCACGATGTCTGTAGCTGGTCCAATGAAAAAATGTACAAAAGAGATGGTCTGCATCCATCCAAGAAAGGGACTGAGTTACTTGGCAATAAATTCACAGCTTTTCTACAACAACAACTTCAACTTTATTGATTAGCCCTTGGGCCATATCAAAGTGCAAAGTTCCAGCAACAAACCATCACCAAAACGTGATAAAAGCAATCCAAAATGGAATTTGATAAAATGCAATTTAAAATGGAATTAAAATAAAATACAATTTAAGATGAAATAGTAATAAAATACAAATTTAAGATATAGATAAAATATGATAACATTATATTTTGGAGTCGCCCTTGCAATCTACCCCAATCAGTCCCACATATGCAGATCTTAACCGGATCATTTTGTTTAAATACTGTGCTACGTTAAATGTTATTTTCAAGTTCTGACCGGACATAAGATAAGTTATTTTGATATGGGGATCCCAATGGGTCATTTGTTTGGTATATAGACCAAGATACCTGTCTCTCACCCTCTTATACAGACAACAGTCAAATAGGATGTGAGCCAGGTCCTCTACCTCTGCCGCTCCGCAAATGCAGAGACGCTCATTGTACGGTATAGCATGAAATCTCCCATATCTGACCATTGTATCAAGCTGTTCGAATCTCGCTCTCGTAAATATCTCACTAAGATGTTTTGGGAGTTGTAACTTCAAATAACTGTCCACTTGAAAAGTACATTTGTATTTACTCAGCCATTTCAAGTTACCCACCTTACTAAGGATAGCTATATCAGTTTGTGCTTCTAGATCCTTAATTCTTTGGGCAACTCTTTTTTTAGATTGTTCTCCTGTTATGCAAGAAACAGGAAGGCCACAGCTTCTTACAAAATTTGTTAGTTTGGTGATCCAGGAGATTTGTGATTGTAGTTTTATTTGTTCTAGTAGGCATAATTTGGGGAGTCTATCAGTCTCCATTTCAAAATTAAGCTCTAATTTTAGATAATGCCTGAATTGTATGAATTCCCAATTCAGCTCTAACTGCTGCAGCAGATGTTCTTGGATCTACACCCAAAATACATCTCAGATGCTGGGACTGTGTTTGTTCTAAAACTGTGGTTGAGTAAAGACCCCAAATTTCTGCTCCATACAAGAGCATTGTGGTAACCTTAGCCTTATAAACCTTGAGTAATGGAGCTAGGGACCCTGGGTAACTATGGTTCTTTAGTTTGAGCAATAAGTTCAAACGGGCTTTTGCTCTAAATGTACTCCATTGATGATGGCAGGCCCAAGATCCAGTCTTTGAAAAAGTTACTCCCAAATATACAAAGGTATTAACCTGCTCAATTGGTTCACCATCTAATTGCCACTTATGTCTCTGATGGTTTCTTCCAAACACCATTATTTTCGATTTGGATTTGCTAATAATTAGGGAGTTATCCTGGCAATAAGAGCTGAATCTTCTTAATAGCCTACGTAATCCTACTTGTATAATAATAAAATCATATCATCAGCATAAAGCAAGCTGTTACAGTAAGTGTTTAGGATCATCGGCATGTGTACCATGGTATCCTT
This sequence comes from Vipera berus, assembly GCF_964194415.1. Taxonomy (NCBI): domain Eukaryota; kingdom Metazoa; phylum Chordata; class Lepidosauria; order Squamata; family Viperidae; genus Vipera; species Vipera berus. The sequence goes on from NC_138210.1 coordinate 45,343,960, forward strand.
CATTAACCCTGGCAAGTCATTGATGTATGAATTAAATAATAATGGGGCCAGGATACACCCTTGCCTTATCCCTTTATTTGTGTGAATCCTGTTAGTCAGGGCCCCATTAACCCCATACTGCACCCTCAAACAGATACTTGTGTAAAGGGCTTTAATCAAGGCCAGGAGTCTGGGTTCTATTTTAAGAGATGTCAATTTACTCCATAGTACGTCTCTATTTACCATATCAAATGCTGCTGTAAGGTCTATAAAAGCAGCAAACAGGGGTCTCCTCTTATAGGCATATTTGGCAATTAGATGGTTCAAGACAAAGCAGTTATCAATAGTAGATCTGTTTTGTCTAAAACCTGCTTGTTCTTCTGTGAGGATGTTGTTTTCCTCTACCCAGATTTCAATTCTGTTCAAAAGGTACCTAGCATATATTTTTGCTACAATGTCAATCAGGCTGATAGGCCTATAATTACTAGGATCCTTTTTATTCCCTTTTTTATATATGGGGACAACTATTGCCATCTTCCACCCATCTGGTATATGGCAGGTGTTATTTATGTTTGTAAAAAGACCTGCTAATACAGGGCCCCACCATTTGGGAAATTTCTTAAATAATTCTGCTGGTAAAAAATCCTCGCCTGGGGCTTTATTGCTCTTTAAGCTTTTAATGATGGACTGTATCTCCTTTTCTGAGACTGGTGGCCAAGGGGGGAGAGGTCTAGGATTTACCAAATCACTGTTTAAAAATAATTTCTTTACCGGTTCGGTGGGGGCAAACAAGCACTGATAATAATTCTCCCAGTCTGCAGCAGAGATTGGTATGTCAAATGCAAATCTCCATTCCTTCAGGATACCTGCTACAGAGTGCCAAAATAATACTGAATTATGACTTCTGGCAGCCAACTCAAGTTCTGACCAGATTGAAATGGCAAAACGTTTTTTCTTTAATGTTATAGTTTTTTTATATTCCCTTCTTGTGTGCACCATCTTAGCTTGTATATGGGCAGTAGGATTCCTCTGGGCAAGCCTCATGGCTGCCTTCAATTTCTTTTTCAGTCGCTGGCAATCAGGATCAAACCAGTGAGGTCTACCCACTTGGGCTCTTTTTGTAGTAGGTTTATCTATTAGGTGTTTCTTCAGTATGTTACAAAGATTGGAGAATGCATTGAAGGCTGACATCCAGTCAGTAGTAGTTGACTGGATTGTTCCAGCCCACTTAGTAGCATTCTCTGTTTTAAGGCATTCTAATATTGCCTTAGTATCAACTTTGGCCCAAATTAACCTTTTATTTTGGGTCACCTCTACCTTTTTGGTGAGCCATCTGTCAGCCATGTTATATGGTCTTAAATCTGAGTGGCCTCGCAATGTCACACTTACAGGCTGATGGTCGCTATTGTCGCTAAGGTGTACTGTGACCTCTGAGAAGAGGTCAGCCTTATCTCTAGACACACAAAAGAGATCCAGTACACTACTTGAATTGGCTGAGTGGTATGTATAATTCTTGTCCTTACCTCCCAAAATTTGGAGATTACCCTTAAAAATTAAGGAGACTAGGAGCAGGCCAGCGGGATTACTTTTACAGTCTCTCGAGAGCCACTGAGGATGGTTATCAAAGAACTCCCCTGGGATTCCCTTCTTCTGGGCAAGCTCATACAGAGAGGGACCCAGTCTAGCGTTCAGATCTCCTAATAATACCACTATGGACTGAGGGTACAGTATAGATATATCTTCTAAGATAACTTCCAAGCCCATCCAATATTCAGAATTATAGTGCTGGGATGTGCTTGGAGGAATGTACACATTTACCAATATTAACTCAAACTGGTCATATTCAAATTTGACAGCTAGAAAGTACGGATACTTATCTTCGTTATATAATTTCTCTCCCTGCCATTGCAACTCTTGCTTTATAAGAATGCATAGCCCACCAGAGGGTCTCCCTTTGTTCTTTGTTTTTAGGGCTGGGGAGGCCCATCCCTGAAAGCCTGGCAATTGTACTGGTTCATCCACTTCGGTTAGCCAGGTTTCTTGAAAGGCTATTACGTCAAATCTAGAGAGAAAGCTCATTAGTCCACTATCAACCATCCCTTTCCAGCCAGCTATGTTCCAGGTCATCAACTGTATGGGGTTCTCAGAGGCAAGGTGGTCTGACTTGGTTGATTGGCTAGATGGTAGAAATGCCAGATGTCAGCTTGACATTGGAGCTGGGTCAATATCATCTAAGCTTCCCATATAAACACAGTTGTGAGGTTCGATATTTCTCCTCATGGGTTGCAGAACTTGCTGTTGCTCCTCTACATCTCGGCCGCCAGCGTGCCTCCACTCTTGCTCCAAGAATGATCCTTTTTCCAATGGGCAGGTACTCTGGCTTAAGTCTATAAATGTATATTTATGTCCATTTTTGGAGGGGCATGGCTGAGGGTTCATCTTGTGGAAAGATGTTGTGGGAACTTCTAAATCAAATGAGGATGTAGGCTGGATTATGTCCTTAGTGTTTGTCAGCTTAGGGGGCACTGTGTGATGAAGCCCTTTGTCTTTCAGTTGTTTCTCAGAGGCTGGGTCAGTCAGTGCAGTTACTCCACTCTCAGCCTGTGTGACAACACCTTTTTTTACTGTTGAGGTAAAGGCAGATTGTTGATTAAGTATCTTGTCACAAGGTTGCGTGGTTAGTGGAGCCAAATTAAATAGAGGCTTTGCTGTAGATTGAGTTGTTGTCAGTGCCTCTTTTAGGTCATCCAATCTTTGAATGATATTAACTTGCTCAGGTTCTGGCAATGCACTGAATAGGTCAATCAACATTTCCTCTGGCACATCCTCAGCAGTTCCTGCAGCTGTGGGTAACACAGTTCGTATATTGCTTCTTTGCTTTCTCAGGGTCAGTTCAGTTGCAGCAGCCTCAGGCTTAGTAGTGTGAGGGCTGTTGCAGCCTAGATTTAAAGTGACAGTTCCCTCTTGATGACGCTGTTTCAGGAGTGGGCACACCTTTTCTGAGCAAAAGACCCTTATTAGAAATATTGAGAAAATGCTCAGAAAGGGTTTCATTCTGAAGAGCATGGAGGGAATTGTGGGCTGCTTGAACAATAGGAGAATTCTCATACATTGTGTTCTTGCTGGCAGCCACTCTGCATTTAGTAGATCTATCAGAGTGAATTCACAGCGGAGCAGCTGGCTCAGGGACAGCCTAATAGCTTTTCTATTGCTCCAACGCCCTCTATTTACTCTCTTGTCATAAATTTGCAAAGTAACCTGGTTAGTTTGCAGACTGTAGTTATATTGGTCATCTCTTAGACCTTTGCCTGATTGTTTTCTCTGTAGGTGTTCAAATTTTTGGGAGGAGAACAAGGTCCTTCTCTACTTTCATTTTCTGAGTTAGCCATCCCATGTCTGTCCATGGTTATCCTCCCAAGTCCTTCTACAGTATTTGGGTGGCTCCTAACAAACTTTGCAAAAGATTCTTTCAGGCAGTCAACCTTATTTATGACAATTGACAAGAGATCATATATTGAGTTTACAGTTTGAGCTGTAAGCAAACATTGTCTAGAGAGGAAGTCTGTCACATTTTCCCCCTTCAAATTTGCTACATCTCCCTCCTGTGTAAAAAAGGCTGTTGCCGGATTCCAAGGAGGGGAGCCATTCTCTGAGAGGGAGGAGGACAACTCCACACGCTGTCTGCTCTCCAGTTCGGTTTGTAAGTCCCATTCCAATGAGTCACATAAATTAAATTTATCTGATAAGGTGCCTGCGAATGAGTTACTTACTGGAGCAGACTGTCTGTTTGCAATATAATCCTCCATTTTCTGCTGCTTCAAAGGCTTGGATATACTTTCTACTGCAGAGTGCTGTCTCTTCCTTCTTTTCCCCATTCAGGTTTGTTAAAACAGGTTTTTTTTTTAAAAAAAGTTTAAAACTATGGTTTAAAAGGTTAAAATGTGTTAAAAATGGGTTTAAAAAGTTTAAAAGGGGTAGGTTAAAGTACAATATTAAAAGAGGTTAAAAAGTTAAAATAAAAGTAAAGTAAAATAAAATAAAACTTTTACTTTTGGAGGAGCTCTTTACAGCCTTTGCTGCCTCTCCACCATCTTGGCTCCGCCCCTCACATGGTCGTTAAACAAATCTCCAGCCCAACCCACAGCTTTTCTGAAGGAATATTTAAACTAAACAACGGGGACAGTGAGTTAATTGATACAGAACATCACTGTCCCCGGCAATCTAAGAAAATAGGGGAACTTAGGCACCACACAAGTTATGTAGCAAGTAAACACAGGGTCAGTCATAAAGGACTCAAATGTCTGTACACCAATGCGCAGAGTATGAACAGTAAGCAGGGTGAACTAGAAATTCAGGTAAACGAGGGCCGATATGATATTGTTCTAATTACAGAAACATGGTGGGATGAAACCCACAAATGGAACACACAGCTAGAGGGATTTAAATTATTTTAAAGAAATAGACTAAACAAAAGAGGAGGTGGAGTTGCTCTCTATATAAGAAATAACTATCTCTACAGAAATAGAGCACAATGATGAAAACTGTAAACTTGAATGTATTTGGGTCAATATAAAAGGGGGAAAAATGACATTGCCATAGGTGTATACTATAGGCCGCCCAACCAAACAGAGGAAATAGATGAACTTTTTCCTAGTCAGTTAACTAAGGTATGTAGGAAGCGCATCACAATAGTAATGGGGGACTTTAATTACCCTGATATCAACTGGGAGACAAATTCTGCACCAAGTGGAAGATCTAACAGATTCCTGACAAACCTAGCAGACAACTTTCTCTCCCAAAAAGTAGAGAAGGGAACTAGGGGATTAGCCATATTGGATTTAATTCTCACTAACAGAGATGAAATGATAGAAAGTGTCAAAGCCACAGGAACCTTGGGGGGAAGTGATCATGCAATATTGGAATTCAACATTATGGAAGCACAAGCAATGACACCAAGCTGGCAGGAATAGCCAATACTCCAGAAGATAGGCTTAAGATACAGGAGGATCTGGACAGACTCGAACACTAGGCACTATCTAACAAAATGAAATTCAATTGTGAAAAAAGTAAGGTTCTACATTTAGGCAGGAAAAATCAAATGCACAGGTATAGTATAGGTGGTACCTTGCTCGATAGTAGTAACTGTGAGAGGGATCTCGGGTCTTAGTAGACAATCACTTCAATATGAGCCAGCAGTGTGCTGCAGCTGCCAAAAAAGCCAACACAGTGTTAGGCTGCATTAACAGAGGGATAGAATCAAGATCACGTGAAGTACTAATACCACTTTACAATGCTTTGGTAAGGCCACACCTGGAATACTGCATCCAGTTTTGGTCACCACGATGTAAAAAAGATGTCGAGACTCTAGAAAGGGTACAGAGAAGAGCAACAAAGATGATTAGGGGGCTGGAGGCTAAAACATAGGGAACGGTTGCTGGAATTGGGTATGTGTAGTTTAATGAAGAGAAGGGTGAGGGGTGACATGATAGCAGTGTTCCAATATCTCAGGGGCTACCACAAAGAAGAGGGAGTCAAGCTATTCTCCAAGCACCTGAAAGCAGGACAAGAAGCAACAGATTGAAACTAGTCAAGGAGAGAAGCAACCTAGAACTAAGGAGAAACTTCCTGACAGTTAGAACAATTAACCAGTGGAACAACCTGCCTCCAGAGGTGGTGAATGCTCCAACACTGGAGGTTTTTAAGAGGAGACTGGAAAGCCATTTGCCTGAAATGGTATAAGGTTTCCTGCCTGAGCAGGGGGTTGGACTAGATGACCTCCAAGGTCCCTTCCAACTTTATTATTATTATTATTATTATTATTATTATTATTATTATTATTATTATTATTATTATTATTATTGTTGTTGTTGTTGTTGTTGTTGTTATTATTATTATTATTATTATTATTATTATTATTATTATTATTATTATTATTATTATTATTATTATTACTCCAGTATTCTCTGGGTTTTCTATTTACTCCAGAAGAGAGGGATCTAATCCGAAATGCTGCTATGGCATATTGGAAAGACCATCATTCGGGGGCAAATGATCCAACTCCTGAGGAAAAGTTTCCATTACAAAGACCAGATTGGGATAATTTAATTTAATTTTAATTTAATAATATTTCTATACCGCCCTTCTCCCGAAGGACTCAGGGCGGTGAACAGGGCAAGAATAAAAATACAGGATTACAAAAGTTAAAAAATAATTAAATACATGCCCATATACTAAAAACAATTAATACATCTTAAAACCCCAATAAAATAACAACAACAACCCCCCAGTCCCCCATCAGGCCAGGCCAGCTTGTTCAAAAAAGTATGTTTTTAGCTCGCGGCGAAAGGAGCGAAGATCGGGCGCCGTCCGGAGCTCAACCGGTAGCTGATTCCATAGCTCCGGGGCGCCCACAGAGAAGGATCTCCCCCTGGGGGCCACCAATCGACATTCTCTGACCGGTGGCACCCTGAGGAGGCCCTCTCTGTGGGAACGCACAGGGCGGAGGGAAGTTGATGCCGGCAGCAGGTGTTCCCTAAGGTACTCCGGACCCCTGCCATGTAGGGCTTTGAACACCATTACTAGTACCTTGAATCTCACCCGGAAGACAACTGGTAACCAATGCAGCTCACGGAGAAGAGGTGTAACGTGGGAGTATCGGGAGACTCCCAACACAACTCTCGCGGCTGCATTCTGTACCAGTTGGAGCCTCCGGGTGGTCCTCAAGGGCAGCTCCATGTAGAGAGCGTTGCAGTAGTCTAGTCGAGAGGTCACGAGCGCGTGAGTGACCGTGCATAGATCATCCCGGCTTAGATAGGGCCGCAACTGGCGCACCAGGCGAACCTGGGCGAAAGCCCCCCTAGTCACAGCCCCTATGTGATCTTCCAAGGTAAGCCGTGAATCTAGGAGGACTCCCAAGTTGCGAGCCCTATCTACGGGGGGTAATAGTTCACCCCCCATAGAAAGAGGTGGAATATCCAAATAGACCCGGGATGAAGGTATGCAAAGCCACTCAGTCTTGTCGGGGTTGAGTTGAAGTCTGTTCCTCCCCATCCAGACCCGAACCGCCTCAAGGCAACGGGACATCACGGTGAGGGCATCACTGGGGTGGTTTGGGGTCGAAAGGAAAAGCTGGGTATCATCAGCGTACTGATGATACCCAACTCCAAAACCACGAATGATCTCACCCAGCGGTTTCATATAGATGTTGAACAGGAGAGGCGAGAGGACCGACCCCTGAGGAACTCCACAAACGAGAGACCTCGCGGTCGACCTCTGCCCTCCTGTCAACACCGACTGCAAACGTCCCTGGAGATAGGAGGAGAACCACTGTAAAACCGTGCCTCCCACTCCCAATCCCCTGAGACGCCGCAGCAAGATACCATGGTCGATGGTATCGAAAGCCGCTGAGAGGTCTAATAGGACTAGAACAGAGGAATGTCCCCTGTCCCGAGCCCTCCAGAGATCATTCACCAGCGCGACCAATGCCGTCTCCGTGCTGTACCCGGGCCTGAAACCCGATTGGTACGGGTCTAGATAATCCGCTTCATCCAGGACCAGAGGGAGCTGATGCGCCACCACACTCTCAACAACCTTCGCAAGAAAGCGAAGGTTGGAGACGGGACGAAAGTTGTTCAATACAGCTGGGTCCAAGGCAGGCTTCTTGAGGAGAGGCCTCACCACCGCCTCTTTCAAGATGGCGGGGAAGCTACCCTCATTCAGAGAAGCCGATATAACTGCCTGGAACCAGCTGCGTGTCCTCTCCCGGGCTGCATAAACCAGCCAGGAAGGGCACGGGTCCAATAAACATGTGGTGGAGCTCAGCCTCCCCATGATCCTGTCCACTTCCTCTGGAGTCACAGAATCAAACTCCTCCCAGGTAATATCGACAAGACCGCCCGTGTCCTGATCGTCAGACTCTGCCCAGAGTCCAGACCGGTCCGAATCCGAGCGATTTTGTCCGACAGATGTTGGTTAAACTCCTCGGCACGACCCTGCAAGGGTTCTTCCCTCACCTCTTGATTCAGGAGGGAGCGAGTCACCCTAAACAGGGCGGCCGGGCGATTATCTGCGGACGCGATAAGGGTAGCGAAGTGGTTAGACCTCGCCTCCCTTATCGCAGCGAGATAAGACCTAATATAGGCTCTTAGTCGCAATCGGTCGGATTCGGATCGGCTGGATCTCCAACCGCTCTCTAGGCCCCGTCTCCGACGCTTCATCTCCTGGAGCTCCACGGAGAACCATGGAGCTCGACGGGATCTGCAAGGGTACAACTCGGTCAAGAGCCTCAGTGGCTGCCCTTTCCCAGGCTTCCACTAAGGCATCTGCCGAGCTGTGAGCAAGGGAGGCAGGTGGGGACCCCAGCGCCGCCTGGAACCTCTCGGGATCCATTAAGCGTCTGGGGCGGTACCATTTAATTGGTTCCACGCACCCACGGCGGGGGGTGGCAAAACGGAAGACCAGCCGCAGGAGATGATGATCGGTCCATGACAGGGGCATAACAATTGGGGAGCCCCCACCAAGATCATCTAACCACTGTCCAGATAAGAAAACTAGGTCAAGGGTGTGGCCTCCCTCATGAGTCGGTCCCGAAATTACTTGCGTCAGGTCCATGGTCGTCATGGAAGCCATGAACTCCCGAGCCAACTCAGATGATCCTCCCAGCGATGGTAGATTGAAGTCCCCCAAAATTATAAGTTTCGGGAACTCAATCACCAACCCAGAGAGGACATCGAGAAGCTCAGGCAGGGCTGCTGCTGTGTGACTAGGTGAAAGGTACACCAGCAGCAAGCCCAACTGCGCACCAGGGCCGCATCTCAAAAAGAGAGACTCACACCCGACTATCTGGGGAACGGTGGCCTCCCGCGGACACAAGGTCTCCCTCATAACAACAGCCACGCCCCCGCCCCTACCCTGAGCCCGAGGCCGGTGTAGCACCCGGAAACCTGGTGGACAAAGGTCAACCAGAGGAATCCCGCCCTCTGGGCCCAACCAAGTCTCCGTGATGCAAGCCAGGTCCGCCTGCTCACCCTCGACCAAGTCGCGGACGAGAGGAGCTTTATTAGCGACAGACCTGGCATAATAACAATCCCGCCCATAGGCAGCAAATGGATGATTTAAAACAAATAATTATAGAGGGCATTTGGAACTGTGTGCCCCAAAGCAAAATCATCAGTAAAGCTTTTAATGTAAAACAGAAGAAGGAAGAGTCACCAGGGGAATACTTAGAGAGACTTAGAGACTAGATGAGAAAATACGGAGGAATGAGAGAAGAAAGTGAAGGTTTTAGACAATTATTAAAGAGTCAGTTTGTGATTGGAGCATATGGAGATATACAAAGAAAAATACAGAAGATGGAAGGATGGGGAGAAAAGAGTATAATGGATTTGTTAGCAGAGGCTCAGAAAGTATTTGTGAATCGTGATATACAAGAGCGAAGAGAAGATAAGAAAGTGTCAGCAGTAGAACAAATGATGGATAAGAAGTTAGGAGATAAGAGGGGACAAAGAAGAGAATTTGGGAATCAAGAGAGAGGAAGAGGAAGAGGCAGGAAAACTATGGGATTGGGTAGCAAGAACCAGTGTTACAGTTGTGGAAAGGAAGGGCATTTCGCAAGAAATTGCCCACAGCTAATGAGAGAAAGGGAAAGAGAGCAGCAAGTATATAGGCTAATGGATGAGGATGAGGATGAGGAATAGGGAGGTCAGGGGCCCTTGATATTAAGGTTCCACCAAGAGCCCTTGATAAACATACAAGTGGGACCCGAAAAACAGGAATTAGTGTTCCTAATAGATACCGGGGCTTCTAGGACATCTCTGACAAATATACCCCAAGGCTGCCATTTAATTAATAGTACAATAAGAATTTCGGGGGTAGCCGGACGATCATTTGAAGTCCCTCAAATAGAAGAAATAACTCTTAAATGGAAAAACTATGAAACCAAGATTCAACCATTATATGTCCCAGCGGCTGGAGTAAATTTGTTAGGAAGGGACGTACTCAAATGTTGGGAGTGGGGAATACAAATACTTAGGGAACAGATGTTAATATTGACTGAACAAAATGAGGAAGAAATAACTCCAATAGTCTGGGCCACAAAGGGAAACAAATAAGCAAATAACTCCTATAAAGATTACTCTTAAAAACACAGAGCCCATAAGGCAGAAGCAATATGAGATTAGTTTAGAAGGAAGAAGAGGGTTAAAACCAGTAATCGAAGAATTAATACAAAACGGATTGTTGGAACCAGCCATGTCTCCATATAATTCTCCTATCTTAGCAGTTCAAAAACCTGATGGAAATTTCCGCTTGGTGGTGGACTTGAGAAAAGTGAACAAGATAATTGTATCTCGACACCCTGTAGTTGCTAATCCCTACACATTATTGAGTAGAATCCCTCCAGAGCATCAATTGTTTAGTGTAATTGATTTAAAGGATGCTTTTGGGGCTTGTCCACTTGATCCTGAATCTCAGGATGTGTTTGCATTTGAATGGGAAGATCCAGATACAGGAAGAAAAAGCCAACTCAGATGGACAGTGTTGCCCCAAGGGTATACTGAAAGTCCTAACTTATTCGGCCAAATCCTAGAACAAATCCTGGAAAAATTTGAAAAAGATCCAAAATTATCTTTGATACAATATTATTATTATTATTATTAATTTTATTTGTATACCGCCCTTCTCCCGAAGGACTCAGGGCGGTGAACAGGGCAATACATGTTAAAAAGACAGAATACAAAAATTAAAAAAGATTAAACAAGTGCCCAGAACTCTTAAATAGATTAAAACACATTTAAAAGTAATAAAACTAATAATAATAAGCAGGCATATACATAGAATAAAGGCTACTGCTAAGCTTGTAAGCTGCCCTGAGTCTTCGGAGAAGGGTGGGATATAAATGGAATTAAAAAAAAAACACCCAACCCCCTCCCATCAGGACAGGCCAGCTTGTTCAAAGAGATACGTCTTTAGATCGCGCCGGAAGGAGCGAAGGTCGGGCGCCATCCGGAGCTCGACCGGAAGACGGTTCCATAAATCCGGCGCACGGACAGAGAACGCCCTCCCCCTGGGGGCCACCAGTCAGCATTCTTTGACCGGTGGCACCCTGAGGAGACCCTCTCTGTGGGAGCGTATTGGGCGGAGGGAAGTTGATGCCGGCCGCAGGTGCTCCCCAAGGTATTCTGGACCCATGCCATGTAGGGCTTTGTAGGTCAATACCAGCACCTTGAACCTCACCCGGAAGACAACTGGGAGCCAATGCAGCTCACGGAGCAGAGGTGTAACATGGGAGTATCAGGAGACTCCCAACACAACTCTCGCGGCTGCATTCTGTACCAGTTGGAGCCTCCGAGTGGTCTTCAAGGGCAGCCCCATGTAGAGAGCATTGCAGTAGTCTAAACGAGAGGACACGAGCGCATGAGTGACTGTACGCAGGGCATCCCGGTCTAGATAGGGCCGCAACTGGTGCACCAGGCGAACCTGGGCGAAAGCCCCCCTAGTCACGGCCACTATGTGATCTTCCAAAGTAAGCCGTGAATCTAGGAGGACTCCCAAGTTGCGAGCCCTATCTACGGGGGGGTAATAGCTCACCCCCCATAGAAAGAGATGGGATATTCTGAATATCCCGGGATGCCGGTATGTACAGCCACTCAGTCTTGTCGGGGTTGAGTTGAAGTCTGTTCCTCCCCATCCAGACCCGAATTGCTTCCAGGCAACGGGACATCACGTCGAGTGCCTCACTGGGGTGGTTTGGGGTCGAAATAAAAAGCTGGGTATCATCAGCGTACTGATGATACCCAACTCCAAAACCACGAATGATCTCACCCAGCGGTTTCATATAGATGTTGAACAGGAGAGGCGAGAGGACCGACCCCTGAGGAACTCCACAAGCAAGAGGCCTCGAGGTCGACCTCTGCCCCCCTGCCAACACCGACTGCGAATGTCCCAGGAGATAGGAGGAGAACCACTGAAAGACTGTGCCTCCCACTCCCAATCCCCTGAGACGCTGCAACAGGATACCATGGTCGATGGTATCGAACGCCGCTGAGAGGTCTAATAGGACTAGGACAGAGGAATGTCCCCTGTCCCGGGCCCTCCAGAGATCATTCACCAGACCGACCAATGCCGTCTCCGTGCTGTGCCCGGGCCTGAAACCCGATTGGTACGGGTCTAGATAATCCGCTTCATCCAGGACCAGAGGGAGCTGATGCGCCACCACACTCTCAACAACCTTCGCAAGGAAGCGAAGGTTGGAGACCGGACGAAAGTTATTTAACACAGCTGGGTCCAAGGCAGGCTTCTTGCCTCCTTCAAGACGGTGGGAAAACTGCCCTCACTCAAAGAGGCAGATATAACCGCCTGGAACCAGCCTTGTGTCCCCTCCCGAGCCGCATAAACCAGCCAGGAAGGGCACGGGTCCAATAAACATGTGGTGGAGCTCAACCTCCCCATAATCCTGTCCACTTCCTCTGGAGTCACAGAATCAAACTCCTCCCAGATAATATCGACAAGACCGCCCGTGTCCTGATCGTCAGACTCTGCCCGGTCGGAGTCCAGACCCGTCCGAATCCGAGCGATTTTGTCCGACAGATGTTGACTAAACTCCTCGGCACGACCCTGCAAGGGTTCCTCCCTCACCTCCTGATTAAGGAGGGAGCGGGTCACCCTAAACAGGGCGGCCGGGCGGTTATCTGCGGATGCGATAAGGGTAGCGAAGTGGTTAGACCTCGCCGCCCTTATCGCTGCGAGATAAGACCTCATATAGGTTCTTAGTCGCAATCGGTCGGATTCGGATCGGCTGGACCTCCAACAGCTCTCTAGGCCCCGTCTCCGACGCTTCATCTCCCGAAGCTCCACGGAGAACCATGGAGCTCGCTGGGATCTGCGCCGAGTCAGGGGCCGCAAGGGTACAACTCGGTCAAGTGCCTCCGTGGCCACCCTTTCCCAGGCTTCCACTAAGGCTTTCACCGAGTTGTGAGCAACGGAGGCAGGTGGGGGCCCCAGCGCTGCCTGGAACCTATCAGGGTCCATTAAGCGCCTGGGGCGCTACTATCTAATTGGCTCCACACACCCACGGCGGGGGGTGGCAAAACGGAAGACCAGCCGCAGGAGATGATGATCAGTCCATGACAGGGGCATAACAATTGGGGAGCCCCCACCAAGATCATCTAACCACCGTCCAGATAAGAAAACCAAGTCAAGGGTGTGGCCTCCCTCATGAGTCGGTCCATGAATTGCTTGCGTCAGGTCCATGGCCATCATGGAAGCCATGAACTCCCGAGCTAACTCAGATGATCCTCCCAGGGATGGTAGATTGAAGTCACCCAAAACTATAAGTTTGGGAAACTCAGTCATCAACCCTGAGAGGATGTCGAGAAGCTCAGGCAGGGCTGCTGCTGCGTGACTAGGCGAAAGGTACACCAGCAGCAAGCCCAACTGCGCCCCAGGACCACATCTCAGAAAGAGAGACTCACACCCGACTATCTGGGGAACGGTGGCCTCCCGCGGACACAAGGTCTCCCTCATAACTACCGCCACTCCCCCGCCCCTACCCTGAGCCCGAGGCCGGTGTAGCACCCAGAAACCTGGTGGGCAAAGATCAACCAGAGGAATACCACCCTCTGGGCCCAGCCAAGTCTCCGTGATGCAAGCCAGGTCCGCATGCTCACCCTCAACCAGTTCCCAGACAAGAGGAGCCTTATTAACAACGGACCTGGCATTGAAGTACACCAGCCGAAGCTCAGGTGGCTGCACATCCTCGCTCCCGGGACCTTGGGGTGAAAACAGAGGGTCGGAGCGCCTCACTCCTTGTAAATAGCGGGGATGCCCTCCTGGATATCGATACGGCCCTCTGTTTGTACACCTGATGCCATTCCCTAACGTCGTGGGAATAGGTAGTCCCACGACCCGCTCCAGAGCTCTGGAGGCAACCGACCCCCGCTCCCCCCCTGCACGATCAATCCTGGACCTGGCCCTCCCCCTTAACCCCTTAAATTTTTTTGCTAAAAAACAGATCAGGGGTCTCTTCCTAACAATAAACTGGAAACCCCAATCCATACCTGACCATCTCAGGGTCCCAACAATTGGGCCCGTCATCAAGAGGAAAGGTAACAAAGAAGGCGGGACGCACCCAGGAGGGGGGAGTACCCCTGAGGGCGTATAAGTACGTGTCAGAATAACGTAAGCGTGCCATGACTGGCCATGTGAGTTCGGGAAGTGGCAGTCAGATGTTGAAAGATGATGTCATATCAGTAGGAGTATATGAGTCCAAAACCGCCAGTCCAGCACAACTCTCACTTATGCTGGGTACCCCAGAAACAGACAGCAGTCGATCTCTCACCCCGACCTCGAGGCTGATCTGGGAGGTAGATGGAGACCCCATCCAGGGAGAAAGAACAGATCTCTCACATCCGGAGGGTTGTAGATGAAAAGAAACTGAGCCGCCCTCTCACAGCGACTCTTCACCCCGGGTCCTCCTGAGTCTATGGGGGACAGGAGAAACAGCATACAAGAGTCCAACTCCATATGGGTGATAGGCAAGCCCAGCCCAACTTGGAAGCCGTTACTCCAGGCCATGATTGAAAGCTGCCTCAGATCTCTTAAGGCAGTAGCTCTTAAACCAGTGGGGGGGTAGATAGAAGCAGGTAGCAGATAGGAGCAAGCGAGGAGTCGATAAAAATATCCCAGCTCCTCCAGCAGCATTCACCCATGCCGAAGTTTCTCCGGTTAATCCAGCCATTCGGAGCTGTGTCTCTATCTGCCCCAAAACTGGTCTCTGTCGCCTGGTAGTCCGCAGCAAGAACCATTGTGGAAGGGCCGCCATGCAGGATTCTGCGCTGGGCAACCCGCAGCATTACCCACGCCTTCGCCTTCGCCCGTGCCGCAGTTCCTCCAGTTGTTCCAGCCATTCGGGGCCATGGCTCTATCTGCCCCAAAAACCAGCTGACTTGGCCGTTTTCAAGCCACGGCTCCTCCGGCAGCATTCGCTCTTGCCGCAGTTCCTCCAGCTTCTCCTCAAGCTTCTCCAGCCAATTCCAAGCGTTCCAGGCTGGAGCATTCACTCCCGTCGCAGTTCCTACAGCCATTTCAAGCCGTTTCTAATCGATTCAAGCCACGGCTCTATCCGCCCCGAAAAACAGCTGATCGAGCGTTTCAAGCCGCGGCGTTTCAAACGGAGCCAGAGCCAGAGCCATGATCTCCAAGCAGGACCTCCAGTCACCTCGCACTGATATGGAGGGCACCGACGCCCCAAAAAGCAGGGATGGCAAAGCAGTCTGTTCACCCAGCCCTAACATGGAGGCATTATGCACTCCCAAGGGTGCCCCCCAAGACCACCAATCCACACCAAACTCACGGAGCTCACGGAGCTCAGCTCGACACGTCCGCCATCTTAGAAAGGAAAAGATGACTTATTGCTCTCAGGGGAAAAGAAACAGGATGTAGAGAAAGGAACTAACGACTTGCTAAATTATTTAGCATCTCAAGGGTTGAGAGTATCTAAAACAAACTCCAGTATGTAGAAAGGGAAGTGAAATATTTAGGGCACTTGATAAGTAAAGGCAGCAGAAAAATTACTCCCTCTAGAATAGAAGGAATAATAACATAACCACTGCCAAAGGAAAAAAAAGCCCTTAGGAATTTTTTGGGATTAGTAGGGTATTGTAGACAATGGATTGTAAATTATGCAGAAACAACTAAACCATTGTACTCAAAACTGATAGATTCCGAACCATGGGTAATCCAATGGTCGGAGGAAGAGAAAGGGAAATTTCAGGAACTAAAGGAGAAATTGGAAAAGGCACCTGTCTTATCGATACCAGACTTAGAAAAAACATTTCATCTTTTTGTCGCTGTAGAGAATGGAGTAGCCAAAGGGGTTCTAGCCCAGAAATGGGGAAGACTGAAGAAACCTGTGGCATTTTTATCAAAACTGATGGATCCGGTAATAAAAGGGTGGCCGGTCTGTGTACAAGCAATTGCAGCTACTGCCTTGCTAGTTCAAGAAAGCAAGAAGATAAGTTTTGGAGGGCCAATTGTAGTGAGTAGTCCACACCAAGTAAGGAATATTTTGAATCAGCAAGCTCAAAAGTGGATGACAAATTCTAGGTTAATGAAATATGAAAGCATTTTATTAGAAGATCCAAGTTTAGTGATCGTGACTGAAGCTAATGTAAACCCAGCTCAGTTTCTAAGTGGAGAAAGAGATTCACAAGAAATAGAACATGATTGCCTAGAAGCAATTGATTATCAGACCAAAGTGAGGGATGATCTGAAAGAAAGTCGAATAGGAGGATTAAGGACTTTGTTTATAGATGGAAGCTCCAGGGTAATAGAGGGGGAGCGAAGAAGTGCCTATGCCATAGTTGAAGGGGAAACATGGAAAACTGTGCTAGCCGAGAGATGACCAAGTCAGTGGTCTGCTCAGACTTGTGAATTATATGCATTAAAAATGGCTCTGAAGGAACTGGGAAAGGAAGGTGGTAACATATACACAGATTCTATGTATACTTTTGGAATAGCGCACACTTTTGGAAAAATATGGAAAGAAAGGGGGTGTCAAGCCCCTCGGGCTCGACATCACATCGGGACACAGGGGAGCACTTGGAGCAGTCAGGAGGAGATCCAGCCACGACCACGCCCAACAGCTGCGAGGCGGCCGAAAGCAACCTCGGGCGAACACGCTGGAGCCGCGCCAGCCCGATCAGCTGTGCGGCGGCCGAAAGCAAACTCGGGCGAACACGCTGGAGCCGTGCCAGCCCGATCAGCTGTGCGGCGGCCGAAAGCAACCTCGGGCGAACACGCTGGAGCCGCGCCAGCCCGATCAGCTGTGCGGCGGCCAAAAGCGAGTATCGGCAGCCGCGCAAGACCTACGGAGCCGTAACCGCTACAGCCGGACGTTTCAGCCGCTTGCATACCGGCGGCGGTGCAGGGCGCTCTACAGCTGCGCTCGGACGACGGGGCCTGCCAGGGGGCTGCGGGTGTGGCACGGAATACTGAGTTGGTGGAGGGGAGCACAAAGGGGACTTTAGAGTACGGGAGAGGGGGATGCTGGACTTACACCTTCCTTCACGCTGTATGGACCTCGGCGTCAGGGGGAGAAGCAGGGCGTGAGGCGACGGGATAGGGGGGTGGGGTCTTTACGCAGTTCAGGCGGATGCTGGTCTGCACGGGGAAGGGGTGGAGCTAACGGGTGGGGCTGTTATTCAATTAATGGCAACGTTTAAAAGACGCGTTGGGGGCGAGTGACTCCCAACGCTGACTTTGCAATTGCTTGGATATCCTGCTAGTAAAGGTACTCTCGCAGTCAACCGTACTACGTCGTCATTTTTGCTCGTGTTCTCCGGCGTAGACGGGGAGTTGACAGGGGGTTGGTGAATAGTAAGGGGAAGAGATTAGCAAAGGAAGAGTTAGTCATTGACATTTTAAATTTAATAACTATACCTCAGGCATTAGCCATAATACATGTGGCACACCAAAAGGGAGAGAGATTTGAAGTCTATGGCAACAATTTAGCAGATGAAAGAGCCAAAGAAGCAGGACTCATGGAAAAGGAAAAAGAAAAAGTTTTTATAATGGTACCTGAAATAGAAGAACAAAGGGTACCAAAGTTTTCCAAGGAAGAGGAGGAAGAAATGGGGAAAGAGGGGATAGTTCAAAGTGCAGATGGGGAGTGGATATTGCCAGATGGGAGAAAGATGTTAAACAAACCTATCATGAGAAATCTGATTGAGAGGTTACATGAAGGGACACACTGGGGGGGCACAGGCTTTAATAGATTTGATACACAGAAAATATGTATGTAAAGGAATATATAGCCTGGCCTTACAAATGGTTAGAAAATGTATGGTCTGTCTAAAAACAAATAAAGCAGCACTAAGAAAACAACCAATGGGGGGAAGGGAGTTGGCAATACGACCTTTTCAGAGAATTCAAATTGACTATACTGAATTACCAAAAGCAGGAAAAATAAGGTTTTTGCTTGTCATAGTGGATCATTTAACTCGATGGGTAGAAGGTGGAAGGTGGAATCTCACCAAGGAGATCCACTGAAGTTAAAGTTTCGAAGGACCTAACGGACTCTTGACAGAAGGAGGGGTAAAGAGGCATAAGGACTAAACATTGCATTTTTTTTATGCTTCCACTCCCAGAGAAAAGCCAAGATTGAGAAAAATCCAATATCTCCAGGAGGTGCTGGTTTTGTAAGTGCCTTTGTGGATGTTGTTGCTCCCATTATATTGATTGCATTTTATGTACGCGGTGTAAGATAGAGTGTGATATTAAGAGCATAGAGGATGTATTGGAACGTTACTGGGTGGTACTTGGGAGTTCTTCTTATTATACTCTTAAAACCTGTCCAACCACTAGAACCATGTACGCAATGTGTAAAAATGACAAAAAGGGAAGGGAAAATTGAGAAAACAATGATATACCATACTATGATTCCTGAATGTTTACAAACTAACTTAACAGACTGCATTCAGAATGACACACAATATAAGCGTTGCCACGCCAGCATAGGGGTAGAATGTTATGACCCAAAAGCAATAGGACCAGTAACTGCTAAAATGTGGGTGTATGCTTATAAGGGAGGGGTAGGTGCAATAAGAATGCCTTCTTAAATGAACAATGCAAAGAAATAGAAGAAAACAATAGAATAGGGAGGACCAGAGATCTTTTCAAGAAAATTGGAGAGATGAAAGGAACGTTTCATGCAAAAATGGGCATGATAAAGGACCAAAATGGCAAGGACCTAACAGAGGCAGAAGAGATTAAGAAGAGGTGGCAAAATTACACAGAAGAACTATACAAGAAGGAGCTTAACGTCCCTGATAATCACATTGAGGTGGTCACTGACCTCGAGCCAGACATCCTAGAATGTGAAGTGAAGTGGGCCTTAGAAAAGCTGAGCAACAACAAAGCTAGTGGAGGTGACAGTATCCCAGCTGAACTATTCAAAATCTTAAAAGATGATGCAGTAAAAGTGCTACACTCAATTTGCCAGCAAATTTGGAAAACTCAACAGTGGCCACAGGATTGGAAAAGATCAGTTTACATTCCCATTCCAAAGAAAGGCAGTGCCAAAGAATGTTCAAACTATCGCACCATTGCACTCATTTCTCATGCTAGTAAAGTTATGCTTAAAATCCTACAAGCTAGACTCCAGCAGTATGTGGATCGAGAACTACCAGAAGTACAGGCAGGATTTCGAAGAGGCAGAGGAACCAGAGATCAAATTGCCAACATACGCTGGATCATGGAGAAAGCTAGAGAGTTCCAGAAAAACATCTACTTCTGCTTCATTGACTATGCTAAAGCCTTTGATTGTGTGGATCATAACAAACTGTGGCAAGTCCTTAAAGAGATGGGCATACCAGACCATCTTATTTGTCTCTTGAGAAATCTATATGCGGGCCAAGAAGCAACAGTGAGAACTGGACACGGAACCACTGATTGGTTCAAAATTGGGAAAGGAGTCCGGCAAGGCTGTATACTGTCGCCTTGCCTATTTAACTTATATGCAGAGCACATCATGAGAAAGGCAGGGCTAGATGAATCAAAAGTTGGAATTAAGATTGCCGGAAGAAACATCAACAACCTAAGATATGCAGATGATACTACTCTAATGGCAGAAAGTGAAGAAGAACTAAAGAGCCTCTTGTTGCGAGTGAGGAAGGAGAGTGCAAAACTTGGGTTGAAACTAAACATTAAGAAAACCAAGATCATGGCATCCGGCCCTCTCAATTCCTGGCAAATAGATGGGGAAGAAATGGAGGTAGTGACAGATTTTATTTTCCTGGGCTCCAAGATCACCGCAGATGGGGACTGTAGCCAAGAAATTAAAAGACGCTTGCTCCTTGGGAGGAAAGCCATGGCAAATCTAGACAGCACACTAAAAAGCAGAGACATCACCCTGTCAACAAAAGTGTCTATAGTCAAGGCTATGGTCTTCCCAGTTGCAATGTATGGCAGTGAAAGTTGGACCATAAGAAAGGCTGAGCGCCAAAGAATTGAGGCCTTTGAACTATGGTGCTGGAGAAGACTCCTGCGAGTCCCTTGGACTGCAAGGCGATCAAACCGGTCAGTCCTAGAGGAGATCAACCCTGACTGCTCTTTAGAAGGCCAGATCCTGAAGTTGAAACTCAAATACTTTGGCCACCTAATGAGAAGGAAGGACTCACTGGAGAAGAGCCTAATGCTGGGAAAGGTGGAGGGCAATAGAAGAAGGGGACGACAGAGAATGAGGTGGCTGGATGGAGTCACTGAAGCAGTAGGCGTGAGCTTAGATGGACTCCAGAAGATGGTAGAGGACAGGAAGGCCTGGAGGAACATTGTCCATAGGGTCGCGATGGGTCGGACACGACTTCGCAACTAACAACAACAACAAGGTGCAATTCAGATGTTCTCATTAAGTCAAATCAGATGAGGTTACATAGCCCATAATGAAACCAGGGGCGAAACTAGTGTGGGTGTGTGCTTTGATGCTTGCCAAGCTATTAATAATGGACAAGGATCTGATAACTCGTTTGGGGTGAGATGTGAAAACTTAGAGTGGGAAAGAAATTATATAAAAGAAAGGAAGTATTTATTTCAGAGAGTGCATATATTAAGTACAGGACCTGTTGCTTTTGCTCCAAGCTATGATTATTGGTACACTACTACGGTCCCAAATGAAAGAAGTATAGGTCCAAAGGAAGTGAATATTAGTATTGGGAGTACCAGGACTGATTGCACTCAAGGAAAATGTAACCCAATGTGTATATATATAAATCAATCATTAGAAAAAGGAATTCAATATAAGGACTTTGGAATAGGGATTGATGGAACTGGAAAAGACCCGTGGGGGTGGCTAGTATTAAAAATAGAAACCACTAAAGTAAAACCAATACGCAAAAGTATCTTTTGGTCATATTATCAGGAATTCAAAAAATTAGAATTGCCTGAATTTCCTAAGAAAACAGTGAATATGTTTGTACAATTGGCTGAAGAAATTGCTAAAACTCTAACAGTGAGTAATTGTTTTGTTTGTGGAGGAACAAATATGGGAGAACAATGGCCATGGGAGGCTCAAGAATTAAAACATGACATTGTGGTGGAAATGTGGAAAAATAAAACTCTCAAGTTCACAAAAGGAAAAGAGGGAACATGGGCATTAACCACAAATTTAGTAGGGAAAGTATGTTATGAAAGACAAAGAAAGAATAGGAAAGTAGCAGTAGGAGACATGATTTGCTTGGCTGTATGGAACAATGACAGTTGGTGGGGAGGAAGTGGAATATCAAAGAAAGAGACATTAAGTGAAATAACTGAGATGGCTTATTTAAAAGATCCTGAAAATGACACCCTGGACTGGGTAGCCCCGGAAGGTATGTATTGGATATGTGGAAAATATGCCTATGGGTATCTACCCAAGGGGTGGTATGGATCTTGTATCTTAGGAATAATAAAGCCAAGCTTTTTCCTTCTCCCCATCGAACAAAAACAATTGCTGGGACTAACTGTATATGATGATTTATCAGATAAAGTCTGAGAGAAAAGAGCCATACAACCAAGCAATATGAAAATTGGAATCTGGAAAGATGATGATTGGACTCCAGAGAAGATCAACTATTATGGACCAGCTACATGGGCGGAAGATGGCACTTTAGGTGCCAGAGAGCCCATCTATATTCTAAACAAGAGCCTTGGTGGAGCAGTGGGCTAATGCCTCCTTAAGTAACACCAGCTGCCTGCAATTAGTGCAGGTTCGCATCCCACCAGGCTCAAGGTTGACTCAGCCTTCCATCCTTCCGAGGTAGGTAAAATGAGGACCCAGATTGTTGGGGGCAATTAAGCTGACTTTGTAATAATGCCGCTTGGGGGGGGGCGAAAGCCCTAATAAGCAGGCATATACATAGAATGAAGGCTACTGCTAAGCTTGTAAGCCGCCCTGAGTCTTCGGAGAAGGGCGGGATATAAATGGAATTAAAATAAATAAATAAATAAATAAATAAATAAATAAATAAATAAATAAATAAGGTAATTAGGCTACAAGCAGTGCTTGAAGTAATTACAAAGGACACTGTAAGTACTCTAACGCATTTAGCTAAGGAAAGTGTAAAGTCTCGAACTTACATTATGCAGAATCGGTTAGCCTTAGACTACTTATTAGCTCAAGAAGGAGGTGTGTGTGGAAAATTTAATTTGAGCAATTGCTGCATTGACGTAGATGAGAGCGGTATGGTAGTAAAGGAAATTACAGACAAAATGATAAAATTAGCTCATGTCCCAGTCCAAACCTGGAAGGGGTTGACCTTAGATGGGGTAAATAATTGGTTTGGAGGGTGGTTTGCAAATTGAAAAGAACTAGCAAAATTTGCAATACTAGGATTCTTGGCTATTATGTTTTTACCATGTTTGATTCCTCTCATACAAATACTAATAAGACGAACAATGAAAAGTATGACTTTAATAACAACTTCAGTTGAAAATGGGAAGAAAGAAACAATGTTAATAATGAAGGTAGGAAAACAAGGGTTGGGGAAAGAAGATTCAGAATACAATAACTTGCTTCCACACGAATTTGAAAAAAAATTAGGGAATGATAAATTCCTAAAAGTATAAAAGAATAATTCAGGTAGAAGAGAAAAAGGGTGGAATTAAAGGAAAATAAATAAAGGTTATTCTTTTATAAATGGTACCAAATGTAACACCAAATGTAACACCAATGAATTGTATCAAATGTAACACTAAGATGTGGGGGCCATCTATTTCCTGCTTAGACAGAGAATTCACACATGGTAATCAACAAAGTTCTTTTGAAATGTTAAAAAGGATAGGAACACCTCAAGGTGGTGAGTACAACAAGATAGTGTAGTGACGGATGTAAGGAAGTTGTTACAATAAGTCTTTTGGATGTAAAGGTTCAAAGAAGATCTTTTAGAAATGTAAATGACTTCAAAGACTAACTTAAGTTTCTTAGGGGGGGCATGTATCGAGAAAAGAAAGTATAAATGCCTGCTTTGAAACTTGCTCAGCGCGCTCTTCGAACCCAATCCAAATTGGGAAGGGTCTAAGAGGCCGAGTTTGCAAACGCTTTCTTTCTTTATTATTTTCTTTATTATTTTCAATTTCTTTTCAATAAATCTTTGTTTTTGTTAACCAGACTTGTCTTTGAGTTGTGAGTATCAAATTTTGCATTTTTAAATCTCACAATCTTGGCAACCCAACATGGGGCTTGAAAGAGCCTCTTGGAGGGAGCTGTTCTCAGTAAAGTCCAGGGGTGCGCCTGTTGATTTCAACTGCGTGGAGTTGTCTGAGATCTAGCTTCCCATTGCAGGCTCCGAGACAAACTAAATTAACAATTCTGGTCTACAAAATCAAAGAATAGGAAAAAGGAAGAGAGTCAACAACTGAGGCCCAGGACCAGGTAACCCAGTGCACTGGTGCAGGTAAGAAACTTTTGCCCCGAAGGAGGGAAACACGCAATTGTACCTGGGTGGTCAGGAGAGCGATTGTGGGAGGTTTCTGCGAAAATGGCTGTGTGAGTGTGATGGGCTGTGTTCTGGGAACACTGGTAAGTCCAAAGCGAGTGCGGACCTGAAAGGTTGCATTTCCTTAACCCGTGAGGGGAAAGGACAGCCTGAAGGGAAGCGAACTGGTGTTGAAAAGTTGTGAGTATCAAATTTTGGGTTTTTAAATCTCACAGTAGGGCAGGACTTCAACATTTTCTATATGATGTACTAAGTCCATAGAAGTTAAGATGTAGTCAATGGTGCTGGTTTTGGACCCTGCTATGAATGTAAACTCGCCAGGATAGTCACCAGGCCATGAACCGTTTGATGTGAAGAAGTTAAATTTATTTGCCAACTTGGCAAGACAAAGGCCAGCATAGTTGGCTCTAATGTCTTTAGAGTCGTATGAGGGGGGTGTTGGTTTGTATAGGGACCTCTGATGGTGGATATTGATGATGCTTCATAAATAATGTATAATCATCAGGTCCCAATCTGGTATTAAGGTCTCCCCCTAGTAGGACCCTGGCATTTGGGTGTTCCATGAGTTGTTTATTAACTTAGTGTTCCAACTCCAGCCATACAGCAGTGGTTCCAGCTTTTCTTAGTGAAGGAGGGAGATAAACATTAATTATCAAAAGCAGGACGGAGTCCCACTTGAGGAGAAGGGCCATAGCTGAATGGTTTAAAGGGGTAATAAGTGTGGACTCTGCTCTCAAATTGGTAGAAATAAATATACCCAGCCCTCCTTTCAGTCTCCCTGGGCCTCTGCCAGGCCTTGCTTCCAGCTTATATGAATAAAAGCCATTTAGCAGGAGATCATCAGTAGTCCAAGTCTCTCGCACCAATATAATGTCCATGCCTTTCAGAGGATGAGAGTGATTAAGGCCTCTGAAACAATACCACCCGGCTACATTCCATGACATGATGTTTAAAGTGTTTTCCTTGCACTGGCCTTCATATAGTCAGTACAAGTTCTCCATAGGGGCACTTGTTGGAGGATTGTTATGATAGTTGTTATTTGATGTATTAGCTTGAGTGGTTATTGTCAATGCTTCTTTTAAATCATCCAGTCTCTGTGTATAATTAGCTTGCTCAGGATCTGGCAATATATCATTACGCCCTCAGCAGAAACAGTGACTCTGGGTAACTCTGTTTGTGGATCACTTCTCTGTTTTCTCAAAGTTGATTCAGCTGCCTGTGTTTCCAACTTATCAGTATGAGGTCTGTTGCCGCTTGAATTTAAAGCAATAGATCCCTCATGGAGAGACTGAACCAGGAGTGGGCGCAGGTTCCCTGAGTGGAAGACACGTATTGGAAATATTGCAAAAGTGCTCAGGAAGTGCTTCATTCTAAGAAGCATTGAGAGAATTATGGACTGCTTGAAGGATAGCAAAATTCGCATACTTTGCCTTCTTGAGGGCATCCACTCTGCATGTAACAAATCAATCTGTGTGTACTCTCAGCAGAGCAGCTGGCTCAGAGACTGGCTAACAGCTTTTCTTTCCCTCCAATGTCCTCTATTCCATCTGTTGTCATAGATTTGCAAGGTAACCCGGTTGGTCTGTAAACTCAGATTATAAAGGTCACCTCTAGAACTATTTGATTGAGTGTTGTTTTCTTTGTGGCTAATCTTTCCTCTCTCGTTTGTAGAAGGGAGAGAGGAGCCTATTCTAGTTTCCATTTCTGCATTAGCCGTCCCATATCTATCATTATGTGTTTTCCTGGGTCCTTCTACAATGTTTGTCTGATTGCCGATAAACTTTGCAAAATACTCTTTCAAGCAGTCAACCTTTTTTGTGATGATTGATAAGAGTTCGTAGATTGAATTTACAGTTTGAGCTGTGAGCAAACATTGTCTGGAAAGGCAGTCTGTTTCATTCTCCCTTACTAAGTTTGTTACTATCCCATCCTGTGCAGGAAAAGCGGGTGCTGAATTGCAGGGAGGAGAGCTATTTTCTGTGAGAGAAACAGAAAGTTCTGTGTGCCGTTTGCTTTCAAGTTCAGTTTGTAAATTCCATTCCAATGAGTCACATACAGATGAATTACTTACTGGAGAGCAGGCTGTCTATTTGCAGTGAAATCTTCCATTTTCTGCTGCTTCAGTGGCTTGGAAGAACTCTGTGCTACCGAGTGAACACACTGTCTCTTTCTCCTTTTCCCCATTCTTGGTAATTCTGGCTTGTAGAGTTGTTAAAATGTAGGTAAAACAATGGTAGCCTCTCCAGTATATATCCTTGTAAAAAGTCTTTGATCGATTTGGAGGCACGGAGGGGAGGGGAGTGGCCAAGGGCTGTCTGTGTGACCTTAAAGCGGCCACCTTTGGAAGTATCAACGCTCAAGCCAGGCAGAGCAAGCGATGGGAGAGGAGCGGACCAATCACCTTACCGGTAACTGGGACTCAAACGCACCTTCCTGGCCATGTGTGCCTTGGATGGGGCTGCGCTTCTCCCAGGGGGTGGGGCACCCGGGCGCAGGGCCAATCGAGCCCTGCGAGGGGGCAAGCCCGCATGAAGAGAGAGAGAGAGAGAGAGAGAGAGAAGTGCAAGTGCCTCTCTCTCTGTCTCTCTCTCTGTCTCTCTCTCTGCAAATGGGGGAGGACTGGGAGCTGTAGTTGAAGGCTGAAACGCCTTCAGCTATAACTGCTCGCACGTGTTTGTGTGTGTGTGAGCAGGGATCAATGCTGCTTTCCAGGTGAAAAGTGCTTCTTTGGGACTCAGCAGACGTGCCAGGATCAGTGCCGCTTTCAGCCCATACATTTAACCCACCCAAAACTGTCCCCTTCCATTGCAGAACAAGAAAGGGGGCTTCAGGAACCAAAACAAACCAAACTGCCAGGATTTCCTAACCCGCCCGACACCCTCTTGGGCAGGTTGCTCGAGCTAAGCAGGATTGGGATTGCCAAGGACCAGCATCAGCATGCAAAGGTGCTGCTTCTGGACAAATGCCCGTGCGCCTGATCCAACACCCCCCCACCAGCAGCCCCCTCCCTCCAGCAAGGCGACTCTTTGGGCTGGCCCATTTTGTCCCCAAGAGTCCCTTTTCAAAAGAGGATGCCAAAGCCCCTGGCACACCACCCAGGTCACCTTTCCCATCTCCGTAGGGCAGCCGCTCACCAAGATCCCCATGACATTCGTCCAGAGCCTGGAGAAACTCTCGAGGACGCAGTGTCAGAGTCCTTACCAGCCCTGGTTCCACAAATGATAAATGATGGTCAACAAGGTAGCTGGCTAGGCAGGAACGTTCTGACCAGTGTTTATTGATGGCAAATAACAGCAAATAAAGTCAGCACTGGGAGTGACTTGCTCCCAGTGCCTTATATACAGGCAATCCCCTTAGCTCTACCCCCCCTCCAACCAGCCAGCATCCGGCGCCCATCCCTAAAACCAGCATAGCTGGCCTCCGCCTCCCCCCTCCAGCGTCATCTCCAGCAGTCCAGCATGCAGCCAGGAGCCTCGGCTGCTTGGAGGTCAGGCAGAGGGATTCCCAGGCAAAGGGGGATTCCCCTCCCTTTCCATTCCCTGAAGTGGCAAGCCCACGGGGCTTGACAGGCGGCCCGTCTACCAGGGCTCCACCTGGAAAATAAGGAGACACGTGATTAATCACCCGCTGTGGCGGATTGTTTAACTAACCCCCCCTCCCGGCTTCCTGGGATACTGTCGGTGGAACCTCCTCACCAGTCGAGGAGACTGAACATCTGCTTCCCCCACCCATGAGGCCTCTGTGATAGGGTATCCCTTCCACCGCACCAGGTACTGCAACTGGCCTTGCCGGAGCCAGGAGTCCAATATCTCCTGCACCTCATAATGGTCCCCCATAACGGGCCCCGGGCTTTTGTTACAGGCCTCAAGGGGGTCCCCTCTACTGATTTCAGCAGGCTGGAATGGAAGACTGGATGTATCTTCCCCAGGAACCAGGGTAGCTGTAGCCGAACGGCTACTGGGTTGATGATCTGTGTGATCCAGAATGGCCCTAGGTATTTTGGTCCCAGCTTTTTGCATGGCACCCTCAAGCGGAGGTACTTGGTTGATAAATATACCATGTCCCCCACCCGAAAAGGTTTTTTGGGGCATCCTTTTCTTTTCTGCCTGCACCTTTGCGGCCTCCTCCGCTCATACTAAGGCCCTCTTCACGTCCCCCCAACCCCCCCTAATGTGGGCTATCAAGTCCTGGGGTTGACAGGGGGAGGGGTCCTGCTGCAAACACTCAGGGATCGGGACGAAGTCCAGACTATGTACCACCCGGAAGGGGGTAAAACTGGTACTGCTATGCACTGCATTATTGTATGCCACTTCTGCCAATGGTAACATGTCAGCCCAGTCGTTCTGCTGATAGGAGACGTAGCACCATAGATATCGCTCCACCATCGCGTTGGCCCGTTCTGCTGCCCCGTTGGTACTGGGGTGGTACGCCGAGCTGAGTCCCTAAGGTGACCCAATGGAATGGATGAACTCACGCCAGAAGTGGGCTGTAAATTGCACCCCCCGTGGGGCCGCTTGCCTCCTGAGCTGTCGCACAAACCAGAAAAAGCACTGGCCACGGCCAAGAAGTCAACAGGCTGTTTCAAATACAGGAGAGAGAGGCATCGTGCCATAGAGTGCCGCTTGAAAGTCCCTCAACGCAACCCAGATCGATCACTGGCCAGAAAGTCAGGGAAGTCCCCAGCCAAGCCGCAAGAACATGCCATGAGGGCAACAGAGGCTGTAGAGTCCCCACCCTCTGCCAAGTGTGGGGAGGGAACTCTGGCCTTCACTGCAGGGGCAGTGGATACCTTGGATGACAATTCGGAGGGCAAACCCCTGGTAAGTAGACCCATCGCGCCCATCCTCAAGACAGTGACTATATTAACCCTATCCATGCCTGAAGCTGTCAAAGTGAAAGCCTTAATAGACTCTGGCTGCACCCGCTGCCTCATTAGCCCAATGCTAGTGGGGAACCTGGACATCCCGGTGAGGAGGCTGAAACAGCCGATCTCGTTCAGCCAGTTAGATGGGTCCGTAGCAGGGGTTGTGCCAGCTACCCTAGCCACTTTACTAATCCACCTATTCCTGGGGGACCATGAGGAAGACATAACGTTTGTAGTGACCCCAGGCATGGAATGCCCAGTGATCCTAGGGCTGGCGTGGCTAAGGAAATGGAACCCCTGGGTAAATTGGAGGATGGCAGAGCTCAATTTCCCGAAAGCAGATCGTGTGAAATTATCACCCCCACTCCCAGGAGTGGAGAAAGTGGTGGGAGAGGAAAAGGTGTTACCCGAAATACCGGGGGAATACTGAGACCTTGCTGAAGTCTTCAGCATGGAACGGGCGGATGAGCTCCCTCCTCACCAACCTACAGACTATGCCATAGAAATCAAACCCGGGGCAAAACTCCCGAAGCCCAGATTGTACTCCATGAGCCCTAAAGAGAAGGAGGAGATGGAAAGATTCATAAATAAAAAACTAGAAAGGGGATTTATTGAAACCTGCGAAGCCCAAAGTAGCCGCCCCGGTCCTCTTTAGAGAGAAGGATGGTACTTTGCACTTGTGCGTGGATTACCGCATCCTGAATGCAATCAGTGAAAGTAACCTGTACCCCCTACCCCTCATGAAGGACATGTTATCCCACCTATCGAAAGGAAGAATTTTTACCAAACTAGACCTAAGAGAAGCATACTACTGCATTAGGATTAAGGAAGGAGATGAATGGAAAACCACATTTAATTGCTGAATGGGATGCTACCAATTCAAAGTTTTGCCGTTTGGACTACAAGGGGCCCCCGCAGTATTTATGCAATTAATCAACAAGGTGCTAAGAGAGCACCTATTTTATGGGATCCTGGTTAATTTAGATGACATCCTTATCTTCACCGAGTCCAAAGAGGAGCATGTCAACCTAGTCAGAGCAGTTTTAAAGAAACTGCAAGCTGCCCACCTATATGCCAAACTATCGAAATGCAAATTCCACCAGGAAATAATAGATTACCTGGGGTATCACATATCCCCACAGGGCATCGAAATGGACCCCGAGAAGGTCAGGGCAGTACTAGAATGGGCACCACCTCGCACAAGGAAGCAATTGCAAAGGTTCCTGGGTTTCGCCATTTTACCGCCAGTTCATCCCTTCATTCGCCTAAATAGCCCTGCCCCTCACAAACTTGTTACAAACAAAGGGAGAACCCTCAGTGAAACCCAGCCAGCCACTGAAATGGACAATGGAATGTCAAATGGTGTTCGAGAGGTTAAAGAGACTCTTTTTCCCCGAACCTGTAGTGAGGCACCCGGACTTGGATAAACCCTTCGTAATACAGGCGGACACAAGCGATGTGGTGGAGGCTGTACTATTACAAGAAAACGATGAAGGGGTACTGCAACTGTGTGCGTACACATCCAGGAAACTCACTGAGATGGAACAATGCTGGGCTCTGTGGGAAAAGGAAGCGTACTCTGTGAGATGGTTGTTACTTACATGGTGCCATTTCCTTGAAGGGAATAAAATCCCTTTTCAGGTCTGGACAGACCACAAAAACTTGGAAGCACTAAAAACACCCAGAAAGCTCACCACTAAGCAAGCCCGCTGGTCCCAGCACTTTCACCAATTCCATTTTATGCTCAAACACTTGCTGGGGGGAAAGAACTTCCTGGCAGATGCACTGTCTCACACACCCCAATATAACAGCATGAGAGCCACTGATTCTAGACCACTCATGCCCGAACCACAACTAGTAGCACCAGTAATCACCAGGGCCCAAGCTAAAATAAAGCCGCAGCTGAGTAGCCAAACTGGAATCAAATTCCAGAAAACTTTAGAAACGGAAGAAGAATGGACGGTTGTTCCGAGACGTTCCAAGAGGACCACAAAGGGAATCCCTCCAAAACGGTATTCGTGGCAAGTAACGAAAGCACCTTTACCTTTGATTTGTAATGTTACACTTCCTCCTGAGAAGTTCACACAAATCAAACATCTTCCTGAATCAGAGCAAGATAAATGGTATGAGGCAATGCAGGCTGAAATGGACAGTCTAAAGAAACTTCAAGTGTTTACGCCTGCAAGCCCTCCAGCAAACAAGAAAGTTATTGGCACTCGATGGGTCTACAGAATTAAAAAGAAGCCAAATGGTGAGTCGTTGTATAAGGCCAGACTTGTAGCCCAGGGTTTCGCTCAACGTTATCCTGAGGACTATACAAATACATACTCACCCACAGTGTGGACTGAGAGTATGAAAATCTCCTTAGCCACTGCGACTATCCTTGGTTTAGAGGCTTTCCAGTTCGACATTGAAACGGCTTATCTACACGCTGACCTAGATGAAGAAATCTATGTGAAAGGTCCTCCAGGGTTCCGACAGCAAGAAGGGGATACTTGGTTTCTACACAAAAGTCTTTATGGTCTGAAACAGTCTGGTTTAATGTGGTACCTATGTCTTTCTGATAAACTAAATTCAATGGGCTTTATTAAGTCCGAAACAGATGAATGCGTGTTTACTAAAAGATCTGATGATGGGTATGAGATAATTCTTGTTTATGTTGATGATATTGTTTATATTGGTCCAAATAAGCAGATGAGTGAGATTTTTGCTAAAGCTTTACAAAAGTTTTTCACATTGAAGTCTTTAGGATATATCAATGCTTATTTGGGTGTTCAAGTTGTCAAAAATCAGAAGGGGTTTAGCCTCACACAAGAAGATAAGATTGAACAACTGTTACATCACTGCAACATGAAGGATGCTAAGACAGTGAGTATACCCATGCAAACCGATTTTCACAACTTGGCACATGAACCGAGTCCTGAATTCGAAGATCAAACTCTTTATCGCTCAGTCATTGGGTCACTGCTATATATTAGTAGTTGGACTAGACCCGACAATGCACTTAGTGTTAATCTCCTATCACGACACGTAGGCAAGGCAAAACAGTTTCATTGGACGTGTGTTAAGAAAGTATTGAGATATCTAAAACACACCAAAGACATGCAGTTGTTGTTGGAACCAACACACACTGATTATGCAGAGTTATGTTGTTATGCAGATTCAGATTGGGCAAGTGATAAGAAATCACGTAAAAGTACTTCAGGTTATATGATGTTTTTAAATGGATGTCCTGTTTACTGGCATGTGCATAAACAGAACCTTGTTTCTTGTTCATCTACTGAAGCTGAATATGCTTGTGTTTCAGATGCTTGTAATTCTCTAACGTGGTTTGATGCTTTAGTCACAGATATCTGGACACCTCCGATTCGACCGATCACTGTGATGGAAGACAACGAATCTGTGGTTTACATATCTGAGAATCGATTTACAGGTTCCAGGTCTAGACACATTGACATCCGTTATCAAAACATAAGACAAGCAGTTAAACAAGGTTTTGTGAAATTGCAGTATGTGCCGACACATGATCAAATTGCTGATATGCTGAACAAACCACTTCCTACAGCCCAACACGAGTATCTGCGCAAGAAGATGTGTCTTATCTGAGTTCTGTGTTGCTGACAAAAGAAGGGGATGTCACTGCCATTTTTTTTACTTTTGCCAGCAGCTCATTTCTATCTGTACATTTTCCCCTGCTCTCTGCACCTGTGGGACTATCTTATCATGTAACCATAGTGAATCTCACATGTCCAGCCATGTTATGGTTTCAAACTGTTTTGTGCGCATGCCTAGAAAAAGTTTCTCACAGTTACTCCTTTACTTTTCTCTCTCTTCTGCCTGACGAGAGAATGTAGTCAGTTTAGGTCTTTTGTTTTCTCATTAAAAGTTTTACAGTAGAATATGCCTCGGATTTCTTTCTTTGATGTTCACCATGCGAATGAACCACGGTCCATCCTCCTCTGATAGGAAGTTTAATTCTTCCGTGACACAGATGACTGGTTCCAGAAAAATAGACACGTGTGCATGATCAAGGATGGACTGCCATGGGTGGGGGAGAAGTTATATATAGTTGCGACCCTATCTAGACCGGGATGCCCTGCGTATGGTCACTCATGGGCTCGTGACCTCTCATTTAGACTACTGCAACGCTCTCTACATGGGGCTGCCCTTGAGGACCATTCGGAGGCTCCAACTGGTACAGAATGCAGCCGCGAGAGTTGTGTTGGGTGTTTCCCGATACTCCCATGTTACACCTCTGCTCCGTGACCTGCATTGGCTCCCAGTTGTCTTCCGGGTGAGATTCAAGGTGCTGGTAATGGTCTTTAAAGCCCTACATGGCATGGGTCCGGAGTACCTTAGGGATCACCTGCTGCCGGGATCAACTTCCCTCCGCCCTGTGCGCTCCCACAGAGAGGGCCTCCTCAGGGAGCCACCGATCAGAGAATGTCGTCTGGTGGCCCCCAGGGGGAGGTCCTTCTCTGTGGGTGCGCCGGATTTGTGGAACCGTTTGCCGGTTGAGCTCCGGATGGCGCCCGACCTTCGCTCCTTCCGACGCGATCTGAAGACCTACTTGTTCGAACAAGCCGGCCTGGCCTGATGGGTGATGGGTTTGGATTTTAATATTGTTTTAGTGCATTTTAACTTATTGTTGTTAGTTTTGGGCACTTTGTTTAATCTTTTTTAATATTTGTAGTTTTGTATTTTTATATGTTTGCCCTGTTCACCGCCCTGAGTCCTTTGGTAGAAGGGCGGTATACAAATAAAATTATTATTATTATTATATACCAACCACCCGGAGGGTCATTTTCATGCAGCTGTGCCATGATACAAAATTAGCAGGGCAGTCTGGATTTGTAAAAACTTTACATTTAATTAAAAGGCAATTTTGGTGGCCATCCATGAAAAAGGACATAGAAAGCTATGTGGCCAGCTGCCCAATATGCGCAACGGCTAAGAATTTGCAAGGGAAGTCACCCGGACTGTTGCAACCAGTGGCGAACCCCCCTGGAAAGAAATATCCATGGATTTTATAGTGGAATTACCAGAAAGCAATGGAAACACTGTCTGGGGAGTTATGGACTTGTTTTCCAAACAAGTGCACTTTATCCCTTGTCAAAAGCCTTAGCAAAACTATTTGTGCAGCACATTTACAGACTGCATGGGGCACCCCAATGCATCATATCTGATAGGGGACTGCAATTTACATCAAAATTTGGAAATAATTTTTATCCCTTTTAGGAAACACTCGGAAACACTCGGACTGTCATCTAGTCATCATCCTCAGTGCAATGGACAGATGGAACATTCGAACTCAGTACTTGAGCAATCCTTAAGGTGCTTTATTAATTTCCAGCAAATGAATTGGATGGACCTACTCCTTTTCACAGAAGATGCTTACAATAACGCAGTCCACTCCAGCACAGGCTGCACTCCCTTTCAATTAGCCACCCGCCAAAGTTTCAACCCTATGCCAGAACTAATCCCAAACGAACCGGCAATCCCATCGCTGAAAGAATGGATATCCCAATTACAAAACACCTGGCCAGTGGTTAGAAAAGCCTTAGACGAAGCTAGACAAGCACACAAAGCACAAGCGGATAAAAAAAGAGTCGGACCTAAACCATTAACTGTAGGAGAAATGGTATATTTGTCTACAAAATACTTAAAATCCCTGTTGTTGTTGTTGTTGTTAGCTGTGAAGTCGTGTCCGACCCATCACGGCCCCATGGACAACGTTCCTCCAGGCCTTCCTGTCCTCTACCATCTTCTGGAGTCCATTTAAGCTCACACCTACTGCTTCAGTGACTCCATCCAGCCACCTCATTCTCTGTCCTCCCCTTCTTCTCTTGCCCTCAATCTTTCCCAGCATTAGGCTCTTCTCCAGTGAGTCCTTCCTTCTCATTAGGTGGCGAAAGTATTTGAGTTTCAAATCCCTACAGCCCTGTAAAAAACATGGTCCAAAATATATAGGACCTTTTCCAATCAAAAGAATCTTAAACCCAGTAACAGTAGAATTAGAACTACCCAAGAACCTCAGGCCTAAAATTCTGGCCAAAAATATGACAACACCACAAAAGGCTCTTTTAGAAGGATTAACTGGATTTGAGATTGCTAAAAGGGTCAAATATTTTGGGGTGTTTTTGTCACCCTCTAATACAAAGTTATATAAAAATAACTATGAAAAACTATGGGGAAAAATTCAAAAAGAAATGGAGAGTTGGGAAAAATTGCAATTGTCTTTGTTGGGAAGAATCGCAGCAGTGAAAATGAATGTCCTGCCTAAATTTTTATTCTTATTTCAAATGATACCGGTTCTTAAGAAAGATTCTAATTTGGAAGAATGGCAACGGGGTATCAATAAATTTGTTTGGGCAGGGAAAAGGCCACGAGTTAAACTTAAGATTATGCAGGATACTCGTGAAAGAGGTGGTCTTAAAATGCCCAATCTTAAATTATACTATGAAGCTGCTGCGTTAGCAGGGATAAGTGATTGGATTAATTTGACACAAGAGAGATTATTAAATCTTGAGGGCCACGACTTGTTATTTGGCTGGCATGCATATTTGTTGTATGATAAGAAGGTAGATAATGTGTTTAAAGTGCATATTTTAAGACAGGCATTGTTGAGAGTTTGGAAGAAGTATAGATACAAGTTAGACTGTAAGATGCCATTGTGGGCAATTCCAAAACACGCAATAGAAAACATAAATGTTGGTTTCAAACATGACGTGACCACGTATAAGGAGATTTTAAGCTTGGAAAGAAGTGTATGGTGTTTAAAATCGTATAATCTCTTGCGAGATGAGAAGATTGTTCAAACCTGGTTTCAATATACTCAGTTACGGGCCAGGTGGAAAGAAGATCAGAAAACTGGTTTTGCAATGACTGATGAAAATTTGATAAAGCAAATTAGAAATCAGGGTCCAGCACATATCAAACGGATATATCTTGCATTGATAGAAATTGATTCAGAAACAGAACTGGTTAAAGATTGTATGATAAAATGGGCCCAGAACATCCAAGAAGTTATTACAATGGACACGTGGGAAAAGATCTGGGTGAGGAACGTAAAATTTACACAAGCTCAAAACTTAAGAGAGAACTTTTATAAAATGTTTTATAGATGGCATTTAGATCCTAAAAAGCTTGCAAGTATGTATCCGAACTATCAGCCAAAATGCTGGAGGTGTGGTGGTGAAGATGCAACATATTTTCATATATGGTGGACTTGTAAAAAGGTCAAGGCTTTTTGGATAAAAATTTGGTGGAATATGCAGAAGATCTTCAAGCAAAAGATAAAGTTTTGTCCGCAATTCTTTTTGTTGGGTATAATTACAGATGCTACTGTTGTGGACACTAAGTTGATGTTAAATTTAATTACAGCAGCAAGACTTTTAATAGGTCAGTATTGGAAGAAGGAGGAACTGCCGACTATAGAAGAATGGACTTTAAAGGTTTCTGACCTGGCAGAAATGGCAAAGATCTCGGCTTATTTGAAAGATCATTCGCAAGAACGCTATATGATGGAGTGGAAAAAATGGATTGAATATATCCAGAAGAAATATGGGACTAAAAAGTTTCATTTAGCATTTGAATAAGTCTTCCTTTCTATTTTCTTTTTTTTTTCTATATGAAATATTAGTATTGTCTGTAGTTATCTTATATGAGCTAGAGAGTGACAGATTTAAGAATTTATTGTTGGTAGCATATGGATGTTTATGATTGTTCTTTGTTTTTATACCCTGTACTTAGCTCTGGGAAGTCGGGGGGGAGGGGGGAAAGGGGGGGAGGGGTAGGGAGGGATAGGTAGGGGAGGGGGGATTGTTAAAGATAAAATGTATTTTAAAACTTTTCAATAATAAAAAAAAGAACCTCAGGCAAATACACTAAATTTTTCACTGCAGCTTACTGAAACGAGAACAACAGTCACACCTACGGCCAAAAATCCCCACCACCACCACCTCCAATCATGGTTGAAGGAGAGCAACACTGAGATAAAAGAAATCCTAGATTCTAGGAAGTATCATGGGGCAACCCAGTACCTAGTAGCGTGGAACCACCTTCCCTCCTCACAGAACGAGTGGGTCCACAAACGTCACGTCAGAGCACCCAAACTGCTAAAGAAGTTTCATACAGAATATCCCAACAAAACAGACTAACCTCTATGCCTTTTTTGTTTTCTCTACAGGTGGATCTCTCCTATTTTTAAGGGGAGGGCAGGATGTCAGAACCCATTCCTATTTCATTTCTATCTATCCCCTCTGACCCAAAATCAAATCTCACCTTTCCCTGGGTTCTGCCATACTCCCAAGGGGGAGGGGGGATGTGCCACAAGGTTATTGTCTTTGCTTTCTCTATCTGCTACAATGTAACCTTTTGCTTCATTTATTGCCTTTGCTTCCTGAGTTATCTCTCTTTCTGAACTTTATCTCCCTAAACTGTCAGCTAGAACAAGGGAGGAAATAAGGAATGTAACCTCAGTGCCTGGTTTATTTCTACGCTCTCAGAGGAAGGTGTGAAGCCACTGACTATCGCTGCGTGAACTGGAGACGGGCCGATGTTATCTCCCCTTTTCCCATGATGGACCTAACACCTGGGCATTGGCCGTCCCATACCGGGTGGCCGGACTATGGGGTGGGGTCTTGTTTGGGGATACTTTAATCTATCACTCTGCACAGGGAATCTCAGATCCTGTCTATTATGCCTGCTATCAACTACTCTTAATAAAAGTTCCTGTTGGAAGAAATTGCTTCAAAGAGTTCTGTTTTCTTAAGATGTGGGATTGAAGTGGGTCCTGACAGGATCGTTGAGATTGTGCATGGATTTCAGGGGGATCAAAGGAGTTTGTGTGGAGAATATATACCCCTGAAGGCCCCAAGAAAACTATCCCCCAAGCAGGTCCGATGGGCTCAATATTTCAATGGATTTAACTTTACCCTTCCATACCCACCAGGAGGGAAAAATTTCCTGGCAGATGCACTCTCTCGCCTACCCCAGTACAAGAGCTCTAGGGAAGAAATAGTTAACTCGATCATCCCCTTGGGGCAGCTGGCAGCGCAAGTCTTCACAAGGTCACCCAGAAATTGAAGGAGACCCTGGAGGAGGATGAATGGCTTAGAAAACACAGAGAAGAATTGATGCCAAGAAAGGGTCTGGCCTGGACGGGCCCTAAGCTGTATGTGCTGCTCAACCTAAGAGTTCAGATCTTGCAAAGGTCATGACGTACAGCCTGTGGGCCATTTTGGTTTTGTGAAAATCCTCCAACTAGTCAGGAGGCAATTTTGGTGGCCTAAGATGAACAAGGACATAGAGAGCTACTTTGAGCTCCATGAAAAGATTGCCAGGTAAGTCTCCTGGACTATTCCAGTGAGTGGCTAACCCCAGCAGCCTGTGGGAGGAGATCACCATGGACGTCATTGTGGAACTGCCTGAGAGTTCTGGAAATACAGTGATTTGGACTGTGATTGAGCTATTTTCGAAGCAAGCACATTTTGTGGCATGCCCCAAAATCACATCAGCCCGAACTTTGGCCAAATTGTTCATGGAACATATATATAGACTGCATGGAGTCCCAAGGTGTATCATATCTGACCAGGGGGCGGGGAGGTGCAGTTCACTGCAAAGGTTTGGTGAGAGTTTATCAAGCTGATAGGTTCCTCACAGGAGCTTAGTTCTGGGTTCCATCTGAGTACCGATGGATTGACTGAGAGAGCTAATCCAATGAAAGAGCAATACTTATGTTGCTATGTGAACTACCAACAGACCA
Source organism: Vipera berus (assembly GCF_964194415.1). Taxonomy (NCBI): domain Eukaryota; kingdom Metazoa; phylum Chordata; class Lepidosauria; order Squamata; family Viperidae; genus Vipera; species Vipera berus. Next base: position 45,382,034 of record NC_138210.1, read on the forward strand.
ACTGGGCAGAACTTCTGCCTTTTGCAGAAGTAAGGTAAAGGTAAAGGTAAAGGTTCCCCCGCACATGCGTGCTAGTCGTTTCCGACTCTAGGGGCCGGTGCTCATCTCCGTTTCAAAGCCGAAGAGCCAGCGCTTGTCCGAGGACGTCTCCATGGTCATGTGGCCAGCATGACTAGACGCCAAAGGCGCACGGAACGCTGTTACCTTCCCACCGCAGTGGTCCCTATTTTTCTACTTGCATTTTTACATGCTTTCGAACTGCTAGGTTGGCAGAAGCTGGGACGAGTAACAGGCGCTCACTCTGTTACGCGGCACTCGGGATTTGACCCGCCAGACCGCCGACCTTCTGATCGACAAGCTCAGCGTCCTAACCCACTGAGCCACCGCGTCCCTTGAGCCACCGTGGAAGTAGCATACAATAATTCTGTACATAGTAGCACTGGGTTCACCCTATTCAAAGTATCTATGTGAGCCGGGTTTAAAGGAAGCTATTGGTAACTAGACAACATTTTGCACGGGAAAACCAGAACCAGTTTTGCTTCTTCAGTTCCGAGATGTATATTCAATAAAATTTATCTTTTATGGCACTTCAAAGCCTTGAAGATTCTTTGATAAACATCCAGATTAAATATACATAGGAGCAAGATATTTGGCCAGTTAGCAATACAGCCAGGAAATGGGGCCCTTGACAAATTCAGCACACATGAGCATGATCAATGCCATCTCAGTCTCAACCCTGGTCTATACCCCCACTGAAAGGGTTCTAGATAATTTGTCTCTCCCAGGGTTCTCCAAAGCTGTCATGTGACCACTTTCTCCACCACCTTCCCCAGAAATGGGAGATTGGAAACCAGATTAAAGCTATCCAGACTAGCTGGGTCAAGCAATGGTCTTTTGAGGAGAGGGTGCATCACCACCTCTTGAGCCACTAGGACCACTCCCTCTCTCAAGAAAGAGTTAACTATTTCCCAGACCCACTCGTGTCCCCTCCCACAAGGCCTTAATTAGCCAAGAGGGGCATCGATCTAGGAAAGCTGGGCTGGTTTTTTGGCATTGAGTAAGCCCTTGCAGGGTATAAAATGAGCCATCTTGGTGAAAAGATCTACCACCACCAAAATGCCTGTGAATCCTTGGATTTGGGGGGGGGGGGAGTAAATCAGTATAAAATCAAGAGAGACTGCCACAGGTGGGTGGTGGGTGTGGAGGGGTTGCAAGAGTCCTGCCAGCTTCTGAACTTTGAGAGTAACCACGTCAGATTGGAATTCAATATAAGGCAAATACAAGCAATAGAACATAATCCAACCAGTGTCTTAAACTTTAAAAGAACTGATTTTAACAAACTCAGAGAGAGCCTAGGAAAGATTCCATGGATGAAAATCCTAAAGGGGAAAACAACTCAAGAAGTATGAGAAACAGAGCTGCTTAACTCATTCTTTGCATCAGTCTTCACACAAAAAGAAACTATAGCCCAACCTACCAAAACATAACTGTAAAAGACAGAGTAGAAATAAAAATTAAAATAAGCAAGAAAATGGTGAGAGAACACCTTCTGATCTTGATGAATATAAATCACCGGGACCTGATGGATTACACCCCAGAGATCTGAAGGAGCTGGCAGATATTTCAAAAATCCTGGAGCACAAGGGAAATACCTGAGCTGATGTGGTTCCCATCTTCAAAAAAGGGGAAAAAAAACAGTCATAGGAAACTACAGACAAATCAGCCTAACATCAATACCTAGGAAGATACTGGAAAAGATAATCAAAAAACAGATCTGTGAACATCTAGAAACAAATAAAGTTATAACTAGAAGCCAGCACAGGTTTGTTAAAAACAGATCATGCCAAAACAATCTTATTTCATTCTTTGACAGAGTGACTAAATTAGTAGAGCAGCGAAATGCTGTAGACATACTTAAACTTCAGCAAGGCATTCAACAAAGTAGACCACAACCTACTTATTGGAAAACTAGAAAAATGTGGGATAGACAGCATCACCACCAGATGGATTTGTAACTGGCTGTCAAACCATACTCAACGAGTAGTTCTTAATAGTACTACATCTACATGGAGGGAAGTAAGCAGTGGGGTACCCCAAGGTTCTGTCTTAGGCCCAGTACTCTTTAATATCATCATAAATGACTTACATGACCTACTAGTCATCTAAGTAATACAAACTACTACTTGATAAAATAGAAAAATGTGGGTTAGACAGCATCACCACCAGATGGATTTGTAGCTGGCTAACCAGCCGTACTCAGCATGTGGTCCTCAATGGAAGTGTATCTACATGGAGGGAAGTGTGCACTGTGGTACCAGGGCTCTCTTTTGGGCCCAGTACTCTTCAACATCTTCATCAATGATTTGGATGAGGAGATAGATTTATTTATTTATTTTATTTATTTAATGGGACTTATATGCCGCCCTATCTCCCGAAGGACTCAGGGCGGCTAACAACAGTAAAATACAAGTAAAAATACAAATATTAAAAATTAAACTATATCTATAGCCCCAACTACAACCAATAAAACCTTAAAACCATATTAAAAACCCCTTATCATCAGTCCAGGTCGGCCTGTTGGAAAAGAAATGTCTTAAGGTCACGACGAAAGGACCGGAGGTCTGGGGTCATCCGGAGCTCCAGGGGAAGCTGATTCCACAGGGCAGGTGCCCCCACAGAGAAGGCCCTCCCCCTGGGGGTCACCAGCTGACATTGTCTGGCCGACGGCACCCTGAGGAGGCCCTCTCTGTGTGAGCGCACAGGGCGATGGGAAGTAGTTCCTGGTAGCAGACGGTCCTGTAGGTATCCCGGGCCTAAGCCATGTAGGGCTTTATAGGTAAGAACCAGCACCTTAAATCTCACCTGGAGGGCAACCGGTAACCAATGCAGCTCACGCAGGAGGGGTGTAATATGGGAGTATCGGGATGCTCCCATCACAACCCGCGCGGCCGCATTCTGCACCAGCTGGACTCTCCGGGTGGTCTTCAAGGGCAGCCCCATGTAGAGAACATTGCAGTAATCAACACGGGAGGTAACGAGCGCATGAGTGACCGTACATAAAGCATCTCGGTCCAGATAGGGGTGCAACTGGCGCACCAGGCGAACCTGGGCAAATGCCCCCCTGGCCACGACTCCTATATGATCTTCTAAACTGAGTCGTGCATCCAGGAGGTCGCCTAAGTTGCGCGCCCTATCAACGGGAGGTAACACCTCTCCCCCCTTAACCAAAGATGGGGAACTCATCAAATTTGCAGATGACACCAAGCCGGTAGGAATAGCCAACACTCCAGAAGATAGGCTTAAGATGGAGAATGATATTGACAGACTTGGACATTGGGCACTATTTAACAAAATGAAATTCAATGGTGAAAAAAGTAAGGTTCTACATTTAGGCAAAAAAACCAAATGCACAGGTACACTATGGTGGTACCTTGCTCAATAGTAGTAACTGTGAGAGGGATCTTGGAGTCCTAGTGGACAATGACTTAAATTTGAGCCAGCAGTGTGCTGCAGTTGCCAAAAAGCCAACACAGTGCTAGGCTGCATTAACAGAGGGATAGAATCAAGATCACATGAAGTACTAATACCACTTTACAATGCCTTGGTAAGACCACAGTTGGTATACTGCATCCAATTTTGGTCATCATGATGTAAAAAGATGTTGAGACTCTACAAAGAGTGCAGAGAAGAGTAACAAAAATGATCAGGGGACTGGAGGCTAAAACATATAAAGAACAGTTGCTGGGATTGGGTATGTCTACTTTAATGAAGAGAACGACTAGGGGTGACATGATAGCAATGTTCCAATATCTCAGGGGTTGCCACAAAGAAGAGGGAATCAAGCTATTCTCCAAAACACCTGAAGGCAGGACAAGAAGCAACAGATGGAAACTAACCAAAGAGAGAAGCAACTGTCCTAGAACTAAGGAGAAATTTCCTGACAGTTAGAACAATTAATCAATGGAACAACCTGCCTACAGAAGGTGTGAGTGCTCCAACACTGGAGGTTTTTAAGAAGAGATTGGACATGGTTTCCTGGAGCAGGGTGTTAGACTAGAAGACCTCCAAGGTCCCTTCCAACTATTATTATTATTATTATTATTATTATTATTATTATTATTATTATTATTATTATTATTATTATTATTATTATTATTATTATTATTATTGAATAGAAGGGGAACTCATCAAATTTGCAGATGACACTAAGCTGGCAGGACTAGCTAACATCCCAGAAGACAAGCTCAGGATCCGAAAGGATATTGACAGCCTTGAACAATGGGCCTTATCCAATAAAATGAAAGTTAATGTGGAAAAAAGCAAGTTTTTACACGTAGGCAGGAAAAACCAAAGGTACAAGTACAGATTAGGCAAAACCTGGCTCAAAAACAGTAGAGACCTTAGAGTCCTAGTGGATGAGCCCGCAGTGTGCGGCAGCATACAAAAAAGCTAATACAATCCTTAGTTGTATAAACAGAGGCATAGAATCAAAATCATATGAAGTATTAGTACTACTTTATAAAACCTTAGTAAGACCACACCTGTAATTCTGCATCCAGTTTTAGTCACCACATTACAAAAAAGATGTTGAGACTTTGGGAAAAGTGCAGAGAAGAGCAACTAGGATGATTAAAGGGCTGGAGACAAAAACATATGAAGAATGGTTGCAGGAACTGGGTATGGCTAGTCTAGAGAAAAGAAGGACTAGGGGTGACATGATAGCAGTATTCCAATATTTAAAGGGCTGCCACAAAGAGGAGGGGGTCAACCTATTTTACAAAGCAGCAGAAGGCAAGACAAGAAATGATGAAAACTAATCAAGGAGAGAAACAACCTGGAATTAAGGAGAAACCACCTAACAGTTAACCAGTGGAACAGCTTGCCGTCATAATTTGTGGGTGCTTCAACACTGGAGGCTTTTAAGATGAGATTGGAGAGCCACCTTTCTGAAATGGTATAGGGTCTCCTGCTTGAGCAGGGGGTTGGACTAGAACAGAGTTCCCCAACCCCCCAGTCCATGGACCAGTACCGGGCCGTGGCATGCCAGCAACTGGTCCACACAAAAAAGGAAAGCCCCATCAACAGGATGCAGGCAGCACACAAAACCACACATTCTCCGGTACACGGAAAAACCTCTCTCCACGCAACCAGTCCCTGGTGCCCAAAAGGTTGGGGACCTCTGGACTAGAAGACCTCCAAGTTCCCTTCCAGCTCTATTCTGATTGATTGTAAAGATACAAAGGGCTACTCTGCATACCCAAACACCTTTGGGTCTTACATTTGGTAACCTGGTTCTTAAAATCCTGATCTCTGTCTACTTTAAGAGTAGCTAATATAAAGTAATATTGTCACTTCCAGTTCCCATTGTAGTGAGACGAGCGTAGGGAAGTGGGGCTCTGCCTCCCACATCTGATTTCGCCTTGCTGGGGGTCCAAAAAGGGCCTAAAGTCATCCCAGAGATGCGACGAAGAAGGAGGGGACCCTCGTCAATCATGGTGAGGCGGCGGCTGAACCGCTTGATACAAGGAAGCCCTCTGAACCAACAGGTGAAAGACTGGCTGCAAGCAAGCAGCCAGTCGGAAGCTACTGACAGCCGGGAAAAAAATGCACGACCAAGCAGAAAAGCATCGCCTCTGGAACTGGGTGAGATCAACCTTCCTGCTCTATAATTGTAAAAACCTTCTTTTTAAAAAAAAAAATCCCCAAAGCAAGGCTCCCAGAAGCAAGAAGGTGGGGGGGATTTCCCTTCTGGTACCCCTCCTATTAGAAGAATAGAGGCGGCTCAAAACTTTTGGGAGAAAAGAAGATACATCACAAAACTAACTTGGAAACAATTTAAAGTTGTAAGGTTGAAAAATTTGGGTGATCTAAAAGACTTTGAAAACTTTATTATTTTCTTTTTCCTTTTTTTGGAAAAAGTATCAAACAGAGCTTTCAAGAAATAAGTCCTGGTTGAAGATAGACCTTTCATGACATCTAGTGGTGGAAAAAAGGAACAGCACCAAGATTTTGTTTTTTATTCGGCCTGGAAGAAATGACCTTGGCTTGAAGTCCAGACAGAGATAGCATACTAGACTCTTTGATGTGTCTGAACTTCTCAGCCTTGCAATTGCAGCTGGAAAAGGGAGAAAAAAACCTCTTTGGCCTGTTTTTCTGCATGATGGATTATAACTATAAACTATTTTAAAGCCATCCAGCTTTCCTGGATTACAAATACTATTTGTGCTGCAGTGTGAAGAATTACCTAGAGACAGAGGAAATTGGATTTTTGGATATTTTCTTTGGAAGAGGCCATGTGGATTACTAATTTGGAATCTCAAAACCTTGAGGAGTACAAGCTTTGGCTGTTTTGGATTATTGGACTTTTGGGCAACTGTGTGGAGTTGGTGTTGAAAGACAAAGTCAAAAGAGGATTATAAACTGTTTTCTGCTATTGCCTTCCTTTTTTGGGGGGGAGTGTACTGTATAATAGATCCTTACATTCAAGAACTATTCAGAGACAGTGGAAATTTTACTCTTGGCAACCCCATTTGGGGGAGCGTTTATGGATTATTAAGCCTATATTCAGGACCTTTTGGATTACAAATCTGGGCAGAGTGACAACTTTGGACCTTTGGACAATTGTTTGAAGCTGGGACTGAAAGACAGAAGTGGACTAGAAGGTTTTCTTCCTCCTGCTTCCCCCTGTATGGGGGAGTCTATTGGATTATAAGAGGCTACAGACAAAGACTACAAGACTTATTGGAGATGAACTTAAAGGTTATATGGTAATATTGATTGTAAGATTGGAGGGTATAAAGTTGATAATAGGGGTATATATTAGAACTGAGAAAGCTTTGGAGGGTGGGAACAAAACTGAGTGTTTCTAACTTAGCTAAAGCTAGCAAAAAAAACCATCCTCAGCTCCATCTTCTACTACCCCCAGTCCTGTGTATCAGAGATCAATTGATGCAATGTTACAGCAAGAAAAAAACACTTTTCAGAAGGAAATGCAAACCACATTACAATTAATTCATGAGGCAATTACTTCACATAAAGAAGATACAAAGAGAAATCATGAAGAAACAAAAGATAAATTTGATAAAATGAAGGAAGAAATCCACAATTTGAAATCCCAACTGGAACTTTCAACAGAAGATTTCAAAGAATGAGCAAACGATCCAGACAACTGAAGACAAATCAGTAGAAACCGATCAAAACATGGAAGAAATAAAAGATGAAAACCAAAAATTGATGCAGGCAAATAGAGAATTAGAGAATTCAGTAGCAGTTTTAGAAATGGAAAAGGCATCTTATTTTTTAAGATTTCAGAATATAATGGAAGACAAGGAAGAGGACCTTGCTGATCTGATGATAGAACTGTTGGCCGGAGCGCTGTAAGTGGGGAAGCAGGAAATGGAGGGAGAGATAGACCAAATATTTAGAGTTAATTCAAGTTACACAAGAAGAAATAAAGTCCCAGACCAGGTGGCAACTAATTTAAGATATGCTAAACATAACATTTTTAATAACGCAAATAAACCTGGTAGTTGGTTAGCTTATTTATTAAGGAAAAAACAAAGATCTCGTCATATAGATAAGATAAAATATAGGGGTAAAGAAGTATTTCAGCAAAATCTCATTAAAAAGGCCTTTGTTGAATTTTATTCTAAGCTGTATGCAAGGGATAAAAGTCAAGGTTTAGACATAGATAGTTATTTGCAAGGAGTGAAGATCCCGGCGCTCACACAAGAGCAACGGGAAGAGATGAATCAATTGATAACCACTGAAGAAATTATTCTAGCAATTAAACAATTAAAAGTAGGAAAGGCACCTGGGACAGATGGATTGACTGCTACTTATTATAAAAATTTACAATTAGAGATGGTGGAACCTTTAAAAGAATTGTTTAGAATAATTCAATCCGGAGGGGAGGTACCTCCATCATGGAAAACAGCATTTATAACATTGATTCCAAAGGAAGATCAAGATCCTGTACAAACCAAAAATTATAGACCTATATCGTTGTTAAATACTGATTACAAGATATTTGCAAAAATTTTAGCAAATAGATTGATGAAGGTTATGCAACAAATGATTTATACTGATCAAACAGGATTTATAAGCGGTAGGCAAATGAAAAATAACGTGAGACACATTGTAAATATATTAGAATATTTAAAAAGAAATAACCAAGTCCCTGCAGCGCTGATTTTCTTGGACGCTGAAAAAGCTTTCAATCAATTGGATTGGCAATTCTTATTTAAGGTGTTAGAGAAGATGCAGTTTGGGGATAAGTTTTTACAACCTATTAGGGCTATATATCAAAAACAAACAGCACAAATAATAATTAATGGTAGCTTATCAGAAGTTTGTAAAATTGAAAAGGGTACAAGACAGGGTTGTCCATTATCACCATTGTTGTTTGTTTTAACATTGGAAATATTATTGATTAAAATACGTGACTCAAAGAAAATACAGGGAATCAAAATTAGAGATCAAGATCATAGATTGAGGGCGTTTGCAGATGACTTGGTTATTACGTTAAGTCAACCAATTCAATCAGTTTTGGATTTAATGGAAATAATTTTACAATATGGACAAGTTTCTGGATTTAAGGTAAATAGACAAAAAACTAAGATATTGTCTAAAAATATGACCATAGAACAAAAGGTAGCTTTAGAAAAGTTAACGGGATTTGAAATAGTTAAAAAGGTTAAATATTTGGGGGTACATCTTTCAGCTTCAAATACTAAACTATACAAGAATAATTATGAATTTTTATGGTCAAAAATACAAAAAGAGCTTGATAGCTGGAGAAAATTACAACTGTCTTTATTGGGAAGAATTGCAGCTGTGAAAATGAATGTTTTACCTAAATTTTTATTTTTATTTCAAATGATACCTATACTTAAAAAAGATTCAAATTCAGAGGAATGGCAGAGAGGTATTAATAAATTTATTTGGGCTGGGAAGAGACCGAGAGTTAAATTTAAGATAATGCAAGATGTACATGAAAGAGGTGGTCTCAAAGTGCCCAATCTTAAATTATATTATGAGGCGGCAGCATTATCGTCAATTAGTGATTGGTTTAATTTAACACAAAGGAGTTTATTGAATATTGAAGGGTGTGATTTGTTATATGGGTGGCATGCTTATTTATTGTATGATAAAAAAGTGGACAAAGTTTTTAAAACACATATATTAAGGTCTGCCTTGTTGAGAGTTTGGAAAAAATATCGATACAAGCTGAATTATAAAATTCCTATTTGGGCAATACCTAAACATGCAATAGAAAACATAAATGTGGGATTTAAACATGATGTGATAACATATAAAGAAATTCTTAGATTGGAAAAGAATGAATGGCAATTGAAGTCTTTCAATATTTTAAAAGAAGAAAAAATAGTACAAACTTGGTTTCAGTATGGGCAGTTACAGGCTAGATGGAAAGAAGATCAGAAAATTGGTATTTCAATATCAGATGGGAATTTGGTAAAGCAAATTAGAGATCAAAGTCGAGCGCATATAAGAAGGACATATAATGCATTGATAGAAATTGACTCAGAAGCGGAACTGGTTAAGGATTGTATGATAAAATGGGCCCAGAACTTTCAAGAACCAATAATAATGGATACTTGGGAGAAAATATGGGTTAGGAATGTTAAATTCACACAGGCACAAAATCTAAGGGAGAATTTTTACAAAATGTTTTATAGATGACATTTAGATCCCAAAAAATTAGCATGTATGTATCCAAATTGTCAGCCAAAATGTTGGAGATGTGGTTGTGATGATACAACATATTATCATGTATGGTGGACTTGTAAAAAAGTTAAAGCTTTTTGGATTAAAATTTGGTGGAACATGCAGAAGATTTTTAAGAAAAAGATAAGATTTTTACCACAATTGTTTTTGTTGGGTATTATCACTGATTGTACTGCTATAGAAACTAAATTGATGCTGAACTTAATAACAGCTGCAAGACTTTTGGTAGCGCAATACTGGAAGAAGGAGGACCTGCCTACAATTGAAGAATGGACTTTGAAAGTTTCGAACTTGGCAGAAATGGCTAAAATCTCGGCATATGTGAAAGATCACTCGCAACAGAGATATATAGTGGAATGGAGAAGATGGATTGATTATATTCAGAACAAATATGGGACTACAAAGTATCATTTAGTATTTGAATAGTTATTAGTTATTGTAATTAGAGGCTATATTATTTTTCTTTTCTATGGATAAGGAGAGTTAAAGTGCGATAGGGTTTAAAGAGTAATTATAGTAATTAGAATATTTTAGAGTAAGATTGTATGATGTAATACCCTGTATTCGGCTCTGGGAAGTCAGGGGGGGTGTTGGGATGGGAGGGATGGGGAGGGGGGTGGGGTAGATGGGGTATATGTTTCAAAAATGTATTTTAAAAGAAGAAATAAAGTCCCCAGAGAGATTCATGTTAGATTTGTCAAACGATCAATAAGAGATGAGGTATTGAGAAGAGTGAGAGATGACCCATTGCAATATAAAGGAAAAGAAATCCTGATTTTGAAGCAGATACCTAGGAGGATAAGGGATTCAGGAAGAGAATATCAATTTTTGACCAAAAAACTAATTAAGAATGTAGTGACTTTTAGATGGCTGATGCCGGAAGTGATACTAATCAATTGGGACACAAAAAGATACAGATTGGATTCCATCTTTAAAGCAAGAGAATTTTACGACAGATATAGAGCTTTTCTCAAAGAAGGAAACCCAGAACTTCAAGCAGAAGTGGAATTAGAAGGGGCAGCCAAACAAAGAGAAGATGAAGAAATAGAAATTACAAATTAAAAAGAAGGGGCTAAAGGGAAAGAACAGAGACAGACTAGAACAACTAGGAGAATAAAACCTAAATATATCTGAAGAAGATGGAAAAAGATAATGGGATGCTCTTAATGAATATAAATCAGACATGTCAAACACAAGGCCCGCGGGCCGGATCCGGCCCGGGGAGTGCCAAGATTTGGCTCCCAGGGGCTGTCCCAGAAATGGCAAGGAACTGGCCCGCGCTGCCTCATCCCTGGCCCACCGCAAGCCAACTGGGTGCCCTGAAACATGTACACGGAAATGGTGAGCGGTCAGGGGCTGGTGGTGTGCAGCAGCAGCTACAGCTCATTTGCCTCAGCCCGCCCCTCCCCTCCCAGCTTAACCCTGTCATACCCAGCCACGCTCCACTTTGCCGGGCTTCTCCTCCAGTCGCTCTGCTTTGCCAGGCAGCCTCCCCATGCCTGGCCCCCTTTTGCAGGGCCTTTCCTCGTTTGCCTAGCACCCCAGAGCACACCCAGCCTGTGGGATGAAAGGCGCGGAGATGTGAGCGCGCAGCTGCCGGCTCCCAGTCGCTCTTTCGACCACGTGGTAGGGCCGGAGAGGGAAATACAACAGACATGCAGCAACCTGGAACTCTGTGGTGGCTGGAGAGAGAGGGTGAGAAGAAGGAGAAAGCAGGAAGGGTTTCTGTGTGTGTTTGTGTGTGTGTGTGTGTGTGTTTGTGTTTGTGTTTGTGAGAGAAAGACAGAAAGAAAGAGCTTGGAGAAAAGGGGGAGGAGAAAGCCGTGTTACAAAAAAGGGGATTTTTCACCTTTCTTCCACCCCCTTCTCTCTTTTTTAAATCTCCTCCTGCTCCGTTCAGGAAGGGTTTCTCTCTCTCTCTCTCTCTCTCTCTCTCTCTCTCTCTCTCTCTCTCTCTCTCTCTCTCTGAGTGAGTGAGTGAGTGAGTGAGTGAGAGAGCCAGCAGGGAAGCGAAAGTGTGGAGAAGGGGAGTGTTGCAGAGTAAGCAAACTTACAAAAAGAGGGGATCTCTCTCTCTCTGTCTCTCACACACATACATACACATGCTGTGTGGGGAAGGTGGTGTGCAGACAGTGGAGAGAGCAAACTCACAGATTGGCTTTGTGGTCTATTCCTGCCTCTTTCCTTCCCTAAAATCCAGGCAATAATAGAACTCTTTGGATTGAATGGGAAGTTAAAAGGAATTGGTGTGAGCTGAAATTAAAAGGCCGAGTCAACTCCCCCTCAAAAAGTATTTTGTCAGAGACTGGAAAGTGTTTCTTGCTTCTACTTCTCCTCATCTTCTCTTTTATAATTTAATCCAGCCTTGCCCAAACTAATATCTTTTGGATGTCATGGACCACAGTTCCCATCAGCTGATCTGTATGCCCTCAGGGGGGTTTTTCCCTCCTGGGCACGACCTACCGCCTGTTTCCACACTCCCCTTAATGACGAGCCCAATTGTTGGGACTCCGAGAGGTGGCTGGGCTTAGATAGGGGCCTCGAGTTGAGACGCGCTAAGAGGCCCCTGATACATTTTTTAGCCGGTTATTTTAAAAGGTTAGGGAGGGGGAGGGATAGGAGGGTGGGGAGGGAATCTTTAACCGGCACTCAGTCTGGGCCTGTTAGGGGTCCTGACGGGATGGGGTTGGGGGAGGTGGTTGCTGGTTCTGTGAATGTTGGGGTGGGGCTTCAAACGACGATAGGGAATGGCAGCAGGTGGTTGCACGGAGGGCCATATCAACATCTGGGATCGCGCCCCCGCTGTCTCCGAGCGGTGGCGCGCTCCGACCCTCCGGTTAGCACCCTTTTACCCGGGGATGAGGGTGATCAGGTCCCTGAGCTTAGGCTGGTTTATTTTAACGCCAGATCCGTCGTTAACAAGGCTCCCCTCATTCATGATTTGATTGAGGAGGAATGTGCAGATCTGGTGTGCATTACGGAGACTTGGTTGGGCTCGGAGGGAGGGGTTCCTCTGACCGAGTTATGCCCTCCAGGTTTCCGTGTGCTACACCAGCCACGGGCTCAGGGCAGGGGTGGTGGGGTGGCGGTGGTTGTCCGGGAGACTTTATGCCCGCGGGAGGCTACCATTGTCCAGATGGCCGGGAGTGAATCCCTCCTCTTGAGACGTGGTCCTTGGGCTCAGTTGGGCTTGTTGCTCACATACCTGGCACCCAGCTGTGTGGCAACATCCCTGCCCGAGCTGCTCGACACTCTCTCAGGGTTGGCGGTGGAGTTCCCCAGGCTTATAGTTCTGGGTGACTTCAACCTGCCTTCACTGGGAGGGTCGTCTGAGTTAGCTCGGGAGTTCATGGCCTCCATGACGGCCATAGGCCTGACCCAAGTTATTGAGGGCCCGACTCATGTGGGGGATCATACTCTCGACCTGGTGTTCCTATCCGGACAGTGGTTGGATGATCTGGGAGGGGATTCACCAACCATTGCTCCCCTGTCATGGTCAGATCATTACCTCCTGCGGCTGGTCTTCCGTTATGCCACCCCCCGCCGCTGGGCTGCGGAACCGACCAGGTGGTTCCGCCCCAGGCGCCTAATGGACCCGTAACGGTTCCAGAGGGCGCTTGGGTCTATACCCATCACCCTTACCCACAGCCCAGTCGATGCCCTGGTGGCTGCCTGGGAAAGGGCGGCCGCCGGGGCACTTGACTGTGTTGTACCCTTGCGACCTGTGACCCGGCGCAGATCCCGTTGGGCTCCGTGGTTCTCTGCGGAGCTCCGTGAGATGAAGCGTCGGAGACGGGGTCTAGAGAGCGGTTGGAGGTCCAGCCGATCCGAATCTGACCGATTGCAGTTAAGAACCTTTATAAGGTCTTATCTTGCGGCGATCAGGACGGCGAAGTCTAACTACTTCGCTGCCCTCATCGCGTCCGCAGATAATCGCCCGGCCGCCCTGTTTAGGGTAACTCGCTCCCTCCTTAATCAGGAGGTGAGGGAGGATCCCTTACGGGGACGAGCTGAGGAGTTTAGTCATCATCTGGCGGACAAAATCGCTCAGATCCGGATCGGTCTAGACTCTGGGCAGAGTCTGACGTGGAGGAATCGGACGGTCTTGAGCATGTTATCTGGACTGAGTTCGATCCTGTTTCCCCTGATGATGTGGACAGGATCATGGGGAGGCTGAGCACCACCACCTGTTTGTTGGATCCGTGCCCCTCCTGGCTAGTTTATGCGGCCCGGGAGGAGACACGAGGCTGGTTCCAGGCAGTAATAACTGCTTCTTTGAAGGAGGGTGTCTTCCCTGCCGCCTTGAAGGAGGCGGTGGTGAGACCCCTCCTCAAGAAGCCTGCCCTGGACCCGGCTGTTTTAAATAACTATCGTCCAGTCTCCAACCTTCGCTTTTTGGCGAAGGTTGTTGAGAGTGTGGTGGCGCATCAGCTTCCTCTGTTCCTGGAGGAAACTGATTATCTGGACCCGTACCAATCGGGTTTCAGGCCCGGATACAGCACGGAGACGGCATTGGTCGCGCTGGTGAATGATCTCTGGTGGGCTCGGGACAGGGGTTGTTCCTCTGTCCTGGTCCTATTAGATCTCTCAGCGGCTTTTGATACCATCAACCATGGTATCCTACTGCGGCGTCTCAGGGGGTTGGGAGTGGGAGGCATCATTTTACGGTGGTTCTCCTCCTATCTCCTGGGCCGTTCGCAGTCGGTGTTGACGGGAGGGCAGAGATCTGCCCCGAGGCCTCTCATTTGTGGAGTTCCTCAGGGGTCGGTTCTCTCGCCCCTCCTGTTCAACATCTATATGAAGCCGCTGGGTGAGATCATTCGTGGTTTCGGGGTGGGGTATCATCAGTACGCTGATGATACCCAACTTTTTCTTTCCACCCCGAACCAACCCAGCGATGCCCTCGCCGTGATGTCCCGTTGCCTGGAGGCGGTCCAGGTCTGGATGGGGAGAAACAGGCTTTGTCTCAATCCCGCCAAGACTGAGTGGCTGTGCATACCGGCATCTCGGGTCAACCAGACTATTCCATCTCTAACGATGGGGGGTGAGGTGTTACCCCCCGTTGATAGGGCTCGCAACTTGGGCGTCCTCCTGGATTCACGACTCAATTTTGAAGACCATATAGGAGCCGTGACCAGGGGGGCTTTTGCCCAGGTTCGCCTGGTGCGCCAGTTGCAACCCTATCTGGACCGAGATGCCCTACGCACAGTCACTCATGCGCTCGTGACCTCTCGTTTAGACTACTGCAACGCTCACTACATGGGGCTGCCCTTGAGGACCACTCGGAGGCTTCAGCTGGTGCAGAATGCGGCCGCGCGAGTTGTGATGGGGGTTTCGCGATACTCCCATGTAACACCTCTACTCCGCGAGCTGCATTGGCTCCCGGTTGCCCTCCGGGTGAGATTCAAGGTGCTGGTGATGACCTATAAAGCCCTAAATGGCTTGGGTCCGGGATATCTGAGGGAACACCTGCTGCCGGCATCAAGTTCCCTTCGTCCAGTGCGCTCCCACAGGGAGGGTCTTCTCAGGGTGCCACCGGTAAGAGATTGCCGGCGGACGACACCCAGGGATAGGGCCTTCTCAGTGGGTGCGCCTGCCCTTTGGAACCAGCTGCCAGTGGAGCTGAGGACTGCCCCCGACCTCCGTTCATTCTGCCGGGACCTGAAGACCTGGTTCTTCGAGCTCTCTGGCCCAGGCTGAGAATTCTAATTTTAGCTCTAATCTTAATTTTAACTGGGGTTTTATTTATGCAGGGACGAATATAATTTTTTTAATCTGTTTTTAACTTTTGTATCTTTGTTTTTTAATCACCCTGTAAACCGCCCTGAGTCCTTCGGGAAAGGGCGGTATATAAATGTAATAAAATAAAAATAAATAAATAAATCATCCTGTGGCTATGTTGGCTAGAAATGCAATGCCTTATTTTCTCTGTAGTATGCGCCTAGGAGGCAGTAGGTCTGTGGGATTTAGATGTATGTAAACATTTGTTTCTTCTGCCTAATTTATTAAATCTACAAATCCAGGGTGGTTAAAAGAAAACTCTCAAAGACAACTATTGTAAAGCATCACTGACACTGCTTAAAACAATATTAAAATGTGTATATAAAGAAAGAAAAATATTTGTAGTAATGTACTTAGTGCTGTTTGACCATAAAATGTGTTGTTATTCTACATATGCCTGGCTGAACAATGTGTTTGGAGTTGCCTCTAAAAGGGTGAGGGATGCACTGTTCATATTTTCCTTGGGAGAAAGTTCTATAATTGGGGTGCTGTCTCTGAGAAGGCTCTGCTTGTGGCCACTGTTCTATAAACCAAACCAGGGGGACCATCTGGTCTAAATGGATGGTAAACAAAGATGATTAGGGAGCTGGAGGCTAAACATATCATAAATGTTTGTGGGAATTGGATATGTCTAGCTTAGTGTAAAGGACTAGGGGTGGTGACATAATAGCAGTGTTCCAATATTCGATGGGCTGCCACAGAGAAGAAGGGGTCAACGTATTTTCCAAAGCATCAGAAAGCAAAATGGAAACTAATCAAGAAGAAAAGCAGCCTAGAACTAAGGACTTGTGAAAACAACTAACCAGTGAAAAGGCTTGCCTTCAGAAGTTGTGGATGCTCCATCACTGGAGGCTTTTAAGTAGAGATTGGATATTCCATTGTCTGGAATGGTAATGAGCAGGGGCTTGGACTAAAGACCTCAAAGGGCTCTTCCAACTCTTTTTCTTTGAGAGAAGTGCTGCCAACCTCTCCCCCTCCCCTCATCCCTTCCTGGGCACAGAGAGAAGGAGGGAAGGAGGGGAGGAGAGGAGGGAAACAAGAAGAAAGAAAGGGAAGGAAGGAGATGGGAATAAAAAGGAGGGAGGGAGGGAAGGAGGGGAGGGAGGAAAGAAGGAAGGAAGAAAAGAAAGGGAAGGAAGGAAGGAAGGAAGGAAGGAAGGAAGGAAGGAGATTGGAATAAGAGGGAGGGAGGGTCTGAGGGAATTCCTGCTTTAGCACTTGGCCACCAGCAGCCCTGTTGCCCTTTCACCATCCCCTGGTGGTCTCCCATCCTATTGCTGAGGATGCTTTGGTTACAAAGCCAGGTCTCCTCGCATGGAGAGGGAGTGGACCTCCCTTTGACCCATGCACTTTGTCCTCCTGTACACACCATGAGCAACCTGGCCAAGGAGAGGGAGGACAGCAGCAGCAGCCTTGAGGAGGTAAGCACAGGTGGGCGCCCCCTTGGGGAAGTGCGGCTAGGCAAGGCAGGGCTGTGGGGTCCTGGTGCCATGGGAGCTCAAGGGTCGGGCTGGGCTCTTGACCTTCGCTGCCTGGGGCTCTGGGCAGTTCGTGCCACCGTCCAGGGGCCCCGTGCACAGCCTGAGGTTCAGTGAGCTCCTCCAATGGACCATGCCCCGATGCTCGCCCCGGTCCCACCCCACCTTCCGCCGGAGACCCTTGGATCTGCCCCAGTCCTGCCCAGGCCCGCACAGGTGCCCCCGACGTGAGTGATGTCAAGCTGGCCACGCCCCACTCAATAAGCCACGGCCATGCTGGCCACACCCACCCGGCCCCCCAATGGCAACCACAATGCTGATGTGGCCCTCAATGAAATTGAGTTTGACACCCCTGATCTAAAGTGAGAGTGTCAGAGATGGTTGAGCTGAGGTACACAAAGTCATGGATGACCTCCAGTTCTTGTGCAGAGATTGTAATACAGGGAGGTGAATCCACGTCCTGACCCATGACTTGTGTTTTTTTCAGGCTGATTGTTAGTCCAAAGTCTTGGCAGGCCTTGCTAAAACAGTCCATAAGTTGTTGAAGGTCTTTGGCAGAGCGAGCAGTAACAGCACCATCGTCAGTGAAGAGGATATCCCATAGGCATTTCAGCTGGACTTTAGACTTTGCTCTCAATCTAGAGAGATTAAAGAGCTTTCCATCTGATCTGGTCCGGAGATAAATACCATCTGTTGCAGTTCCAAAAGCATGTTTCAGCATGACAGCAAAAAAGATCCCGAATAAAGTTGGTGCGAGGACACAGCAAACTTTTGCATACTTCCCTTCATGTAGATACAGTTCCATTAAGAACTACACATTGAGTGTGGTTGGTCAGCCAGTTATGAATCCATCTGGTGGTGATGTTGCCTAACTCACATTTTTCTATCTTATCACTGCAGAAACAATTGTTGAATAGACCATAATATCTGCATATTATACCAAACCATAATCTGGTTTGTTTGATTTATGGTTTAATATGTAAAGTTTGTCAATTGTTTGTTATTCAATAAATGATATTTAGCATAGGGTTGGATGGACTTCAACTCACAGAATTGCTGGCTGGGGAACTGTGGGTGTTGGACTCCCCCCCCATCTTAAAGTTGGTAACATTGAGAAACACTGACTTAAGGGCCCCAGCAGGCTTTCTGTGTATGCTGTGTGGTGCACTCCAAAATGCACAGGGCCACAGCTCAATTTGATTTAAGGTATACAGTATCTGTTTCATGTAGTTACATTGAAAGCAATATATCTAAAGACTGGATTCTTCTGTGAAACAGCTTGGAATTCAGCATGTTCTGATGATTGAGGTGGAACACCCTGAATGAATTCATACATTTTTACATCAATGTTCCTCTTAAATACTAAAGCAATTTTCCTATTTAAACAGACAATGGCTCCTCTTGAATTGCTAAGAAAAAAGAGGACACCCACCCAATTCTCTCTCTCTCTCCCCCCACCCCACCCCAGCTTTATTTAGTTTCCCTGAGGTTAATGAGTTTCCTAACAGCAGGTCAAATCCTCTCACATGTTATTCTGATATTTTTTCCTGTCTGAGTGCAGAAAATAAGCTTCATATTGTCATGGCATTCCTTTATGTTCACATATGAATGTGAATCATTCCAAACTTTAGATTTATTTTATCTTGCTTTCACTTGTTCTTGCATCACTGAACAAGTTATAAGACAGTACTGACCGAATACAATTTATTGTAAGTTTGATAGACACATAGACAAGGGCTTTTCAACCTTTTCACACATTGTACCACTTTTAGGACAAAGCAATATCTGAGTACCACCAGTTGCCCAGCAAGGTGTCAAAAACTTGACCAAAAAAAAGGAAAAAATGATAAAGTACAGGTAGTCCTCAACTTACAACAATTCGCTTAGTGACTGTTTGAAGTTACAACGGCACTGAAAAAGTGACTTATGACCATTTTTCACACTTATGACTGTTGCAGCATCCCCAAGGTCATGTGATTTACATTCGGATGCTTGGCAACTGATTCATATTTATGACGTTCTGTGTCCCAGGGTCATGTGATCAACTTTTGCAACTTTTTGACAAGTGAAGTCAATGGCTGGGGGGAGGGGGCATGGCCAGCTCATCACTCAGGTTGCAGGGTGCTTGTGTGTGGGGGGGAAATCCATGGGTCTCTGATAGAGAGGGGTGGGACTGGGGTGGGTGCCTTCCTTCCCTCCCTCTCTCGCATTGTCCCTACATTTCTTCTTTCCTTCCTTCCTTCCTTCCTTCCTTCCTCCCTCCCTCCCTCCCTCCCTCCTGATCTGCAGGTTCGGAGGTTTTGCTTGATAACAAAATACAGGAAACCAGAATTTGCCTTCAAAAAATACATGTTTAGTCAGCTGAATAGAGACGGGCTTTTCCAAAACAAATGCAAAAAGCATCACATAGCAAAGATGTCTTATTTGTTAGATATTTAATGCCAGCCATGGCAGTTACCCAAAAGGGTCATCAGATGGAAGCAAAGAGGCTTCTTTGCTTCCACTGATGAGCCAGGGGTCTCAGACCCCTACAGCCCCATTGGCGAGAGAGTTTTATGGTCAGGGAGGGACCAAGACCCCCCATAAATACCTCTGCATGAGGGGCTGCTCTTTGTTCTAGTCTCTCTTCAGTTTAGTTCTTGTTTTGTTCCAGTTATGCTATGCTAGCTTGCTTTCTTTTCTTTTGTTCTCTCTCACATGCAGGCATGAGTGCCTTCATGCCAAGTATTTCTTTCTCTTTAATCTATCATTGAATAAAGCTAATATTATTGCATCTCTGCGTGATGCCTTTTACTTGGAAGCACTTTAACGATCCATCGACCTCATGAGAACATCTCACACGTTGGTAGCAAGAGGATGGTTTAAGGGAACGCTTCCAAGCCAGCCAGCGGCTATACTACAAGATGTCTGGAAGATCCAGCACAAATCCATTTAAAACAGATGGCAGGAGATCTCCGATTGTGACCAGAAGTCTTCAATCAAAGACCGCATCCCTGCCTACAGCCAAGCCTCCAGCCCCTGAAGCAAACTCCGTTCCAGGTGAGAGCACAGATGACCTCCATTCTCTCAGAGGATCCAGCAGAGCATCTAGGACCCTTTCACATGCCTCTCTACTCCTGAACGCCACAGAGGAAAGCATGGAAGGCTTGCAGACTGCCCAAGACTGCTCAGATGCTGCAGAAACAGACCTGGCTGAAGCCAAACGCCGCGTGGGCAAGATGACTGCACAGGAACATGAAGAGCTGCTTGTAAAGCTCCTTACAATGCAAAAGAGGGGGACACCAGCCCAAGAAACCTCTGAACACCTGGTGAGTCTTTCCCAAGCGACCATGAGGCCCCCAAATATGGCGCCCGCCACCCTTAGTGACCCCGGGACCCCAGGGCTTTTGGCGCGAAGCCCCCCGCCCAGCTGTGAGCTACAGCTTCCTGGGGCAAGCGGAAACAAGATGGCTGCTCCCAGAGCGCCCACATGGTCTGGCACAGGAAACAAGATGGCGGTCCCCAGTAACCCCACATGGTCTAATAAAGACAGGCCTCAATTAAGCCTGGAGGCCCAGCAATCCCTGGCATCCAGCCGATATAGCATGCAATCCCTGGCATCCAGCCGAAATATCATGCAATCCCTGGCATCCGGCCAAAGTAGCATGCAAATTCCTGGGTCCTCCCCACCACAAAGCCTAAAGTCCTATGATGGCAATGAGGTCTGTCCAGCCGAGGCTGATACAAATACAGCAGCACTTGAGACAGCCATCCAGGTCCTGACTGCAACCCTGGAGGCCAAAAAGACATCGGGAGTGACCAGCCTCCCTCCAAAGCCTCCTACCCTCTCCCCAGGGCCCAACTGCTGGGAGGGGTCCAGCCTGGAGCCTCCCAACAATCAACCCCCGCGGCCTCCCACCTTCTCTTCAGGTCTTCAGGACCAGCGATGGGCTTCTCAAGGCAAATCAGGCAATCCAGGCAATCCATGTGCCATCCAGCCTCCATCCTGCCGGGAGGCATCTTACAATCCTCAGGAAAAATCTTTGGAGCAAATGCAGGCTGGCAAATCTGGGCTCCGCCCCCCCCCCCATGCCTCATGGGAAGAAGAGAAAAATCCCGAGCATGCTCAGATGGATTTGCCAAATAATCAAGGAAAAATTCCCCCCACGACCACTAGAGGGATTCCTTTACCTTTTATGTCAATGGACAGCTCTGAAATGTATGCTAACGGAACTGAAAAGGATTTTTCTCCAGCATCTAATCTTCCGAATGACTTTAAAAAACTGCAACTTGGGGGGGAGAGTTACAACAGTTGGAGTAGAGATGTACAGGTATATCTCTTAAAGAATGGGACTCTAGAAATGGTTCAGAAACCACCTCCTCTCCCGTGGGGACCCCGAGAAGAGTGGAGACACCGGCAGGCTTACTCCACTCTGCTCAGTTCGCTGGACAACAACTTGTTCTCCAGCATTCCAGAAGGACTCAGAGCTGGTGAAGTTTGGCAGTTATTATACAATTTATTCAACAGCGATACCATTGGTTCGATCACCAGGCACACAACTGAGTTTTATACAGCCAGACTGAGGTTTGGTGCCAGCATGCCTGAACATCTTGCAAAATTAAAGGCACTCAGGGCAGAATTGATGTCCAGAAATTACCCAGTGACTGATGCGAACATGGTCACGGTCATTCTGGCTTCCCTGGACAGGAGTTGGAGCAATTTCATTGTTTCACTGGAAGCGGCCAGAAGGGAAGACATAAATCTGTCCTACCTCACAGGGAGACTCATCGAGGAAGATAGAAGGAGAAGAGATGCAGGAGAATACGCCAGAGTCACCACTCAGCAAGCCAGAAGGGGGCGCCACAACTCAGAGCAAATTAATGCACTACTTAAGTGTTTCATCTGTGGCTCTGAGCAGCACCTCAAGAAAGACTGCCCCCATCAACAACAAGCCCCCAAACGTGGTCCCAATCAAGTAAGGGGCAAAGGGCAAGAAAGGGGGCATGGCAGGGGCAAAGGAAATACCAAGGGAAATTTTCTGCATACTTGTTCCCTCACCCCCACAACAAAGGCTGATAGCTCCACTGACTTATGGTTACTGGACTCTGGAGCTTCTTCTCACATTACTAATATGAGTCAAGGTTTTAAAAGGTTAAAGAAAATTAACTCATCTGTCAAAGTGGCAAATGGCGATAAAGCTTTAGTTGTTGGTGAGGGCATTGTTTCTGTACCCGGACTTGGAAAAGTTGAAGGTGTTTTGCATGCTTCCTCCATTGCCAACAACCTATTAAGCATTATCAAATTATGTGACGATGACAAGGTGGAAGTTTTATTTCGCAAGGGGGGAGGTCATGTCACCCGGAACCAGAGGGTCATTGGAAATATCGCCATCATAAATGGTTTACCATATTTCTCCCCTGAGAGCCCACCCACCTCAGAAGGGGCCTCACAGCCAGCCCCAAGGCTGTTTAAAGAGCGCAAGGCTGAAGCAGTTGCACCCAAGCCCCCACAGCCTGCCCCAAGGCTTTCCAAAGGCAGTGTGGGCAAGGAACCTGAATCTCAGCAGGCACCTACAGCACCACTCAAAGCAACTAGAGCCAAGAGGGTGTCAGTGGGGAAGCCGCTCCACGATAAGTGTGCCCATCTCTTACACAGAAGATTAGGTCATGCGAGCTTCCCTGTAGTTAAAAAGATGGGAGAATTTGCTGAGGGAGTCCAGCTCAAGGATTGTGACGTGTTCCTGGACTGTGCCATTTGCAAGAAAACAAAGAGGAAGGCTGCCCCTATCCCAAAGGTGTCATTGCGTAAGGCTCAGTACCCGTACCAACTAGTACATGTTGATCTGGTTGGGCCTTTTACACCATCCCTAGGAAAGAAACAGTATTTTCTCACTGCCGTTGATGATTTTGTGTATACCCTCACAGAAAAATCCGAAGCCTTTGACGCCATAAAGTCACTGTACAACTTTGTAGAGACCCAGTACAAGACCAAGATCGCACAACTGCAGAGCGATCGCGGGGCTGAGTTCATGTCCCGAAAGTTCCAGGACTGGGTAAGGCGTAAGGGCATCCGCCATTTTCTTACTGCACCATTCACCCCCTCTCAGAATGGCGTAGCTGAGAAAAGAAATGGAATCCTGCAAACCATGATGCGTAGTCTGATTGCAGACGCTGGAGTCGCAGAATCATACTGGGGGGAGGCAGTCCACTACGCCAATTACACTTTAAACCGCACCTGGAGCAGTGTTGTGAACCAGACCCCATATTTCCTGGTTCACGGTAGGAAACCAAATCTGGGACATTTGCGTGTGTTTGGTTCCTACGCATGGGTGCACATCCCCAAGCAGCTGCGGAAGAAGGGGAGATCTGTCTCCCAGAGACTAAGGTTCTTGGGCTATGCTCCTGGCTCCAAGGCCTATCGTTTCCTGGGAGAAGGGGGCAGGCCTGTGACTTCCCAATCTGCCTCTTTCGAAGAGGGCTCCAATTGGACCCAGATCCACTCGAATGATCTGAGCCCATATGCCAACCGACCCAGCAAGGACACACCGACCACGACATCACCTGAGACGACCACATACCCTGCCACCGACGAAAGTGAGGAACAAGACGAAGATGCGTCCAGTCCCATGGAGGAAGACACGCCGTCTTCACCCCCAGCGATGCCTCAGAGACCCACGGAAGAAAAGGGCGGTGAGTGGCAGAAGGTAAGGAGGTCAAAGCGGTCCAACAAAGGAATCCCGCCAAAGAGAATTGACATTGGCCACATCGTGTCTGTCAACAGCGTTGTGGTCACCCCAAAAACCTTTTCTGACATCCAGGAGCTGCCCATCGAAGAGCAGGAGAAATGGCAGCTCGCGATGGAGGAGATGCAGAGCTTAAAGAAACTCAAAGTCTTCACCCCCCAGCAACCACCAAAGGAGAGGAAAGTCATTGGCACAAGGTGGGTTTACAAGGCCAAACCACTTGCCAATGGCCTCTACCTGTATAAGGCCCGTTTGGTAGCTCAGGGCTTCGCTCAGTGCTACATGGAGGACTACTCGGAGACCTACTCTCCAACCGTCTGGGCAGAGAGCGTCAAGGCCGCCCTCGTGACTGCAGCCACTCTGGGAGAAGAAGTCTTCCAATTCGACATCCAGACGGCTTACCTCCACGCCAACTTGGACCGGCAGATCTACGTGAGGGCTCCTCCTGGCTACCAGCAAGAAGGGGGAAATACATGGTTGCTCCACAAAGGGTTATATGGCCTCAAGCAGTCAGGGAAATTATGGTATGACTGTCTTAGAAAGAGTTTAGAACGAGTTGGTTTCACTGCATCCCATGCAGATGAATGTGTCTTCACACGCAACTCCAAGGGTACCACAGAACGGGTGTTAGTTTATGTGGACGACCTATTATATGTAGGGCCTGACAAGGAAGGGTGTGATGAATTTGCCAAGGCCCTGGAAGAAAAGTTTACTCTGAAGTCTTTGGGGGCGGGTTCACAAGTACTTGGGTGTGCATATTTTGGCCACTAAGGGGGGGTTCGCTCTATCTCAAAAAGAAAAGATAGAGGAATTATTGGCCAAATGCAAAATGACAGAATCTAATCCTACGCATAGCCCAATGCAAAGTGACTTTTACAACCACACTCATAAGGACGGTCCTGAGTTCACAGATAACACGCTTTACAGATCTGTGATTGGCTCCTTGCTATACATCAGCAATTGGAGCAGACCTGACATAGCTTTAGCTGTGAATCTATTGTCCAGGCACGTGGAACACCCAAAGGAATTCCACTGGACTGCTGTTAAAAGGGTACTTAGATACCTTAGGGGCACGGCTGATGCTCTCCTTATGCTAGAACCAGAGAAGGGGAAGACGGCCCAGCTCTCCGCTTACTCAGACGCAGACTGGGCTGACGACACCAAAAGTAGACGGAGCACCTCTGGTTTCCTCATATTGCTAAATGGCTGCCCAATACATTGGCATGTTAGGCAACAAAAATTTATTTCTTGCTCCACGGCCGAGGCTGAATATGCCAGCCTGTCAGACACGGCCAATGATTTGATTTGGTTCAATGATCTGATAACAAGTATCTGGGCATCTCCTCCTCTGCCCATCCAAATTCTAGAGGATAACACAGCCGCAATTGCAATCTCGGGTGCTTATGCAGTAGGATCTAGGTCTCGCCACATAGACATACGCTATAAAAATGTCAGGCAGCTTGCCAAAGAGGGTTTCATTCATGTTGAGCACTGTAACACAGCTGACCAGATAGCTGATCTGTTCACCAAACCTGTTCCCATTGACCGGCACAACCTTCTGTGTAAGCGTTTGTGTTTGGCCTTCTGAATGTTTTTATGCATGTCTATGACACCTGCTCGCCCCTCACACACATTCACTGGTCCCTGTCATTGGCAGGCAAGAAGGGGAATTGTTAGATGTTTAATGCCAGCCATGGCAGTTACCCAAAAGGGTCATCAGATGGAAGCAAAGAGGCTTCTTTGCTTCCACTGATGAGCCAGGGGTCTCAGACCCCTACAGCCCCATTGGCGAGAGAGTTTTATGGTCAGGGAGGGACCAAGACCCCCCATAAATACCTCTGCATGAGGGGCTGCTCTTTGTTCTAGTCTCTCTTCAGTTTAGTTCTTGTTCTGTTCCAGTTATGCTATGCTAGCTTGCTTTCTTTTCTTTTGTTCTCTCTCACATGCAGGCATGAGTGCCTTCATGCCAAGTATTTCTTTCTCTTTAATCTATCATTGAATAAAGCTAATATGATTGCATCTCTGCGTGATGCCTTTTACTTGGAAGCACCTTAACGATCCATCGACCTCATGAGATCATCTCACATTATTTTTATACTATTTTGGTTATATAAGCACTTCAACCAGCAAAGCTGGCACTCAGTAGATTAAGACTTCACCCCTTAGGGATGGCACACTATAGATAAGAAACTAGAAAGCAGAAGTAGCTAGCAGGTTCCCTTTTGGGTGTTTCCCCAGGACACCATCTGTTCACTTTGGGTGTTTCCCCAGGACACCATCTGTTCACTCTGGGTGTTTCCCCAAGACTCTATCTGTCCCCGAGTGAGTTAGAACATTGGGTGTTTCCTTTGCTGTCCTTTCATGACCCAGCATTCAGAGGCCTGCAAGTGACCAGAGAAAGAGGGGCCATCTGGACACATTCACTGTTCCCTATGTCCTGGTCATCAAACTCCCCCCTTTCATGCTGCAAGCAATGTGGAGGAGCATGACCTCCAATCTGAAGGCACAGAGGATAAACTTTTGTATTACATTGTCCACATTGCTTAGAGCAGGGGTGTCAAACTTAATTTCATTGAGGGCCGCATCAGCATTGCGGTTGCCCTCAGGGGGCCAGGTCGGTATGGCCTGGGTGGGCGTGGCCTACTGGGTGGGTGTGGCTAGAGTGCATATGGCCTACTGGGTGCGCATGGCCAGCTCTACATCGTTCGCATCAAGGGTGCCTATGGGGGTCTGGGCAGGAGTGGGACAGATCTGAGGGTCTCTGGCAGAAGTAGGGTCTCTGGGCCAGGGCCAAGGCAGTGGGGGCTGTTCCCTCACTGTTTCCAGGATGGCTTCGTGGGCCACATGAAACCACTTCACGGGCCGGATCTGGCCCCCGGGCCTTGTGTTTGACATGTCTGGCTTAGAGCAAACAGAGATAATTAGGGGCAAGCAGTGAAGGACACAGCAGGAAAGAAGAACAAGAAATACTATAAAGAGAAGACCAAGGAATAATCCCTTAATCCATCCCCATTCTGGGAGCCAGCTGGTAAGAAATGAGAACATACCATGGAAGACTGCCCATATAGCATTAGTAGAAATCTTCAAATCTTTACGGTAATTCCTAATGCCTTCTTCCATGAGATAGATAGTATGACTAATGTTAACTTGATAATTAGTTATAAATGTACAGCAGTGTGAGTGGACTAAAGCACACACCCCACCTTTTGCAGCCAGTACCATATCCAATGCTTGACGATTTTGTACCACCACTTCCCTTATTTCCCCTTGTTCCTTATTCAGTTGTGTAAATGCTTGTATGGTGTGAATAAGCATTTCCTCTGTCCAGTCACCCAATTCTACAATAGAGTTATAATTCAAACCAACTCCTATAGCTGGAATCAATGCTCGTGCAATGGCATTTCCCAGTCCATGAGGTACTGGATGGTGTTCAATATGTTGTTCATGCTCAAGGTGGTCTTCGTCCCGTTGACTGCGGATACGAAAGTTCCAATCATGATGTGGGATAACACAAACAGAGGGAAAGATAATTCCTATGGTACATGTACCAGACCAGTAAGCTGGCAGAGATTTATAGGCAAACCGACCACAAAGAAACCACCAATCTGGATGGTTAGCAAGATAAATGCCTGGTTTGCCTTCCAACCGCTCAGGCATATAGGCTCTGATACCAGACATATAAGCCATGAGTCCCATTGCTGCGAACAAACTACAGAGAACAGAGGGGTCCTTCTTATGATCGAGGCCAAAGGTCTGATGACATCTATACCAATCATCCCACATATTAGTACTGACCTTTCATGTGACTATGCAAGGTGCATAGACCCCCAATTTATATCTGGTAGAGAAATTAAAATGACTAAGGCAGGCTGCTGCAGGGTGCTGGATACGTGCCCCTAATTTAGCAATCCACAGCTTTCCTGCCCCAAACACAGGAAGTGTCCAACCCCTAATGACATTGTTCATGCTGAACATAAAAGCCCCTAAGGGTGTAGCCTCCATGACCAACCCATGTGTACCAGTGGGAGGTATATGTGTACAGATCCAACAATTGTTGGATCTGTACACATATTGTTACATTCAAAAGCTTAACCCATGCTTGCATATTCTGTATATGAGTGTTGGAGCCCCAAATCCCCAAAGAGGGACTGGGAAATTGGGGACCACCTTGGCCTTCTATTTTACTGGGAAGGACAGGAAATGATGTTTGTAATTCTCCATGTAATTCAGGCACAGGCCTAAGATCCCCAGGATCAGAGGGAGGTGGCTGCTTTGCCAAGATGTCATCACCTGGAAATGGCAGAACCCCCTCCTGATGTCTTGTTTCTTCTGGAGGCAAAATATCAGATGTCTTACTTACTTTGTTGTGCAAAGTACCCTTTTTAGGTCCAACCACATCATTATGGAAAACATCTGGCTGAAGTCCTGAAACTGACCTGCCAGAGTGGGAAACATGGGACGGG
The DNA here is from genome assembly GCF_964194415.1 of Vipera berus. Taxonomy (NCBI): domain Eukaryota; kingdom Metazoa; phylum Chordata; class Lepidosauria; order Squamata; family Viperidae; genus Vipera; species Vipera berus. The sequence goes on from NC_138210.1 coordinate 45,410,225, forward strand.
GCCTTTGGGTTGTCTTTGCCAACTTCTGGACTCTCCTGATTATGAGACCTTCTTCTCCAAAACATAATGAAAGGCCTCGAGTGTGGTAAAATATTACAGGAGTCCATGTCTGCCTGGTCTGTGCCTCCAACTGTATCACACACCTCAACCATGGCCAGAACCTGACCACCCCTGCCAAACTCCCCCAGGTAGGGGTAAATCAGGCTCCATAAAAAGAAAGAAAAACATAAAGAAAGCATGGAGTAGGGTAAGAAAAACAAGATAGAACAACAAAAAAGAAAAGACAAACAACCCAAACAAAACACCAGATGTCAACCAAGGAAGATGGGAGTGATGCCTGTGATGCGAGGAAGCAGAAAGCCAGTGAGAGGAAACCGCCAGTGTAGAAGCCCGGCGGGCACAGGTATCACAATGACCAAAATGTCCCGGCATGCAGATCAGTGTGGGCCTTCAAACAGAAGCTTCAGCCCAAGGTCTTCCTCAGCACCAGGGGCCACAGTCCCAGCAACTTGGTCCTCAGGGTCAGAAGGTGGCGAGGAAGAGCAAAGACGAGTGTGATGAATCCAAGCACAAATTCCAGCAACCTTGATCACCATGGGAGTAGTGAGAAGAACAACAAAAGGTCCTTTTCAGCGTTCAGTCAAAGGGCCAGGGTCAGTCCAGGACTTGACAAGCACCCAATCACCAGGAAGGAAAGGATGGAGTGGATGATCCAATCCAGGATGATGGAGGGCCTGAACAGCTTGAGAAATGTAATAAACATTATTAGCAAGAGAGTGCATATATTCCCTGAGGGTCTGGTCTCCAAAAACAGTGAGGGAAGTGGACAAGGAAGAATGATAAAGAAAGGGCCTACCATACATGATTTCAAAAGGAGATAGGCCAAGAGGTTGTCGGGGGGGGCAGTCCTCACACGCAAAAGAGTTGAGGGGTAGTGCCTGAACCTAAGTAAGATAAGTCTCCTATGCTAGCTTAGCAAGATGACGTTTAAGAATGCCATTAGCCTTCTCCACGCGCCCCGATGATTGGGGTCTGTAAGTGGAATGAAGCTGCCAATCAATACCGAGGGTCGTGACACCTGCTTGGTAACATCAGAGATAAAGTGGGGCCCATCATCAGAACCAATGCCCTGGTAAGGGAAGGAAAAACGTGGAATAATTTCCTTAAGAAGGGCTTTGACCACCTCACTTGCTTTGTTAGTACAACAAGGAAAAGCCTCAACCCATCCAGAGAAAGCATCCACAAAAACAAGCTAACATTGAAAACCCTGTTTCCTTGGCAACTCAGTAAAATCAACTTCCCAAAAACTGGCAGGAGCATGACCAGCCCTAAGCTTCCCCAAAGGAAACTTAATAGTCTTTACTGGATTATTACATTGACAAATGATACATTGTTTGATAGTTGTGAGGGCCTTGTCATATATCCCAGGACAAACATAATCCTTGATAAGAAATTCAGCCATGGCCCTGCAACCCCAGTGAGTGCTGGCATGCGATTCTCGTAAGAGGGCTCATAATTCATGATCTGGGAGAAGGCGTTTCCCATCTTTCACCAGCCATTCTCCCTGATAGACAGCATCCATTTTATAAGATCTGTGCCTATCCTGTAAAGTATACGTTGGAGCCGGCACAGGCAAAAGTGAAGGTACAAGTGCACCCACATACCAAGGGGACAGGGGACATGTTGCGGCAGACTTGGTACTATCATCTATAGCATTCCCCTTTCCATGTTTAGTATCATCCTTACCATGGGCCCTCACATGCATGACAGCCACCTTCCATGGGAGCAAAACAGCATCCAGAAGCCTCAAAATCTCTTGTCCATATTTTACAGGGTTACCTCGAGCAGTGAGTAAACCATGTTCTTTCCACAAGGCCCCATGTACATGTAGAACACTAAAAGTAAATTTACTATCTGTAAAAATATTAACAAACACACCTTCTGACAATTCCAAGGCCCTCGTCAAGGCAATGACTTCAGCTTTTTGAGCCGAGGTACCTGCAGGGAGAGCTGCAGCTTCCACCACCTGATCCAATGTGACCACAGCATAGCCAGCCAGCCATTCTCCCTGACTTATAAAACTGCTGCTGTCTGTATACAGGTCCCTGTCCGCGTCCTCCAATGGCCGGTCAGTTAGATCTGGTCGTCCAGAAAACACTTCCGTAATAGTTTGTACACAATCATGATCACTATCCTGTTCCAGTTGGGGAAGAAAGGTTGCTGGATTAAGCCTGCCACTGCGCTTAACATGAACTTGTGGGTTGTCAAGGAGTGCAATCTGATACTGCTCTAGTCGGGAGGCCGTAAGCCAATGGCCCCCTTGCATGCTAACAAATCTTGGATGGAATGGGGTGATTCCACCATGATAGGAGCCCCAAAGGTTAATTGTTCAGCAGCCCCCAAAAGAAGAACAACAGCTGCAGCAGCCTGAAGACATGCTGGCCATCCTTCAGCAACAGAATCCAGTTGCTTGGAAAAATAGGCTACAGGGTGAGACCAAGTACCAAGGGTTTGAGTAAGGACCCCAGCAGCCACTCCTCTACTTTCAGCCACATACAAGGTAAATGGCTTAGTAACATCAGGAATGCCAAGGGCTGGAGCATTGACTAAAGCAGTTTTAATGTTATTAAATGCCACTTGACAATCCTTGGTTCATTCAAAACTTTTTTTATCTGTGACTGTAGTGGCTTGATACAAAGGCTTAGCCATTAAAGCAAAATTTGGAATCCAAATGCAACAGAAACCTGCCATTCCCAAGAAACCCCTAAGCTGACGCTTGGTACCAGGTGGTTTAAGGAGGCACACAGCTTTGATTCTCTCTGGGGATAATTTCCTAGTCCCTTGTGACAGAATATAACCTAAATATCGAACCTCTTGTCTAACAAGTTGAGCTTTAGAATGGGAAACTTTATAGCCCCAATAACAAAGGGAATTTAACAAAGAAACTGAATTCAAAAGACAATCACCCTCAGTGGCAGCAGCTACCAATAAGTCATCAACATATTTTTTTTCCACAGGCTGCCATGTGGCCAAATCAGAGGTCAGGACAGTACCAAAAATAGTAGGGCTATTTTAAATCCTTGAGGAAGAACAGTCCAGCAAAACTGCCTATGCTGCCATTCAAAAGCAAAGAGAGGCTGGCTGACACGAGCTAAGGGGATACAAAAGAAAGTGTCTTTCAGATCAACAACAATGTACCAAGTAAGATGTGGACCCAGTTGAGAAATCACCGTATAGGAGTTAGGCACCATTTGATGCAATGTCACAGTGATAGTATTGATAACTCTCAAATCCTGACAGAAGCAGAAGGAACCATCCAGCTTTCTAACAGGCCATATTGGTGTATTATAAGGACTGACAATTTCCCTTATAAGCCCATAAACCGGACTTCCGGGTGGCAAGGCTCCGTCGATGGCGGCCGTTTCAGCCGTAAGCCCCGTTGCTTTTTGTTTGAACCGCTAAAACAGCGACGATCAGCTGTTTTGCGGTTCGGAAACCCTCTCCTCGGGAGAAGAGGGGAGGGTGAGCGTTCGGGTAGGGGTAGAGCTCCCCTAGACCCCCAGAGTTTAAATTCTGGGGGTTGAAGGGTGAGAGCCCCCCGTAGCCTGAATTTGCTCTGGACTCGGGGACTCCTCTGCTCCAAGGCTTTGGAGCGGAGCAGGACGCTGCAACCATCCCTGCAATCAACAATTAACTTTGGATTACTTGGATGCAGGTAGAGCTGTGCAGGAGAATATTGAAACAGCAAGTATTTGAACTTTAACTCTGGTTTACTTTGAAAGAAAAAGTTGTAAGTGGTGTGGAAAGTGAAAGTGTGCAACGGAAAGTAACTGGGTGTTAAGATGGCTTCTAAATCAACCAAAGCTTCAGTTCCTAGAAGTGCTGGTGCTTCACCAGTTCAGCATTCTTCATTACAGGCTTTGATGCCTCCTCCTGTGGCACCCACACCCGCATTAACATTAAAAGATTTACAAGATGCTTTAAAAATACAATCCCAGCAAATAGCTGAACTTATTGAGGAGAAGAATACTGAAATAAGAGCAGACATTTTAGCTGCATTTCAGGGGCTTGCAGTCTGTATTGAGCGCCTGGATGATCGTGTGGAAGAGCTGAATCAAAATAATTTGAGATTGGACGCTAAAATGTTGGAAGCGGAAAATAAGATGGAAAAGATTGATGATGTAGTCATGATACAATATAGAGATATGGAGTTTGCTTTGAGGATTAGAGGATTGAAAGAGGACCCAAAGGAAAATTTGAAAGAGTTATTGGCACAAGCCCTTGAAGTGATCTTGGAGCATCAAGCAGAAGATATTATGGGGGATATTGACAAAATATTTTGTGTTAATTCTTGGATTGCCAGACAAAGAAAATTACCTAGAGATGTGGTGGTTTATTTTACAAAGAGATCGATCAGAAATGTGATTATCCAAGCCTTTTATAATAATAGATTTAAAGTTGCTGAGCAAGAAGTTTTACTTTTGAAAGAGATTCCTCCAAGAATTTTAAGGAAAAGAAAAGAATTTGCTTTTTTGGCAGATGAATTAAAGAAATGGCAGCTTCAGTTTAGATGGGAGATACCAGTAGGCTTGGTGGTGAATTATGCTGGCACGAGATATCGTCTTAATACAGTTTTGAAGGCACGAGATTTTTATTCTAACATATTGAAGGCAGGTCCTCCGCCATCTCCAGAATTCAAAGGAAGAAAGGAAGAAGGAGAGCGTCAGACTCAAGTGGAGACTAAACAAGGAGATGAAGGAGTTACTTCGCAGATGGTTAAAGAATCTCAGCTAATTGTAGAAGTTGAGCAGCCCCAGACGTCGACAGAAGAGGTTAAAGAACAAAGAATGACAAGGGCTGCAATTAGACGAATGAGACAAGAACAAGAACAACAAAAAGCTGCAATCATATCTCAAGAATTTACTTATAGTGAAGCTGTGGGAGGAGCGAGACCAAAGAGGCAGGTCCAGGTGGTTCTGCAAGAGGCGCTCCGAAAGCTTCAGGTCGCAAAAGATGGCGACAAAGTTTCTAACCTGGAATGTTAATGGATTAAATTCCCCGCACAAGAGAAAGAAAGTTTTTCAGTATTTGAAACAATTTAAAAATGATGTTATTTGTTTATAAGAAACGCATATTCGTGCAGTTGATCAAAAATATCTGATAAACTCTAGATTGGGTATACAGTTTAGTGCGTCTGCTCCAGATAAGAAAAATGGAGTAGTCATTTACGTGAAGAATTTAACAGCTAATTTAATTGAAACAGATAAACAAGGAAGATATATTATAATTGAACTTTTAATAGAAGGCAAGAAAATACTTTTGGTTGGATTATATGCTCCTAATCAACAGCAAGGAGAATTTTATAAACTTTTACATAGTAAGATAATTCAATGGGATTATAAATCGTGTATTTTGATGGGAGATTGGAATGGTGTCCTGGACACACAGAAAGACAAAAAAGGTCTTTTCAAAAGCATACCAAATCATGCTAGATTGCCTAAATCTTTTTTTGAGATGAAAGATGACTTGGAATTGAGAGATGTTTGGAGAGAAAGAAATTTGGAAGAAAAAGATTTTACCTTTTTTCTGATAGACATCAATCCTTTTCCAGGATTGACTTTGTATTAACTACTAATGATTTTTTTTCTAGGATCAAGAAGATTAAGATATGTCCAAGAACTTTATCAGATCATAGTCCAGTATGGTTGGAATTAGAAAAAGAGAGTGGAGAGAGGAGGTCTTGGAGGTTGAATGAAAATCTGTTTAGATATCAAGAAAATGTGGATGAATGTAAAAAACAGATGAAAGAATTTTTTAATACAAATATGTATAAGAGTACTTCTATTGAAATGGTTTGGGATGCAAGTAAAGCTTATATGAGAGGAGTGTTAATATATTTGAATAATAAATATAGGTGTAAATTGGAATATAAGCGAAAAGAGTTAGAGGAGGAAATTAAGAGGAAAGAGAAGGCTCTAATTTTGAATCCATCTGATAAGAGGATCAAAGAAGTAATTACTTTGTTAAGAGGTCAGTTTAATATGTTGATGGCAGATCAAGTGGCAACCAATTTACGGTATGTTAAACATAATACTTTTTGTAATGCTAATAAGCCGGGTAGGTGGTTAGCTTATTTGTTAAGGAAGAAACAAAGGTCACGTAACATAGATACAATAGTATATAAGGGAAAAGAGGTGTTTCAGCAAAATCTTATTAAAAAGGCTTTTGTTGAATTCTATTCTAAGTTATATGTTAGGGATAAGATTCAAGGTATAGATATAGATAGATATTTACAAGAAGTGAATATCCCTGTTCTTACACAAGAGCAAAGGGAAGGGATGAATCAACTGATAAATGCTGAAGAAATTATTTTAGCAATTAAACAATTAAAGGTGGGGAAAGCACCAGGAACAGATGGCTTGACTGCCGTTTATTATAAAGATTTACAGTTAGAAATGGTGGAACCTTTAAAAGAATTATTTAGAACAATTCAATCTGGAGGAGAAGTTCCTCCATCGTGGAAAACAGCTTTTATATCGCTGATTCCGAAGGAAGATCAAGATCTTACCCAAACCAAAAATTATAGGCCAATATCGCTCTTAAATACTGATTAAAAGATATTTGCAAAAAATTTAGCAAATAGATTAATGAAGGTAATGCAGCAAATGATTCATAGTGACCAAACAGGATTTATAAGTGGTAGACAAATGAAAAATAATGTGAGACATATTGTAGATTTATTGGAATTTTAGGAAAGAAATAACCAGGACTCTGCAGCACTGATTTTTTTTGGATGCTGAAAAAGCTTTTGATCAATTGGACTGGCAATTTTTATTTAAGGTACTGGAGAAAATGGAGTTTGGGGATAACTTTTTGCAACCTATTAGGGCAATATATCAGAAGCAAACAGCTCAAATAATAATTAATGGTAGTTTGACAGAAGCATGTAACATTGAAAAGGGGACAAGACAGGGGTGTCTGTTGTCACCTTTGTTGTTTGTTTTAACATTGGAAATATTATTGATTAAGATAAGAGACTGAAATAAAATTAAGGGAATTAAAATAAGAGGTCAAGATTATAGATTGAGAGCGTTTGCGGATGACTTGGTTATTACATTAAGTCAACCGACTTACTCAGTTGTAGATTTGATGGAGATAATATTGTTATATGGAAAAGTTTCTGGATTTAAGATAAATACGCAAAAAACTAAAATATTGTCTAAAAATATGACTACAGAACAAAAGGTTGTTTTAGAAGAACTAACTGGATTTGAAATAGTTAAAAAGACTAAATATTTGGGGGTATATCTTTCAGCTTCAAATGTGAAATTATGTAAAAATAATTATGAATTGTTATGGTTAAAAATACAAAAAGAGTTAGATAGTTGGAAAAAATTACAATTATCTTTATTGGGAAGAATTGCAGCAGTGAAAATGAATGTTTTGCCAAAGTTTTTATTTTTGTTTCAAATGATACCTATACTTAAAAAGGATTCAAATTTGGAGGAATGGCAGAAAGGTATTAATAAATTTGTTTGGGCAGGGAAAAGACCGAGAGTAAAATTTAAGATAATGCAAGATGTACGTGAAAGAGGTGGTCTTAAAATGCCCATTTTTAAATTATATTATGAGGCTGCTGCTTTATCATCAATTAGTGACTGGTGTAATTCAACACAAGGGAGATTATTGAATATTGAGGGTTGTGATTTGTTATTTGGTTGGCATGCATATTTATTGTATGACAAGAAGGTGGATAATGTTTTTAAGACACATATATTAAGGTATGCTCTGTTGCAAGTTTGGAAAAAATATCGATATAAGTTAAATTATAAAATACCAATTTGGGCAATACCTAAACATGCAATAGAAAATGTAAATGTGGGATTTAAACATGATGTGACTACATATAAAGAAATTCTTAGGATGGAAAGGAATGTATGGCAATTGAAGCCATATAATATTTTAAAAGAAGGGAAAATAGTACAAACTTGGTTCCAGTATGGGCAGTTACAAGCTAGATGGAAGGAAGATCAGAAAGTTGGTATTTCAATAACTGATGAAAATTTGGTAAAACAAATTAGAGATCAAGGTCAAGCACATATAAGAAGGATATATAATGCATTGATAGAAATAGACTCAGAAACGGAACTTGTTAAAGACTGTATGATAAAATGGGCCCAGAATTTTCAGGAGGTTGTAACAATGGATATCTGGGAAAAGATATGGGTTAGAAATGTAAAATTTACACATGCTCAAAATTTAAGAGAGAATTTTTATAAAATGTTTTATAGATGGCATTTAGATCCTAAAATTTAGCAAGTTTGTATCCGAACTGTCAGCCTAAATGTTGGAGGTGTGATTGTGATGATGCAACGTATTATCATATATGGTGGACTTGCAAAAAAGTCAAAGCTTTTTGGATTAAAATTTGGTGGAACATGCAGAAGATATTTAAGAAAAAGATAAGGTTTTCTCCACAGTTATTTCTTTTGGGTATTATTACAGATTATACTGTTATAGATACTAAATTGATGTTGAATTTAATTACGGCAGCAAGACTTTTAGTAGCGCAATATTGGAAGAAGGAGGAACTGCCTACTATAGAAGAGTGGACTTTGAAAGTTTCAAACCTGGCGGAAATGGCAAAGATTTCAGCATATATTTTTTTTAATTCCATTTATATCCCGCCCTTCTCCGAAGACTCAGGGCGGCTTACAAGCTTAGCAGTAGCCTTCAGCCTTCGTATATGCCTGCTTATTAGGGCTTTCACACACACCCCAGAGGCATTATTACAAAGTCAGCTTAATTGCCCCCAACAATCTGGGTCCTCATTTTACCTACCTTGGAAGGATGGAAGGCTGAGTCAACCTTGAGCCTGGTGGGATGCGAATCTGCACTAATTGCAGGCAGCTGTTGTTACTTAAGGAGGCATTAGCCCACTGCTCCACCAAGGAGAACAATCGCAACAGAGATATATTGTGTAATGGAAAAGATGGATTGAGTATATTCAGAATAAATATGGGACTAAAAAGTTTCATTTAGCATATGAATAAGTATTAGTTTTATATGATGTATTATTAGGTATTCATTATTAGTTAGTTATTTAGTTATGTTGAAGGGGAGTTAAAGTGTGATAGAATTTAATGTTTTTTTTAGTTAGTTAGCATATTTTAGCTTAAGTTTGTAAAAGTTAATACCCTGTATTCAGCTCTGGGAAGTCGGGGGGGGAGGGTGAGGGAGGGTAAGTGGGGGGGAGGGTGAGGGAGGGAGTTTATGTTTTTAAAATGTATTCTAAAACTTTTCAATAAAAAAGAAGCCCATAAACCAAGAAACTAGAGATAAGGGGTTCTAATCCTTGTAAAGCCTTCAAGCTAATTGGATATTGACAAATGGAGACTGGCTGTGCATCAGGGTGCAAGGCTACTTCCACTGGAACTGCATTAACAGCAAAGCCAGGGACCCCTGAATACCATACATTAGGGTCAACAAAGCAATCTAACAGACCAGAACACTCATGTGTATCCTCAGATGAGGATAGTTGAAGGGTCAGGAGATGCCAGGCTTGTTCAGGAGGAACTGTCAATTCAACCTGGTCCCCTTTGAAAGAGATAGTTGCCTGTAACATAGCAAGCAAATCACACCCTAAAAGAGGCATAGGGCAATCTGGAAGGTAGAGAAATTGATGAGTAAGGCGAGTATCACCTAAAGAACACTCCAAAGGATCCAGTATTGCTGCTGACATAGGTTGACCACTAGCCCCAATAACCTGAAAGGTTTGTGAAGAAGAATTTCCAAGGGGTTTATTTAATACTGAACATGATGCCCCTGTATCTATCAAAAAAGGTATTGTTTTCCCTCCGACTTTAAACTTTACCAGGGGTGCAGAGGGAGAAGCATTTGAAAGGGCAGGGAGACAAAGGCCCCCCAGCCCCTGACCCCCCTAGTATTTAAAGCGTGGTTGTGGAGCAACATGCCCTATTGGACAGCTGGGAAGGGAATGTAAAGGACATTCCCTTCCCCAGTGGCCAAATTTCTTACATATACGACATTGGTCCTGTCTTATGGCAAAAGACTGCATTGGATGTTCCAGGGGTGCTTGGAATCTTGGTGGCATCATTCTACTCTTTTCCCCAGGAAACCCTACTGCTCCTCGCCCTCCTCTTCCACGAGTCCCACTTCTTCCCCCACCCACTAGGGGCGCCCTTTGTAGAGCTTGAGCCAGTAAAACAACACTCCATTTGTCATCCTTTTTAACCCCCTTGGCTGTTACCTCTGATCTGGAAACATAGGTTCTATAAGCTACTTCCAACAATTTTCCAATTGTGTCAGCTGAAGCTCCCTCCAACTTCTGCAATTTGCGCCTAATATCTGGGGCACTCTGTCCAATAAAGAGCATATTCACCAAACAGGAATTTTCTGGAGCTTCTGGATCCAAATCACTGTATTTTCTGAAGGCTTGGTAGACGTGCACAAGGAAGTCACTGGGGCTCTCAGATGCCAATTGATGAACCTCATAGATTTTGCCCAATTTCTTCTGTTTAGGGATAGCAGTCTGCAATGCAGTGACAAGAAGGTCTTGAATGTTAGATGTTTTTGTGCCAGCCATGGCAGACCGATGGTTCGTTGAGGTGCTTCCAAGCAAAAGGCAGCACACAGGGATGCAATCAGATAAAGCTTTATTTAAAGATAGAGTAAAGAGAAAGAGTTCCCTGGCATGGAGGCATCCATGCCTGGATTGAGCTCATGGATCATTCCCAGAGGGAGCTTGAACAAGAAAGCAACAAGAGAGGAACAAGAGGGAGAGAGCAGCCCCTAAGCAGAGGTTTTTATGGGGGTCCTCAGCCCCTCCCTTACCAATGAGAGTGAGGGGGCTGGAGGGCCATTAACTCTCTCCAATGGGGCTGCAGGGGCCGGAGACCCCTGACCCACCAGTGGGAGCAAAGATGCCTCTTGTTCCTCTATTGTTGCTTTCTTGTTCAAGCTCCCTCTGGGAATGATCCATGAGCTCAATCCAGGCATGGATGCCCCTGTGCCAGGGAACTCTTTCTCTTTACTCTATCTTTAAATAAAGCTTCATCTGATTTCATCCCTGCGTGCTGCCTTTTGCTTGGAAGCACCTCAACGAACCATCGGTCTCGTGAGGCCATTTCACAAATTGGTAGCAGAGGATGGTTTAAGGCAACGCTTCCAAGCCAGCAACTAGAAGCAAGATGCCTGGAGGTTCCAGCAAGAACCCATTTGAGACGGATGGCAGGAGATCCCCGATTGTGACCAGGAGTCTTCAATCAAGGACGGCAGCCCTGCATCCAGCCCCTGACGCAAGCTTTGCTCCAGGTGAGAATACAGATGACCTCTATTCCCCCAGAGGAGTGACAGGGACCCCTTCGCATGCCTCCCTACAGCTGCAAGCGACAGAGGGAAGCATGGAAGGCTTACAGTCCACCCAAGACTGCCCAGACACCGGGGAAGCGGCCCGGGCCCAGGCCAAGCGCAGCATGGACCAGATGACTAACCAGGAATGCAGGGAGCTGCTCCAAACATTCCTTGCAGCACAAAGGACGCCACAAGCCTCTCCACGAGGGATACCAGAGCAGGGGGCCTCTGGACACCGGGTAAGTCCTTCCCCAGCACCCACGAGGCCCCCTAACATGGCACCGGCCACCCTGGGGGACCCCGGGGACCCGGAGCTTTTGGCGGGAAATTTCCCGCCAAACTGTGATCTGCAGCTTCCGGGGCCAACCGGAAGCAAGATGGCGGCCCCCAGGACACCAACGTGGTTTGATAGGCCTCAGCCAAGCCTCGAGGCCCAGCAATCAGTGGCATCCAGCCGAAGCGGCACAGAAACCGCCCGGTCTTCCCCACCGGAAAGCCTCAAGGCCTATGATGGCATTGAAGCCTGTCCAGCCGAGACTGCTACAGCAGGGCTTAAAGCAGCCATCCAGGTCCTGGTTGCGGCCCTGGAGGCCAAAACGACCGCGGCCTCGACATCGGGGGTAGCCAGCCTCCCTCGCTACCCCCAGGAGCCTCCCAGAGGAGCTCTGGGGCCTCCAACCCTCTCCCTGGGGCCTAACTGCCGGGAGGCGTCTGGCCTGGAGCCTCCCAGCTACGTCTTGCAACGCCAGAGGGCCCCCATTGAACCCCCGGGTCCTCCGACCTACTTTTCGCCACCGCCCAGACGCCCTGCTTGCCAGATGGTCTTCGGGGGGCCTCTGGACGAAGCCCCCTCCTCCAGCGCCGTCTTCAGCCGCCTCCAGGGTCTACAGGACCAGCGATGGGCTCCTCCGGGCGATCCTGGGCGTCTCTGTGCCATCCCGGCCCCATCCTGCAGTCTTCGCCCCCCAGTGAGTGTTCCAGTGCCGGGGGGGCTTCAGGAGGAATCTTCGGGGCTTCTGCGGCCTTCAGCCCCTCTTCAGGTCCAAATCCCGGCCTGCAGGCCTAGGCCTGGGCCTGGCCCAGAGGCAGAGAGAGAGACATCCGCTCCCTCCGCCTCCTGGGCTCAAATGAATTCTGAGCATGCCCAGTCGGGGCCATCCAAAAATCAGAGAAAAATACCACCACCTGCCAGCAGAGGGATCCCTTTTCCATTCACCTCAATGGAGAACTCACAGATGTATAGAAATCGACAAAGAGCTAAGGAAAATTCCCTTTCATCTGCTTCTGCCCTCCCAAATAATTTTGCAAAACTGCATCTTGGAAGGGAGAATTTCAACAGTTGGAGTAAAGAAGTGCAGATATGTCTATTAAAGGAAGGGACTCTAGAGATTGTTCTGGATCCCCCACCTCTTCCCTGGGAACCCCAAGAAGAGTGGTATCATAGACAAGCATATACCACTCTACTGAGCTCACTGGATGCTAACGTGTACCCCAGCATTCCAGATGGGCTCACAGCTGGCGAAGTTTGGGGGTTATTATACAATTTATTCAACAGCGACAGCATTGGTTCGATCACCAGACTCACAACTGAGTTTTACACCACCAGACTGAGGTTTGGGGCTAACATGGCCGAGCACCTGGGAAAATTGAAGGCGCTCAGGGCAGAACTTATGTTCAGAGACTACCTTGTACCTGAGGCGAACATGGTCGCTGTCATTCTGGCTTCCCTGGAGAAAAATTGGAGCAGTTTCATTGTTTCACTGGAGGGGACAATGAAGGAAGCCATGACTCTGTCCTACGTCACAGGGAGGCTCATTGAAGAGGACAGGAGGCGAAGAGATGCAGGAGAATACGCCAGAGCCACCACCCAGCGAGCCAGCAGGAGGCACCACAACTCAGAGCAGGTTAATGCTCTACTTAAGTGTTTCATCTGTGGCTCTGAGGGGCATCTGAAGTAGGACTGCCCCCATCACCAACAAGGCCCCAAGCGTGGTCCCAATCAAGGAAGGGGCAAGGGGCAAGGAAGGGGGCGTGGTGGGGGCAAAGGTAGTGCCAAGGGCAATTTTGTGTGTACTTGTGCTCTCACCCCCACCACAAAGGCTGATAGCCCCACTGGCTTATGGTTACTGGACTCTGGAGCTTCATCTCACTTTTTTTTTCCTGCCCAAGATGGCAGCAGCTGCAGTTTGAGCTTCAGATGTCGCCGGCCTGCCGGCCTGCTGGCCTGGAGAGCAATGCTGGAATGCTGTGGAATGCTGCGGGCGTCCTTTGCTTGCCTTCCTTTTCCTGTCCTCTCGTCGTGGATACCCTCTGCTTGTTCGGAGGGGCAGCGACGACGATTCCACCGGCTGGAGATTCCATCAGGAGTCAGGATTGCTATCAGCTGGCAGGCGCCGTCTTCGGCGGCGCGGAGCCTCCCCCTCTCCTCCCGGATGGCGGCAGTGGATTGTGGGCCTGGACATCGGCCTCAGCGGATTTGTTGGTGAATGCCCGGATACTAGATTGCTGCCTTTGTTCACCGCTGGAATATCGTTTGGATTGGCGGGTGGACGCTTGGGGGAGAGGATGTTTTTGCCCTCCCCCCCAGACTGGCGGCAGTGGCCGGCGATCCAAAGATCAGCTTGCTTTCTGTGCTGGCAGGCAGGTACTATGGCTATCTCTGTCACTGCACGATTTTTTTTTGTTCGTCAGAAAGTTAATTTCTAACTGTACATTTCCCCTGCTCTCTGCACCTGTTGTGATAACTTATCTGGTAACCATAGTGAATCCCATATGACTAGTTATGTTATGGTTTCAGTCTGTTTAGTGCGCATGTCTAGAAAAAGTTCTCACAGTGTTTTCTTTATTGTCTTTCACTTTGCTGTTACTGTCTGTTACGTTAGGATATAGTCAGCTAGCTCTCTTTATAATATATATTTAGTTTTTATATTTTAGTTTTTATATTTTTGTAATTAAAAGGTATTTAGTAAGATTATGCGTCGTGTTTTATTTCCTTCCTTCATGCACATCATGCATTCTCTGAAGCACGGTCCTTCGCCCTCTACTAAGGTGATTTATACCTTAACATTTTGGTATCGAGGATGGTTTGATTTATGTTTTTAGAGATGCATGTTTCTGCGGCTGTTATCAGTTAGTTAGTGCTAGCGAGGCAGCGGTGATTAACTGCTGAAACATGTCAGGAAGGAAGCCACGGCTGAAACGGGAGGCCAGGAGCTTGTCTGTGGGGCATCTCCCTTCAACTTTAAGAACTCTGATCGCTTCAGCCACACACCTTGGAGAAGACGCACCTGCTCCTGTCGACGATGCAAGGTCAGTCACTCCTTTTTCTACTTTTCCAAGCTCCCTGGCAGCTGCTTTTGAAAATGTTCACACTCCAGGGGCTCAAGATGAATTTCAAAGGCTTGGAGCGAAACCTAACGTTAAGCCGAAGAAAATTCCTTCTGCTCCTTCAAGCCCCAAGCAAACTATGCGAGATAGGGCTATGCAAGGCTACTGTGAGCAAATTGGGGTTTTTGAAAAGCGTTTGCAGCAGGCAAAGGAATATGTGTCAATGGTTCAGCAATATGAGAGGAATTATGAGCAAGAACCGGCCATATTGCCACACCCACAAGAAGAAGCCATATTGCCTCCTTCTTCCCCAAAGCCAAAGTCACGCCCATCATTGAGTGTCATGCAAGACGAATGGGAACCGGAGGCTCCTATGTCACATGATTATGGGCTGTCCCAAAGGCCATACAGAGCTACAGTGATGCCTGAAGCAAATGTTATAGCACCATCTACTGGTGAAGCTGCATTAAGACATGAATTGGAGCTCTCACTCTCGCAACTGTCCATGCAGGAGTCTTTGCTCAGAGATACAAGATTTCTGCCGTTATCTGAGGCTCCAGCCCCTGATGGTGCTAGGATTCCTGTTACTATTGCTTCTCCTGTTAATATTGCTTCTATGCATGCCCCTCTACCTGGCAGAGCACAGCCATATTTAGCCCACATGCAATTGCCACCGGGTTCTTATATGCGAAGGCCAATGTCATCTGCAGGTTATGCTACTGCACCAGCCCCAGCACCAGTGCCTCCTGCTGGCCAGGGTGGAATAGCAGCTCAAAGACAGTCACAGCCAGCACCAAGACTACCGGCAGCTTCAATGCAACTGCCGCATGTCCAGGCACAGGCACAGACGCCACTGGTGCCCCCTGCAGGTTATGGTCGGATTGCACAACCTGCACAGCCAGTACCTCAATTGTATATTCCTCATCAAACACCTTCCATTGTACCACTGGCTGGTGACTCAAAATTAAAGAAGTCAGGACAGAATTACAGGGCATGGGTCAGTGAGGTTGGACTTTTGCTATGCAGAGAAGGTACTCACATGATGGTGTTTAATCCTCCTGCCCAGCCATGGACTCCTGACATATGGGACTTGGATAATAGAGCATGCACAACATTATTGATGTCAATGGACACTGAATTGCAGCTCACGTTTTCACAAGATGCAACTGCCCAACAAATTTGGACTCAGTTAGAGACATGTTATCGGCCTACATCAATTGAGTCTACATGTTTACTTTTGTCTGAGTTCCATGGTTCCAGATTAAAACCTGGTGCACATATTGGAGCACATTTGACTAAAATGAAAGGTATTAGAAAAGAACTGGGTGAAAAAGGCTATCATATTGATGATTTTCAAATGATCAGCATTATCATCAATTCTTTGAATCATGAGTGGAAAGATGCTATTTCCAAGATTAATCAAGTGCCTATTGCTCAACGCACAGTGGATCATGTATGCAGGATTTTAGCCGAAGAAGAGGCACTTATGCAAGCTGCGCCACATTTAAGGGAACCACCTGCATCAAGAGCTTCAGCGAGGCGTGCCTTCCGTGGAAGGACATACGTTCCAAGGATGCCAAGATGCTACATCTGCAATCGTGTGGGACATGCCACCTGGGATTGTCCCTAACGAGTTCCAGCGCCCGTCACATACCAGCCCAGAGGAACAGATTCTAGAGGAGGCAGAGGTAGAGGCGGACGACAAGGTCATGGTCGTGGTTCCAAGCGTGATCCACAAGCTCCACTTGTCACATTGGTTGTGACCAACGATCCACAGCCTCAACCAGAGTACGACAGACGACTTCTTTGGACTTTGGACAGCGGAGCAGCATTACATGTTACCTACAGAAAAGAGCTTTACACAGAGATGCACGAGCCTGAACCTGAACTTCGTGAACTTTACTCTTTTTCCAATCATCCTGTTCAGGTCATGGGAAAAGGAACTGTTTATATTGAAGAGCTTGGTGCTCTCATTCCAGATGTTTACTATGTTCCGTCTGCCAGTAGTAATTTGCTTAGTCAGAGTCATTTGTCTAGGTTTACTCATTTTCAGGTCCACCATCTTGAAAAAGCAAGTTATATAGTCAAAGACGGAGATATTCTTGCTGAAACCATGTTTATTGGTGGTGTTTATTACTTAAAACCAAAGTGTAAGCAGCAAGAGCAGGCAAGTATACACGTTCCAAAAAGCACAGGCCCAGAGAGAGACATCCCAGAGAGAGATCCTGTTGCTACTCCAAAGGTTCCTAATAATGATAAAAATACAAAAAAGACACAGGTTGCTCACAGCAAGCCTGGGGTTCCTAATAAAAATGCTAATGTTGAGAATTCACTAACAGGTAAACCTTTGCATTCCAGGTGTATCCATAAGTGGCATAGAAGATTGGGTCATGCCAGTTTCCGTGTTCTGAAGAAGATGCCAGAGTTCGCAAGAGGTTTGGATCTAAAGGGGTGTAAGGTGTTCTTGGACTGTGCTGTCTGCAAGAAAGCCAAATCCAAAGCAGCAGCAATTCCAAAACGCGCTACACGCCTGTCAACACACATTTTTGATTTGGTACACACTGACATAGTTGGTCCTTTTGCACCAACACTTGGTGGTAAAAGATATTTCTTGACAATCGTTGATAATTATTCTAGATATGGATATGTATATCCTATGAAAGAAAAATCTGAGACCTTTCAGATCTTTAGAGACTTTGCTAGTCTTGTCTATACCCAATTCGAGGTCAACATTGCCAGAATCCAGAGTGATCGCGGTGCTGAATTCATGTCTCAGCGTTTCCAGGACTGGATGCGTGAGAATGGGATAGTACATCAGACATCTGCTCCTTATACTCCAGCTGAAAATGGAGTGGCAGAACACAGAAATGGGGTTTTGCAAACCATGATGCCTTGCCTTCTTGAAGATGCTAACCTCAGTCTTCCATACTGGGGTGAAGCTATCAAATATGCTAACCATATCATCAACCGCACTTGGAGTAGTGTGATAAATCAGACCCCTTATTTCATGTTGTATGGAAACAAGCCTGATCTCTCACATCTCCATGTTTTTGGTTCCTATGCTATGGTCAATATTCCTTTAGCCCAAAGAAAGAAAGGGGGTCCTGCAGCAAAAAGGATGAGATTTATGGGCATTGATGATAATTCAAAATGGAGCAAATACATTGACTCTCATCATGTTATTGTGGTTTCACAATCTGCTACTTTTGAGGAAGAAGCTGACTGGTCCAGGATTCATTCTAACGATCCTGGAGTTTATTTTCCTAGAGATGATGTTGCTGATGCCACACAACCTGATGATCAAGATTCACAGGATAATGTTCCTTCCACGAGTTCTTCTCAACCTACTGTTCCGTCTTCGCAAGCCGCTGATGTTGCTGCTGGCGACAATGATGAAGACGAGGACGACACGGAAGAAGAATGGACGGTTGGCCCGAGACGTTCCAAGAGGACCACAAAGGGAATCCCTCCAAAACGTTATTCGTGGCAAGTAACAAAAACACCTGTACCTTTGATTTGTAATGTTACACTTCCACCTGAGAAGTTCACACAGATCAAACATCTTCCTGAATCTGAACAAGATAAATGGTTTGAGGCGATGCAGGCTGAAATGGACAGTCTAAAGAAACTTCAAGTGTTTACGCCTGCAAGCCCTCCAGCAAACAAGAAAGTTATTGGTACTCGATGGGTCTACAGGATCAAACAGAAGCCGAATGGTGAGTCGTTGTACAAGGCCAGACTTGTAGCCCAGGGTTTCGCTCAACGTTATCCTGAGGACTATACAAATACATACTCACCCACAGTGCGGACTGAAAGTGTGAAAATTGCTTTAGCCACTGCAACTATCCTTGGCCTGGAAGTTTTCCAGTTCGACGTTGAAACGGCTTATCTACACGCTGATCTTGACGAGGACATCTACGTGAAAGGTCCTCCAGGTTTCAGACAGCAAGAAGGGGATACCTGGTTTCTACACAAAAGTCTTTATGGTCTGAAACAGTCTGGTTTAATGTGGTACTTATGTCTTTCTGACAAACTAAATTCAATGGGCTTTATTAAGTCCGAAACAGATGAATGCGTGTTTACTAAAAGATCCGGTAATAGGTATGAGATAATTCTTGTTTATGTCGATGATATTGTTTATATTGGTCCAAATAAGCAGATGAGGGAGGTTTTTGCTAAAGCTTTACAAAAGTTTTTCACATTGAAGTCTTTAGGATGTATTAACACTTATTTAGGTGTTCAAATTGCCAAAACTCAGAAGGGGTTTAGTCTCACACTAGAAGATAAGATTAAACAACTGTTACATCACTGCAACATGGAGGACGCTAAGCCTGTGAGTATACCCATGCAAACTGACTTTCACATTTTGGCACATGAACCAAGTCCTAAGTTCGAAGATCAAACATTATATCGCTCAGTCATTGGGTCGCTGCTATATATTAGTAGTTGGACTAGACCCAACATTGCACTTAGTGTTAATCTTTTATCACGACATGTAGGCAAGGCAAAACAGTTTCATTGGACATGTGTTAAAATGTTATTGAGGTATCTAAAACACACCAAAGACATGAAGTTGTTGTTGGAACCAACACATACTGACTATGCAGAGTTATGTTGTTATGCAGATTCAGATTGGGCGAGTGATAAGAAGTCACGGAAAAGTACATCAGGTTACATGATGTTCTTAAATGGATGTCCTGTTTACTGGCATGTGCGTAAACAGACTTTTGTTTCTTGTTCCTCTACAGAAGCTGAGTATGCTTGTGTGTCTGATGCATGCAATTCTTTAACCTGGTTTGATGCTTTAGTCACAGATATCTGGACACATCCGATTTGACCGATCACTGTAATGGAAGATAATGAATCTGTGGTTTATATTTCTGAAACACGTTTTACAGGTTCAAGGTCCAGACACATTGACATCCGATATCAAAACATAAGGCAACTGGTTAAACAAGGTTTTGTGATGCCCGGCTGGAATCAAGACCTCCCCATTGACAGTCCAGTTTGGCCTGGGACTTGACCGTGGTGGGAGGACGGTCTTGGACTGGTCATTGACCACCTCACTGGTGTGAGAGACCAGTTGGGGTGGGCTTGGCCTAGGACTCCCTTTTCTCTCCACCCCAGATTGGACTCCTCAGCCGGAGTGAGAGGACGGCTGGGGTTTCCTTTTGATTGCCATCTCAGGTGAGAGCTGAGCTGGCCTAATGGATCGAGAGACATGCCTACTGGACTTAATATCATTTCATCTGTATAACAATACTCCATCGAACTACCCATTGGACATATCTGTAACATCTGCCCTATGTGGACATTTGATTGCTGCATGGTCTGTCTCCATTATTCTGAAGCTGATCTGTATGCCCTCAGGGGGGTTTCTCCCTCCTGGGCACGACCTACCGCCTGTTTCCACACCCCTTAATGACGAGCCCAATTGTTGGGACTCCGAGAGGTTGCTGGGCTTAGATAGGGGCCTTGAGACGCGCTAAGAGGCCCCTGATACATTTTTTAGCCGGTTATTTTAAAAGGTTAGGGAGGGGGAGGGGTAGGAGGGTGGGGAGGGAATCTTTAACCGGCACTCAGTCTGGGCCTTTTAGGGGTCCTGACGGGACGGGGTTGGGGGAGGTGGTTGCTGGTTCTGTGAATGTTGGGGTGGGGCTTCAAATCCCCACGACGATAGGGAATGGCAGCAGGTGGTTGCACGGAGGGCCATAACAACATCTGGGATCGCGCCTCCGCTGTCTCTGAGCGGTAGCGCGCTCCGACCCTCCGGTTTGCACCCTTTTACCCGGGGATGAGGGTGATCAGGTCCCTGAGCTTAGGCTGGTTTATTTTAACGCCAGATCCGTCGTTAACAAGGCTCCCCTCATTCATGATTTGATTGAGGAGGAATGTGCAGATCTGGTGTGCATTACGGAGACTTGGTTGGGCTCGGAGGGAGGGGTTCCTCTGACCGAGTTATGCCTTCCAGGTTTCCGTGTGCTACACCAGCCACGGGCTCAGGGCAGGGGTGGTGGGGTGGCGGTGGTTGTCCGGGAGACTTTATGCCCGCGGGAGGCCACCATTGTCCAGATGGCCGGGAGTGAATCCCTCCTCTTGAGATGTGGTCCTTGGGCTCAGTTGGGCTTGTTGCTCACATACCTGGCACCCAGCTGTGTGGCAACAGCCCTGCCCGAGCTGCTCGACACTCTCTCAGGGTTGGCGGTGGAGTTCCCCAGGCTTATAGTTCTGGGTGACTTCAACCTGCCTTCACTGGGAGGGTCGTCTGAGTTAGCTCGGGAGTTCATGGCCTCCATGACGGCCATGGGCCTGACCCAAGTTATTGAGGGCCCGACTCATGTGGGGGATCATACTCTCGACCTGGTGTTCCTATCCGGACAGTGGTTGGATGATCTGGGAGGGGGTTCACCAACCATTGCTCCCCTGTCATGGTCAGATCATTACCTCCTGCGGCTGGTCTTCCGTTATGCCACCCCCCGCCGCTGGGCTGCGGAACCAACCAGGTGGTTCCACCCAAGGCGCCTAATGGACCCGGAACAGTTCCAGAGGGCGCTTGGGTCTATACCCATCACCCTTACCCACAGCCCAGTCAATGCCCTGGTGCCTGCCTGGGAAAGGGCGGCCGCCGGGGCACTTGACTGTGTTGTACCCTTGCGACCTCTGACCCAGCGCAGATCCCGTTGGGCTCCGTGGTTCTCTGCAGAGCTCCGGGAGATGAAGCGTCGGAGACGGTTGGAGGTCCAGCCGATCCGAATCTGACCGATTGCAGTTAAGAACCTTTATAAGGTCTTATCTTGCGGCGATAAGGACAGCAAAGTCTAACTACTTCGCTGCCCTCATCGCGTCCGCAGATAATCGCCCGGCCGCCCTGTTTAGGGTAACTCGCTCCCTCCTTAATCAGGAGGTGAGGGAGGATCCCTTACGGGGACGGGCCGAGGAGTTTAGTCATCATCTGGCGGACAAAATCGCTCAGATCCGGACCGGTCTGGACTCTGACTGGGCAGAGTCTGACGTGGAGGAATCGGACGGTCTTGAGCATGTTATCTGGACTGAGTTCGATCCTGTTTCCCCTGATGATGTGGACAGGATCATGGGGAGGCTGAGCACCACCACCTGTTTGTTGGATCCGTGCCCCTCCTGGCTAGTTTATGCGGCCCAGGAGGAGACACGAGGCTGGTTCCAGGCAGTAATAACTGCTTCTTTGAAGGAGGGTGTCTTCCCTGCCGCCTTGAAGGAGGCAGTGGTGAGACCCCTCCTCAAGAAGCCTGCCCTGGACCCGGCTGTTTTAAATAACTATCATCCAGTCTCCAACTTCGCTTTTTGGCGAAGGTTGTTGAGAGTGTGGTGGCGCATCAGCTTCCTCTGTTCCTGGAGGAAACTGATTATCTGGACCCGTACCAATCGGGTTTCACGCCTGGGCACAGCACGGAGACGGCATTGGTCGCGCTGGTGAATGATCTCTGGAGGGCTCGGGACAGGGGTTGTTCCTCTGTCCTGGTCCTATTAGATCTCTCAGCGGCTTTTGATACCATCGACCATGGTATCCTACTGCGGCGTCTTAGGGTGTTGGGAGTGGGAGGCACCGTTTTACGGTGGTTCTCCTCCTATCTCCTGGGCCGTTCGCAGTCAGTGTTGACGGGAGGGCAGAGATCCGCCCTAAGGCCTCTCATTTGTGGAGTTCCTCAGGGGTCGGTTCTCTCGCCCCTCCTGTTCAACATCTATATGAAGCCGCTGGGTGAGATCATTCGTGGTTTCGGGGTGGGGTATCATCAGTACACTGATGATACCCAACTTTTTCTTTCCACCCCGAACTAACCCAGCGATGCCCTCGCCGTGATGTCCCGTTGCCTGGAGGCGGTCCAGGTCTGGATGGAGAGAAACAGGCTTCGTCTCAATCCCGCCAAGACTGAGTGGATGTGCATACCGGCATCTCGGGTCAACCAGACTATTCCATCTCTAACGATGGGGGGTGAGGTGTTACCCTCCGTTGATAGGGCTCGCAACTTGGGCGTCCTCCTGGATTCACGACTCAATTTTGAAGACCATATAGGAGCCGTGACCAGGGGGGCTTTTGCCCAGGTTCGCCTGGTGCACCAGTTGCGACCCTATCTGGACCAAGATGCCCTACGCACAGTCACTCATGCGCTCGTGACCTCCCGTTTAGACTACTGCAACACTCTCTACATGGGGCTGCCCTTGAGGACCACTCGGAGGCTTCAGCTGGTGCAGAATGCGGCCGTGCAAGTTGTGATGGGGGTTTCCCGATACTCCCATGTAACACCTCTACTCCGCAAGCTGCATTGGCTCCCGGTTGCCCTCCGGGTGAGATTCAAGGTGCTGGTGATGACCTATAAAGCCCTAAATGGCTTGGGTCCGGGATATCTGAGGGAACACCTGTTGTGACTCAGGGCCAGCCTGTGGGTCCGACAGCCGGCTCTGATGTATCGGATGACTCTGAGGGGGAGGAGGGAAACGAACCGGCTGATGATGGTTTGGAGGAGGGAAACGAACCGGCTGATGATGGTTTGGAGGCTTTGCAGAGTCCTCAGCCGGGGACCTCTTCTCAGCTGCGTGAGCCCGAGAGTGCGGAGGAAGATGACCCACAGCTGGCCCTGTTCAAGGACGCCCGACGCAGGAGGCAGTCAAGCAGGAACAAACAAAGAAAGGCTGCAGGACTCCTCGGGAGGAGGCACAGGGAGACCACGCCCTGAGCTCTCTATAAAAGGAGTGTTTGGGGAGGGGCTGGTTGCTGAAAGCAACTTTTCCGCTTGAGAAGACAAGCTCTAGTGTTTTTGTTAACTGCGTAATTAAATCTTGGCAGAAGCCTTTTAGCCTTGGACGCTTTCCAGTCTCTTCTTTTCGAATAGGGGTTGCGAGAAGAGGGCTGGTTCAGAACAACACCTGCTGCCGGCATCAAGTTCCCTTCGTCCAGTGAGCTCCCACAGGGAGGGTCTTCTCAGGGTGCCACCGGTAAGAGATTGCCGGCGGACGACACCCAGGGATAGGGCCTTCTCAGTGGGTGCGCCTGCCCTTTGGAACCAGCTGCCAGTGGAGCTGAGGACTGCCCCCGACCTCCGTTCATTCCGCCGGGACCTGAAGACCTGCCTCTTCGAGCTCTCTGGCCCAGGCTGAGAATTC
This sequence comes from Vipera berus, assembly GCF_964194415.1. Taxonomy (NCBI): domain Eukaryota; kingdom Metazoa; phylum Chordata; class Lepidosauria; order Squamata; family Viperidae; genus Vipera; species Vipera berus. The sequence continues at coordinate 45,434,063 of NC_138210.1, forward strand.
TAATTTTAGCTTTAATCTTAATTTTAACTGGGGTTTTATATATGCAGGGACGAATATAATTTTTAAAATCTGTTTTTAACTTTTGTATCTTTGTTTTTTAATCACCCTGTAAACCGCCCTGAGGCCTTCGGGAAAGGGCGGTATATAAATGTAATAAAATAAATAAATAAATAAATAAATAAACTCATCTGTCAAGGTGGCCAATGGTGATAAGGCTTTGGTTGTTGGGGAGGGCACTGTCTCTGTACCGGGGCTGGGAAATGTTGAAGGGGTATTACATGCTCCCTCCATTGCCAACAATCTGTTAAGCATTATCAAATTATGTGACGATGACAGGGTGGATGTTTTATTTCACAAAGGGGGAGGTCATGTCACCCGGAACCAGAGGGTCATTGGAAGTATTGCCATCATAAATGGTTTGCCATACTTCTCCCCTGAGAACCCAACCACAGAGGACAGTCAACCTCAGAAGGGGCCTGCGCACAGAAAGAGAAAAAGCCCTCACGGCCAGCCCCAAGGCTATCTAAGGAGCGCAAGGCCGAAGCGGTTGCACCCAAGCCACCTCAGCCAGCCCCACGGCTTTCCAAGGGCAGTGTGGACAAGAAACCCGAACCTCAGCAAGCACCTAAAGCACCGCTCAAGGCAACCAGAGCCAAGAGGGTGTCAGTGGGGAAGCCACTGCACGATAAGTGTGCCCATCTCTTACACCGAAGATTAGGTCATGCGAGCTTCCCTGTGGTTAAAAAGATGGGAGAGTTTGCTGAGGGAGTCCAGCTCAAGGATTGTGAGGTGTTCCTGGACTGTGCCATCTGTAAGAGGGCAAAGAGGAAGGCTGCCCCATCCCTAAGGTGTCACTGCGTAAGACTCAATACCCGTACCAACTAGTACATGTTGATTTGGTTGCGCCATTCACACCATCCCTAGGGAAAAGACAGTATTTTTTCACTGCCGTTGACGATTTTTCATGGTACCGCCACGTGTATACCCTCACAGAAAAATCCGAAGCCTTTGACGCCATAAGATCATTGTACAACTTTGTAGAGACCCAGTATAAGACCAAGATCGCACAACTGCAGAGCGACCGCGGGGCTGAGTTCATGTCCCGAAAATTCCAGGACTGGGTAAGGCGTAAGGGCATCCGCCATTTTCTTACAGCGCCCTTCACTCCTGCTCAGAACGGCATGGCAGAGAAAAGAAATGGAATCCTGCAAATTATGGTGCGTAGTCTGATTGCGGACGCTGGGGTCGCAGAATCATACTGGGCAGAGGCGGTAAAATAAGCCAATTACACCTTAAACTGCACCTGGAGCAGTGTTGTGGACCAGACCCCATATTTCCTGGTCCACGGTAGGAAACCAAGTCTGGGACACTTGTGTGTGTTTGGCTCCTACGCTTGGGTGCACATCCCCAAGCAGCTGCGGAAGAAGGGGAGATCTGTCTCCCAGAGACTAAGGTTCTTGGGCTATGCTCCTGGCTCCAAGGCCTACCGGTTCCTGGGAGAAGGGGGCAGGACTGTGACTTCCCAATCTGCCTCCTTTGAAGAGGACTCCAATTGGACCCAGATTCACTCAAATGATCTGAGCCCATATGTCAACCGACCCAGCAAGGACACACCGACCACAACATCACCTGAGACGACCACATACCCTGCCACCGACGAAAGTGAGGAACAAGACGAAGATGTCATCCTACCTGGTTCAGATGGGGAGGATGAGCCGTCCAGTCCCAAGCCGTCCAGTCACCCCCAGCGACGCCTCAGAGACCCGCGATACCCAGCACCTGGGACCGAGGGTCCACATGTCCTAATTATGAAATGCCAGTGGACGTGGAACCCGCAGAAGAAAAGGGCCATGAGTGGCAGAAGGTCAGGAGATCAAAGCGGTCCAACAAAGGGGTCCCGCCAAAGAGAATCGACATTGGGCACATCGCGTCCATCAACAGCGTTGTGATCACCCCAAAATCCTTCTCTGACATCCAGGAGCTGCCCATCGAAGAACAGGAGAAATGGCAGCTCGCGATGGAGCAGGAGATGGCGAGCCTGAAAAAGCTCAAGGTCTTCACACCCCAGCAACCACCAAAGGAGAGGAAAATCAATGGCACAAGGTGGGTTTTCAAGGCCTCAAGCAGTCGGGGAAACTATGGTACGACTGCCTTAGGAAAAGTTTAGAACGAGTTGGTTTCAGTGCATCCCATGCAGATGAATGCGTTTTCACACGCAACTCCAAGGGTACCACAGAACGGGTGTTAGTTTATGTGGACGACCTCCTATATGTAGGGCCTGACAAGGAAAGGTGTGATAAATTTGCCAAGGCCCTGGGGGAAAAGTTTACCCTGAAGTCTTTGGGGCGGGTTGACAGGTACTTGGGTGTGCACATCTTGGCCACTAAGGAGGGGTTCGCCCTATCTCAGAAAGAAAAGATTGAGGAGTTATTGGCCAAATGCAAAATGGCAGAAAGGCTCCAATCAGCAAGACTTAGCTACTGTGGCCCTCCACCCACTTCTCCTTAACTTGCAGTTTTGTAGCTTTTCCCAGCAGCCTCTAGCAGTTTAAAAGCAAAGAGGGTCCAATCAGCAAGACTTAGCTTCTGTGCCCTTCCACCCACTTCTCCTTAACTTGCAGTTTTGTAGCTTTTCCCAGCAGCCTCTAGCAGTTTAAAAGCAAAGAGGGTCCTATCGAGGACTTAGCTACTGTGCCCCTCCACCCACTTCTCCTTAACTTGCAGTTTTGTAGCTTTTCCCAGCAGCCTCTAGCAGTTTAAAAGCAAAGAGGGTCCAATCAAGGACTTAGCTACTGTGCCCCTCCACCCACTTCTCCTTAACTTACAGTTGTGTAGCTTTTCCCAGCAGCCTCTGGCACTTTAAAACCAAAGAGGGTCCAATCAGCAAGACTTAGCTTCTGTGCCCCTCCACCCACTTCTCCTTAACTTACAGTTGTGTAGCTTTTCCCAGCAGCCTCTGGCACTTTAAAACCAAAGAGGGTCCAATCAGCAAGACTTAGCTACTGTGCCCCTCCACCCACTTCTCCTTAACTTACAGTTGTATAGCTTTTCCCAGCAGGCTCTGGCAGTTTAAAAGAAAAGAGGGTCCAATCAGCAAGTCTTAGCTACTGTGCCCCTCCACTCACTTCTCCTTAACTTACAGTTTTGTAGCTTTTCCCAGCAGCCTCTAGCAGTTTAAAAGCAAAGAGGGTCCTATAGAGGACGTAGCTACTGTGCCCCTCCACCCACTTGTCCTTAACTTGCAGTTTTGTAGCTTTTCCCAGCAGCCTCTAGCAGTTTAAAAGCAAAGAGGGTCCAATCAGCAAGACTTAGCTTCTGTGCCCCTCCACCCACTTCTCCTTAACTTGCAGTTTTGTAGCTTTTCCCAGCAGCCTCTGGCACTTTAAAACCAAAGAGGGTCCTATCGAGGACTTAGCTACTGTGCCCCTCCACCCACTTCTCCTTAACATACAGTTGTGTAGCTTTTCCCAGCAGCCTCTAGCAGTTTAAAAGAAAAGAGGGTCCAATCAGCAAGTCTTAGCTACTGTGCCCTCCACCCACTTATCCTTAACTTGCAGTTTTGTAGCTTTTCCCAGCAGCCTCTAGCAGTTTAAAAGCAAAGAGGGTCCAATCAAGGACTTAGCTACTGTGCCCCTCCACTCACTTCTCCTTAACTTGCAGTTTTGTAGCTTTTCCCAGCAGCCTCTAGCAGTTTAAAAGCAAAGAGGGTCCTATCAAGGACTTAGCTACTGTGCCCCTCCACCCACTTCTCCTTAACTTGCAGTTGTATAGCTTTTCCCAGCAGGCTCTAGCACTTTAAAACCAAAGAGGGTCCAATCAGCAAGACTTAGCTACTGTGCCCCTCCACCCACTTCTCCTTAACTTGCAGTTTTGTAGCTTTTGACAGCAGCCTCTAGCAGTTTAAAAGCAAAGAGGGTCCAATCAGCAAGACTTAGCTACTGTGCCCCTCCACCCACTTTTCCTTAACTTACAGTTGTGTAGCTTTTCCCAGCAGCCTCTAGCAGTTTAAAAGCAAAGAGGGTCCAATCAAGGACTTAGCTACTGTGCCCTTCCACCCACTTCTCCTTAATTCATTGTTTCCTTTAATTGGAGAATTCAATCCATTTATATTTACTGAAATAATTCCACTTTCTTTATCCATTTCAATTACTTATATTTTGGTCTAACCGATCTGGTAGTTCTTTGTTCTCTAAGAAGTCTTTCATCTTCCCCCTTTTGGAGACCTTCCTCTTTCTGTTCTTTTGTTTGTGCGTTTGCTCCTTGGATCTCCTCCTCTGTTTGTTTCTGTTCTTTACTTTCTTCTTGACCTCTTTTTACTCCTTCATCCAGAGTTGATCTATTCTTCTCTTCAAAGTCTTCTGCTTTCCAAATTGAGTCAAGTCTGTATCTTGTATTGTTCCAGTTTATTAAAATGCCTTCTGGTATCAGCCATCTAAAGTTTATGCCATTAGCCATAAGTTTCGTGGTCAAAAAATGGTATTGTCTTCGAGAATCTCTAACTCTCATGGGTATCTGTTTTAAGACCACAATTTCTTTATTTTTATATTGTATTGGTTCATCTCTTACTTTTCGTAGTATTTCATCTCTTATTGACTTCCTGTTCTGTACCAGCCTGCTACCGGCCCTGCAGAAAAGGCAACCCCTTTACAAACTGCAAGAGGCTGGAATTACGCCTGCCAAATTTATTCCTACAAAAACAAACAAGACACGAACCAAGAAACAGGAGCTTAAGAAACACTATCCTAGCAGTTGCCTTCAGCAAACCAGCCCTCCTAGACATTCCCCTTATATAGAGTTCAGTGCGTGGCTTCTCTCTGCCTCCTTCCGAGAAGCCCCATTGCCTTCCTCTGTTTACTCCTAATTGACTGCCTCCTGCATCGGGCGTCCTTGAACAGGGCCAGCTGTGGGTCATCTTCATCCACACTGTCAGGCTCACATAGCTGGGTCTCCGTGGTGACCAAGTGGGAGGGGCCTGGTTGAGGGCTATCATCAGCAAGTTCTTCAAACCCCTCAGCAAGGTCCTCAACACCCCCCTCCTCCTCTGAGTCGTCCGACCTAACTGCCGAACCCACAGGCTGACCCTGACACCCACTACTGTGCCCCTCCACTCACTTCTCCTTAACATGCAGTTTTGTAGCTTTTAACAGCAGCCTCTAGCAGTTTGAAAGCAAAGAGGGTCCAATCAGCAAGACTTAGCTACTGTGCCCCTCCACCCACTTCTCCTTACCTTGGAGTTTTGTAGCTTTTCCCAGCAGCCTCTAGCAGTTTTAAAGCAAAGAGGGTCCAATCAAGGACTTAGCTACTGTGCCCTTCCACCCACTTCTCCTTAATTCATTGTTTCTTTTAATTGGAGAATTCAATCCATTTATATTTACTGAAATAATTCCACTTTCTTTATCCATTTCAATTACTTATATTTTGGTCTAATCGATCTGGTAGTTCTTTGTTCTCTAAGAAGTCTTTCATCTTTCCCCTTTTGGAGACCTTCCTCTTTCTGTTCTTTTGTTTGTGCGTTTGCTCCTTGGATCTCCTCCTCTGTTTGTTTCTGTTCTTTACTTTCTTCTTGACCTCTTTTTACTCCTTCATCCAGAGTTGATCTATTCTTCTCTTCAAAGTCTTCTGCTTTCCAAATTGAGTCAAGTCTGTATCTTGTATTGTTCCAGTTTATTAAAATGCCTTCTGGTATCAGCCATCTAAAGTTTATGCCATTAGCCATAAGTTTCGTGGTCAAAAAATGGTATTGTCTTCGAGAATCTCTAACTCTCATGGGTATCTGTTTTAAGACCACAATTTCTTTATTTTTATATTGTATTGGTTCATCTCTTACTTTTCGTAGTATTTCATCTCTTATTGACTTCCTGTTCTGTACCAGCCTGCTACCGGCCCTGCAGAAAAGGCAACCCCTTTACAAACTGCAAGAGGCTGGAATTACGCCTGCCAAATTTATTCCTACAAAAACAAACAAGACACGAACCAAGAAACAGGAGCTTAAGAAACACTATCCTAGCAGTTGCCTTCAGCAAACCAGCCCTCCTAGACATTCCCCTTATATAGAGTTCAGTGCGTGTCTTCTCTCTGCCTCCTTCCGAGAAGCCCCATTGCCTTCCTCTGTTTACTCCTAATTGACTGCCTCCTGCATCGGGCGTCCTTGAACAGGGCCAGCTGTGGGTCATCTTCATCCACACTGTCAGGCTCACATAGCTGGGTCTCCGTGGTGACCAAGTGGGAGGGGCCTGGTTGAGGGCTATCATCAGCAAGTTCTTCAAACCCCTCAGCAAGGTCCTCAACACCCCCCTCCTCCTCTGAGTCGTCCGACCTAACTGCCGAACCCACAGGCTGACCCTGACACCCACTACTGTGCCCCTCCACTCACTTCTCCTTAACATGCAGTTTTGTAGCTTTTAACAGCAGCCTCTAGCAGTTTGAAAGCAAAGAGGGTCCAATCAGCAAGACTTAGCTACTGTGCCCCTCCACCCACTTCTCCTTACCTTGGAGTTTTGTAGCTTTTCCCAGCAGCCTCTAGCAGTTTAAAAGCAAAGAGGGTCCAATCAAGGACTTAGCTACTGTGCCCCTCCACCCACTTCTCCTTAACTTGCAGTTTTGTAGGTTATCCCAGCAGCCTCTAGCAGTTTAAAAGCAAAGAGGGTCCAATCAAGGACTTAGCTACTGTGCCCTTCCACCCACTTCTCCTTAATTCATTGTTTCTTTTAATTGGAGAATTCAATCCATTTATATTTACTGAAAAAATTCCACTTTCTTTATCCATTTCAATTACTTATATTTTGGTCTAACCGATCTGGTAGTTCTTTGTTCTCTAAGAAGTCTTTCATCTTCCCCCTTTTGGAGACCTTCCTCTTTCTGTTCTTTTGTTTGTGCGTTTGCTCCTTGGATCTCCTCCTCTGTTTGTTTCTGTTCTTTACTTTCTTCTTGACCTCTTTTTACTCCTTCATCCAGAGTTGATCTATTCTTCTCTTCAAAGTCTTCTGCTTTCCAAATTGAGTCAAGTCTGTATCTTGTATTGTTCCAGTTTATTAAAATGCCTTCTGGTATTACCTTGGAGTTTTGTAGCTTTTCCCAGCAGCCTCTAGCAGTTTAAAAGCAAAGAAGGTCCAATCAAGGACTTAGCTACTGTGCCCCTCCACCCACTTCTCCTTAACATACAGTTGTGTAGCTTCTCCCAGCAGCCTCTAGCAGTTTAAAAGCAAAGAGGGTCCAATCAAGGACTTAGCTACTGTGCCCCTCCACCCACTTATCCTTAACTTGCAGTTTTGTAGCTTTTCCCAGCAGCCTCTAGCAGTTTAAAAGCAAAGAGGGTCCAATCAGCAAGTCTTAGCTACTGTGCCCCTCCACCCACTTTTCCTTAACTTACAGTTGTGTAGCTTTTCCCAGCAGCCTCTAGCAGTTTAAAAGCAAAGAGGGTCCAATCAGCAAGTCTTAGCTACTGTGCCCCTCCACCGACTTATCCTTAACTTGCAGTTTTGTAGCTTTTCCCCGCAGCCTCTAGCAGTTTAAAAGCAAAGAGGGTCCAATCAAGGACTTAGCTACTGTGCCCTTCCACCCACTTCTCCTTAATTCATTGTTTCTTTTAATTGGAGAATTCAATCCATTTATATTTACTGAAATAATTCCACTTTCTTTATCCATTTCAATTACTTATATTTTGGTCTAATCGATCTGGTAGTTCTTTGTTCTCTAAGAAGTCTTTCATCTTTCCCCTTTTGGAGACCTTCCTCTTTCTGTTCTTTTGTTTGTGCGTTTGCTCCTTGGATCTCCTCCTCTGTTTGTTTCTGTTCTTTACTTTCTTCTTGACCTCTTTTTACTCCTTCATCCAGAGTTGATCTATTCTTCTCTTCAAAGTCTTCTGCTTTCCAAATTGAGTCAAGTCTGTATCTTGTATTGTTCCAGTTTATTAAAATGCCTTCTGGTATCAGCCATCTAAAGTTTATGCCATTAGCCATAAGTTTCGTGGTCAAAAAATGGTATTGTCTTCGAGAATCTCTAACTCTCATGGGTATCTGTTTTAAGACCACAATTTCTTTATTTTTATATTGTATTGGTTCATCTCTTACTTTTCGTAGTATTTCATCTCTTATTGACTTCCTGTTCTGTACCAGCCTGCTACCGGCCCTGCAGAAAAGGCAACCCCTTTACAAACTGCAAGAGGCTGGAATTACGCCTGCCAAATTTATTCCTACAAAAACAAACAAGACACGAACCAAGAAACAGGAGCTTAAGAAACACTATCCTAGCAGTTGCCTTCAGCAAACCAGCCCTCCTAGACATTCCCCTTATATAGAGTTCAGTGCGTGGCTTCTCTCTGCCTCCTTCCGAGAAGCCCCATTGCCTTCCTCTGTTTACTCCTAATTGACTGCCTCCTGCATCGGGCGTCCTTGAACAGGGCCAGCTGTGGGTCATCTTCATCCACACTGTCAGGCTCACATAGCTGGGTCTCCGTGGTGACCAAGTGGGAGGGGCCTGGTTGAGGGCTATCATCAGCAAGTTCTTCAAACCCCTCAGCAAGGTCCTCAACACCCCCCTCCTCCTCTGAGTCGTCCGACCTAACTGCCGAACCCACAGGCTGACCCTGACACCCACTACTGTGCCCCTCCACTCACTTCTCCTTAACATGCAGTTTTGTAGCTTTTAACAGCAGCCTCTAGCAGTTTGAAAGCAAAGAGGGTCCAATCAGCAAGACTTAGCTACTGTGCCCCTCCACCCACTTCTCCTTACCTTGGAGTTTTGTAGCTTTTCCCAGCAGCCTCTAGCAGTTTTAAAGCAAAGAGGGTCCAATCAAGGACTTAGCTACTGTGCCCCTCCACCCACTTCTCCTTAACTTGCAGTTTTGTAGGTTATCCCAGCAGCCTCTAGCAGTTTAAAAGCAAAGAGGGTCCAATCAAGGACTTAGCTACTGTGCCCTTCCACCCACTTCTCCTTAATTCATTGTTTCTTTTAATTGGAGAATTCAATCCATTTATATTTACTGAAAAAATTCCACTTTCTTTATCCATTTCAATTACTTATATTTTGGTCTAACCGATCTGGTAGTTCTTTGTTCTCTAAGAAGTCTTTCATCTTCCCCCTTTTGGAGACCTTCCTCTTTCTGTTCTTTTGTTTGTGCGTTTGCTCCTTGGATCTCCTCCTCTGTTTGTTTCTGTTCTTTACTTTCTTCTTGACCTCTTTTTACTCCTTCATCCAGAGTTGATCTATTCTTCTCTTCAAAGTCTTCTGCTTTCCAAATTGAGTCAAGTCTGTATCTTGTATTGTTCCAGTTTATTAAAATGCCTTCTGGTATTACCTTGGAGTTTTGTAGCTTTTCCCAGCAGCCTCTAGCAGTTTAAAAGCAAAGAGGGTCCAATCAGCAAGTCTTAGCTACTGTGCCCCTCCACCGACTTATCCTTACTCGCAGTTGTGGAGCTTTTCCCAGCAGCCTCTAGCAGTTTAAAAGCAAAGAGGGTCCAATCAAGGACATAGCTTCTGTGCCCTTCCACCCACTTCTCCTTAACTTACAGTTGTGTAGCTTTTCCCAGCAGCCTCTGGCAGTTTGAAAGCAAAGAGGGTCTAATGAAGGACTTAGCTACTGTGCCCCTCCACCCACTTTTCCTTAACTTACAGTTGTGCAGCTTTTCCCAGCAGCCTCTAGCAGTTTAAAAGCAAAGAGGGTCCAATCAGCAAGTCTTAGCTACTGTGCCCCTCCACCGACTTATCCTTACTCGCAGTTGTGGAGCTTTTCCCAGCAGCCTCTAGCAGTTTAAAAGCAAAGAGGGTCCAATCAAGGACTTAGCTACTGTGCCCTTCCACCCACTTCTCCTTAATTCATTGTTTCTTTTAATTGGAGAATTCAATCCATTTATATTTACTGAAAAAATTCCACTTTCTTTATCCATTTCAATTACTTATATTTTGGTCTAACCGATCTGGTAGTTCTTTGTTCTCTAAGAAGTCTTTCATCTTCCCCCTTTTGGAGACCTTCCTCTTTCTGTTCTTTTGTTTGTGCGTTTGCTCCTTGGATCTCCTCCTCTGTTTGTTTCTGTTCTTTACTTTCTTCTTGACCTCTTTTTACTCCTTCATCCAGAGTTGATCTATTCTTCTCTTCAAAGTCTTCTGCTTTCCAAATTGAGTCAAGTCTGTATCTTGTATTATTCCAGTTTATTAAAATGCCTTCTGGTATCAGCCATCTAAAGTTTATGCCATTAGCCATAGGTTTCGTGGTCAAAAAATGGTATTGTCTTCGAGAATCTCTAACTCTCTTGGGTATCTGTTTTAAGACCACAATTTCTTTATTTTTATATTGTATTGGTTCATCTCTTACTTTTCGTAGTATTTCATCTCTTATTGACTTCCTGTTCTGTACCAGCCTGCTACCGGCCCTGCAGAAGAGGCAACCCCTTTACAAACGGCAAGAGGCTGGAATTACGCCTGCCAAATTTATTACTACAAAAACAAACAAGACACGAACCAAGAAACAGGAGCTTAAGAAACACTATCCGAGCGGTTGCCTTCAGCAAACCAGCCCTCCCAGATATTCCCCTTATATAGAGTTCAGGGTGTGGCTTCTCTCTGCCTCCTTCCGAGAAGCCCCATTGCCTTCCTCTGTTTACTCCTAATTGACTGCCTCCTGCGTCGGGCGTCCTTGAACAGGGCCAGCTGTGGGTCATCTTCATCCACACTGTCAGGCTCACATAGCTGGGTCTCCGTGGTGACCAAGTGGGAGGGGCCTGGTTGAGGGCTATCATCAGCAAGTTCTTCAACCCCCTCAGCAAGGTCTTCAACACTCCCCTCCTCCTCTGAGACGTCCGACCCAACTGCCGAACACACAGGCTGACCCTGACACCCACTACTGTGCCCCTCCACTCACTTTTCCTTAACATGCAGTTTTGTAGCTTTTCCCAGCAGCCTCTAGCAGTTTGAAAGCAAAGAGGGTCCAATCAGCAAGACTTAGCTACTGTGCCCCTCCACCCACTTCTCCTTAACTTGCAGTTTTGTAGGTTTTCCCAGCAGCCTCTAGCAGTTTAAAAGCAAAGAGGGTCCAATCAAGGACTTAGCTACTGTGCCCCTCCACCCACTTCTCCTTAACTTGCAGTTTTGTAGTTTTTCCAAGCAGCCTCTAGCAGTTTGAAAGCAAAGAGGGTCCAATCAAGGACTTAGCTACTGTGCCCTCCACCCACTTCTCCTTAACTTGCAGTTTTGTAGCTTTTCCCAGCAGCCTCTAGCAGTTTGAAAGCAAAGAGGGTCCAATCAGCAAGACTTAGCTACTGTGCCCCTCCACCCACTTCTCCTTAACTTACAGTTGTGTAGCTTTTCCCAGCAGCCTCTGGCACTTTAAAAGCAAAGAGGGTCCAATCAGAAAGACTTAGCTTCTGTGCCCTTCCACCCACTTCTCCTTAAAATGCTGTTTTGTACCATTTTCCAGCAGCCTCTAGCAGTTTAAAAGCAAAGAGGGTCCAATCAAGGACTTAGCTACTTTGCCCCTCCACCCACTTCGCCTTAACTTGCAGTTTTGTAGCTTTTCCCAGCAGCCTCTAGCAGTTTAAAAGCAAAGAGGGTCCAATCAAGGACTTAGCTACTGTGCCCCTCCACCCACTTCTCCTTAACTTACAGTTGTGTAGCTTTTCCCAGCAGCCTCTAGCAGTTTAAAAGAAAAGAGGGTCCAATCAGCAAGTCTTAGCTACTGTGCCCCTCCACCCACTTATCCTTAACTTGCAGTTTTGTAGGTTTTCCCAGCAGCCTCTAGCAGTTTAAAAGAAAAGAGGGTCCAATCAAGGACTTAGCTACTGTGCCCCTCCACCCACTTCTCCTTAACTCGCAGTTTTGTAGCTTTTCCCAGCAGCCTCTAGCAGTTTAAAAGCAAAGAGGGTCCAATCAAGGACTTAGCTACTGTGCCCCTCCACCCACTTCTCCTTAACTTACAGTTGTGTAGCTTTTCCCAGCAGCCTCTGGCACTTTAAAACCAAAGAGGGTCCAATCAAGGACTTAGCTACTGTGCCCCTCCACTCACTTCTCCTTAACTTGCAGTTTTGTAGCTTTTCCCAGCAGCCTCTAGCAGTTTGAAAGCAAAGAGGGTCCAATCAGCAAGACTTAGCTACTGTGCCCCTCCACCCACTTCTCCTTAACTTACAGTTGTGTAGGTTTTCCCAGCAGCCTCTAGCAGTTTGAAAGCAAAGAGGGTCCAATCAGCAAGACTTAGCTACTGTGCCCCTCCACCCACTTCTCCTTAACTTACAGTTGTGTAGCTTTTCCCAGCAGCCTCTAGCAGTTTAAAAGCAAACAGGGTCCAATCAGCAAGTCTTAGCTACTGTGCCCCTCCACCCACTTATCCTTAACTTGCAGTTTTATATGTTATCCCAGCAGCCTCTAGCAGTTTAAAAGCAAAGAGGGTCCAATCAAGGACTTAGCTACTGTGCCCCTCCACCCACTTCTCCTTAACTTGCAGTTTTGTAGCTTTTCCCAGCAGCCTCTAGCAATTTAAAAGCAAAGAGGGTCCAGTCAAGGACTTAGCTACTGTGCCCCTCCACCCACTTCTCCTTAACTTGCAGTTTTGTAGCTTTTCCCAGCAGCCTCTAGCAGTTTAAAAGCAAAGAGGGTCCAATCATCAAGACTTAGCTACTGTGCCCCTCCACCCACTTATCCTTAAAATGCAGTTTTGTAGCATTTCCCAGCAGCCTCTAGCAGTTTAAAAGCAAAGAGGGTCCAATCAAGGACTTAGCTACTTTGCCCCTCCACCCACTTCGCCTTAACTTGCAGTTTTGTAGCTTTTCCCAGCAGCCTCTAGCAGTTTAAAAGCAAAGAGGGTCCAATCAAGGACTTAGCTACTGTGCCCTTCCACCCACTTCTCCTTAATTCATTGTTTCTTTTAATTGGAGAATTCAATCCATTTATATTTACTGAAAAAATTCCACTTTCTTTATCCATTTCAATTACTTATATTTTGGTCTAACCGATGTGGTAGTTCTTTGTTCTCTAAGAAGTCTTTCATCTTCCCCCTTTTGGAGACCTTCCTCTTTCTGTTCTTTTGTTTGTGCGTTTGCTCCTTGGATCTCCTCCTCTGTTTGTTTCTGTTCTTTACTTTCTTCTTGACCTCTTTTTACTCCTTCATCCAGATTTGATCTATTCTTCTCTTCAAAGTCTTCTGCTTTCCAAATTGAGTCAAGTCTGTATCTTGTATTATTCCAGTTTATTAAAATGCCTTCTGGTATCAGCCATCTAAAGTTTATGCCATTAGCCATAGGTTTCGTGGTCAAAAAATGGTATTGTCTTCGAGAATCTCTAACTCTCTTGGGTATCTGTTTTAAGACCACAATTTCTTTATTTTTATATTGTATTGGTTCATCTCTTACTTTTCGTAGTATTTCATCTCTTATTGACTTCCTGTTCTGTACCAGCCTGCTACCGGCCCTGCAGAAGAGGCAACCCCTTTACAAACGGCAAGAGGCTGGAATTACGCCTGCCAAATTTATTCCTACAAAAACAAACAAGACACGAACCAAGAAACAGGAGCTTAAGAAACACTATCCGAGCAGTTGCCTTCAGCAAACCAGCCCTCCGAGACATTCCTGTTATATAGAGTTCAGGGCGTGGCTTCTCTCTGCCTCCTTCCGAGAAGCCCCATTGCCTTCCTCTGTTTACTCCTAATTGACTGCCTCCTGCGTCGGGCGTCCTTGAACAAGGTCAGCTGTGGGTCATCTTCATCCACACTTTCAGGCTCACACAGCTGGGTCTCCGTGGTGACCAGGTGGGAGAGGCCTGGTTGAGGGCTATCATCAGCAAGATCTTCAACCCCCTCAGCAAGGTCTTCAACACCCCCCTCCTCCTCTGAGTCGTCCGACCCAACTGCCGAACCCACACGCTGACCCTGACACCCACTACTGTGCCCCTCCACTCACTTCTCCTTAACATGCAGTTTTGTAGCTTTTCCCAGCAGCCTCTAGCAGTTTGAAAGCAAAGAGGGTCCAATCAGCAAGACTTAGCTACTGTGCCCCTCCACCCACTTCTTAACTTGCAGTTTTGTAGCATTTCCCAGCAGCCTCTAGCAGTTTAAAAGCAAAGAGGGTCCAATCAAGGACTTAGCTACTGTGCCCTTCCACCCACTTCTCCTTAATTCATTGTTTCTTTTAATTGGAGAATTCAATCCATTTATATTTACTGAAAAAATTCCACTTTCTTTATCCATTTCAATTACTTATATTTTGGTCTAACCGATCTGGTAGTTCTTTGTTCTCTAAGAAGTCTTTCATCTTCCCCCTTTTGGAGACCTTCCTCTTTCTGTTCTTTTGTTTGTGCGTTTGCTCCTTGGATCTCCTCCTCTGTTTGTTTCTGTTCTTTACTTTCTTCTTGACCTCTTTTTACTCCTTCATCCAGAGTTGATCTATTCTTCTCTTCAAAGTCTTCTGCTTTCCAAATTGAGTCAAGTCTGTATCTTGTATTGTTCCAGTTTATTAAAATGCCTTCTGGTATCAGCCATCTAAAGTTTATGCCATTAGACATAAGTTTCGTGGTCAAAAAATGGTATTGTCTTCGAGAATCTCTAACTCTCTTGGGTATCTGTTTTAAGACCACAATTTCTTTATTTTTATATTGTATTGGTTCATCTCTTACTTTTCGTAGTATTTCATCTCTTATTGACTTCCTGTTCTGTACAAGCCTGCTACCGGCCCTGCAGAAAAGGCAACCCCTTTACAAACGGCAAGAGGCTGGAATTACGCCTGCCAAATTTATTACTACAAAAACAAACAAGACATGAACCAAGAAACAGGAGCTTAAGAAACACTATCCGAGCAGTTGCCTTCAGCAAACCAGCCCTCCCAGACATTCCTGTTATATAGAGTTCAGGGCGTGGCTTCTCTCTGCCTCCTTCCGAGAAGCCCCATTGCCTTCCTCTGTTTACTCCTACTTGACTGCCTCCTGCGTCGGGCGTCCTTGAACAGGGCCAGCTGTGGGTCATCTTCATCCACACTGTCAGGCTCACACAGCTGGGTCTCCATGGTGACCAAGTGGGAGGGGCCTGCCTGAGGGCTATCATCAGCAAGGTCTTCAACACCCCCCTCCTCCTCTGAGTCGTCCGACCCAACTGCCGAACCCACAGGCTGACCCTGAATCACAACACTATCCCGCACCGCAGGGCCCTTCCCCCCGGTCTGCCGATCCGGATGCGGTCGGGATGGAAATTGTTCATGAAAAGCGGTCACCAACGCAGGGGCATGAACGGCGGTCGCGTCTTCCCAGGTGAAGTCCTCTGGTCCGTAACCTTTCCATTCAATCAGGTACTGGAAACGACCTTTCAGCCATCGGGAATCCCTGATGCTGGCGACCTCGTACTCGGGGGTGCTGCCTCCATCACGAGGTCCTGATGGGGGAGGTTCCGCTCGGCGGAGTGGACAGGCCGGTTGCTCGGGGACCAACAGAGACCGATGAAAGACTGGGTGCACGTGCAGGGAACGTGGCAGAGTTAAGCGATAGGCGACCAGATTGATGACAGCCTCGACTGGGAACGGTCCTAAATATCGGTGATCTAACTTTCTCACCGGCCGTGTTGACGGTAGGTTCCTGGTGGACAACCAGACCCGATCTCCCACCGATAGTGGAGGCGTATCCCGTCTTGACCAATCAGCCACCGTTTTGTAATCGGCCTTGGCCTTCTCTAACTGACGTCGCACCAATTGATGGATCGCCTGTAACTCTGCCATGAAGTCGTTCGCTGCCGGCTCTGGTGAGTCCATGGGAGAAAGGGGGAAAGGGGGTGATATCCCACATTGGCCAATAACGGTGTCATCTGTGTGGAGGTGTGCTGCGAATTGTTAAATGCAAACTCAGCTATGGCCAGATAGTCCACCCAATTGTTTTGCTGCAGATTGACGTAGCAGCGCAGATATTGTTCCAGGATACCAATGACCTTCTCGGTTCCCCCGTCAGTTTGAGGATGATGCGCGGACGAGAGGCAAATCTTGATATCCAACGCATGCATCAACTCCTGCCAGAAGCGGGCTGTAAACTGGGCCCCCCTATCAGAGACGACTCTATCAGGGAGGCCGTGCAGCCGAAACACCTGCTGAATGAACATACGACTAGTAGCGCGGGCTGACGGTAAGCCGTGACAGGGGATGAAGTGCGCCATCTTGGTCAGCATGTCCACCACCACATACACTGTCGTAAAACCAGAGGATGGGGGTAAATCCGTCAGAAAGTCCATGGACACAGCCCCCCAGGGTCTTTTGGGTGTCGGCAAAGGCTGCAGTAATCCAGGCGGGTCCCCTGTCGCTGACCTGGCCTGCCTGCATGGGATGCAGGAGGTAACATAGGACTGGATGTCGTGTCGGACTCAGGGCCACCAGAAGGTACGGGAGACCAGGTTTAGAGTCTTGAACAGGCCAAAATGCCCCGCTGCCAGGTTATCGTGACACTGGCTGAGGATGAGTCCCCTGAGTGGCCCTCCCGGAACGTAGAGCCGGTCACGATAATACAAGAGTCCATCCGTGACCGTCCAAGGAGAATCTGGCCCCACCTCCTCCTTCCGCTGAGCCACCCACACCTCCTGCTGCTGTGCCTCCCGGATCCGAGCCCGTATATCAACCGGCTCCCGCACCGCAGCAAAAGACTCGACGGGGATCACTGTCCTGGGCAGAAGCTTGTCTTCCACTCGGGAATATTCGGGCTTCCTGGACAGAGCATCCGCTCTTTGATTGTGCCCGCTAGGTATGTACCGAACCCGGAAGTCAAACCTCGCAAAGAAAAGAGACCACCGGATCTGGCGTTGGTTCAAATTCCGAGCGGTCTGCAGGCTTTCCAAATTCTTATGGTCCGTCCGGACCTCGATTTGATGCCGCGCTCCCTCCAGATGATGCCTCCAGGCCTCGAACGCCACTTTGATGGCCAGCAGCTCCTTCTCCCAGATTGTATAATTGCGCTCCGAAGGGTTCAGTTTTCGTGAATGGTACGCGCAAGGGAAGAGGGTACCGCTGGGCGTCGTTGCCTGGAGTAACACCGCCCCAATGGCAATGTCGGAGGCGTCCGCCTCCACAACAAACGGCCGTTGCGGGTCAGGATGCTTCAAGATGGGCTACTTCATGAAGGCTCCCTTCAAAGTCTGGAAAGCCCGTTGTTCTGGAGCGTTCCACTGGAACCGAGTCTTCTTCTGCAGG
Organism: Vipera berus; assembly: GCF_964194415.1. Lineage (NCBI taxonomy): Eukaryota > Metazoa > Chordata > Lepidosauria > Squamata > Viperidae > Vipera > Vipera berus. The sequence goes on from NC_138210.1 coordinate 45,451,194, forward strand.
AGCCGGGTGAGGGGGGCTGTCAAGGCAGCAAACCCAGGGATGAAAGTTCGGTAATAGTTGGCGAACCCAAGAAGTCGCTGAACATCCTTCACGCGACGCGGGGGTTGCCAACTCTGCAAAGACTCAACCTTACTCGGCTCCATGGCGATGCCCTCAGGAGAAATGCGGTGACCCAGGAAATCGATGGTCACCCGGTAGAACTGGCACTTCTCCAACTTGGCAAACAGCCGATGTTCTCGGAGTCGCTGCAGGACCTGATGGAGATGCTGATGGTGCACCTCACGCGACGGGGAGTAGATCAGGATGTCATCCAAGTAGATCACGACAAACTGATCCAACAAATCCCGGAAAATGTCATTCATGAAATGCTGAAACACAGCGGGGGCGTTGGTCAGGCCAAACGGCATCACCGTGTACTCAAAATGTCCATAGCGAGTACCAAACGCCGTCTTCCACTCATCACCCGGCCGAACCCTGACGAGGTTGTAAGCTCCACGCAGGTCCAGTTTCGTGAAGATCTTAGCCTCCCGGAGTCGGTCCAAGAGTTCGGGGATGAGGGGCAGCGGGTAACGATTGCGCAATGTGATGGCTTTGAGTTTCCTATAATCGCAGGAAAGCCGCAATTCACCCAACTTCTTTTTGACGAAGAGCACGGGTGCAGACACTGGCGAGGACGAGGGCCGGATGAAACCGCGAGCCAAATTCTTCTCCAGAAAGTCCCGCAATGCAGCCAACTCGGGGTCCGACATGGAGTACAAACACCCCACTGGGAGAGGCGCATCAGGGACTAAATCAAAGGGGCAGTCATAGGGCCTGTGCGGGGGTAATTGATCCGCCTCTGTCTCGCTGAACACATCAGCAAAGTCGGACAGTTCGGGAGGCAAGGAAACCCCTGGGGAACCCTCCACCTGGCCGGCACAGATATGGCGGGAGTGGTCCACGCACTGCAAGCTTGGGAAGGTGACCAAGTTCTGTGACCAATAGATCTGTGGGTCATGCGCCCAGAGCCACGCCAGTCCCAAGACCACGGGGAAGTGCAGATCTGAGGTGATATAGAACTGGATGGCCTCCACATGGGAACTGATGGCCATACATAATGGTTGCGTGGCGGCCGTAATTGGCCCAGACAGGAGCACTCGACCATCGATAGTCTCCACTAACATGGGCGGATCCACCGGGCACTGGGGAACAGCCCATTTGGCCACAAATGCTGAGTCCATAAAATTTGTGGTGGCCCCAGAGTCAATTAAGGCATGGACTGGAATCCCCTCTGGCTTGCCAGGAAGGATCAGACGTGCCTCCAAAATCAGATGCCGTGGAGGTCCACAGGCAGCATCGGAAAGACATCGCTCAGTGTTGTGGGACGCCCGATCTATCACACCGTCTAGATCGGGCTCGGGGCGTTTCCCGACAGAAAAGTAGGGGACTTTCTCGGGGCAGACTCGGTCACTGATGCCCGCTGTCGCTTCTTTGGGCAAAAAGCAGCCAAATGCCCAGGGTCCCCACAGTAAAAACACAACCCCCCCCGATCGTCGTCTGTTCATTTCAGTCACCGATAGACGAGACCTGGCGGCACCCAGCTCCATTGGCTCCTCCCTTTGAACTGGGGGCTCACGCACAACAGGGGCTGCAGGGGTCTGTGGGGTGGCACGGCGACTCCTTCGCTGCTGCAACCGAGCATCGATCCGCAGGCAGAGATGGATCAGCCCATTCAGGTCTGAGGGAATATCCACACGGGCCAGCTCATCCAACATCTCCTCCGACAATCCATCCTGGAAGGCATCCACGAGCGCAGCCTCATTCCAGGCGGAATCCTGGCTAAGCAGCTGGAAATTGCTGATATAGCCCTGTAGGGGGCGTTGACCCTGCCTCAGAGCTTTCAGGCGTCGAGTAGCAGTCTGCGTCTTAATAGGGTCCTCATACATCAGACGCATATGATCAAAAAACCCCACAAAGTTATCCAACAATGGGCTAGGTTGAGCCAGCAGAGGCGTGCCCCAACGAGCTGCATCACCCGAAAGAAGGCTTAACACAAACCCCACCCTATCCCAGTCAGTGGGGAAATCAGCTGCTCTCACGCTGATAAAGAGCTGGCATTGTCCCAGGAAAGCAGGAAACAGTTCTGGATTGCCAGTAAATTTATTCGGCATTGCAACTTGGCATTTTCTCCTGGGTGGGGGTGATGGTGGGAGTGCAGCATGAACCTGAGCTTGCAGTTGAGCCACCTGAGCTGCCAGCAAAGTGAGTTGCTGGGTGAGCTGGGCATTCTCAGCACGTAGCTGCTCCATAATATTAGTAAGGGGTGGGAGGCTGAAGGCAAACTGTTCTGTACCAGCCTGCTACCGGCCCTGCAGAAAAGGCAACCCCTTTACAAACGGCAAGAGGCTGGAATTACGCCTGCCAAATTTATTACTACAAAAACAAACAAGACACGAACCAAGAAACAGGAGCTTAAGAAACACTATCCGAGCGGTTGCCTTCAGCAAACCAGCCCTCCCAGACATTCCCCTTATATAGAGTTCAGGGCGTGGCTTCTCTCTGCCTCCTTCCGAGAAGCCCCATTGCCTTCCTCTGTTTACTCCTAATTGACTGCCTCCTGCGTCGGGCGTCCTTGAACAGGGCCAGCTGTGGGTCATCTTCATCCACACTGTCAGGCTCACACAGCTGGGTCTCCGTGGTGACCAAGTGGGAGGGGCCTGGTTGAGGGCTATCATCAGCAAGATCTTCAACCCCCTCAGCAAGGTCTTCAACACCCCCCTCCTCCTCTGAGTCGTCCGACCCAACTGCCGAACCCACAGGCTGACCCTGAATCACAACACTTCCTTACAAACCGTACATGTACTTCTCTTGGTAATTTATTTCTTCTTGCATAACTTGAATTGAAACAAAAAGCCCTATCGAGGTCAAGTTGAATTTCTTATCTGTCTGTTTTCAGAACGTCCTCCAGGATATCAATAATAACCTCTTCTATGTTTTCTGCTCTGTCCTCAGGAATATTTTGGAATCTCAAATAATACTCCGCATTTGCCATCTCCAAAATCTTAATTTCATTGTCTAACTTTTCATTTTCTTGCAGTAAAATTTCTATCTTTTTGTCATTATCACCTGTTTTTTCTTCAATCTTATTTATCTTCTGTTGGTTTTGTAATATCATTTGATTTTGAGATTCCAATTTACCCTTTATATCTATCATTTCTTCATTTAACTTCTTCAATGTTGCTTGTGTAATTTTATGATTCCCTTGTGTCTTCAAGCGGTGCTTCTCCACCGTCTCTTGATTCTTCAACATAAGATCCTGAATAAATTTTAATGAGGTCTGTGTTTCACTTTGAACTGTAGTCCTTTCCCTTTGCAACATAGCTTCAATGGATTCCTGTGTTGTAGGACTGGATTGACCAACTGAGGGTGCAGAGGAAGTTTTTTTTGTAAGTCTAGTAATATTAGATGAAGTCATTTTGAAGTTTACAGTCTGTAGCAAAAACAATGTCTGTTTAAACTTATTCAAATTCAACAAAAGTAGCTTAAAGTCTCAGTCTCATAACAAAGCAACTTTATCTTATTGCAGGTGTTCTTTCCAAGGTCACGCAATCAACAGAGGGAATTACAAAGCTTTCATTCTTCTTCTCTTTTTTCACCACTAGATGTCCTCCTTAGTTTATTTATCAATGTCCACTATTTTAAACGAAGAATCAATGTCCAATATTTTAAACAGAGAATCTCTTTTACCCCAAGTAGTTACCCGCCGCTCATAAATCTTCTGGGGGTCTTTGCCTTCCAGCTCTTATCATCAGGGATTCAACATTAATAATCTTCTAAGAGAAGGAAATGAAATGATCTGCTCACCCAGATTCAACACGCTGTTGGAGTTCCTCTGAATTGTGATTCTCTTCTTCCCGTTGGAGACGTCTGTGGCTGATGATAGAAAACAGCCTTTTCTCTTCGTTTAGCAGAGGGTCTTACAGTTTGCTCTGATCGGGCGCCCCCTGATCTGAGCTCCTGAAGTGCCCCTCCTCCTTCATTGCCTCTCCAAGGCAACTTTCGACCCTTTAATGGTTGTTAGACGAAGAAAAAATCAAGCTGGAAAGCCGAGCACTGACTTTTCCAGCTTGTCTCAACGCTACCAAACAGGAAGTCGGGAACATCCAACTTCTTTTGGAATTACCTTTTGAGGCTTTCCCTCCTTATGGAGGGTGTCAATTATGGTTTTTTGCACAACTGTCAGGTCAGCAGTCTTCCCCATGATTGTGATTCCTACTGAACCAGACTGAGAGACCATTTAAAGGCTCAGGAACCCTTTGCAGGTGTTATGGCTTAATTAGCTGATTAGAGTGGGACACTTTGAGCCTAGAATATTGCACCTTTTCACAATATTCTAATTTTCTGAGATTGTGGATTTGAGGTTTTCATGAGCTGTAAGCCATAATCATCACAATTATGACAAATCATGGCTTGAACTATCTTGCTTTGCATGTAATGAGTCTATCTCATATATTACTTTCCCCTTTTAAGTTGCATTACTGAAATAAATGAACTTTTGCACGATATTCTAATTTTTCAAGTTTCACCGGTATTAGTTTCCCCTTTTAAGTTGCATTACTGAAATAAATGAACTTTTCCATGATATTCTAATTTTTCGAGTTTCACCTGTAGTAACCCTTATGTAAGGCAGGAGATTGAGCATCTTGGGGGTGGTAATGGGGAAAGGAATTCTGTGGAGATTATTGTTTGGATAAAACCACAGCGATATCCCATAGAAATATGTCAAAGGATAAACTTTACTACCACAATAATGACAGTAAATCAGGCTTGTTGATGTTTTTTATTGTGAGATGGGGAGTTTGGTAAAAAAATAAATAAACCATGATGTAACAAGGTACTTAAAAAATGAAGCTTCAGATTTGTAACTCACATATATGAATACAGGAACAAATTGGCACAGAAATGTTAAATTGTCCCAACATTGTTTAGAAGAATACTCTAGCTTGGTTTCCTTAAAGAAATGAGTGGTTTTTGGTAAGGTTCATCTCTTAATAAAACTGCAGAGCATCATGCTATTTAGTCATACAGTGAATTTCAAAATTTAAGAGCTTTATATTAAAAACTGGGAAAAGGTAAAATGAATTGATTGCAACTGTAAATTGATACATTCCTGTTTTAATTCTCTTCTATAGTCCAAGGCAAGTATAAATGTTAACATAACACTGTTAAATCAAATCTCAATGCAAGAGAACCAATTGCCTCTCTACTTCGAATCTTATCAACTTTCCAACTTTTCATACTAAAATATATTGTTTTATTAATACAAGCTACAGTATTATACACTACTGTGTAATAAATAAATATAAAAATAAGACATATAAATATAAAAGTTTTCTAAACCTAAAAAGGTAAATATGTCAGTAAGAAATGTATTAATACTGCCAGGTTTGAAAACATACAGTACAAAATGTTGCACAGATCTAAAAACTAAATGAAATAATACTGATAGTTTAAAATCATCTAACATTGTAAATAAATGGAGTCCAGAATAACTAACATTTGGAAACATATGAGCCCAATGACATATCTTGTATTTGTCTGAAATAAAGTGAGCCACTATAATAGATTAGAAATTTCCCTTCATAATTCTCCAAGTAAGTAATTGAAGAAGCAACAACTAAGAGTGAAGAATTGCATTATGAAATGTACTAGTGCTTTTACTTTACTGATGGCTGGATGTTTTTGTCCCATGATTTAGTTTACTGAAATTTAATACAAATCAACAAATGCTAGTTATTGTAGGCCACACATTGGAGAAAGGCTGGTCAAAGCCTTCAAAACATTGAGAAATGGCACTTACAGCACACAGAGTCTTGCATAAGGTCAAAAGAGATTCAAAGCTTCATGTCATATCCTTCATATTTTTACTACACACTCTAGACACAATTACAAACACTGATTTTGACAACTTGGCTGTTCTTACCAGTATTAACACTGTTAGTCCCTGCAATCAGAACCCCACCACAATCTTTTTTTTCCAAACTATATTTTCAACCACATGAGTAAGAAACGTCAGCTGCTCCCTTCAGGCTAACAATACATTTTAAATGAGAATATGTTCTACTAATAACATCTAAATGTTATAAACTGTTTGGAACTGTGTCATATCTTTCTGCTTAAGGGAAGTCTGTAGTGCAGAAATTCTCACATTTTAAAATATAATAAAATACTGAAGCAGAGTTATCAGAATTGTTTCATTGATAAAATATAATAAAGAACATACATTTCTCCTGATTATACAATCAAAATATTAAACAACAAAAATAATACTAAAAGTAACAAATAGATGTCCAACACATACCAAAGAAAACATGTTTCCTACAACTTGTTAATCTATTTGCTTCCAGAGTCATCATGTTCTTCCAATCTGTTTCAAGTCACAAAGTTAAATTTGAAAACTCTGAAAAATTACTACATACATGAGATTCAGGCACACCTGGATATAAATATATCTTTTATAGTTTCTTTTTTTTCATTTTTGTTACACAGTAGCGAACAGGAATCACTGTGCACAGACTACTGTGCTTCCATAAAAACCATCTAGAACAGGAGTCTTCAAACATGGCCCTTTTATGAATTGTGGACTTCAACTCCCAGAATTCCTCAGCCAGGCATGCTGGCTGAGGAATTCTGGGAGTTGAAGTCCACAAGTTATAAAATGGCCACGTTTGAAGACCCGTGATCTAGAATATACATAGAACAACTTTCATTACTAGTTGAGATTCTTTCCCCTTGTACAAAACTTCCTCATCAATTAAATTTTATTTGTTGCTGCTTCTGACATTAGCTCCTCTTTTAATATGACTTCTGGTTTAATACTGTTTCCTTCATCTATGGCTTCTTTGTGCTTCATGCTATCTTCAGTTATTTCCTCCTCTTCCTGCTCCTCCTCCTCTTTTTCTGATCCCTGCATGTCTTTGTTTTCATCTTCTTCCTCTTTTTCACTGTCTTCCTCCTGTCTTGTGATGCTTTCTCTCTCAACAGAGTCAAGCTGTGAGGGAGAAACTGTGGCCCTTGTGTACTCATTCCCCAAGTGTTCCTGTGTGGCTCCTTCGGGTTCTGTGCTTTCATGTTCTTCAGCTTCCCTTTTACAATAGGAGTAGCGATGATTCATGTGCTGAGAGTAAGACCCTGAGTGAGAAAAGCGCTTGCCACATTTGTCACATTGATAGGGCTTCTCTCCAGAGTGCAGACGCATGTGTTCAATTAAATGATGCTTATGTTTAAATGCCTTTTTGCAGATTCCACACTCATGAGGTCTTTTACCTGAAAAATAGAAATAAGATTATTTCCAAACTCTCCAAGGTATATTTTGCTTGAACTAGATCTTGCTTACTGCATCTATACTGCTGAATTTTTTAGGGGAAATCTGAAAGACAAATTGGTTCATCAGAAGTCAAAAGTGGGGTACCATTCTCAGCAATTATTACAAGAGGTCCCTTCTAGATTTCTCATCACAAACATCAGAACTCGGTGAAAATTTACAGAATGTAAATAGGGTTTGGTGATTTGTAATTCCATCACATTTGGAAGGTACCACACTGAGATTAGCAGACTTTGTTTTCCAGAAGTTCTAAATAAGAATCTGTGAGGGTGCATATCTTATATGAACAGCTATACAACAGTTAGCAAGTTATTGACTCTGTTTTCAGACAAGACACAGTAAGTTCAGGATTGCATGTCTTTTAAAAATATAGCTGAGAGATAACCTCTTATAATTAATACTGGCATGAACTAATCATTGGCAATTAATGATAAAAGGTAACGGTTTCCCCTGTCCATTCGTATCTGACTCTAGGAGGTGGTGCTCATCTCTGTTTCTTAACCTAGGGAGCCAGCATTGTCCAAAGACATTTCTGTGGTCATGTGGCCAGCATGACTATACGCTATGGTGCATGGAATGCTACCTTCCCACCAAAGTGGCACGTATTCATCTACTCACATTTGCACTGCTATATTTGAAGGCTCAAGGTTGACTCAGCCTTCCATCCTTCTGTTCTGAACCAGCCCTCCTCTGGCCTTGTAAAGGCAAACCCCTATTTAGAAAGAAGAGACTGGAGAGCGTCCAAGGCTAAAAGGCATCCGCCAAGATTTATTACGCAGTTAACAAAAACACTAGAGCTTGTCTTCTCAAGCGGAAAAGTTGCTTTCAGCAACCAGCCCCTCCCCAAACACTCCTTTTATAGAGAGCTCAGGGCGTGGTCTCCCTGTGCCTCCTCCCGAGGAGTCCCACATTCTTTCTTTGTTTGTTCCTGCTCGACTGCCTCCTGCGTCGGGCGTCCTTGAACAGGGCCAGCTGTGGGTCATCATCTTCCGCACTATCGGGCTCACGCAGCTGAGAAGAGGGCCCCGGCTGGGAACTCTGCCAAGCCTCCACGCCATCATCAACCGGTTCGTCTCCCACACGGTCCTCCTCCCCCTCATCTGAGTCATCCGACACATCTGAGCCGGCTGCCGAAACCACAGGCTGGCCCTGAGTCACAACACCTTCCGAGGTTGGTAAAATGAGGAACCAGATTGTTGGGGGCAATATGCTGACTCTGTAAACCTCATAGAGAGTGCTGTAAAGCACTATGAAGCAGCATATAAGCCTAAAGTGTTATTGCTAGGTTTGCAGGAGCTGGGGCAAGTAACGGGAGCTCACCCCATTTCACGGTGCACGGATCTCGAACCCAGGCTGTGGGCTGTCCAGCTGACAAGCTCAGCTTATGCTGATATCTAATATGAAACTGGGTGTTACACTACACTTCATACTCCTGTGCAGAATTCAGACAAAAATTAGAATTGTGCCATGGTCCACCTTTTACAAAAGGAAGTCCATGTGAGCAAGGAGAGATGCTTCTACTCTTTGTTTTGTTGCTTCTGACATTTTAGGCTCATTTTCCTAATCCTTTCCTTGCTTTAGATGTGAATGGGTCAGACATGTGAACCACAAATGTGGATGTCCAAGTCACATCTCTGTTATCCACAACAGCTCAAAAGTTGCTTCATTTCTGTCTTACCCTCCTTAATAGAGAAATTACTTGCAATATTCTATCTCTAAAATGTAATTTAAATTGATGAATTACAGTAGATACAACATGTTCCATTTTTGAAAATGTTTCAGACCAGTAAGGAAAATCTTTGCAGCCCTCTGTATCTATCATCAATACAAATGTGTATCTGGCAAAGTCCTGCTCAACTGAGCCCAATGTGGAATAGCAGAAACTATTTTTTGACACAGAGATGCACGTTCCCATTTGAGGTTACCACCTGTTACACATGCTTATAGCAATAGCACTTAGACTTATATACCGCTTCACAGTGCTTTACAGCCCTCTCTAAGCAGTTTACAAAGTCAGCATATTGCCCCCAACAATCTGGGTCCTCATTTTACCAACCTCGGAAGGATGGAAGTCTGAGTCAACCTTGAGCTGATCAGGATCGAACTGCTGGCAGTTGGCAGAGTCAGACTGCAATACTGCATTCTAACCACTGCACCACCACAGCTCTTATATTATGCCTGCTGTTGTAATTGGACCTTAAATTGTGGTGACTTAATTTTGTGTTCACATACCTGTATGTTCATATTTATGCCTTAAAAGTGAACTACTCTTCTGGAATATTTTGTCACACAAATCACATCCATACATTCCATTTTCTGTCTTTGTCATCTTCTTCGGTGGTGTAGAATCAGAATCATTTTGATCCTCTATGTTTGATATTCTTTCTGAGCTAGTGTCTTGTCTTTTATCCTAAGAAATCAAGGAACAAAATTCTTAATCTGTTAAAATATAATGTTGGTAATAGGATGTAAAATAAAAAGCATAATCAATGTTTACTGCACATTGGTAACTCATTTAATCTCAACTGTGACATATTTTTTGAAGGCTGCAAGGCCATGAATATATGCATCTCAGAATAAGAAATGCTTATGTTCAAGATTAGCCCAATATACAGACCACTCATTAGCATAAAGAATGCTAGTGTAAAATTTAAAAAACTAAGATTTTGTAAGAAAAAATATCTAGACTGAAAAATGATGTAGGCAGCTTCACTAAATCCTCATAAAAATTCATAATATTCATGCTACAAAGATCATGAGTATGACAGGGGGTCCTCAGTTAGCAACTGCCTTGTTAAACGACCATTCATAAATACAATGATGATAAAAGGTGCATAGTAAAAAATAATTTTCCCACGAATGTGTGCAATTACACTCAAATTTCTGTGTCTGAGAACAATGCACATCAGAGTGAGAGTAATGCTAGTGTTACTGCACTTTATCTAAACCAAGTATCTTTGCAGCCCCCATCATGTGCTTTGCTTAGCCTCTGTGTTGCTTAGCAACCATTTTGCCAGAACCAATTGTTGCTAAATGAGGAGTAACTATTTTTTATCAGCTTTTTCTAATCTATTGTAAGAATTACAGTTTAACTCAAAAGTTTAGGCACCCCTGGTCAAATTGCAAGTTTCAACAAACCTCTAAGGTACCACAACCTTTTGCAAATTTGAATTCATACTTACTAATCATATGCATTTTTTATAAATTCAAAATAAGAATACTCATTATGGTAGGCACAGAAGTTTGAACATATTTTCAGTCAATATTTAGTAATAATTATTTAGCAAAACAACAACAACAACAACCCAGCACCCAAATGTTTCTTGTAGGTGTGTGTCTTTCTGTTCCTGCTTTTTGATTTTTTTTCCTCACACTTCCTTGCAGAAGTCTTTTAGCTCAGAAGTATTCTTAAGTCTCTTTGCCTGCACTGTATATTGAGATCTCTCCACAGATTTTTGGTAGTATTCATGTCTGGGTTGTGAAAACATTTACCTTTTTTTCTGCAAGTAGTTGATGGTTGATTTAGAGATATATTTTGGACTGTTGTGTTGCTGAAATAATCCATTTTTAAAAACTAAATAAAATAAATATCCAACTTCTTTTTAACTTCATTCTTCTTACCAAATAGGGAACATTTAGCTTCCATGATATGCTAATATTCTTCCTTCCATGTGTACAATATTTCCTATGCCACTAGCAACCACACAATTTCAAAGTACCTCTGTGCTTAATGTTTTGTAATGTGTTATTTTCTTCAAGCACTTTGTCTTTTTCCACCAAAGTATCTTGCATTTAAACTGCCCAGAGGTTGCTGGGAAGAGCTACAATCTGTGAGTTAAGAAGGAGGAGGGTGGAGGAGGAAAGTAGCTGAGCCCCTGCTGATTGGACCTCCATTGCATTTAAACTGCCCAGAGCTTGCTGGGAAGAGCTACAATCTGTGAATTAAGAAGGAGGTGGGTGGAGGAGGAAAGTAGCTGAGCCCCTGCTGATTGGACCTCCATTGCATTTAAACTGCCCAGAGGTTGCTGGGAAGAGCTACAATCTCTGAGTTAAGAAGGAGTAGGGTGGAGGAGGAAAGTAGCTGAGCCCCTGCTGATTGGAGCTCCATTGGACCTCCACTGCAATTAAACTGTCCAGAGGTTGCTGGGAAGAGCTACAATCTGTGAATTAAGAAGGAGGAGGGTGGAGGAGGAAAGTAGCTGAGCCCCTGCTGATTGGAACCTAGCAGGATAGGCTGTAGGCTTACTTTTTCAGAGGGTTTACCAGTGTATAAGGAGCAAAATGGAAAAGGCCAGCGTATAGCAGAATTCAGTATGTGGCTAAAGGAGTGGTGTAAAGGGAAAGGCTTTGGTTATATTAGTCATGATGTCTGTAGCTGGTCCAATGAAAAAATGTACAAAAGAGATGGTTTGCATCCATCCAAGAAAGGGACTGAGTTACTTGGCAATAAATTCACAGATTTTCTGGAGGAATATTTAAACTAAACAATGGGGACAGTGAGTTAATTGATACAGAACATCCCTGTCCCCGGCAACCTAAAAATTATAGGGTTGTCAGTGCATTTAACATAGATGTGTGTGCGGACAAGAAAATTAACCTTGCTGTCAAGCAAAATCAAGCTTTGAATAATGAGTGCCACACAAAGTGCACTAACCAAACAGGTGGCAAGAAAATAGGGGAACTCAGGCACCACACAGCTTATGTAGAAAGTAAACACAGGGTCAGTCATAAAGGACTCAAATGTCTATACACCAAAGCACAGAGTATGAACAGTAAACAGGGTGAACTAGAAATTCAGGTAAATGAGGGCAGATATGACATTGTTGCCATTACGGAAATATGGTGGGATGAAACCCACAAATGGAACACCCAGCTAGAGAGATTTAAATTATTTAAAAGAAACAGACCAAACAAAAGAGGAGGTGGAGTTGCTCTGTCTATAAGAAATAACTACATCACTACAGAAATAGAGCACAACAATGATGAAAACTGTCTTGAATGCATTTGGATCAATATAAAATGGGGAAAAATGACATTGCCATAGGTGTATACTATAGGCCGCCCAACCAAACAGAGGAAATAGATGAACTTTTTGCTAGTCAGCTAACTAAGGTATGTAGGAAGCACATCACAATAGTAATGGGAGACTTTAATTACCCTGACATCAACTGGGAGACAAACTCTGAACCAAGTGGAAGATCAAACAGATTCCTGACAAACCTAGCAGACAACTTTGTCTCCCAAAAAGTAGAGAAGGGAACTAGGGGATTAGCCATATTGGATCTAATCCTCACTAACAGAGATGAAATGATAGAAGGTGTTGAAGCCACAGGAACCTTGGGGGGGAGGGACCATGCAATATTGGAATTCAACATTATGCAAGCACAAGCAATAGAACATAGTCAAACTAGAGTCTTGGACTTTAAGAGAGCTGATTTCAATAAACTTAGAGCTTGGGAAGGATTCAATTGGTGAGAATCCTCAAGGAGAAAACAACTCAAGAAGCTTGGGAAATTTTGAAAAGTGAGATAATACAAGCCCAGTCTAGCACAATACCAACAAAGAAGAAATATAACAGCTCTCAAAAAAACCCAGCATGGCTGCATAAAGAACTCTCTGATAAATTGAAAGATAAATAGTACAAGTATAAAAAGTGGAAAGAGGGGCACATAGCTAAGGCAGAATATCAGCAAATAGCCCAAGCCTGCAAAGATGAAGTGAGGAAAGCTAATGCTCAAAATGAACTAAGGCTTGCGACCAAAGTCAAAAATAACAAAAAATGCTTCTTTCAACATGTAAAAAAGAAAAAAAAGTGAAGGAAATTATTGGTCCATTAGTGGGGGAAAGTGGCAAGAAGGTGACAAGCAACAGGGAGAAAGCAGAACTATTTAACTCATTTTTTATCTGTCTTTACACAAAGGGGAAAAAACAGTCCAACCTATCAAAAACAGTACCATAAAAACAGATTAGAAACACAAGTTAAGATAGGTAAGAAAATGGTAAGTGAACACCTGTCCACCCTAGACGAGTTCAAATCACCAAGACCAGATGGATTACACCCCAAGGTTCTCAAGGAACTGGGAGATGTGATCTCAGAACCACTGAACTATATTTTTCAAAGATCCTGGAGCACTGGGGAACTACCAGAGGACTGGAAGAGAGCTGATGTAGTTCCCATCTTCAAAAAAGGGAAAAAAATAGATCCAAGAAACTACAGACCTATCAGCCTGACCTCAATACCTGGGAAGATTCTGGAAAATATAATCAAACAACAAATCAGCAAACACTTATAGGCAAACAAAGTCATTACTAAAAGCCAACGTGGGTTTGTCAAAAACAGATCATGCCAGACAAATCTTATTGCATTCTTTGACCAAGTGACAAAATTAGTGGACCAGAGGAATGATGTGGATATATCTTACTTGGACTTCAATAAGGCATTTGATAAAGTAGACCACATCCTACTACTTGATAAGATAGAAAAATGTGGGTTAGACAGCATCGCCACCAGATGGATTCGTAGCTGGCTGACCGGCCGTACTCAGCATGTAGTCCTCAATGGAACTGCATCTACATGGAAGGAAGTGAGTAGTGGGGTGCCCCAGGGCACTGTTCTGGGCCCAGTGCTCTTCAACATCTTCATCAACGATTTGGATGAGGGGATAGATGGGGAACTCATGAAATTTTCAGACGACACCAAGCTGGCAGGAATAGCCAACACTCCGAAAGATAGGCTTAAGATACAGGAGGATCTGGACAGACTTGAACACTGGGCGCTATCTAACAAAATGAAATTCAATGGTGAAGAAATTAAGGTTCTACATTTAGGCAAGAAAAACCAAATGTACAGGTATAGTATAGGGGGTACCTTGCTCAATAGTAGTAACTGTGAGAGGGATCTCGGAGTCCTAGTAGACAATCAGTTAAATATGAGCCAGCAGTGTGCTGCAGCTGCCAAAAAAGCCAACACAGTGCTAGGCTGCATTAACAGTGAGATAGACTCAAGTTCACGTGAAGTATTAATACCACTTTACAATGCCTTGGTAAGGCCACACTTGGAATACTGCATCCAGTTTTGGTCACCACAATGTAAAAAAAGATGTTGATACTCTAGAAAGAGTACAGAGAAGAGCAACAAAGATGATCAGGAGACTGGAGGCTAAAAGATATAAGGAACGGTTGCTGGAATTGGATATGTCTACTTTCATGAAAAGAAGGATGAGGGGATGACATGATACCAGTATTCCAATATCTCAGCGGTTGCCACAAAGAAGAGGGAGTCAAGCTATTCTCCAAAGCACCTGAAGGGAGGACAAGAAGCAACAGATGGAAATTAATCAAGGAGAGAAGCAACCTAGAACTAAGGAGAAACTTCCTGACAGTTAGAACAATTAATCAGTTGAACAACCTGCTTCCAGAAGCAGTGAATGCTCCAACACTGGAAGTTTTTAAGAAGAGGTTGGACAGCCATTTGTCTGAAATGGTATAGGGTTTCCTGCCTGAGCAGGGGGTTGGACTAGATGACCTCCAAGGTACCTTCCAAGTTGTTGTTGTTGTTGTTATATTATTATTATTATTATTATTATTATTATTATTATTATTATTATTATTATTATTATTATTATTATTATTATTATTATTATTATTATTATTATTATTATTATTATTATTATTATTATTATTATTATTATTATTATTATTATTATTATTATTATTATTATTATTATTATGCATAGTTGTGGCCAAACAGATCAGTTTTTGCTTCATCAGTTCAAAGCACTTTGTTCCAAAATGTTTCAAGCTTATCAATGTTTTCTTTTGCATACAGGTGAAACTCAAAAAATTAGAATATCGTGCAAAAGTTCATTTATTTCAGTAATGCAACTTAAAAGGGGAAACTAATATATGAGATAGACTCTTTACATGCAAAGCAAGATAGTTCAAGCCGTGATTTGTCATAATTGTGATGATTATGGCGTACAGCTCATGAAAACCCCAAATCCACAATGTCAGAAAATTAGAATATTGTGAAAAGGTGCAATATTCTAGGCTCAAAGTGTCCCACTCTAATCAGCTAATTAAGCCATAACACCTGCAAAGGGTTCCTGAGCCTTTAAATGGTCTCTCAGTTTGGTTCAGTAGGAATCACAATCATGGGGAAGACTGCTGACCTGACAGTTGTGCAGAAAACCACCATTGACACCCTCCATAAGGAGGGAAAGCCTCAAAAGGTAATTGCAAAAGAAGTTGGATGTTCCCCAAGTGCTGTATCAAAGCACATTAATAGAAAGTTATGTGGAAGGGAAAAGTGTGGAAGAAAAAGGTGCACAAGCAGCAGGGATGACCGCAGCCTGGAGAGGATTGTCAGGAAAAGGCCATTCAAAAGTGGTGGGGACTTTCACAAGGAGTGGACTGAGGCTGGAGAAGAAGAAGAAGAAGAAGAAGAAGAAGAAGAAGAAGAAGAAGAAGAAGAAGAAGAAGAAGAAGAAGAAGAAGAAGAAGAAGAAGAAGAAGAAGAAGAAGAAGAAGAAGAAGAAGAAGAAGAAGAAGAAGAAGAAGAAGTTGGAAGGGACCTTGGAGGTCATCTACTCCAACCCCCTGCTCAGGCAAGAAACCTTATACCATTTCAGGCAAATGGCTGTCCAGTCTCTTCTTAAAAACCTCCAGTGTTGGAGCATTCACCACCTCTGGAGGCAGGTTGTTCCACTGGTTAATTGTTCTAACTGTCTGGAAGTTTTTCCTTAGTTCTAGGTTGCTTCTCTCCTTGACTAGTTTCCATCCGTTGCTTCTTGTCCTGCTTTCAGGTGCCTTGGAGAATAGCCTGACTCCCTCTTCTTTGTGGTAGCCCCTGAGATATTGGAACACTGCTATCATGTCACCCCTCACCCTTCTCTTCGTTAAACTACACATACCCAATTCCAGCAACCGTTCCCTATATGTTTTGGCCTCCAGCCCCCTAATCATCTTTGTTGCTCTTCTCTGTACCCTTTCTAGAGTCTCGACATCTTTTTTACATCGTGGTGCCTAAAACTGGATGCAGTATTTCAGGTGTGGCCTTACCAAAGCATTGTAAAGTGGTATTAGTACTTCACTGGATCTTGATTCTATCCCTCTGTTAATGCAGCCTAGCACTGTGTTGGCTTTTTTGGCAGCTGCAGCACACTGCTGGCTCATATTTAAGTGATTGTCTACTAGGACTCCGAGATCCCTCTCACAGTTACTACTATCGAGCAAGGTACCACCTATACTATACCTGTGCATTTGATTTTTCCTGCCTAAATGTAGAACCTTACTTTTTTCACCATTGAATTTCATTTTGTTAGATAGTGCCCAGTGTTCGAGTCTGTCCAGATCCTTCTGTATCTTAAGCCTATCTTCTGGAGTATTGGCTATTCCTGCCAGCTTGGTGTCATCTGCAAATTTTATGAGTTCCCCATCTATCCCCTCATCCAAATCGTTGATGAAGATATTGAAGAGCACTGGGCCCAGAACAGTGCCCTGGGGCACCCCAAGACACACTTCCTTCGATGTAGATGCAGTTCCATTGAGGACCACACACTGAGTACGGCCTGTCAGCCAGCTACGAATCCATCTGGTGGTGATGCTATCTAACCCACATTTTTCTATCTTATCAAGTAGTAGGTTGTGATCTACTTTATCAAATGCCTTACTGAAGTGCAAGTAAATTATATCTACAGCATTCCTCTGGTCCACTAATTTTGTCACTTGGTCAAAGAATGCAATAAGATTTGTCTGGCATGATCTGTTTTTGACAAACCTATGTTGACTTTTAATGATTACTTTGTTTGAATCAAGGTGTTCGCTGATTTGTTGTTTGATTATCTTTTCCAGAATCTTCCCAGGTATTGAGGTCAGGCTGATAGGTCTGTAGTTTCCTGGATCTATTTTTTTCCCTTTTTTGAAGATGGGAACTACATCAGCTCTCTTCCAGTCCTCTGGTAGTTCCCCAGTGCTCCAGGATCTATGAAAAATATAGTTCAGTGGTTCTGAGATCACGTCTGCCAGTTCCTTGAGAACTTTGGGATGTAATCCATCTGGCCCTGGTGATTTGAACTCGTCTAGGCTGGACAGGTGTTCACTTACCATTTTTTTGCCTATCTTAACTTGCGTTTCTATTCTTTTTTTTATGGCACTGGTTTTGGTAGGTTGGACTGTTTTTTCCCTTTGTGTAAAGACAGATGCAAAAAACGAGTTAAATAGTTCTGCTTTCTCCCTATTGCTTGTCACTGTCAAAGCTCGTCCTGCAGCAAGCAGGGCAGAGTGCCGAACACAGGAACGAGAGACCTCCGCTGCGATCTGCAAGCACTTTATTCTCCAAGGCAACAGCCGCAACAAGAAACAAAGCCAGCGTTGGCCGCTACCTGCAGCCAACGCTGTTATATACACACCCAAAACACCCACCCAGACTCCACCCAAACACGTCCACACCCTCCCATTCCCTATAACTTTCCCACCCCTCCCCTACAAGTCCCTTCGCCCGTCGCCCAACCAGGTAAGCCTCCTCCCGCGCGCTGCCGCCACCGTGCTCCACCCCCTCACCACCTCCCTGCCGCGCCCAACTCCGAAACCCCCTGTGGTCGTTCACGCCCGAGGCTCCCAGCCACCCAGGCACCGCGGCGGGAAGGGACCTGTCCCCCAACGGATCCGCCGGCTCCCAGGCCATACAGCCCTGCGCCCGACTGTCCAGTGCCCCGGCCTGCCTTGCCAAACGCAGTCCCGGTAGCCAAAGCCGGGGAAGGGCCGGCATCGTGCTGCGGGCTCCCGAAACGGCAGTCCCGCCACCAGCCGTAGCTCTTGTACCCTTCCAGGCCGCCGTGAGTGGGCCCGAGCCTCCGCCGGTCAGCTGTGGCGCGGAAGAAGACAACCGAAGCGGCGGCGCGGCCTCCTGGGCCTTCCGGGCCGCCGACACGCCGCCAGGCGAGGACAGCTGCTGTGCGGTGGTGGAGGAAGACGGCCGAAGCGGCGGCGCGGCCTCAGGAGCCTCGCGGACTGCTGGGGAGGCAGGCAAGTCCGGCGGGTGGCAGGCGGGGGTTGCTGGGGGGGTGGAGGGGCCCCCCCTCGAGTGTCGGGCTCCCGAGGCCCGACATGCTGCCCCCTCTACCAGGGGCCCACCTGGAATGCAAGGAGAGAGGGGTGAGTGCTCCGTTATGTGACCTGCAGTCTCCCCCTGGGTCCCTCCCGGCTTCCCTGGATGTTTTCGGTGGAACGCGCGGAGAAGGCGTGGTGCACACACATCCCCATCCCGCACCCAGGTGGCCTCCTCCATGGGGTATCCCTTCCAGAGCACCAAGTATTGCACCCGCCCCCTCCGTTTTCGGGAGTCCAGGATCTCTTGTACCTCATAGTGGTCGCCGTGTACAGGCCCTGGGCCGCCCTCCCCCACCGCCGCAGAGGCAGTTGTAGCAGGCTTCAGCAGGCTACTGTGGAAGACGGGGTGTATCTTCCCAAGGAGGGGGGGTAGCCGAAGCCTGACGGTGACAGGGTTTACCACCTGTATAACCCGGAACGGCCCGAGATACTTGGGCCCTAACTTCTTACAGGGCACCTGTAACCGCAGGTACTCCGTGGAGAGGTATACAAGATCACCTACTTTAGGGAGTGCAAATGGTCGTCTCTTTCTGTCTGCCTGCTCTTTGTATGTCCCTGCAGCCCGCTCTAACGCCTTCTTTGCCATCCCCCATACTTCCTCCAACCGGTGCATCCACTCCCCGGGTGTGCAGGATGCAGGGGCACCCTGGTCACAACCTGCGATGGGGACGAATTCATAACCCGAGACTACTTTAAAGGGGGAGAACCCAGTGCTGCTATGCACCGCGTTGTTGTAGGTTACTTCCGCAAAGGCTAGCAGATCCACCCATGCAGACTGCTGGTATGAGACGTAGCAACGCAGGTATCGCTCCACTGCCGCGTTCGCACGTTCCGCAGCCCCATTTGTGCTTGGGTGGTACGCCGAGCTCAGGCCCTGTGTTGCTCCGATGTAACGCACGAAGTCCTTCCAGAACCGGGCCGTGAACTGCACCCCTCGGTCCGAGATGATACGTCGTGGCACCCCGTGGAGACGGTAAATGTGTTGGACAAACAGCCAGGCCAACCGACGGGCCGAAGGCAACCCCTTGCAGGGGATAAAATGGGCCTGTTTCGAGAATAAGTCTACTACTGTCCACAAAACGTTGTACCCCTTGCTTTCCGGTAGTTCGACCACAAAGTCCATGGCAATGTCCTGCCAAGGCCGTATGGGGTCCGCCACCTGTTGCAGAAGGCCTGCCGGTTTGTGGGTGGAGGGCTTGGTGGTCGCGCAAACGCGGCATCTCTGCACGTAGCTCTCGATGTCTCGCCTCATGGTTGGCCACCAGAACTGGCGGCGAGCCAAATGTAGGGTTTTTACGAATCCGTAATGGCCTGCCTGCCTGGCGTCATGGCACTGATAGAGCGCTCGATCCCGTACCGCCGCAGGCACATACAGTCTGACCCCGTGCCAAGCTAAGCCATCCCGCAACGTGAGTGTACCGGGGTGCGCCTGCATCCACTCATCAGTTGCCAGTGCCCCCTCGCAGGCCTGCAGGAAGTTGTCTGTTAAGGCGTTGGCCTTGTGCTCCGCCCCCTCCACCGGGCGGGGTGGCGGTACCAATGCCTGCACCACCTCCTCTTTCCGGCAATCATATTGAGCTAGCCGTGACAAGGCGTCTGCCAGGAAGTTCCTACCCCCGGGCACATACTTGAGCCGGAACCGGAAGCGCCGAAAGTACTGGGCCCACCGCACGTGCTTCGGGGACAGCCGGCGAGGCGTTTGTAAGGCTTCCAGATTTTTATGGTCCGTCCATACCTCGAACTCTTGGCTAGCCCCTTCAAGCAGATGTCTCCACGTCCCCAAGGCCCAGTGGACCGCGAAAGCCTCTTTCTCCCAGATAGCCCAAGCCCTCTCCGCAGTGGTCAGTTTCTTGGAAGCATAAGCACAGGGCCGCAGCTCCCCCGTCGCATGCCGCTGCAGTAGGACAGCTCCAACAGCCACGTCACTCGCATCGGCCTGCACTACGTAGGGCAGGTCAGGGTTCGGGTGTCGTAGGACGGGCTCCTTAGCAAATTGTGCCTTGAGCATCTCAAAAGCCTGCTGGCACGCTGTGGTCCACGCCAGCTTTTGCCCTGGCCGCGGGGGTGTTGCTGAGTGCTTTGTCCGCAGCAAATCTGTGAGCGGCAAGGCGATGGAAGCTAAGTTTGGGATGAACTGGCGGTAAAAATTAGCGAAACCCAGGAAACTCTGCAACTGTTTCCGGGTTCGTGGGGCCTGCCATTGTTGGATGGCTTCCACCTTCCCTGGGTCCATCTCCACCCCGTTTGAGGACACCCGATATCCCAAATAGTCCAGCCGGGACTTGTGAAACTCACATTTAGAGAGTTTCACATATAATTGGGCGTCCCTCAGTTTGGTTAGTACACACCGAACCAGGGCGACATGCTCCTCCAGCGTTGACGTGTATATGAGGATGTCATCAAGGTAGACCAGGACCCCCCGGTACAAATGTTCATGCAGGACTTGGTTAATCAATTGCATGAAGACCGCGGGGGCTCCCTGCAGACCAAACGGCATTACCCTGAACTGGAAACTCCCCAACGGGCAATTGAAAGCCGTCTTCCATTCGTCGCCGGCTTTGATCCGGACACGGTAGTACGCCTCCCTGAGGTCTAATTTGGTGAACACCCGGCCCGTAGCCAAATGGGCCAAAAGGTCCTTCACCAGAGGGAGGGGGTACAAGTGGTCCACACACACCGCGTTAACCCCCCGGTAATCCACGCACAGTCTTAGGGTCCCGTCCTTCTTCTCCCTGAATAGGACAGGGGCCGCCATCTTGGACCGGGCAGGATGGATGAACCCCCTCCGCAGGTTCTTATCTATGTATTGTCGAAGCTCCTGCATCTCCCGGGGTGCCATTGCGTACATGCGGGGTTTCGGCAGTTTCGCCCCTGGCTCCAGTTCAATGGCACAGTCTGTGGGGCGGTGGGGCGGCAGGGCATCACACTCTTTCTCGTCGAAGAAGTCTGCTAGATCGCCGTACTCCCGTGGCACCTGTATCTCACGCCCAGCTCCCACCCCCGCGGCCCTTTCAGGCCCACCGACCCCCTTGGGACCCATGAAGGTATGCTTTGCAGGGGGCTGGGGCCCCGTCCCTAGACGAAGGTGTCGGCACCCCCCCTCCCACCAGACCGTGGGACCCCATCTGTCCAACCATGTGAGTCCCAGGATGACCGCCTCCGTCATGGACGGCACCACGACAAACCGTAGGGTCTCCCAGTGTGTACCTAACTCTATCCTCACCGGTGCCGTCACATGCGTGATGGGTGCCCCGCCCAGAAGGGACCCGTCCACCTGCTGGAACCGGAGAGGTTTGGGGAGCCGCTGAAGGGGGATGCCAGCCTCCCTTGCCGTTACCAGGCTGATAAGGCAGCACGTGCTACCTGTATCGATCAAAGCTTTACATTCCCTCCTTTCGCCTGTTTGTGGGCTTATCAACGTCACAGGCAACACAAAAGGGCACACTGGAGCACTTACCATCGGGTCCTCCTCGTACTCATGGTCCTCAGACCCGTCGGATGTATCGGTCCGCCCATCCGCCGGCCCCTCTGGGCGCGTCGGGGTTGACGTTCGGGGTGTCTTGTCGGCCACCTGGTACGCCGTTCTGGAGCGCTCTGCGGTTCTCCTGGGAGTTGGGACCCGTGCCACCGGAGGGTTGGGCCCTGGCCGGGGCGGTGGTAATGGGCAGTCCACTGCCCGGTGGCCCGGTTGGTCACATCGGAAGCAGCGAAACGTTGGACGGGGCGCCGGTAGGGGGGCGGGTTGTGACACCACCGGCCCGGGCTTCCGGCCCTCGGCTTCCGGCTCTCCCGCGGCCCTCCATGCTCCAGGGCCCGCTTCAGGCCTGCCCCGGGTGTCCTGCAAACCAATATCTAGCTCCACCGCCACCCTGAACCAGTCCTGAAGCCATGCCGGGACCCCCCTCACCACACATGCCTGCCGGAGAGCTCCATCAAGGCCGGCCCGAAAGTGGTGCACCAGCAAGCGCTCAGGCCACGAGCGCAACCTGCCCGCAACCCTGCGGAACTCGTGCACGTACTCCTCCGCTGGCCGTCCTCGCTGCCTGATGGTTAGGACCTCGGCTTCCGCACGGTGCATACGGGAAACATCTTCGAACTGGACGCGCAGGGCATCCAGGAATAGCCCAACGTCGCCGAGTTCACGGGCGTGGTCACTGTAAAGATCCGCTGCCCAGGTCGCAGCCTCTCCCTGAAGGCATGCGGTGACCGCCACCACCATCGCCCACTGTGATGTGTAGGCCTGGGCATACCCGTCCAGATGGTTAATCACCTGACCCAGGAACATAGCCAGGCGGTCGGGGTGGCCATCGTAGGTTGCGGTGAGCGGTGGGGGTCCCCATACCACACCCGGACCCCAATACCCAACAGATGAAGGGGCTTGGGCCTGGGACGCCCCCGCCAACCTGGGTGCCGGACGTCCAGGGGCCCGGTCAGGTGTTGGCCACACTTCTCGCCCCCCTTGTGCTCGTGTGGATGAGGGCCGAACGCCACCCTCCCCGGGCACCTTGAACTTCGGGCTGGCCAGTCGGAAACGAGACGTTGCTGGCTGACTGGGTGCCCCCCCAAGAGACCACTGGCCTGTGTCTCCTTCAGGGCCCATGGCCGCCCAGGAACCGCTGTCACGTGCCCCGACCTCTCCGAACCTATCCCGTAGCACGTCCATAGTCCGGCTACCCGGGGCGGTTGAATAGCTCCATTCCTCGCCGTCGTCATCGGTCAGCCGGCGCTCCCTCCAACCCAGTGGAGCCCCACTGGGCCGGCCCGTTCGCCCTTGCTCGTGTCCCGTGCGGCCCAGGACCGAGCTCAGCCACAACTCCCCCCCCAGGGTCTGGCTGCTAGCACCCTGGGACTCCACCGCGGGGTCTGCTGGTGGTGCTTCCCGCACCTTAGGCCGCACAGCTGGCTGGGCGTCCTCCACTTCCCTCTCCTCGGGTGGTGTTGCCTCCGCCCCGGCCACGCCGGCCTCCTCCAATCCAGTCTCCAAGGCGGCTCCTTGCAAGCCCTCTGCCATGGCACTCAAAGTGAAACACAGCAGAAAGGCAGAAAGGCCCCAATGCTATGGAAAACGCTGGCTTTCTGTCAAAGCTCGTCCTGCAGCAAGCAGGGCAGAGTGCCGAACACAGGAACGAGAGACCTCCGCTGCGATCTGCAAGCACTTTATTCTCCAAGGCAACAGCCACAACAAGAAACAAAGCCAGCGTTGGCCACTACCTGCAGCCAACGCTGTTATATACACACCCAAAACACCCACCCAGACTCCACCCAAACACGTCCACACCCTCCCATTCCCTATAACTTTCCCACCCCTCCCCTACAAGTCCCTTCGCCCGTCGCCCAACCAGGTAAGCCTCCTCCCACGCGCTGCCGCCACCGTGCTCCACCCCCTCACCACCTCCCTGCCGCGCCCAACTCCGAAACCCCCTGTGGTCGTTCACGCCCGAGGCTCCCAGCCACCCAGGCACCGCGGCGAGAAGGGACCTGTCCCCCAACGGATCCGCCGGCTCCCAGGCCATACAGCCCTGCGCCCGACTGTCCAGTGCCCCGGCCTGCCTTGCCAAACGCAGTCCCGGTAGCCAAAGCCGGGGAAGGGCCGGTGTCGTGCTGCGGGCTCCCGAAACGGCAGTCCCGCCACCAGCCGTAG
Source organism: Vipera berus (assembly GCF_964194415.1). Classification (NCBI taxonomy): domain Eukaryota; kingdom Metazoa; phylum Chordata; class Lepidosauria; order Squamata; family Viperidae; genus Vipera; species Vipera berus. Next base: position 45,475,307 of record NC_138210.1, read on the forward strand.
CTCTTGTACCCTCCCAGGCCGCCGTGAGTGGGCCCGAGCCTCCGCCGAAGCGGCGGCGCGGCCTCCTGGGCCTTCCGGGCCGCCGACGTGCCGCCAGGCGAAGACAGCTGCTGTGCCGCGGAGGAAGACGTCCAAAGCGGCGGCGCGGCCTCCGGAGCCTTCCGGGCCGCCGACGCGCCGCCAGGCGAGGACAGCTGCTGTGCGGTGGTGGAGGAAGACGGCCGAAGCGGCGGCGCGGCCTCCGGAGCCTTCCGGGCCGCCGACGCGCCGCCAGGCGAGGACAGCTGCTGTGCGGTGGTGGAGGAAGACAGCCGAAGCGGCGGCGCGGCCTCAGGAGCCTTGCGGACTGCTGGGGAGACAGGCAAGTCCGGCGGGCGGCAGGCGGGGGTTGCTGGGGGGGTGGAGGGGCCCCCCCTCGAGTGTCGGGCTCCCGAGGCCCGACAGTCACCTTCTTGCCACTTTCCCCCACTAATGGACCAATCATTTCCTTAACTTTTTTCTTGTTTTTTATATGTTGAAAGAAGCATTTTTTGTTATTTTTGACTTTGGTCGTAAGCCTTAGTTCATTTTGAGCCTTAGCTTTCCTCACTTCATCTTTGCAGGCACGGGCTATTTGCTGATATTCTGACTTAGTTATGTGCCCCTCTTTCCAATTCTTATACTTGTCCTTTTTATCTTTCAATTTATCAGAGAGTTCTTTATGCAGCCATGCTGGTTTCTTTTGAGAGCTGTTATATTTCTTCTTTGTTGGTATTATGCTAGACTGGGCCTTTATTATCTCACTTTTCAAAATTTCCCAAGCTTCTTGAGTTGTTTTCCCCTTTAGGATTCTCATCCATGGAATTCTTCCCATGGTCTCTCTAAGTTTATTGAAATTAGCTCTTTTAAAGTCCAAGACTGTAGTTTGGCTGTGTTCTATTGCTTGTTCCTCCAGAATGTTGAATTCCAATATTGCATGATCACTTCCCCCCAAGTTTCCTGTGGCTTCGACACCTTCTATCATTTCATCTCTGTTTGTGAGAATTAAATCCAATATGGCTAATCCCCTAGTTCCCTTGTCTACTTTTTGGGAGAGAAAGCTGTCTGCTAGGTTTGACAGGAATCTGTTTGATCTTCCACTTGGTGCAGAGTTTGTCTCTTTTGGAGCACTTCATGCTTCCTTCCGCAGACGAGCTTTATGGGGATGCTGACTTCATTTTCCAGCAGGACCTGGCACCTGCCCACACTGCCAAAAGCACCAAAACCTGATTCAATGACCATGGGATTACTGTGCTTGATTGGCCAGCAAACTCACCTGACCTGAACCCCATAGAGAATCTATGGGGCATTGCCAAGAGAAAGATGAGAGACATGAGACCAAACAATGCAGAAGAGCTGAAGGCCGCAATTGAAGCATCCTGGTCTTCCATAACACCTCAGCAGTGCCACAGGCTGATAGCTTCCATGCCAAGCCGCATTGAGGCAGTAATTGCTGCAAAAGGGGCCCAAACCAAGTACTGAGTACATATGCATGCTTATACTTTTCAGAGGTCCGATATTGTTCTATGTACACTCCTTGTTTTATTGATTGCATGTAATATTCTAATTTTCTGAGATTGTGGATTTGGGGTTTTCATGAGCTGTACGCCATAATCATCACAATTATGAAAAATCACGGCTTGAACTATCTTGCTTTGCATGTAAGGAGTTTATCTCATATATTAGTTCCCCCTTTTAAGTTGCATTACTGAAATAAATGAACTTTTGCACGATATTCTAATTTTTCGAGTTTCACCTGTACTTTTAACAATGATCTGGGTTTTGAAGTTTCCTTCTGACAATTCCCCCATAGAGTTCACTATTGTATAAGCAACTCTACACTGTGGACAACTATCAATTAAACTTCAGAAGTTTGTCTGCAATGATCTTTCAGTTCTGTTTTGTAGTTTGGGGTGAATTCTAACCAAGTCTTCTAGAAGATCTTACCTTGACTTCAACCGTTCCAAATAATGTCAATTTCTTAGCAATATTTCACACTGAGAGAACTGCTAGCTGCAAGTGGTTAGAGATTTTTATAGCCTTCCCCTGCTTTCTTAGAATGAATTATCTCTATTTTCAAGCTCAGAAGATGCTAAGAAGAACAAATGATTGCTTGAAAAGGGACAGAACAACAATCACAACCTAAGAAGTCAGAAGTGTCAGAGTAAATTTTACCTGTATAATCATCTTCTCCTAGCTAATCATAGGCCTGTGTCAGTCACCTTTTGGGGCCTTATTAACAACTTTACAATCAAAGAAAAAGTAGAACTGAATCAGCGAGAAGGATGTTCAAACTTCTGCATCTGCCATATTCACTGCTTTTTGTATTTTGAATGTTTAAACAATTGCATATAAATACTAAGTACGTATTCAAATTTTTGGAAATATATATTTATGCCATATTTATTTTTTTATTAAACTTGTATGCTGCCCATCTTGCCTAGAGATGACTCTAGGCAGCTTATAGACATTCAATTAAAATGCACTATAAAACATTAAAATGAATAAAGATCACAAATTTAAAATTTAATTAAAAGTTTGTAAAAATATTAAGGTTGTGTCAGCTTCTGTTCATTAAGGGATTCATTCAAACAATTTGATCAAACATACAATTTGATCATATACATGTGTATTAAATTATTTACTATGTCTCTGATAAATTTATTTATAATGTTCCTATGCAAATTCATATTCAACTACTACTGTAGATTTTTTAAAGTGATTTAATTCTCTCCTATGGAAGTTTTTTTAAATACAGGGATCAGCAACCTGTGACTCCAGTCTGCATGCACTTCTGAATCCTTTTTCTTTGCCCCTCAAAGCTGTTCTGATCATGAATTCTGAGAGTTTAAAGCAATTTCTTGGCAGTTTGAGGTTGGGGAAAAATGTAATTCATGCCCTAGAGCAGTGTTTTTCAACCTTTTTTGGGCAAAGGCACACTTGTTTCATGAAAAAAATCACGAGGCACTCCACCATTAGAAAATGTTAAAAAATTTAACCGTTAATGGTTCCTGAAAATTTTACCGTTAATGGTTCCTGAAACCATAAAAGAAAATAATTCTTCTCACCAGTAATTTTCGAGCACTTCTGGGAGTTGAAGTCCATGAGTCATAAAAGAGCCAAGGTTGCCTACCCCTGCTTTAAGGCCAAGCAGAGGGAAGTTAAGAGAGGTTCCTTTTCGTTATAAACAGAAATACTGTATCTTCCCAAACAGCCCTGAGAACAAGGAAGCCCTAGTTTGCTAGCTAATCATTTTTTTAAAAAAAAAATCTAATGTAATCATTTATCATTATTATGGCGGCCTAAAGCTTTATTAGCGCTTGCGGGCGCTAATGTCATCCCGAAGCCCATCCGCCTTTCTCGGCCAGAAAAAAGTCAGCCTGGGGAAACGGAGACCATCTCCCCCTTTCCCCCCCACCACTTTCTCCCGCCCTTTTCTTCAGCGCTGAATGGGAAAGGAGGTCGATGACGTCTTCCGCCACCAGGGAAGGATTCGAGCAGAGTTCGGAGAAGCCTCGAACGATCCCACCGCCTCGCCCGATCCGTCGCGGCCGTCCTCCAGGGGGTGTTGTGGTAGTGAGCAACGGTGCCCCCTCCCCTTTTCTCCCCGGGAGCTCGAGAGAGAGTTGGGCAGAGAGGAAGGTGGCTGCAAGGTGAGAGACGCAAACAACTTTTTTTTTTTGCTTCCAGCGAGTTGCGGGCACCCGGCCCCGCCGTCCGCGGGACTTGTAACTTGAGCCTGCAAAACTGACTGGAGCGCGGCACTGCGAGGCGAGAGGGAGCTGAAAGCTGCCTGGGCAGCGGAGAGACCGAACTGAAAAGCCCGCTCGGGGAGGCAACGGCGGTGGCGGGGAGTGGGGTGCTTCCTTTCCCCGGGTCCTAGGCTCACCCCAACGCTGGGCAAGCCGGCAATGGGTAGGAGAGAAAGCTCGTGAACCTCGGGCGAACTTTTCCCCTCCAACGTGCAGGGCAGGCGGAGCGGGGCAGGCGGATGGAGGATGCGCTCTGCCCGGCGAGCTGTCTAAGAAGAAGGAGGCGGCGGTGAAGGCGGCGGCGGCGGTGAGGGAAGCACTGGGGAGGACGATGATGAAGCAGCAGCAGCAGCAGCTGCAACTGCAACTGCCGGCCTTGCCGCCTCCGAAGCACTACGGTGCGGGCTGTCCGGAGCCCCGGCCTCATGTGGCCCCGGCTTCTTCGGGCGGACATTTTTTTAAAAAATCTTTCGCATTTTTCCCACGGCACACCAGGCAACATCTCGCGGCACACTAGTGTGCCGCGGAACAGTGGTTGAAAAACACTGCCCTAGAGTACATCACAATTTTAAAAAAACAAATAATCTCCTCAGAACTCTTTCATAAGGAGATTTGTCATATGTGATGTGACTTCACCCACTTTGTGACTGTTGGAATTAAAAAAAAAGTTAAGTGAGGCCCTTGGTCAGCTCAACATTGCCAGACTCTATTCTAACAATACCAACAAGCTTAAAAAAACTTTGCAATAGTTTTTGAAGTAATGTGACCAAAGCAATTTACAAACTGAATTTTCCTTAATAAATAACTTCACATTTAGATTTATATTAGCTACATAGACTGTCAATAGACTGTCAAAAAGAGCATATGAAAATGATAAAGACATCATGAAAAACAAAAATAAAGAGTGATAAGCTATTAGAGGAGAACAGCAATTTTGAGATTAATCTATCAAATTACTTTGCTCTATTGCAAGATTTGGAAGAGATGAACATTACAGACCAAAATGAACAAATAGTCAAAAACATCCTTGAATCTACTACATCTATAGCACCACTGGAAAAGAACTTTGTATAGTCAAAAATCTCTGATGAAACTATTGATTTAATGAAAAAACAATGGACAATGAAGAATATTGGAAGTTTCACTAATAAACTGGAGTACATTGAACTTTGCAAGATCATAAGAAAATGTATCAAAGAAATGCATCCGTTTAATGTGAAGCTTGTGAAAAAGGCAATTGAAGAAAACAAAGGGATTAACAGAGCAAAATGCAAGCTTATAAACATAAGAAAGAAGGTTTTTGCATTAAAATGTGAAGATGGCTCTGTGTATAGAACAAGACAGGAAATGTTAGAAATAATTGGAAAATTCTATTCAGAGCTATACAAAGATCAAGATCACTCAAAAGTAACAACACCCATGAAAGAGGAAATGCCAGATATCCTAGTGGATGAAGTATCACATGCCATAAAATCAATGAAAAATGGCAAAGCTTCAGGAAATGACTGTGTTACAGTTGAAATGCTGAAAGCTGGTAGTCACAGTTTACTCAAGATACTAGCAAAATTATACTCGAGATGCCTCAGAAAAGAAAAAAATACCCAATGCATGGAAAAATGCTGAAGTGATTCTTATACACAAGAAAGGGGGCCAATATGATTTAAAGAACTATCACCCAATAAGCCTTCTTTCAGTCATCTACAAGGTTTTCACCAAGATAATAGCAAAAAGAATATTGAGAACATTAAATGATGCACAGCCAAAGGATGAGGCAGGGTTCAGAAGTGGCTACAGCACAATGGATCACATCCAGGTTGTTCAGCAAATCATTGAAAGGCACAACGAGTACATCATGCCTCTGTGCATGGCTTTCATTGACAACAAAAAGGCGTTTGACTCAGTATTCCAGCAAGCAATAATTAATGCATTGTTCATCCAAGGTGTAGACACTGCTTACATAAACTTACTACAATCAATATATGAAAAAACAATGGCGACAATTTGCCTTAATGGTCTTAAAGTGGAAATCAACAGAGAACGAAGTGTATGACAAGGTGATACAATATCACCTATCCTTTTCTCAGCCTGCCTTGAAGAAGTATTTTGCAAACTAGACTGGGCAAAAGATGGAATAAAAATCAATGGCACCTATTTAAATCACTTAAGATTTGCAGATGATGTTGTTATCTTCTCACAAGACCCAGAAGAGCTACAAAGACACATACAAGAGCTACACAAAGCAGGAGAACCATTTGGCTGAAAAATAAACCTGAAAAAGAGCCAGGTTATGTTTAATAAATTCACCAAAGAAAGAAACATTTTCTTATCTGGAGAAGAACTAGACATAGTAGACCACTACATATACCTCAGCCAATGGATCTCAATGGAAATTGAATAGCATGTTAAATGTGGCTGGCAGGCATTCAACAAGCTAAGTGTAATTTTCAAGGGGTCTACAGTATAACGACTCACTGCAGCCAAGTAGGCATGACTGGGTAGTTATGGCCATCTGAGTGCCGCCAGGAGGACATGGGTGAGTGGGCATGGCCAGGTCGACGCGAAGGATTAGGTGCAGCCCACTCGGGGTGGATGACTTGGGGCAGCTGACTAGAAGTGGGTGGGTAGGCATGGCCAAGTGGATGCAACCATGTTAGTGTGGCTGGCTAGGGGGCCCCAGGTGGGCATAGAACAAGTCACCGTGGGCAACTGGATGTGGAGCCAACTCGGCACCCAGCCAAAACAAAAATCACCCAGAGATGTGCTGGCAAACAGGAAGCAGGGAAGTGGCAAAATTTGAAAGGCAAAGGGTGGATTCCACCCCCCCCCTTTTAGAGAAACGCTCCTTTTTTCTTGCTGCTTCCTGAGCAGAGATTTCTCTACTATGTTTGGGGGTTGGTTCAGAACATGGAGCACGTGAGGATGATCAGTACTGGATGTAACTTCTACATTTCTTTAGAGTTATAAATCCAGAAATCTCACTGAATCAAGGAAGGGATTCATCACTCCCCATTTGGTGAAATCCACAGAAATTGGGAAGGGGAAGGTGGAAATGGAGAAGGAGGAGATAAACAGAAGGAGGGGAGGGTAGATATTTTATATTTTCAGTAGTTTGACATAGATTTTGCTGTGAGTCTTCCCCCTCCCCCCAAAAAACAAAAAAACCCACAACCCCTAACAATTTGATTTTGGATACCATCGTCCATCTCTACGTTCTAGTATTATTTTTGGAATATGAGGCAAACTAGTTTTACAGTTATATACTATGTGTTATTCTTTATCTGGGTACTAAATTTTTAGATTATCACAGTGCATTTAATAAAAGGCAATTTTTTTTCCTGGTTCTTATTTCAGCCGTTTATTTCTCTTGCCCTGCTTCCACAGGTAGTGTTGGGAAAGTCACAGTGCCTAGGAGATGTACCAGTTTCTTCTGATTTCCTGACTTTATTGGTGTATGTCTTCCTATGCACATCATTCCTTTGGACCTATCAGGCAAGAGATACTTATCTGACCATCCTGCCAAAATTACAAGCAAGAGTAGCATAAGAACATAAATCATAAGAATATAAAAAAAACAGTGATAGCCCAAGCCTTGTCCTATCCTGCATTCTAAGAGACTGGACAGTCACTTATCTTAAATGGTATAGGGTCTCCTGCTGGAGCAGGGGGTTGGACCAGAACAGGGCTTTTCAACTTTTTCACCCATTGGGGGGGTTGGGGAGAGGGGAGGGGGAGGGGGGTTTGTATTCAAAAATGTACTGTAAAACTTTTCAATAAAAAAAGGATATGGCAACATCTGAGTACCACCAGTTGCCTAGCAAGGTGTCAAAAACTTGATGACCAAAAAAAGGAAAAAAGTGATGAAGTACAGGTAGTCCTCGACTTACAACAGTTCACTTAGTGACTGTTTGAGGTTACAATGGCACTGAAAAAAGTGCCCCCCAATCCACAGCCGAGCAAGACACCTGCCTGCCTGCCTGCCTGGCAGCGCTCTTCCTCCTGTCCGAGGTTTTCATTGTTGTGAGCATTTCTGTTGAGGATTGGCAGCGGGGGTGGAGTGGGGGTGTTTGGTTTTTATTCTCCTCCCCCCCCTCTGCTGGGTGGTTGCAGCAGGTTTTGGTCACTTCACATGACCCTGGGACACTGTGACCGTCATAAATATGAATCAATTGCCAAGCAACTGTATGCAAATCACAAGATCCTGGAGATGCTGCAACATTCCAGCTGATCGGTGCTTCTTCTGGGCTCAGCAGAAGCGTCAGGATCAGAGCCAAGCTCCAGCTGGAGCCTGGAGCTGATCCTAGCGCTTCCACTGAGCCCTGACAGCCCTGCAGCTCCAGCCATCTCTCGCTCAGGCTTGTGTGGTGCTACCACCAGTTCAGCTCATTCCCCTCCCCCGCTACCACTTTTCTAGGATGGTCGTGTACCACCTGCTAGGTGCTAATGTACCACAGGTGGTACCCGTACCACTGGTTGAAAAGCCCTGGACTAGAAGACCTCCAAGGTCCCTTCCAGCTCTATTCTGATTGATTGATAAAGTGAGAACTTGGTATCTATGAGAAGGCTAGATGGCTGAATGTTTAACCATCCTTACTAACAAATATAGATAAATAAAAGCTATCTTATGTGAAGTTGGCTAGTTCCTTTTATGGCTGTTTGCTGATGGGATTTGCCACATTTTTGTTACCAGATTTCATTGTCTAACCATGCACAGTATGTGAAGAGGTACTTGCTTATGAGGGTTTTTTGGGTGGGCAGGGGAAGAAAGAATCTACCTTAATTCTTTTTAATCATATGAACTCAATTCCAGAAATAGTAAAGAGTTATCTATCAGCTGTCTCCTACATACTTGCCTAACTGAAAATGACAGAAACTTGGAGGCCTTCAGTTTAGAAAAATGGCAAACAATGGGAATATAAAAATGTATGGTTGCTTCAGCTTCTCGGTCATTTTTGCTGTCCTTTAAAAAGTTTCAGTATATAGGCAATATTATTTATCAGGTGTTGGCCATTGGAGCATGACCTAGCACCCCAATGTCAAATCTGAAAGTAACAGTTTTGGGGGGGTATATCTTAAGTTTCTTAAAATTCACTACTGGGAATTTTGTGGAAGATTAGAATATATGCTTTCAGTGAGAAAGCACAGAAACCTGTGCCTGGCAATGGGTCATTTACGTACAAGGATGTAGGCCTCATTTTCTGCAGTTGTTAGACTTGCCCTGTATGCATTTTTTCTCATCCCTGGTGAGAGGCAAACCCAGTGTCTTGCAACCTTGGCCATTTTAAGATGTGTGACCTGCAACACCCAGAATTCTGACTGAGGAATTCTGACAGTGGTCATCAGCACATCTTAAAGGGGGCAAGGTTGAGAAACACAGGAATAAACATCCAACTACTACACTGGCTCAGCAACTTGGAAAACAGAATGTTCCAGGACCAGATACTGTAATGTTTACAGTACTGTAGTAATTGAAATGCACTACTCAAATGGATCAAGGCAAAAATCTATCCATTTCTGCTATTGTCCTGCTGTACGTGCACCTGCCATAAATACTAAATACAAAAGGAAGAAAGTATGCATATTAAAAAAATCTGGGCAATGGATCCAGCTCCATTCTCTCGGCTTTCACAGTGCTCAGGCATACACACACACACACACACACACACACACACAAACTTAAGTTATTGGACAGTATATAAATATGGTATACTAACTACATTTATCAAAAGAGATCATCCTCACTACCAGAAGGAATCTGGATGTTCACATTGAGAAAAGACTTACATGCCTGTAAAATAGCTACAACCACCACCACCACCACCCCTGCCAAAGATTCTATTGTGCAACCAGGTAAAATGCTCTTCTATAGTATTTAATATGTACAGCTACATAGTACTTTGGATTGAGTTACAAAGTAGTGCTCTGAAGAATGTTAAACATGGAAATATAATACCTATAGGCAACTCTTCAAAATAGCCATGTGTTCTGGTTGCATATGGCAGTCTCAAAAAGTAGCCATCATAAATACTGGATTCTGGATTTTGATAATGTGATGACATGGATGCTGCAATGGTCATAACTGTGAAAAATGTAGTGTCGTTTGTTTTATGTAGTGAGTTGCTTCGACAGGCAAGGAACGACACAGCGTCATAGCATAGCTTTATTGTAACAGAAAGAGAACTGGCCGAACGACAGGTAATGGCCGGTACTTATACCCTTAAGCCCTCAGGTGTTCACCCAATTACCTGCCTGGAATCTCCCGCCCAAATACGAATGTTCCTGCCAAAATGGTTGGGACTAACCGTCAGGGTCCCCAGAGGGCTAGCCTTGGCTTGGCAGGAAATACTCACTTAGCTTCTCCACAATAGGCGGGGGTCCAGTGGCTTAGCATATTTACAATGCAGTACATAACACCCCTCCCCCCCTTTGATGGCCATCACCCTCAGTCTGTTCAGCACTCATAGTCCTTGAGGTAGACTGGGGGACCTCACATCCTGGTGGACCAGTGCAACGTCTGTGATGCATCCGTCTCGGGGGGTATGATCCTGTTCCAGTCTAATGTCCGTTCACGTTGCCCGCAGCTGCCAGTGACTCTCCCAGCCTTCATGCCTCCATCTCGCTGGAGGCGGCTGCGGTAGACCGGCACAGACTTGGGTAAACATCGTCACCCTGCGTGTCTGAGGAAATATCTGGTACTTCCTTGGAGTCCACCCCCTGCGCGGTCTCTATTTGCTGACGCTGTAACTGGTCAATGTGGCATCTAATCATGTGCTCATCACCTAACATGACCTTGTACAACAAGGGCCCCTTTATCTTGGTCACCCTGGCCACCACCCAAAGCACCCTGCCCCCATAGTTCCTGGCCAAGACAAAGTCACCTAGCTGCAAGTTTCTGGGTGGCTTGGGTTGAGCCATCTCTGCCGCTACTCTATCTGGATGAAGTCAGTTGAGCTTCGTCATGAGCTGGCAACCCCATCTCAGCTCCACTGGACTGCAACCCATCGCGGTGCAGGGGGTTGTGTCTTGGCACAGTAGGAAGTTCGCCAGGCGCTGATTCCAGTCCCCCGTGGTTATCCGCTTGAGCGACTCCTTTGTCATCCTGACCATCTGTTCTGCCTGGCCGTTGGAAGTGGGGTGGAATGGAGTGGATGTTGCTGGATCATGTTGGCATTTAGGAAAGCCTGAAACTCTCCTGCTGTGAATTGTGCCCTGTTGTCAGACACAATCACATCTGGCAGACCATGCGTTGCGAACAGTCGGCGCAACTCATGGATGACTCTGGTCATTGTCATCGATGAGACTGGTACCACTTCCAGCCACTTTGAGTAGCTGTCCACTACGATGAGGAATACCTGACCTTGGAACGGGCCCGCTAAGTCAATGTGCACGTGAGACCATGGGGTATGTGTGGTCTCCCAGCGATGCACTGGTGCATGTGACATCTCTGGTCGGGTTTCTTGGCATGCCTGGCAACTCCTAACTCGGTCCTCAATGTTCTTGTCCAGGCCTGGCCACCACAAGTAGCTCCTGGCTAACACCTTCATCCTCACGATTCCAGGGTGCCTTTTGTGTAAGGAATCCAGTACCCTGGAGTGCAGGCTGGGTGGAACAATGACCCTGCTCCCCCACAGCATGCAACCCTTCTGGGCTGAAAGTTTGTCTTTCCTGCACGTGTAGTGCTGGAACTCAGGGCCTGGCCAGGTTTCTGGCCATCCCTTCAACACCCAGTTGAGAACGCAACTGAGTGTTCTGTCAGTGGCGGTGTCAGCTGCTACATCCCCTGCATGTAACGGGGTTTCTGGTAAGTCCTGGATTGCCAGGATACGCAATGCCAGAGCTGGGTCTGGATCCGTCTGTGGTAGGGGCAGTCAGCTGAGTGCATCGGTTTGACCATCGCAGCATCCGCAGGGACAGGATCTGTGGAGTCTGCTTGTCAGGTGTGAAAAGACCAAGCAGCGGTTTGTAATCTGTGTAACTGGTGAAGGGTCGCCCATATAAGAAGTCATGGAACTTCTTAATACCTGCAACAATGGCGAGAGATTCTTTGTCGATTTTTGCGTAGTTCCTCTCAGCCGATGATAAGGTTCTGGAATAGTATGCAATGGGGGCCTCATGACCATCTGACGTCTGATGGTTTAGCACTGCCCCGATGCCATATGGCGAAGCGTCGTAGGCTAACGTTACTGGCAGCTTCTTGTTGACGTGGGCCAGCATGGAGCTGGAGGATAGCAGTGACTTAACCGCTTTAAATGCCCTATCATGGGTCCTCGACCAGACCCAGGGTGCCTTTTTGTCCAATAGGTGGTGAAGTGGTTCTGCCAACGCAGCCTTGTGTGGCAAGAACGAATGGTAGAAATTCAGCAAGCCCAGGAATACTTGCAGTTCCCCCTTGGATTTGGGTCTGGGGGTTTGTTGAATCGCCTTCAGCTTTGCCTCTGATGGGTGGATTCCGGCACCATCTATCCAGAATCCCAGGAACTCTGTGGATTCCACACTGATTTGGCACTTGTCCTTTTTTAGCCTTAAGCCTGCCTCACGGAGACGTTGAAGAACAGCCCTAAGCTGTTCTGCCAGGACCGCCGCTGATTCTCCTGTGATCAGGACATCGTCAAAGTATGGGCAGACGCCGGGTATGTTTTTAAGTGTCCATTCCATGATGCTCTGGAAAAACCCGGGGGCTATGCTTACCCCAAACTGCAGGCGGCGCACCTGGAACGCCCCTCTGTGTGTGACTATGGTTTGTGCCTTGGTGGTAGCGTTATCAACTGGCAGCTGTTGGTATGCCTGGGTGAGGTCTAGCTTTGCAAAGATTTGACCTCCTTGCAGTGAGTATATGGCTTACCACCAGGACTGGGTAAGCATGCTGTTACAGTGCCTTGCTTATGGTGCATTTATAATCTGCAAATATGTGCACGTCCCCATTGGGCTTGACTGGGGTCACTATTGGAGTCTCCCACTGGTTGCTGTCCACAGGCTGGAGGACTCCTTGCTGCACTAGCTTGTCGAGTTCCGCGTCTATCTTCGGCTTCAATGCGAAGGGAACTCTGCGTGGTTTTAGTCGGATGGGCGTTACCATCTGGTCAAGATTGAGGGAAATGGGTGCCCCCTTGTACTGCCCCAGCTCCAAACTGAATACGTCAGCATATTGCTGGCATACTCTGTCTAGCTCATCTATTTGGGTTCGATGGATGCCGGTCACGCTGATGCCCAGGGCATCTAACCAGTCCAGCCCCATGAGGCTGGTGCATTTTCCCTCCACAAGCACTATGCTGAGGAGACCCTCAAATCCCTTGAATTGCACGCTGATGATGGCCTCCCCTCTTATGGGGACACAACAGTGCTGAAAGTCCGTTAACACCAAACTGGATGTTTTAAGTGGGACTTGCCATCTGCTTTGCTTGCGGATGTGGTCAAAGGTTTTGGAGGAGAAAATGGACAGTGCTGATCCAGTATCTAGCTCCATGGGGCATGGGACACCTTGCAGCCTTGGCTGTAATCTGATTTATTGCTTGAGGGTGCATTTACCGTATTTTCCGGCGTATAAGACGACTGGGCGTATAAGACGACCCCCTACATTTCCTGTTAAATTATAGGGTTTGGGGTATACTCGCCGTATAAGACTACCCCTCTTCCAACGCACACCAAATAAAAATTAAAAAACATCAGATTTGATTTTAATATGGTAATTTTAATTCAAATGCTTATGACATGCAGGTACTTAGTAGGAAAACTGTCACTTATAAACATAAGGCTGTTTGTCATCAAACATGTAAACATAAAACAGTGCAAGTGGAATAATAATAATAATAATAATAATAATAATAATAATAATAATAATAATAATAATAATAATAATAAGTTGGAAGGGACCTTGGAGGTCATCTAGTCCAACCCCCTGCTAAGGCAGGAAACCCTATACCATTTCAGACAAATGGCTGTCCAGTCTCTTCTTAAAAACTTCCAGTGTTGGAGCATTCACCACTTCTGGAGGCAGGTTGTTCCACAGGTTAATTGTTCTAACTGTCAGGAAGTTTCTCCTTAGTTCTAGGTTGCTTCTCTCCTTGACTAGTTTCCATCCATTGCTTCTTGTCCTGCTTTCAGGTGCTTTGGAGAATAGCTTGGCTCCCTCTTCTTTGTGGCAGCCCCTGAGATATTGGATCACTGCTATCATGTCACCCCTCACCCTTCTCTTCGTTAAACTACACATACCCAATTCCAGCAACCGTTTCCTATTTTCCTAATTCACTTTTTCACTTTTCCTAATTCACTCTAAAGCTTTCCCTGCGCAGAGCCTTAAGTAACACCAGCTGCCTGCAATTAGTGCAGGTTCTCATCCCACCAGGCTCAAGGTTGAGTCAGCCTTCCATCCTTCCGAGGTAGGTAAAATGAGGACTCAGATTGTTGGGAGCAATAAGCTGACTTTGTAATAATGCTGCTTGTGGGGGGTGTGTGAAAGCTCTAATAAGCAGGCATATACATAGAATGAAGGCTATTGCTAAGCACATTGATTTGTGCTTTAAATTGTAAGCCGCCCTGAGTCTTCGGAGAAGGACGGGATATAAATGGGATTAAAAAAAAAAGACCAAATGGGAGATCCGCTCCAGGTTTTCCAGCCAGCCCGCCCAGTTCCTGAGTCAAATGTGTCCTTAGAGCTGGCTACGGCATTCCCCACCTGCCTTTCAAGTTGCTCTTGCATTCCCCACCTGCCTACAGCTGCTCTTCAACTTTAGAAGGAAAGATGCCCAGACCCCAGCCTGTAAAAATTCACAGACTGCAGCTTCTACTCCAATTGGTCCCGCTTTCCCTGCGCAGACTAAATGGAAGATCCGCTCCAGGTTTTCCAGCCAGCCCTGTCCCTAAAGTTTCAGCACCCGGCGTATAAGACGACCCCTGACTTTTGAGAAGATTTTCATGGCTTAAAAAGTCGTCTTATACGCCGGAAACTATGGTAGCTCCTGTGCGTTGGATCCACTGTCTTCCCAAGCAGTATTCATGTCAACGCTGCTAACATCGGACGTTCTTGCTTTGACAAAAGATGAAGAAGCAGCTATTTCATATTTCTACTTGTGTATCACTTTTAGAGTTAAAGTTAGTTGAAGAAGGGAGGGGGAAGGAAGAATGTATGAGAAATTAGTTAGACATAAACAACAGTAGCGGTATAGTTTCAAGGTTGAATGTAACAAGAGACGATAAGAAAGAACTGGGGGGTTACGCTAAGAAGGGAGAACTAACTCTGCAAACTAATTGGAGAATGTGAGTAATGACAGCAACGAAAGGAGGAGAATTGTGTTTAATATTATTGTGCTAAGGGGAGGGGAATTCAGATTCCAGCTTCTCACAAGCATTGCCGATGTTATAGGGCTCTAATAAAAGACTTTTAAGGTAAACAATGCGTCAGAGTTCTTTGAAGAGCTCATCCGTCGGAAACTTGACAAGCTGGAATCCACCAACTTTACAAACTAACTAGGGGGTCCCAAACTCCTGTCGCTGTCTCCAAGTTTGGGAGACAGGCTGACAAAGAGTTGGGGAAGATCCCATCTTGGAAGATGAAAAATTGCCTGAAGCCAGTGTTGTGATTCAGGGTCAGCCTGTGGGTTCGGCAGTTGGGTCAGACGACTCAGAGGAGGAGGAGGAGGGGGGTGTTGAAGAGCTTGCTGAGGGGATTGGACAGCTTGATGAGAGCCCTCAGCCAGGCCCCTCTCATCTGGTCACGACGCAGACCCAGCTGTGTGAGCCTGACAGCGTGGATGAAGATGACCCACAGCTGGCCCTGTTCAAGGACGCCCGACGCAGGAGGCAGTCAATCAGGAGTAAACAGAGGAAGGCAATGGGGCTCCTCGGAAGGAGGCAGAGAGAAGCCACGCCCTGAACTGTATTTAAGGGGGAATGCGTGGGAGGGCTGGTTTGCTGAAGGCAACCGCTTGAAAAGCTCCTGTTTCTTGGTTCGTGTCTAGTTCTATTTGTTTTTGTAGCAATAAATTTGGCAGGCGTAATTCCAGCCTCTTGCCTTCTTGTAAAAGGGGTTGTCCCTGCCTTTTCTGCAGGGCCGGTAGCAGGCTGGTACAGAACAGCCAGCTCCCCCAGCAGCAGCAGCCACACCAGGGTTGGAAGGGCCAGCGAAGAAGCTGGTAGGAAAAGGGATTCAGCAATCCTCCCAGCTGGGAGCTAGACCCAAACAACCAGGAGAATTAGTCTGGTCGTCAGAGTGGATTAAGCCCAGTGGAGACTCCAGATGCCTCGAAGCAGCCTTGCCATCCCCAAGGGCTTCAAAGGCAGAGGAGGTGGAGCAACAACAAAGAGAATCCTGCACATCACTTTCCCCAGACCGGTGGGGAGGTGCCAGGCCATCTGAGACTGAATACTCAGGTGAGTGGAAATATTCGTCTGCAGCCCATAGCCAATCAACTGACTATCTAGCAGAAAAGTTTGAAGAGCTAGAAGTGAGGAGCACAGAAAAGGTCCTGGCGAGAGAGGCCCCCAGCCCCCATTTTGCAGACCTAACAGCCCTACAAGCCCTGGAGTCCCCTGCTAGGGCCTTCAGTCCCACAGAGGAAGAGAACCTAGGATCCCCGCAGCAGTGGGGAGTATGGCAACCCCGACCGAAGGAGGGGTAACAACCTCTGGGCCTAAATCAGCTAATAGAGGCCTTGCAACAGCTTGGGGTGATCCAGAAGCCTGGAGAGCAACAGCTAGTTGGAGGACAACAACTCCATGGAGGCTGGTCACCACCCCCGAGCGTCAAGCAACCACTGAGGGGCCTGCAATTGAGGGAGGCGCCACAGCAATTGAGGCTAACATGTCTCCTAGTACAGGTGAAACTCGAAAAATTAGAATATCGTGCAAAAGTTCATTTATTTCAGTAATGCAACTTAAAAGGGGAAACTAATATATGAGATAGACTCATTACATGCAAAGCAAGATAGTTCAAGCCCTGATTTGTCGTAATTGTGATGATTATGGCTTACAGCTCATGAAAACCCCAAATCCACAATCTCAGAAAATTAGAATATTGTGAAAAGGTGCAATATTCTAGGCTCAAAGTGTCCCACTCTAATCAGCTAATTAAGCCATAACACCTGCAAAGGGTTCCTGAGCCTTTAAATGGTCTCTCAGTCTGGTTCAGTAGGAATCACAATCATGGGGAAGACTGCTGACCTGACAGTTGTGCAGAAAACCATCATTGACATCCTCCATAAGGAGGGAAAGCCTCAAAAGGTAATTGCAAAAGAAGTTGGATGTTCCCAAAGTGCTGTATCAAAGCACATTAATAGAAAGTTTTGTGGAAGGGAAAAGTGTAGAAGAAAAACGTGCACAAGCAGCAGGGATGACCGCAGCCTGGAGAGGATTGTCAGGAAAAGGCCATTCAAAAGTGTTGGGGACTTTCACAAGGAGTGGACTGAGGCTGGAGTCAGTGCATCAAGAGCCACCACACACAGACGGATCCTGGACATGGGCTTCAAAAGTCGTATTCCTCTTGTCAAGCCGCTCCTGAACAACAAACAAAGTCAGAAGCGTCTTACCTGGGCTAAAGAAAAACAGACCTGGTCTGTTGGTCACTGGTCCAAAGTCCTCTTTTCTGATGAGGGCAACTTTTGCATCTCATTTGGAAACCAAGGACCCAGAGTCTGGAGGAAGAATGGAGAGGCACACACTGCAAGATGCTTGAAGTCCAGTGTGAAGTTTCCACAGTCTGTGTTCATTTGGGGAGCCATATCATCTGCTGGTGTTGGTCCACTGTGCTTCATGAAGTCCAGGGTCAACGCAGCCGTCTACCAGGAGATTTTGGAGCACTTCATGCTTCCTTCCGCAGATGAGCTTTATGGGGATGCAGACTTCATTTTCCAGCAGGACTTGGCACCTGCCCACACGGCCAAAAGCAACAAAAACTGGTTCAATGACAGTGGAATTACTGTGCTTGATTGGCCAGCAAACTCGCCTGACCTGAACCCCATAGAGAATCTATGGGGCATTGCCAAGAGAAAGATGAGAGACATGAGACCGAACAATGCAGAAGAGCTGAAGGCTGCAATTGAAGCATCCTGGTCTTCCATAACACCTCAGCAGTGCCACAGGCTGATAGCTTCCATGCCAGGCTGCATTGAGGCAGTAATTGCTGCAAAAGGGGCCCAAACCAAGTACTGAGTACATATGCATGCTTATACTTTTCAGAGGTACATATTCTTCTATGTACACTCCTTGTTTTATTGATTGCATGTAATATTCTAATTTTCTGAGATTGTGGATTTGGGGTTTTCATGAGCTGTACGCCATAATCATCACAATTATGACAAATCACGGCTTGAACTATCTTGCTTTGCATGTAATGAGTCTATCTCATATATTAGTTTCCCCTTTTAAGTTGCATTACTGAAATAAATGAACTTTTGCACGATATTCTAATTTTTCGAGTTTCACCTGTAGATCAGCAGCAGAGGGCGCCACAATTCCCTGCAGTCCAACAACAGAGTAGACGACAGGAACCCCCATCTATGCAACAACCATTGATGGGCCTACAGCAGCAGGTGGTGCCACGACTTCCCACTGGCCGGCCTGCCCTGGAGTATGTGTGGGAGTTTTGCAAGATTGCTGGTCGGATGGAGAGATGGCCTGAGCAATCCATAATTCATCATTTCAGAGAACGGTTGGATGACCACCTTTCTCAGGCATGCATCTACTGAGCTGTACCTGGCCATCTGCAAGAATGGTAACAGGCAGCGGTAAAATTAGATGTCCAGCTCGCCTGCTATAAGAAGCCTCTCCCACCTGAAGCTGCGTCAAAGCCAGAACCCAAACGGAAACCACCACCCCGAAAACCTCCAACTACTGCTACTGCCGAAAGACCTAGGCCACCTACAGGCCTGCCAATCAAGTGCTTTCGATGCAGACAGCAAGGACATCGAGCAGCGAACTGTCAAGTCCCCTACCCGCAACAGCAGAGTACACCGGAACCAGCAACAAGGAGGAGACCTGCACAGCAGCCACCGAGAGAAAAGTCCAACTGGACTACCCAGGAGCCCGTTACCCAGGTTAAATCCCCCATCCAAGAGGATACTGGCCCACCAACTGGACCCACCCCCACTCTACCCACCTTTGACAGCAACGATGAAGGGGAGAACGACCCGACAGTGAGTCGACACGTCCCACTTTTTTCATTGCCTGCTAAACTCATAATCCCTAAATCATTAAATCAAGGGCACAAGTAGACTTGAAAGTACTAGTCGATACTGGCTGCTCCTGATGCATCATTAGCCTGTCATGTGCCCTGAGACTGGGCATAAGTGCTAAACCACTCTCCAAACCTGTGAGGTTTGAGCAAGCCGATGGCTCCCTAATGGGAAGGACTTTACTCACACTGTCAAGTTTCCGACGTATGGGCTTTTACCTTAAAAGTCCTTTATTTAGCTTAATGCTTGCTTGAAGGAAGCTGGAATCTGAAATCTCTGCCCCCTTGCACCATATATTAAACACAATTCTCCACCTTTCTAATTTTGTCATTAATCATATTCTCCAATTAATTTAAAGAATCAGTTTTCCTTCCAATAGAAAACCTGCCAAGTTCTTATCTTCTTTAATTTCATGGCCTTGAGGTACAATTTATTATTTATTTATTTATTAATTTAATTTCTATACCGCCCTTCTCCCGAAGGACTCAGGGCGGTGTACAGGGCAATAAAAATACAATATACAAAAGTTAAAAATGTGATTAAATAGAGTTAGCCCATTACAATAAATAATTAAAAATTACAAATTAAAATACCCCAAACCCATTAGACCAGGCCGGCTTGTTCAAATAGGTGAGTTTTCAGATCACGGCGGAAAGAGCGAAGGTCAGGAGCCATCCGGAGTTCAACCGGTAATTGATTCCAAAGGGCTGGCGCGCCCACAGAGAATGCTTTCCCCCTGGGGGCCGCCAGCCGACACTCTCTGACCGATGGCACCCTGAGGAGGCCCTCTCTGTGGGAGCGCACAGGACGAAGGGAAGTTGACGCCGGCAGCAGGTGCTCCCGTAAGTAATCCGGACCCATGCCATTTAGGGCTTTATAGGTAATCACCAGCACCTTGAATCTCACCCGGAGGGCAACTGGAAGCCAATGCAGCTCGCTGAGTAGAGGTGTTACATGGGAGTATTGGGAGACCCCCATCACAACTCACGTGGCCGCATTCTGCACCAGCTGGAGCCTCTGAGTGGTCCTCAAGGGCAGCCCCATGTACAGAGCATTGCAGTAGTCTATATGAGAGGTCACGAGCGCATGAGTGACTGTACGCAGGGCATCCCGGTCCAGATAGGGTCGCAACTGGCGCACCAGGCGAACCTGGGCAAAGGCCCCCCTGGTCAAAGCTCCTATATGATCTTCCAGGGAGAACTGTGAATCGAGGAGGACACCCAAGTTGCGAGCCCTATCTACGAGGGGTAACACCTCACCCCCCATGGTTAAAGATGGAATAACCTGAATTTCTCGAGATGCCGGCACGTACAACCACTCAGTCTTGTCGGGATTGAGCCGAAGCCTGTTCCTCCCCATCCAGACCCGAACCGCCTCTAGGCAACAGGACATCACGTCGAGGGCATCACTGGGGTGGTTTGGGGTGGAGATGAAAAGCTGGGTATCATCAGCATACTGATGATACCCGACCCCAAAACCACGAATGATCTCACCCAGTGGCTTCATATAGATGTTGAACAGGAGAGGCGAGAGGACCGATCCCTGAGGAACTCCACAAATGAGAGGCCTCGAGGCCGACCTCTGCCCTCCTGCCAGCACCGACTGCGAACGTCCCAGGAGGTAGGAGGAGAACCACTGCAGAACAGTGCCTCCTACTCCCAACCCCGAGACGCCGCAGTAAGATACCATGGTCGATGGTATTGAAAGCCGCTGAGAGGTCTAATAGGACTAGGACAGAGGAACAACCCCTGTCCCGAGCCCGCCAGAGATCATTCACCAGCGTGACCAATGCCGTCTCCGTGCTGTACCCGGGCCTAAAGCTCGATTGGTACGGGTCCAGACAATCAGCTTCCTCCAGGAACAGAGGGAGCTGATGTGCCACCACGCTCTCAACAACCTTCGCAAGAAAGCGAAGGTTGGAGACCGGACGATAGTTGTTCAAAATAGCCGGGTCCAGGGCAGGCTTCTTGAGGAGGGGCCTCACCACCACCTCCTTCAAGGCGGCGGGAAAGCTACCCTCACTCAAAGAAGCAGTTATCACTGCCTGGAGCCAGCCTCGTGTCCCCTCCCGAGCCGCATAAACCAGCCAGGAGGGGCACGGGTCCAATAAACACGTGGTGGAGCTCAGCCTCCCCATGATCCTGTCCACATCTTCCAGAGTCACAGGGTCAAACTCTTCCCAGATAACATCACCAAGACCGCTCGTGTCACCTCCGTCAGACTCTGCCCAGTCGGAGTCCAGACCAGTCTGAATTCGAGCAATTTTGTCCGACAGATGTTGGCTAAACTCCTCGGCACGACCCTGCAAGGGCTCCTCCCTCACCTCCTGATTGAGGAGGGAGCGGGTCACCCTAAACAGGGCGGCCGGGTGATTATCTGCGGACGCGATGAGGGTAGCAAAGTAGTTAGACCTTGCCGCCCTCATCGCCATGAGATAAGACCTCGTAGAGGACCCTAGTCACAATCGGTCGGATTCAGACCGGCTGGATCTCCAACAGCTCTCTAGGCCCCGTCTCCGACACTTCATCTCCCGGAGCTCCGCAGAAAACCATGGAGCCCATTGAGATTTGCGCTGGGTCAGGGGCCGCATGGGTACAACGCGGTCGAGTGCCTCCGTGGCTGCCTTTTCCCAGGCTTCCACCAAGGCATCGGCCGTGCTGTGAGCGAAGGAGGCAGGCGGGGACCCGAGCGCCATCTGAAACCACTCAGGGTCTATTAAGCGCCTGGGACAGAACCATGTTGTTGGTTCCGTAACTCTGCAATGGGGAGTGGCGAAACGGAAGGCCAGCCGCAGGAGAAGATGATCGGTCCATGACAGGGGAATAATAATTGGAGAACCCCCACCCAGATCATCTAACCACCGTCCAGATAGAAAAACAAAATCAAGCGTGTGACCCCCCCATGAGTCGGGCCCTGAATTACTTGCATCAGGTCCATGGCCGTCATGGAAGCCATGAACTCCCGAGCCAACTCTGATGATCCCCCCAGGGATGGCAGATTGAAGTCCCCCAAAATCATAAGTTTGGGGAACTCAATCGCCAACCCCGAGAGGATATCGAGAAGGTCAGGCAGGGCTGCTGCTACGCGACTAGGCGAAAGGTACACCAGCAGCAAGCCCAACTGAGCCCTAGGGCCACATCTCAGGAGGAGTGACTCACACCCGGATATCTGGACAACGGTGGCCTCCCATGGACATAAGGTCTCCCTCATAACCACCGCCACACCCCCGCTCCTACCCTGAGCCCGAGGCCGGTGAAGCACCCGAAAACCTGGTGCGCAGAGTTCAGTCAGAGGAACACCACCCTCTGGGCCCAACCAGGTCTCTGTAATGCAAGCCAGGTCCGCACGCTCCTCCTCAACCAAATCACAGATGAGAGGAGCCTTATTAACTACGGACCTGGCGTTAAAATACACAAGCCTGAGCTCAGGTGGCTGCTCACCCTCGTTCCCGGAACCACGGGTTGAAACCAGAGAGTCAGAGCTCTCCTCCTCTTCCCTCCTCCCAGCCTTAATCGTATCTCTTAAAGCAATACACAAGTTTAACATATGAAATAGCTGCTTCTTCATCTCTTGTCAAAGTAAGAACATCCAATGTTAGCAGCGTTGACACACGCAATTAACAGAGCCCTTACCCCTAGAAATAGGGAAGCACTGGGAGTTTATTTGCTTCCTGGTGGCTCCAAAAATGACTGAGGCTGTGATCCTAGGACTAGCCTGGTTAGACAAATGGAAGCCATTTATCTGGTGGGAGAAAGGAATGAGAACTGTGAGACTACCCATAGGGCCCAATCCCTCCATTGATTCAACAGATGTTACAGGGGATTTTAGCCCACCCAATGAACGAGCGCACATGGCTGCCTTATGGCCACTAGGTGAGCCGCTCATCCTCAGTGAGTATCGGGACCTAGCGGAGGCATTTAGTGAGAAAGAATGTGATACCTTGCCTCCTCACTGGCCCAATGATTGTTCCATTGAACTGTTGCTGGGGGCCAAACTTCCATGACCAAGAATGCACGCTATGTCCCCCCTTGAAATGGAGGAGATGCAGCGATATGTGGATACAAACCTAGCGAGGGGATTCATTAAGCGGGCCAAATCAACAATGGGTGCCCCTGTGTTGTTCAAAGAAAAAATAGAATGGTCTCTCCATCTCTGCATAGACTATAAGGGCCTTAACACTGTGAGTGTGGAAAATAAATACCCTATTCCCCTCCTGAAAGACTTACTAACCCACCTGGCGAAGGGGAGTGTCTTCACTAAATTAGACCTGAGAGAAGCATATTACCGGGTGAGAATAAAGGAGGGGGATGAGTGGAAAACTGCCTTCAACTGCCCCTTGGGAAGATACCAATTCAAAGTCATGCCATTTGGACTGCAGGGGGCCACAGCCGTATTTATGCAGCTGATTAATGAGGTCCTACTTGGTCATTTATACAAAGGGGTTCTGGTGTATCTTGATAACATCCTGATATACAGTACGATTATGACTGACCACATAAG
Organism: Vipera berus; assembly: GCF_964194415.1. Taxonomy (NCBI): domain Eukaryota; kingdom Metazoa; phylum Chordata; class Lepidosauria; order Squamata; family Viperidae; genus Vipera; species Vipera berus. Next base: position 45,498,738 of record NC_138210.1, read on the forward strand.
ACTGGTCAGAGAAGTGTTAAAGAAAATATTGAAGGCCAAACTTTATGTCAAATTGTCGAAATGTGAATTTCACCAAACCCGATTAGATTATCTCGGCTATAGAATTTCCAATGAGAGCATTGAAATGGACCCAGGCAAAGTGAAAGCTATAATTGAATCGCAGCCCCTGAATACTCGCAAACAGCTCCAGAGCTTCCTAGGGTTTGCCAACTTCTACCGCCAATTTATTCCCTCTTTTGCCGAGATTGCTCTACCCCTTACAGAACTACTCAAAGGTAAGGGAGGGGGAAAACCACAACCTGGCCAACCACTAGCATGGACTATGAGTTGTCAGACAGCTTTTGAGAATTTAAAAAGACTATTTGCTGCTGAACCGGTTCTAAAGCACCCCTGCCCCGGGGAGCCCTTAGTAATTCAAGCTGACACCAGCAACGTGGCAGTCGGAGCTGTGTTACTGCAAAACAATAAAAGTGCGGTCCTGCAACCTTGTGCCTACACCTCTAAGAAATTCACTGAAAGCGAGAGAAGATGGGCAGTCTGGGAGAAGGAGGCCTTCGCAATTGGGTGGGGGCGATTAAACTAGCAACACTATCTAGAAGGGAGCAAGATGCCTTTTGAAATATGAACAGATCACAAAAATTTAGAGGCACTAAAAACTCCCCTCAAATTGTTCCCAAAGCAAGTGCGATGGGCACAGTACTTTAGCCGTTTTAATTTTACTCTAAAGTACATACCAGAAGGAAAAAACTTCCTAGCTGATGCACTATCAAGATTGCCCCAGTACAAAAATGAATGCAAAGAAGTTAACGAGGCAATTATCTCCAGTCCACAAACTGCTGCCCAACTCACGCCTCACAGGACCCCTAATCCTGATGACCCTGGGGTAAAGAAAATAAAATGAGAACTCCTCACCGATCAATGGTTCAAAGTCAATCAGACGTCCCTAACATGCAGGGATGGTCTGGCTTACAAGGGGGGGAAATTGTACTTGCCTGAAGCCCTCCATCTTAACTCTCTCAAACACAGCCATGATGTCAAACAGGCTGGACATTTTGGTTATCTAAAAACTCTACATCTCATTCGCTGGCAATTCGCTGGATTGTGGATTTGGGGTTTTCATGAGCTGTAAGCCATAATCATCACAATTACGACAAATCACGGCTTGAACTAACTTGCTTTGCATGTAATGAGTCTATCTCATATATTAGTTTCCCCTTTTAAGTTGCATTACTGAAATAAATGAACTTTTGCATGATATTCTAATTTTTTGAGTTTCACCTGTAAGCTAATTTAGTCCCAGAATTTAAAAGGCCACAAATTTCTCACCTGGCTATAGAGATTTCATGAAGATGGCAGCTTAACTATACCCCAAATCAGTCTAAATGGGGGGGCATACTCAGTGGTGGGATTCAGCCAGTTCGCACCAGTTCTGCAGAACTGGTAGCTAATTTTTTGTTGCCCAGGCCCAGAATGGACTTCTGGAAGTGGCATCCACACAGAGAACTGGTTGTTCACATATTTAAATCCCACCACTGGGCATACTTCACCAACGTACACCATATTGGGATATCTATGACACATCTTACCAATCATCTTGTTACATCCCATTTAACACAATTACATTTACTGGTCCCTACATTTGATTTAATTCAGCCTTATTGACATGTTTTTATCTGATTGGGAAGACTAGAACACAGTGTTGTTGGTAAAATCACAATGCTAAGCCTACTGTGAAAACACTGTATTTTTTAATGTTCAATAATGAGGCCTACTGAAAAGTATTAAAGGGCAATATATGGTACATATAGCAATGGAAGCAAAGAATAATAAAGGGGAAGATGAAGGAGAGAACTCTGAGCAGAGAAAAACAGCAACTAAAGGATTATTACACTACCGAAAAGGTGTTAATACACTGCAACTATTCAAATGGAAATACCTTCCAATCATTTGTTCCAGTAGGACAAATAGGCAATATTTGTGATAAATATCTTTAAAAATATTAAATATAGTCTTAACTGGTACATCACTTGCATAAAGATCAAAAAAGTAATAGCATGCATCCTCAAAGTTTCATTTATATCCTTTCAAAAATATATTACAATGCATTCCAAACAGCATTCGGAAGGTTCAGGTGGTGTAGACTGCAGCAGTGTGGGCAGTCTTTGGGGCCCCTAGACTGGCCCATGTTACACCACTGTTCCATGAGCTGCACTGGCTGCCAGTTTGCTTCCAGGTGCAATTCAAGGTGTTGGTGATCACCTTTAAAGCCCTGCATGGCATGGGTACAGGTTACTTGAGAAATCGTCTTACCCCTATGGGACTGGCCCGCCCCACCCATGCTGGCAGAGAAGGCATGCTGCACATCCCATCAGTGAAGGAATTCCAGTTGACGGGGTTCAGGAGAAGAGCCTTCTCTGCTGTGGCCCTGGCTCGTTGGGACATCTTGCCCCAAGGTGAGATTGGTTCCCACCCTCCTGACCTTCTGCAAAAGCCTGAAGACCTGGCTCTGCCAGATGGCTTGGGGCCCCAATGGGAGAGTACCACAGTGGAGGTAGTTGATCAACTAATAGCAGTTCCCACTTCTCCCCCCCAATACAGTATGCTCCTTTCCTCCTTGTCTTTTAGTTTTAGTTATAATTTGTATTTTTATTACTATTTTATTGTGATTTTATATGTTTATACAGTATATATATTTATGATTTTATTTTGATGTTGTAAGCCGCCCAGCCCCTTCATGGATTACTACCTTGTCGTGGCGAAGGGGCTTGCGTAATTCAATGAAGCTATGAGCTATGCCGTGCAGGGCCACCCAAGACGGAAAGGTCATAGCAGAGAGTTCTGACAAAACGTGATCCACTGGAGAAGGAAATGGCAAACCACTCCAGTATCTTTGCCATGAAAACCCTATGGACAGTACCAAAAGGCAAAACGATATGACGCTGGAAGATGAGCCCCTCAGGTCGGAAGGCGTCCAATATGCTACTGGGGAAGAGCAGAGGGCTAGTACTAGTAGCGCCAGAAAGAATGAAGCGACTGGGCCAAAGCCGAAAGGACGCTCAGCTGTGGATATGTCTGGTGGTGAAAGGAAAGTCCGATGCTGTAAAGATTCTTTCTCCATAGGAACCTGGAATGTAAGATCCATGAATCAAGGAAAGCTGGACGTGGTCAAACAAGAGATGACAAGACTAAACATCGACATCTTAGGTATCAGCGAACTAAAATGGACAGGAATGGGTGAATTTAATTCAGATGACCATCAGGTATACTACTGCGGGCAAGAATCCCTCAGAAGAAATGGAGTAGCCTTCATAGTCAATAAAAAAGTAGGAAAAGCAATACTGGGATACAACCCTCAAAATGACAGAATGATCTCAGTTCGAATCCAAGGCAAACCATTCAATATCACAGTAGTCCAAGTCTATGCCCCAACCACCAGTGCTGAAGAGGATGAAGGCTACTGCTAAGCTTGTAAGCCGCCCTGAGTCTTCGGAGAAGGGCGGGATATAAATGGAATTAAAATAAATAAATAAATAAATAAATAAATAAATAAATAAATAAATAAATAAATAAATAAATAAATTGACCGGTTCTATGAAGCCCTACAGCACCTTATAGAACTAACACCCAAAAATGATGTCCTTATCATCATGGGAGATTGGAATGCTAAAGTAGGAAGCCAAAAGATAACTGGAATAACAGGCAAGTTTGGCCTTGGAGTACAAAATGAAGCAGGGCACAGGCTGATAGAATTTTCTCAAGAGAATACGATGGTCATAGCAAACACTCTTTTCCAACAACCCAAGAGACGGCTTTACACATGGACATCACCAGACGGTCAACACAGAAATCAGATTGACTAGATGCTCTGCAGCCAAAGATGGAGAAGCTCTATACAGTCAGTAAAAGCAAGACCAGGAGCTGACTGTGGCTCAGACCATGAGCTTCTTGTTGCAAAGTTTAGGCTTAAATTAAAGAAAGTAGGGAAAAGTGCTAGGCCAGTCAGGTATGAATTAAATCATATCCCTGTTCAATATACAGTAGAGGTGACAAATAGATTTAAGGAATTAGATCTGATAGACAGAGTGCCTGAAGAACTATGGACAGAGGTTCGCAACATTGTACAACAGGTAGCAACCAAAACCATCCCAAAGAAAAATAAATGCAAGAAAGCAAAATGGCTGTCTGAGGAAGCTTTGCAAATAGCTGAGGAAAGGAGGGAAGCGAAAGGCAAGGGAGAAAAAGAAAGATATGCCCAATTAAATGCAGAATTCCAAAGAATAGCTAGAAGAGATAAGAATGCCTTCTTAAATGAACAATGCAAAGAAATAGAAAAAAATAATAGAATAGGGAGGACCAGAGATCTTTTCAAGAAAATTGGAGAGATGAAGGGAACGTTTCATGCAAAAATGGGCATGATAAAGGACCAAAATGGCAGGGACCTAACAGAGACAGAAGAGATTAAGAAGAGGTGGCAAAATTACACAGAAGAACTATACAAGAATGAGCTTAATGTCCCTGATAATCACAATGAGGTGGTCACTGACCTCGAGCCAGACATCCTAGAATGTGAAGTGAAGTGGGCCTTAGAAAAGCTGAGCAACAACAAAGCTAGTGGAGGTGACAGTATTCCAGCTGAGCTATTCAAAATCTTAAAAGACGATGCAGTAAAAATGCTACACTCAATTTGCCAGCAAATTTGGAAAACTCAACAGTGGCCACAGGATTGGAAAAGATCAGTTTACATTCCAATTCCAAAGAAAGGCACTGCCAAAGAATGTTCAAACTATCGCACCATTGCACTCATTTCTCATGCTAGTAAAGTTATGCTTAAAATTCTACAAGCTAGATTCCAGCAGTATGTGGATCGAGAACTACCAGAAGTACAGGCAGGATTTCGAAGAGGCAGAGGAACTAGAGATCAAATTGCTAACATATGCTGGATCATGGAGAAAGCTAGAGAGTTCCAGAAAAACATCTACTTCTGCTTCATTGACTATGCTAAAGCCTTTGATTGTGTGCTGAAAGTGAAGAGGAACTAAAGAGCCTCTTGTTGCGAGTGAAGAAGGAGAGTGCAAAACTTGGGTTGAAACTAAACATTAAGAAAACCAACATCATGGCATCCGGCCCTCTCAATTCCTGGCAAATAGATGGGGAAGAAATGGAGGTAGTGACAGATTTTATTTTCCTGGGCTCCAAGATCACTGCAGATGGGGACTGTAGCCAAGAAATTAAAAGACGCTTGCTCCTGGGGAGGAAAGCCATGGCAAATTTAGACAGCACACTAAAAAGCAGAGACATCACCCTGTCAACAAAAGTGCGTATAGTCAAGGCTATGGTCTTCCCAGTTGCAATGTATGGCAGTGAAAGCTGGACCATAAGAAAGGCTGAGCGCCAAAGAATTGAAGCCTTTGAACTATGGTGCTGGAGAAGACTCCTGCGAGTCCCTTGGACTGCAAGGCGATCAAACCGGTCAGTCCTAGAGGAGATCAACCCTGACTGCTCTTTAGAAGGCCAGATCCTGAAGCTAAAACTCAAATACTTTGGCCATCTAATGAGAAGGAAGGACTCAATGGAGAAGAGCCTAATGCTGGGAAAGATTGAGGGCAATAGAAGAAGGGGACGACAGAGAATGAGGTGGCTGGATGGAGTCACTGAAGCAGTAGGCGTGAGCTTAAATGGACTCCAGATGATGGTAGAGGACAGGAAGGCCTGGAGGAACATTGTCCATAGGGTCGCGATGGGTCGGACACGACTTCGCAACTAACAACAACAAAGCCACCCAGAGTCACCTTGCAGCGAGATGGGTGGCAAACAAATTTAATAAATAATAATAAAATGCATGCTAGACATGTGTAATATACTATTAAATACCACACATTAGACAAGTCCATAGACAGAACTGAAACAATGGCAACACCACTCACAGATTTCTGACTTGAGCTGTCTGCTCTTGGTACTAGGCTATGTGATATAATTAAAGAACATCTAGGAAGTGATATGAAAGACCCTTGCTTATACAGTATTCAGTATGAAAAAATACACAGCAATTAAAAAATGTTTTAAATTTAATCAGCCACATATGATCACTCAAAGTGACATATAATATTAGCAAAACTAACATTACATTTTCCACATCATATCTGGTATTTTTTTAATGACACTACTTCATATACTGAAATATTCAAACATAAATGGTTATAAGTTTAGATACCTGACTTCCATTGGCCTGCATCTGTTTCGGTGTTTCTTGAATTGTAGGGTTAACTGTGGCTGAATAAGTATAAGCTACCTGTGGGATAAGAATGGTTTGCTTTTTGGCAGCAAGAGCTCTTAAGCATGGAACAGTCTTTTGGTTAGCAATGGCGAGAATTGTAGGTAACTGGGCAGTAACTGTAGGAATAGCAATATTAATAGGATTGGCATTTGGTGGGATTACATTTACAACTGGTTCAGAGTCTGTAATACTGCTGTCCTTTTGTGGTTCTTTTTTTGCATAAGTTAAGTTCAAAGGTTCTTCCTGAACAGAATATGCACTGTTCTGGTAAACACTAGATCGTTCCAATGATTCTCCATGTTGCTTTGGTAATGACAGGTCAAGAGGTTCTATTTGTGGCTCTTCCTGGACACCCTCATTAAGGTACAAGAAACCCTGTGCATTTATAGATGAAGAGAGGTTAAGGGGTGATTGGGGTGGTATGTTATGCTGCAAGCCATTGTGAGCTGATCCTGTTGATACAGTCAGTGGTTTATCAGTCTTAAGAGGACTTACAGCTTTAGACTGGTTCTCTTGGTGTTCATATGCAGTTGTAGGTCCAGTGTGGTCATCATCATTATTAATAGAGTTTTTTAATTTGTCAGGTTCGGGGGAAGCTAGTCCAGATGATGTTATAGAAATCTGGCCAGTCTGCATTTTTTCAAACCACTTTTTAACTGCATCCAATGGCAAATTTACTGAATCAGCAATTTTTGAGAGCTTGTCTGAGCTTGGTTGTGCATTTAATGCGTAATAGGTTTTAAGGAGGGATAAAAGGCTTTTTAAAGGAGGTTGACCATGAGATGGGTTAACCTTCCCTGCTTCTGATAAAACAGAGGATTCAGACTTCTTAACTTCTGCACCACTGAGCTGAGGTGGCTGAGTTGAATTTTTGATATCATGGTGCTTTGATTCTTGCAGTGCATTAGGTTCCCCTGGACAGTCATCACAAAGAAGGCAAGTGCTATTATTGGTCTTTCCTTCAAAACATTTTTCTTTTTCAGATTTCACTCTGAGATCTAGTAGTTTCTCAGTTTTGCAGCTGTTATTTGGGGCAGAGTTTTCTTTTTTCAGATTCTGTGGTACAACCTGAAGAGGGCTAGGTTGCTCCAAACTATAATTAATGATAATTTTGGTTGTCCCTTCTTGATCAATCAAAGGAAGACTAATAGCTGAAATGAGGGAATGTGCAGCTTGTTGTAGAGGTGCAGTGTTGATTGTTTCTTGTTCTTTGGATGTAAGATTGGTGTGACTGTTCTCCAATACTTGCCTTATAACATTACCATCCACTGCAACTTCAAGTACATTTTGAATATCACTTAAGTTGATGCTTATTGGAGATACCAAACCAACAGTTGGCAAAACAACAGCTTGCACCACGCCCTGAGTAGAACTGGTTGCCTGTAATGGGCTACCACCACTAAATACCCCATTTTGCAAAGGGTCTGAACAGTTGATTCCTGATGCAACCACTATAGGCTTGAATTCATAATCCACAGGTTCAGTTTTGATTTGGTTTACAGGGAGCTGTTCTTCTAAGGACTTATTTTCTATCTTTTGTTGTACTTGTGGTCTTGTTGTGCTACCAGGAGATGCAGAACAAGGAGAAGAGCACTGAGATGTCTTGATCCCTGATCGTGCTCGGCCATTCACAGCCACCATACCAATACATTTCTTACTGCTTATGTGGGAGCTGTAGGAACCAGAATGGGAAAAACGTTTCTTGCAGTTTGGGCACTCGTATGGCTTCTCTCCTGGATACATACATATATAGAAAAGAAACATCATTATAATGTAGAAATCTTACAAGAGGTTATAGAGTGGATTTACAAGACCAACACTGAAATAGTTCTATGAATAAAAGATAGAAGGAAACCTCTGTCCACCCTGATACCTATAAAACAACTTGTTCAGATTTCCAGATACAAAATTAATATAGACTTATTGATATGTTTGTAATGGACACTGTTTGTTTTGTAATGGACACAATCGAACTCCCACCCTCTGAAAGGAATGGTATTTATACATTCATGGTTCACCCTCTTTCTACTGACTATGAAAGGGTTCCCATTTTTTCTGCAAATGATCTTGATTTCTTGTGTACATACAATTTGTACATTGCATAGAATATTTTCAATGCAATTGCCACTTCACAATTTAACCTATAGCGTAGTTATAAGGTTGAACTGCTTCAGTATTGTTCAGTGAATCTGAACACTAACACCCTGCTTAGTTTTGTTTATGGAATGTACTTACTGAGAAATCATATTCAATATCTCAAAATAGACAAAATTTATACTATGACCAAAAAGTAAAAAACATGTACACTGACAAGCAAAATACTAGGATACTTACCACTGTGGATTCTTAAGTGTTCCTTTAAGTGATGTTTATATTTGAAAGCTTTTCCACATTCAGTGCACTTGAATTTTCGATGTCCACTAGATTGTGCCACATGTCTCTATACGACAAACATGAAGATTAATGAGAAGACTGAACAGGAATAATGAAGCTTGTATGTGTGAGAAATTTCTTATTTTTAATAAGACACAGTGAAAATTAACACAGCTAAAAATCATTAGATGATTGAAGAGATTGTGAAAAAAGGAAGAAAAGAAGGAAAATAGGTGAGACATATTAGAAAAAAGTCACAAAAATCACTTTATCCTCTATCTGAATTTCAGGCAGAGACGGTTTTGCAATTTTACCTACCTAGGAAATTCCATAAGGGATTCTGTTATATACAGGTGAAACTCGAAAAATTAGAATATCGTGCAAAAGTTCATTTATTTCAGTAATGCAACTTAAAAGGGGAAACTAATATATGAGATAGACTCATTACATGCAAAGCAAGATAGTTCAAGCCGTGATTTGTCATAATTGTGATGATTATGGCGTACAGCTCATGAAAACCCCAAATCCACAATCTCAGAAAATTAGAATATTACATGCAATCAATAAAACAAGGAGTGTACATAGAACAATATCGGACCTCTGAAAAGTATAAGCATGCATATGTACTCAGTACTTGGTTTGGGCGCCTTTTGCAGCAATTACTGCCTCAATGCGGCGTGGCATGGAAGTTATTAGCCTGTGGCACTGCTGAGCTGTTATGGAAGACCAGAATGTTTCAATAGCGGCCTTCAGCTCTTCTGCATTGTTTGGTCTCATGTCTCTCATCTTTCTCTTGGCAATGCCCCATAGATTCTCTATGGGGTTCAGGTCAGGCGAGTTTGCTGGCCAATCAAGCACAGTAATCCCACTGTCATTGAACCAGTTTTTGGTGCTTTTGGCCGTGTGGGCAGGTGCCAAGTCCTGCTGGAAAATGAAGTCAGCATCCCCATAAAGCTCGTCTGCAGAAGGAAGCATGAAGTGCTCCAAAATCTCCTGGTAGACGGCTGCGTTTACCCTGGACTTCATGAAGCACAGTGGACCAACACCAGCAGATGACATGGCTCCCCAAATCAACACAGACTGTGGAAACCTCACACTGGACTTCAAGCATCTTGCAGTGTGTGCCTCTCCATTCTTCCTCCAGACTCTGGGTCCTTGGTTTCCAAATGAGATGCAAAAGTTGCTCTCATCAGAAAAGAGGACTTTGGAGCAGTGAGCAACAGACCAGATCTGTTTTTCTTTAGCCCAGGTAAGACGCTTCTGACGTTGTTTGTTGTTCAGGAGCGGCTTGACAAGAGGAATATGACATTTGAAGCCCATGTCCAGGATCCGTCTGTGTGTGGTGGCTCTTGATGCACTGACTCCAGCCTCAGTCCACTCCTTGTGAAAGTCCCCAACACTTTTGAATGGCCTTTTCCTGACAATCCTCTCCAGGCTGCAGTCATCCCTGCTGCTTGTGCACCTTTTTCTTCCACACTTTTCCCTTCCACATAACTTTCTATTAATGTGCTTTGATACAGCACTTGGGGAACATCCAACTTCTTTTGCAATTACCTTTTGAGGCTTTCCCTCCTTATGGAGGGTGTCAATGATGGTTTTCTGCACAACTGTCAGGTCAGCAGTCTTCCCCATGATTGTGATTCCTACTGAACCAGACTGAGAGACCATTTAAAGGCTCAGGAACCCTTTGCAGGTGTTATGGCTTAATTAGCTGATTAGAGTGGGACACTGAGCCTAGAATATTGCACCTTTTCACAATATTCTAATTTTCTGAGATTGTGGATTTGGGGTTTTCATGAGCTGTACGCCATAATCATCACAAGATGATGGTAAACTCGCCCTTATGCTGTGAGTGACAAAAAAGACTTGCAGGCAGCAGACATCAGAAACAAACATACACAGAGGCGATCTGTTGGCTTGGTCTCTTGCTAGTTCTCCCAGGGGTTGCCAAACCCTCCACCTAAAACCTGCTGCTCACTCCTCCCCACACCTTATGACGCAAGTTGACTAGAGAGGCTGCCACCAGGTACTTCACTTGAGAAAAGTCTTCTCTGCCACTGATTTACTAGGGAGAAGGTAAGTGGCAATCTCCTTCCTCCAGTAACCTGAACACTCAGTGTACTTAGAGGCTAGATCCCTTAACCAGCACCAGCACCTCATTAAGAATTTAGCTTGCTACCCGTACCTCAATTCACCAGATTTCAGCCTGGCTGCTGTTGGCTGAGGCTTTGCCCTTACATGGTTTTTATAACCTTGAAAGAGAAAAGACAAATGTACAACAACAAAGATAAAATGGGGCCCAGCCTGCACTCTTATCAACATTCATCTGCGAGGTGAAACCCACCTCCTGATTGTGTCTTCATTGCTTGCTTTTCCCAGACTTCTCTGCCAGTTTTCTTAATTAACCTTTGCATTTCTGAACATCCTAAAATGGAACACCTTAACATTCACTATAGAAGTGTACTCCTTTCTAGGGCTGTATGGTATCGTTTATATCTGTATCACATTATCCCAGTGTAAATTTGTATTTTACATTTTAGTGTATTGCCTCTCTCCCTATATTTTAAACTACTCCAATGTTATTCAAATTTGTTAGTCTCTCTTGTGTATATTGGTACAGTACACAAGACCAATAATATTAATTGTTCTTGGTAATAATATTACTAAATATCTAGTAGAACTATCATAGTTTGCCATTTCTGGATTGTCTGGTTTATGTTCTATGTTCTAACCGTGTTTTATTTTTTTATTTTTTTCTTAGTTTATAATATAAAATACAAAAATACAACTGGTGGACTTATGGTCAAATAATATATTTGAATTTTGGTGATCCTATCCTCAAATCTAAAGGGGAGTTAGAATCAGAAGGACGTATCTGCCATTAGTTTACATATTTACAATTGAAAGAAAGATTTAAATCAGACAAAAAGAGTTATGGGTTTGACTTTGTGAAAAATGAATTAGAAATGCTATTGCGTGGTAGTGATGAATATATTATTGCTAGGTCTATAAATTATTGAATTTGAATTTGGAAAATGAATATGTAAAGCATTGTATGATTCAGTGGGTAAAGAACTTTGAATATAATGTAATGCTTGAACAATGGGAGAATATGTGGATGAAAGGTTTTAAAATTTACACCAAATTATAATTTAAGAGAAAACTTCTATAAGATGATGTATCATTGGTATTTAACACCAGATAAAGTGTCAAGAATGTATAAAGGTATTTCAAATGAACATTGGAAATGCAAATGTAAACAAGGGACCTTTTATCATTTATGGTGGACATGTGACAAAGCAAATAAATATTGGAGTAGGATCCGCATCCTAATACAGAAGATTCTCAAAGTGAATATAAAGATAAAACCAGAAACTTTTCTTTTGGTTTTAATGGAAAAAGACTTGGGAAAAATCGGAACTTTGATGCTATACTGTATATGTTGATGGCAGCAAGATTACTTTATGCACAAAAATGGAAGGACACTTTGATTCTCACAATGGATGAATGGCTGCAAAAATTGATGGAGTTAGCAGAGATGGTTAAATTGACTGCTTTGATTAAGGAAATTACATAGAAACAGCTTCTGGACTTTGTGCTTGAGGTGGAAAAAATGAAACTTTGATTTGGGGTTTTACTGATTAGATAGGTTTGCTGTTATAGAAATGGCTAGTTTATAGTATTATCTGAAAATAAAATAGGTTTGATGTTATCTTATTCTACTGCACCAAAGGTATTCATAAGTCAACGCCTTTTCTTTCTTTTTCCCCTTTTCCCTACTCTAACCCTGTCCTAGACCTTCTGGGATACAGATCAACTTGACTTATCAGAAAATGTACTAGGGTGTATAGATCAGTAAACTTCTCTTCAAAAATTAGCAACAGTTGATTAATTTGGATTACAGCTATTGAGCAAGTTTCTTCCTAATTTACCTTCCATAGGAATATCTAAAATGTTATTCTCAGAATACTTTGACCGGTGAGACTGAAAATACAGGTGAAACTCGAAAAATTAGAATATTGTGCAAAAGTTCATTTATTTCAGTAATGCAACTTAAAAGGGGAAACTAATATATGAGATAGACTCATTACATGCAAAGCAAGATAGTTCAAGCCGTGATTTGTCATAATTGTGATGATTATGGCGTACAGCTCATAAAAACCCCAAATCCACAATCTCAGAAAATTAGAATATTGTGAAAAGGTGCAATATTCTAGGCTCAAAGTGTCCCACTCTAATCAGCTAATTAAGCAATATCACCTGCAAAGGGTTCCTGAGCCTTTAAATGGTCTCTCAGTCTGGTTCAGTAGGAATCACAATCATGGGGAAGACTGCTGACCTGACAGTTGTGCAGAAAACCATCATTGACACCCTCCATAAGGAGGGAAAGCCTCAAAAGGTAATTGCAAAAGAAGTTGGATGTTCCCAAAGTGCTGTATCAAAGCACATTAATAGAAAGTTATGTGGAAGGGAAAAGTGTGGAAGAAAAAGGTGCACAAGCAGCAGGGATGACTGCAGCCTGGAGAGGATTGTCAGGAAAAGGCCATTCAAAAGTGTTGGGGACTTTCACAAGGAGTGGACTGAGGCTGGAGTCAGTGCATCAAGAGCCACCACACACAGACGGATCCTGGACATGGGCTTCAAATGTCGTATTCCTCTTGTCAAGCCGCTCCTGAACAACAAACAACGTCAGAAGCGTCTTACCTGGGCTAAAGAAAAACAGACCTGGTGTGTTGCTCAGTGGTCCAAAGTCCTCTTTTCTGATGAGAGCAACTTTTGCATCTCATTTGGAAACCAAGGACCCAGAGTCTGGAGGAAGAATGGAGAGGCACACACTGCAAGATGCTTGAAGTCCATTGTGAAGTTTCCACAGTCTGTGTTGATTTGGGGAGCCATGTCATCTGCTGGTGTTGGTCCACTGTGCTTCATGAAGTCCAGGGTCAACGCAGCCGTCTACCAGGAGATTTTGGAGCACTTCATGCTTCCTTCCGCAGACGAGCTTTATGGGGATGCTGACTTCATTTTCCAGCAGGACTTGGCACCTGCCCACACTGCCAAAAGCACCAAAACCTGGTTCAATGACCGTGGGATTACTGTGCTTGATTGGTCAGCAAACTCGCCTGACCTGAACCCCATAGAGAATCTATGGGGCATTGCCAAGAGAAAGATGAGAGACATGAGACCGAACAATGCAGAAGAGCTGAAGGCCGCTATTGAAGCATCCTGGTCTTCCATAACACCTCAGCAGTGCCACAGGCTGATAGCTTCCGTGCCAGGCCGCATTGAGGCAGTAATTGCTGCAAAAGGGGCCCAAACCAAGTACTGAGTACGTATGCATGCTTATACTTTTCAGAGGCCCGATATTGTTCTAGCTACACTCCTTGTTTTATTGATTGCATGTAATATTCTAATTTTCTGAGATTGTGGATTTGGGGTTTTCATGAGCTGTACGCCATAATCATCACAATTATGACAAATCACGGCTTGAACTATCTTGCTTTGTATGTAATGAGTCTATCTCATATATTAGTTTCCCCTTTTAAGTTGCATTACTGAAATAAATGAACTTTTGCTCGATATTCTAATTTTTTGAGTTTCACCTGTAAACCTACTATAGATATTCAATTTTAGATCAGATTTACTATGTCCCCCCATATTCATATGTGTGCATTACATGACTGACTCTTATGCATGTGAATATTTGTATTAAACTTGCTATACTTATTATTGTATGAAAATGTAATTATCTTCTATTTTAAGACATTTCTTTAAACATATTGAAATGCATTTAACTAAATTCATTGTATTCTAACAATTATTCCATAAACCATCTTTATTCTTTATATCTGAAGAAAATGACAACAATGTATCAAGTGGCTTTCCAGCTCAAAAATTCATTATTATCTTAATCAATAAACTTAGCGTTTCTCCAAATGCAAAGATCCCCCCAGGGATCAGATATGTATTTTCTGTGGTCTGATATATATTAGAATGAAGGACTGCATGAAGTCCATGCACTAGATGCAGTTTTATTTTCCAGTGTATGGCAATTACACTCCAACTGCAGGATATACTCAAAAAGATCTATTTGTAGAGAGAGTAATGGAGTACTACATAAAGAAAAGCTATTCAATTCATGTCAGTAGTCAGAAACAGATTGCACTTAAATGTTCATATAGCAGTGATGGTGAACCTTTTAGACACCGAGTGCCCAAACTGCAACCCAAAACCCAGTTATGTATCGTCAGGCGCCAGGTGGTCGTGGCCAATTGCGTGGGTGTGGCCAATTGCATGGGTGTTGTCCATTGGTGGGCATGGCTGCAGTGGTAACAGCAGACTGGGTGGGACTAAAAAGTTCAATCAATCAATTCCAACTTTGTGAGATCTTTTTTTCCCACCAGAAGTTGAAATTAATTGATTGATTGAACCTTTTTTTGCACACGGTGGCGGAGTCCTAAAGTGAAAAGTTTTTATAAAACCCAGCTGAAGGCCTAGGACTGGGGCGACGGCGCATGTGCCCACAGAGAGGGCTCGGCGTGCCACCTGTGGCACCCGTGCCATAGGTTCGCCACCAGGGATATAGGGGAATAATATGGATAACTGTTGGTTACAGTAATTACTTTTCTTATACAGATACATTTAGTTCCTCTAGTTAATATGTAGTAGAAGTTCAAATTGGTACGACATTTTAACTGATTAGTTATTCTCTTCAACGAAACCTCTCAATTCATATGATGATTTCAAACAACGGATATTTTGAATAAGTCTTCATGTGAAGATGGGCATTTGCTTCTTCCAGTCCTGCCTAGGATGTGTATACAAATCTGGACACTGGGGCCAGAGGGCACTGGCAAGGTTTTTTTTTATTGAAAAGTTTTATTGAAGTTACAATATTATCCCCTCCCCAACCCACTCCAGAGCCCCCCTCCCCCTCCCCCACTTCCCAAAGCTGAATACAGGGTTACAAATACAAAATAAACATAATCTATCTAACATTAACCAACTATGTAAATAACCAAATACATAATGCACTTTAACCCATCTATGACATCATTACAAACAATCTACAAGTATCCAACTTATACTAATACAATAACAATACCATATGATATATGCATTATTGTAAGTAATAATAATAATAAAAAAGACTTAAGTTATAGCAATCTTACTCATAGGCTAAATGGAACTTTTTGGTCTCATACTTTTTCTGAATATAATCTATCCATCTTCTCCAAACCGAAATGTATCTTTCTTGTGAGTGATCCTTCAGGTAAGCCGAGATCTTAGCCATTTCTGCTAAGTTTGACACCTTAAGCGTCCATTCTTCTATAGTAGGCAGGCAGTCCTTCTTCCAATATTGCCCTACCAATAACCTCGCTGCTGTTATGAGGTTCAACATCAAGTTAATTTCTTTAGTGTCACCATCTGTAATAACACCCAGTAAAAATAATTGTGGGGTAAACTTTATCTTTCTCTTAAAAATCTTTTGCATGTTCCACCAAATTTTGATCCAAAAAGCTTTTATGTTTCTACAAGTCCACCAAATATGAAAGTAGGTAGCATCCAAACTACCACATCTCCAACATTTGGGCTGTAAATTAGGATACATGCAAGACACTTTTTAGGGTCCAAATGCCATCTAAAAACATTTTGTAGAAATTTTCTCTTAAATTTTGGGCTTGAGTAAATTTCACATTTCTAACCCAAATTACCTCCCACACAGCCAATGGAATCGGCTCTTGAATACTTTGAGCCCATTTCACCATGCAATCTTTGACCAATTCCGTTTCCGAATCTAATTCTATTAAGGCATTATAAATTCTCTTTATATGCACTCGAGTTTGATCTTTAATCTGTTTTACCAAATTTTCATCCATCAGCGTCAAACCAACCTTCTGGTCCTATTAGACCTCTCGGCAGCTTTCGATACCATCGACCATGGTATCTTGCTGCGGCGTCTCAGGGGATTGGGAGTGGGAGGCACAGTTCTTCAGTGGTTCTCCTCCTATCTCCTGGGACGCTCACAGTCGGTGTTGGCAGGGGGGCAGAGATCGGCCCCTAGGTCTCTCGTTTGTGGAGTTCCTCAGGGGTCGGTTCTCTCGCCTCTCCTGTTCAACATCTACATGAAACCGCTGGGTGAGATCATTCGTGGTTTTGGAGTTGGGTATCATCAATATGCTGATGATACCCAACTTTTCCTTTCGACCCCAAACCACCCCAGTGATGCCCTCGCTGTGATGTCCCGTTGCCTGGAGGCGGTTCGGGCTGGATGGGGAGGAACAGACTTCAACTCAACCCTGACAAGACTGAGTGGCTGTACATCCCGGCATCCCGGGACATTCAAAATGTTCCATCTCTTTCTATGGGGGGTGAGCTCTTACCCCCCGTGGATAGGGCTCGCAACTTGGGAGTCCTCCTAGATTCACGGCTTACCCTGGAAGATCATATAGTGGCCGTGACTAGGGGGGCTTTCGCCCAGGTTCGCCTGGTGCGCCAGTTGCGGCCCTATCTGGACCGGGATGCCCTGTGTACGGTCACTCATGCGCTCGTGACCTCTCGCCTGGACTACTGTAATGCTCTCTACATGGGGCTTCCCTTGAAGACCACTCGGAGGCTCCAACTGGTACAGAATGCGGCCGCGAGAGTTGTCTTGGGAGTTTCCCGGTGCTCCCATGTTACACCCTTGCTCCGCGAGCTGCATTGGCTACCAGTTGTCTTCCAGGTGAGGTTCAAGGTCTTGGTTATGATCTTTAAGTCCTTACATGGCATGGGTCCGGGTTACCTCAGGGACCACCTGCTGCCAGCGTCAACTTCCCTCCACCCAGTACGTGCCCACAGAGAGGGCCTCCTCAGGGTGCCTCCGATCAGGGAATGCCGACTGGTGGCCCCCAGGGGGAGGGCCTTCTCTGTGGGCGCTCCGGCATTATGGAACCAACTGCCGGTGGAGCTCCGGATGACATCAGACCTCCGAACCTTCCGTCGCGGCCTGAAGACCCACTTGTTTGAATTAGCTGGTCTGGCCTGATGGGGGATTATGGGTTTTTTAAATTGGTGTTCTTAGTATTGTATTATTGTTTTTTAACTGGGCATTGGTTTAATTTCTTTTTAACTTTTGTATCGTTATTTATATATGCCCTGTGAACCGCCCTGAGTCCCTAGGGAGAAGGGCGGTATACAAATCAAATAAAAACTAAACTAAACTAAACTAACTTCCACCTGGCTTGCAATTGAGTGTACTGAAACCAGGATTGTACAATATTTTCTTGTTTTAGCTCAACTAGCGACCTTAATTGCCAGTCGCTCCCTTCCAATCTAAGTAGTTGCTTGTAAGAAATCACATCCAAATTCACACCCATAGATATCCCCTCTATTGCGTGTCCAGGAATCCCCCAAATTGGTATTTTATAATTTAACTTGTAATAATACTTTTTCCAAACACGCAATATAGCACTTCTTAAAATGTGGGATTTAAAAGTCCTATCAACTTTTTTATCATAAATCAAATATGCATGCCACCCATATAATAAATCCCATCCCTCAAGATAAAGTATACTTTTATTAGTTAAATTAAGCCAATCACTAACCAATGTTAAGACCACTGCATCATAATATAATTTCAAATTAGGCACCTTAAGTCCTCCTCTTTCCCAAGCGTCTTGCAAAATCTTAAGTTTAACTCTCGGTTTTTTCCCCGCCCAAATAAATTTATTAATACCCTTCTGCCACTCATCCAAATTGGCATCTTTTTTCAAAACAGGTATCATTTGAAACAGAAAGAGAAACTTTGGTAAAACATTCATCTTAACAGCTGCAATTTTTCCCAACAAAGATAATTGTAGTTTTTTCCAATTATTTAAATCCTTTTGTACTTTTAACCATAACGTCTCATAATTATTCTTGTATAATTTCACATTAGAAGCTGTAATATATACCCCCAAATATTTAACCTTTTTCACAATTTCATAGCCCGTCAGTTTTACTAACATATCCTTCTCCTTCATCGTCATATTTTTAGATAATATTTTAGTCTTATTATTGTTCACTTTAAAGCCCGACACTTTCCCATATTGTTCTATAATTCCTATCAAATCTGTAACCGATTGAATCGGTTGAGATAATGTAACAACCAAGTCATCTGCAAACGCTCTTAATCTATAATCATTCTGTTTTATTTTTATTCCCTGAATTTTAGTTGATTCCCGAATTTTAATCAATAAAATCTCCAATGTTAAAACAAACAATAATGGTGACAGAGGACACCCTTGTCTTGTACCTTTTTCAATTTTAAAAGCATCTGTTAGTCCCCCATTAATTATAATTTGTGCTGATTGTTGTTGATATATAGCCTTAATAGATTGAAAAAATTCATCCCCAAAATTCATTTTCTCCACAACTTTCAATAAAAATTGCCAATTCAGTTGATCAAAGGCTTTTTCAGCATCCAAAAATATCAACGCCGCGGAGACTTGGTTGTTCTTATCCAAATACTCAATTAGATTAACTAGTTGTCTTACATTGTATTTCATATATCTTCCAGTTATAAATCCAGACTGATCTGTATGAACCATCTGTTTCAAGACTGACATTAATCTGTTAGCTAATATTTTGGCAAAAATCTTGTAATCTGTATTTAAAAGTGATATGGGTCTATAGTTCTTAGGCTGAGTAAGATCTTGTTCCTCCTTTGGAATCAATGATATAAAAGCCCTTCTCCAAGATGGAGGCACCTCTCCTCCAGCCTGGATAGCTCCTTTAAAGGTTCAACCATCTCTATAGATAAAGTTTTATAATAAATTGCTGTTAAGCCATCTGTACCCGGAGCCTTACCCACTTTTAGCTAAACAATTGCTGAGAAAATTTCTTCAGAAGTAATTAAACAACTCATCCCTGCCCTTTGCTCATGTGAGAGCTTAGGAATATTCACTTCTTGTAAATATTTATCTATGTCTAAGGTTTGTACATTCTCACTAGCATATAACTTTTGATAAAAATCCAAAAAACCCTTTTTGATCAAATTTCGTTGATACGTTTCTTTACCCTTATATTCTATTTTCTCTATTGTACGTAACCTCTGTTTTTTCCTTAGTTGATAGGCTAACCACCTCCCAGGCTTATTTGCATTACAAAAAGTATTATGCTTCGCATATCTCAAATTAGTTGCAACCTGATCCGCCATTAACATATTAAATTGTTCTTTCAACAAATTTATTGAGGTCCTTAATCTCTTATCCAATGGGTTCAAAATAAAAGCTTTCTCCTTCAATTTAATCTCTTCTTCCAATTCTTTACGTTTTTGCATCTGCTTACATCTATGACCATTATTCATATGAATCATAATCCCCCTCATATATGCTTTACTGGCATCCCAAACCATATTAATCGGTGTTCCTTTATGCATATTCAGAACAAAAAAACTCTCTCAAATAATCTTTACATTTTTCTGAAAGTACATCATATCTAAATAAATTTTCGTTCAGTCTCCAAGATCTTCTTATTCCATCTTCACTAAATAATTCCATCCATACAGGACTATGGTCTGATAACGTTCTTGGAAAAATCTTGACATTCTTAACCCTGGAAATAAGATCACCAGTAACCAAAAAGAAATCAATTCTAGAAAACGACTGATGCCTATCTGAGAAGAAAGTAAAATCTCTATCCTCCGAGTTCCGCTCCCACCAGATGTCTCTTAGTTCAAAGTCTTCTTTCAAATAAAAAAAACTTTTAGGCAATCTAGAATAGATAGGAGAGTCTTTAGATGACCTCTTCTTATCCTTATTTGAGTCCAAGACACCATTCCAATCACCCATCAAAATAACTGATTTGTAGTCCAATTGAGTTAGCCTATCGTGTAAAAACTTGTAGAATTTTCCTTGCTGCTGGTTAGGAGCGTATAATCCAATAATGAGAATCTTCTTACCTTGTAATAATAATTCAATAATAACATATCTTCCCTGTGGGTCAGATTCAATTAACGTAGCAGATAAGTCTCTTCTCAAATAGATAACCACTCCACTCTTTTTATCTTGAGCAGATGCTATAAAATGAGGTCCCAATTGGGAGTTAATCAAGTATTTTTGATCTTTTGCACAAATTTGAGTTTCTTGCAGACAAACAATAACATTTTTATGTTGCTTCAGATAATGAAACACTTTCCTTCTTTTTTGTGGTGAATTCAAGCCATTAACATTCCATGTCAAAAGCTTTATCACCATCCTCAGCGACCTGGAACCTCTGGAACGCCACCTGGAGGTCCGCAGTTGGTCTCTTCGGTCGCGCCCCTCCCACTAACAGGGCCTTGTATTATAGGCTCAGAATCCATCTTCTGTTTCTGTTGTCCCTTTTCTCTCCGTTTGTGTGCCGCACGTGTCATTCTCTGATCTTTTGGATCAGCCTTTAACATCAATCTCTGTTCAGTAGATTCAGCCAATTGTGCCTCACCAACAAGCTGTGCTGATACACCTTCAACTTGTTGCTTATCTTCTTCCACTCTCTTAAGCGATGGAGATGGTGGTGAACCTGCTTTCAGGACATACATATAAAATTCCTTAGCCTTGGCAATCGTATTAAGCCTGTATCGTGTCCCTGCATGACTCACCACTATTCCAATAGGGATCTCCCATCTGAATTGTATTTGTTGATTTTTAAGTTCATCAGACAAGAAACCAAACTCCTTCCTTTTTCTCAGCATCTTAGGAGGTATTTCTTTCAAAATCATAATATCTTGTCCCGCAATTTGAAATTTCTGGTGATAAAAGGCCTGGATGATCTCATTTCGAAGTGACCTCTTAGAAAAATAAATCACCACATCCCTGGGTAAGTTCTTCTGTCTCGCTATCCAGGAGTTAACCCTGAAAATTTTTTCCACCTCTCTTGATAACTCTTTAGGGTCCCATCCCAAGATGGGAGCAGTAACCTTGATCACCTCTTCCAGTAAGTCCTCACGTGGGTTTTGTCTCAACCCCCTTATTCTCAGAGCAAATTCCATCTCTTTAAACTGAGAAACCATCAACTCTTCCTCAGTTTTATCAATTTTATTTTCTACTGTAGTAATTCTATTTTCAAGTTTGTCAGTCTTTTCCACAACCTCATCCACGCGATCATCTAGACGTTCAACATGTGCAGCCAGCCCTTGAAATGCAAACAAAATGTCTTCTCTCATCTCTCTATTTTTAAGTTCAAGAAGATCAGCTACCTCTTCCTTTATTTGTAAAGTAATTTCTTTCAAAGCATCCTGCAGGTCTTTAAGTGTAAGTGCTGGTGGTGGAGGAGAAGGTGGAGGGGATCTGGGTTTTACATTAGACTGAGTGACAGGAGAGGAAATTGAAGTTTTAGAAACAGAAGGAACTGCCTGCCTTCTTGAAGCCATTTTCACTTGCTACAAATCACTTTCTCTTATCACTTTCGCTTTCCCTCTGTACTCCGGAGGAAAAAGAAAGGGGTAAAAATAGAATCCAAAAAAAGAAAAGGAAATAATCTTAATAATAAAAAAGGGAGAAAGAAATTCCAATATATTAGTTAAATTGTAACAAAGTCCTTGTACTTATTCTTTTAGAAAAAAAAACATTTCAG
The DNA here is from genome assembly GCF_964194415.1 of Vipera berus. Classification (NCBI taxonomy): domain Eukaryota; kingdom Metazoa; phylum Chordata; class Lepidosauria; order Squamata; family Viperidae; genus Vipera; species Vipera berus. Next base: position 45,520,957 of record NC_138210.1, read on the forward strand.
CGCCATTTTCTTTTCCTTCTTCAAAGTCTGATTTATAAATGGAGAAGATTAATGCAGCTCGGGTTAAAGTTCTAAATACTTGCAGCTTAACTCCTCCTGGTCAGCTCTGTCTGCTTTAAAGGTACACATAAGTCAATATAATCCGCAGATGTGGTTGCCACGTCTAGCTTCTCTCCTACATGGAGAGAAGATGTCCTGGGCTTGGAGAAGCCTCGGACTCCGTGGGAGCTCTCACCCTCCGATCCCCAGATAATTCTGGGATATTGGGGAGCTCTACCACTAACCGAGGGGACTCACCTCCCCTTCTTCTCCCGAAGGGAAAGTCTACGAGCTGCGGAACAGCTGATTTTTACAGTCTCTGTGGCTCCAACAAAGCCTCAGGGCGAGCGGCTAGGAAAAAGCCACCATTTGGCACGGCGGAGCCACCGGAAGTGGCAAGGTTACAGTATAGTGAAAGAAGGAAGTGAAGCAGTGAAGTGGAAAAGTAGGACAGAGGCTTTCGAGGCTGGTGGTAAATTGGGGAAGGAATAAAGGGGGTGTGTTTGGATCAGAGACTATTGTGATTTTGAGGATGAGGCAAGAGATTGGAATTTGGAAGGCAAGGCCGGAGTCCAGACATTGAGGGAGAGGCTGTGGTGGAATGGATAAGAACACCAAAGCTGGGAATTTGGGAAAAAATGAAAAGAATGTGAGGATGGAGTGGGAAAGGCAGATGGATGGAGGAACGTGGAAGAAAGTTATTGAAGGTTATAAGAAGTAGTAGTGTAGGAAGCATAAGATGTAGGATTCATTTAATTAAGTGGAGGAGTGGAAGTGTAATTGTGTAGTGAAGAGCACAGTAATGAAGGTGTAGACAAGATTAAAGGCATTCAAATGTGGTTACTGGGAGTGAATTCATCTTTTTTATTTATTTATTAAATTTTTATGCTGCCCATTGTCCCTATAAGGTGACTCTGGGCAGCTTGCAAGTTATAAAAGAGGTAGAAAAATAATTAAAATATTAAAACATTAAAACTACACAAAACTACACATGGGTATGAGGTCTTCTTACCCTGTCCACCACCTCCAGCAGTGAATGCCCCCCTTGGCCCCCAAGCCAACTGGCAAAGCCATGTTTTAATACCCTTCTGGCAGACCAAAAGAGTGGGAGCAGTTCTCACCTCTGATGGTAGAGTCTTCCACAGGGTTGGGGCCACAGTGAAAAAGGCTCTTCTCCTTGAACACACCTGCAGGAATTCTTTAGTAGACAGGATCCATAGCAGGCCTCTTCTGCTAGCACAAGTGGGGTGGGCTTGTCCCATTGGGGAGAGACAGCTCCTCAGATACCATGGACCCATGCCATGTAGGGCTTTAAAGGTAACAACCAACACCTTGAATTGGATCCAGAAGCAAACTGGTAACCAATGTAGCTCACACAGTAGTGGTTTAATATGTGCAGCTCTAGGGGCTGCCAGGACTGTGTGCACCACTAGATTCTGCACCAGCTGCAGCTTCTGAATACTCTTCAAGGGTAGCTCCATGTAGATCGTGTTGACTAGGGCATGAGTGACCATGCGCAGGGACTCACGATCCAGGTAAGGGTGCAACTGGTGCACAACATGAAGTTGCACAAAGACGCTCCTACCCATGACTACCACCTGCTCTTTAAGCAGAAGCTGTGACTCCAGGAGGACCCCCAAGTTACACACCAGATCTGTCTGGGGTACTGCATCCCCATAGAGAGTTAACAATGATGAACAACCAGATCCTGAGGTCCCTTGCACCCACAACCACTCTATCTTGCTTGGGTTCATCTGAAACCTGTTGTCCCCCAACCAGATCCCTACAGCCTCCAGGCACACAGAGAGGGCAGCCACAGGATTGCTTAGATCAGCAGGGATGGAGATGTAAAGCTGTGTATCATCAGCATACTGATGATATTTCATCCCATGGTGTTGGATGATCTCATCCAGCAGTTTCATGTAGATGTTAAAAAGGAATGGAGAAACTACAGACCCCTGTGGTACCCCACAAAAGAGTGGCCATGAGCTGGACCTCTCACTCCCTATTAACACTAACTGGAATCAGCCTTGGAGAAAGGAGCTGAACCAGCACAATACTGTGCTACCCAGTCCCAAACCCCATAGCTGCCCCAAAAGGAAACCATGGTCTATGGTATCAAAAGCTGCTGAGAGGTCAAGGACAGCAAGAATGGATGCATTACTCCTATCTCACTCTTGCCAGAGATCATCCACAAGCACAACCAATGCTGTTTCTGTCTCATAACCTGGCCTGAAACCGGACTGAAAGGGGTCCAGGAAATCGGTTTCTTCCAGGACCCTCTGAAGCTGCAAGACAACATTTTCCACCACCTTCCCTAGAAAGGGGAGGTGGGAAACTGGACAAAAATTGTCCAGAGAGCTTGGGTCCAATGATGGTTTCTTGAAGAGGGGGTGCACCACAGCCTCCTTAAATGGTGCCAGAAACACCCCTTCCTGTAGTGATGCATTAATCACTGTTTGGACCCACCTGCAGGTCACTGTCCTGGAGGTTCCTGTCTACTTCCTCAGGTCCAACAGAATCAAACCGTTCCCAAATAATCTGGCAAGTCTGTTCCTCAGGCATCTCCAATGGACCTGCTCCACACTTTGATTCAAACTGGAGCATAGTGGGCTGGTGGACAGGGTGAGCAGCAGTCAGAGCCAAGCCATTTGGCCAGAATGATAGTGATGGATGGGTATGGGAACTGAGGAGCTTAAAGGAGGCACCCTGTGGCCAGAAAGACTCCTAATGAGAATCTTGTTGGCTGCATATGGCACAATGCAGCCTCAGGATAGCTGCCTGGACTATTGCCTTGGACCAGATCTGAGTCATTCACTGGGTTTATTGGAGATGTGCACCCTTAGTGAGTTTCAGCCCCACTAGATAGACCAGATCAGGAAATCTATTCCACAGGAAGGCTAAAACTACTTTTATTGAGATTGGCTGTAATAACACACTTGTATGTTTTTATTATATGATCTTCCATGACTACAGAGCATCTCAAGGCTTCCAGATCAACAACTACTGTCATTTCTTTACAAAAGATCTGCATACCAATATTTGAGGCCAGGTCTATTTATACACCATAATTCCTCTTGAACCCTGAATTAACCTGCACAATCACTAAACCAGTTGAAAGGGTCAATGAAGTAGAGACAAGTCACTAAATCATCGGCCACTTTGCTCCTTTCCTGCTCTTTCCACATATACCCCCCCTCCAATATGGAGGAATCCATGGCATGTGCATATATCAAATTTTAGAGATGCTCTGGCAGTGTATAAAAATAGAAACAATATACAATGTTATTCAGATTATGTAAACTTGTGCACATTGCTATCCATTCAACATTTCCACTGTTTATTAAAATAGTCATATTCTGTCTTTCATGGCAAAGCCTTTTTAGTGGACATTTCGCTTCTAAAAGGTAATAGTTTAGAGCAATTATGAAATACTGTACGTGAAGACCACTGGACTCCTGTGACAGGATATTTGAAATTCTATACTCATGATTACAAGCAATATTACAAGCCATTATAATCTGCCATGTGTGTTTTACTCTTCATCTTGCCATTTCAATTGTTTCTGCTTCACAAAATGTAAACTTCTAACTGAAAAATAAAATTCATCAATACTGCAACGTTAAATGGCAATAGCACTTAGACTTATATACTGCTCCTTAGTGCTTTACAGCTTTATAGCAGTCTCTGACCGGTTTACAAAATCATTACAAAATCAGCATATTGCCCCCAACAATCTGGGTCTGCATTTTACCAACTTCAGAAGATAGAAGGCTAAGTCAACCTCAAGCTCATCGGGATCAAACTCCAGACTGTGGGCAGAGTTAGCCTGCAATACTGCATTCTAACCACTGTGCCACCAGGCTTAAAAATGGACTAATTAATAATTGTTCCAAAATATTTCATCAATAAGAAAATACAATATGTAATATGTAAAGTTATGGGAAGAACCAGAATACATAATACAGATTTCCCTTGTTTTATGCTAGGGATACATTCTCTGAAAATCTTGCATGAAGTGAATTCAAATAAAGGAAGAAACTGATCCAGAGGACAAAAAGGAAGGTTTGGGGGTATAGCATCAAATTTTATAATCCAAACACTTTGACAAATATGCTCATACATTTAGAGCCTTGCTCTTAAACATTACATTATTCAAACAAGTTTTCTTCCTTGTTTCATGACCTACTGTATGTAAAGTGAAAGCATTTTCTTCATCTTTTCTATAGCTGGATTTCTAATGTTAACATAGTAGACAAAGGTAGAATGTATCACAGCACTACAAATTTTATTAGCATTCTTTGTGATGTTGCACAGGTTAAATATTTTCCCAAGTTAAGAGCTCATCTGTAGGGCTCAGTGTATTGAGCCCTAGATGAGCTCTCAATATTATGTCCACCTTTGTTTTTACTGTTAAGAGGTCTTCTTCCTTTTGGATAAGGACATTGGACAAGATGTTGATGGTCATTTTGGACCCATAGTAACAGTGGTAACTACTGTAGGTAGAGAAGTAAGTAGAAAATAGATAAAACAACCACACAACAATGTGGTAAATGTGTGAGTGCAGACAGAAGGGTTTTGGTAGGGACTGTTCAAGCAGTTTTGGTGGCAAGAAGACTTGGCATATTTCCAGACCTTTAGTACAAAATGATTATGCTGGGATAAATCAAGCAATAGTGACTTTTTTTGTTTGCCTAAAGCAAATTCTTGGATGAAAATGGTTAATCAAATAATAGTGATTTCATAGAAAGCAAGATAAACTTTTACAGTATAGTGAATTGGCTCAGTGGATTTACATTGACTGAAGCTTGGCAGCTGAAAAAGTTGGCATATCACTGACTGAAAACACCTGTGCATAAAATATAAAATATTGTAAGAAAAAACCTTTTTGTAAGAAGTAAAATTCAAATGTAAACAAAATGAAATTTATCTAAAGCAATTAATAGTATTGAACAGAATGATCACAGAATTCATTACTCACTTGATCTCTTCCTGATTTATGTGATGTCATATGGTGTTCAAGTTGTGTTTTATATGCAAATGTGTAACTGCATAAGGAGCAACCAAAGTTATCTTCATTTTTTTCATGGCGATATTTTATGTGTTCTTTCAGAGAGGAAAAGCGTTTATACCCTCTATCACAGTAAGGGCATGTCAGTAGCTGCGAAAATGCATCTGGTGTGCCTGAGTGAGAATAAGAAAGTATTATTTTGTTGGTCATTATTAAAGCATTGTATTTTGAAATTGGCTTTTTCTTTTCATTAGTACACCTCCAGTCAGTTTATAAGATGGTAAGCATATCTATTCATGTTACACAGATATACTAAAGCCCCCTGCCATTTATTTCAGTTTAAAAGCCTAAACCAATCTTTTGCAAATAAAATAGCAAAATCAGTGACAGCTAATGCCTGATAGAATATAAGTGAATAACTGCCTGATTAGCCTCTTTGGTCACCAGTCTCAATTTCTTCTCTAACAGCTGAACAGATTGATTTGAACTACTTTCCATGCTGTTCCGAAGAAAACTATAAGATTATCTGCTTGTCACCAGTGGTCAAAATTGACTTAACATGAAATCCCCCAAGATGGCTGCTGAACAGTAGGAATTTTTCCCTTTCCTGCCAACAAGCTGCTGATTCTGCTGCCAGAGCTGACTCTCTGGCAGTGCTGCTCCCTGGATTTCAATGGGAGCACTCACAAATGACCCAAAGCAACTTTTGGACAGCTGTGGACCCATTTGGGGAGTCTTGAATATTCCAGTTCCCTCTGGAAGTGGTAGGAAAGTCACTGAGTGTATCCATCTTCCTGTCAGCATTTTGTTTTCTTAAGCATGCATGGGCTTTTAACTTTCACTTTTTGAATGTATTGTTTTACTTTGTTTTTTGTTCTTAAAAGTTGAATGCTGATTTATTTCAACCCCTTTCTGGACTCTGGTTTGTTTTTTTCCCTTTTTCTTTCCCTTTGAGTTATGCTGCTTTCAATAACCATTGTTCTTTCCATATGGAAGCACAGCTGTGTTTCTGGATGGTGAAGTGCTTTCATTTGATTTAAATTAATAGCAGACTCTTACCACAGGATTTTTGTACTTTTTGAATTTGCAAAATATTTGGAGTTTATCTCTTTTAAATTTTTCTTCTAACCTTGGATTGAAATATCCAGAAAATATTTTGTTACCTTTTGCTTCAGTGTTTTGTTCCCTGATCAAGTTACACAAAGTAACAATGTATATGTCATTTTCAATAAAGTTTTACAAAAGAAACTTGATAAGACAGTTGCAGACCAAAGAGATATCCCCAGAGGTGGAGAACTGACTGAGTTGATCCCATGTATTTCTCTGAAATTCAAGTCTGCATATCCTTGCAATACTAGGAGCCTGACGGAATGGGGAAGTGATTCCTACAAAGACTGAGGGAGATTCAAGAATGGATTTATTACATCTACAGTAACTGGAAACCACTTCTATTTGGACTTTGTTATGTAGACTAAATTTATTATATTTAATTATACAACAATTGATAAGAGATGGCATTAAGAAAAAATGTGGATATTTGATCCAGGATGAATTACTTTTAACTTTTGGGGTGATTTGGGATAGACAGGATGCTATGGCAAACTTTCTATGAGTGGATTACAATAATAGCTTGTTAACAGTTTTGAAATCTTGTCTTTTCTTCTTCTTCCTGTTAACTATCTTGTCATTAATATAATATATAGAAGACAGGTCATTAATTTGCGAGGGCTAATTACTTCGCTGCCCTCATCGCGTCCGCAGATAATCGCCCGGCCGCCCTGTTTAGGGTGACTCGCTCCCTTCTTAATCAGGAGGTAAGGGAGGATCCCTTACAGGGACGGGCCGAGGAGTTTAGTCATCATCTGACGGACAAAATCACTCAGATCCGGGCTGGCTTGGACTCTGACTGGGCGGAGTCTGACGTGGTGGAATCGGACGGTCTTGAGCATGTTATCTGGACTGAGTTCGATCCTGTTTCCCCTGATGATGTGGACAGGATCATGGGGAGGCTGAGCTCCACCACCTGTTTGTTGGATCCGTGCCCCTCCTGGCTGGTTTATGCAGCTCGGGAGGGGACACGAGGCTGGTTCCAGGCAGTAATAACTGCTTCTTTGAAGGAGGGTGTCTTCCCCGCCGCCTTGAAGGAGGCGGTGGTGAGACCCCTTCTCAAGAAGCCTGTCTTGGACCCGGCTGTTTTAAATAACTATCGTCCAGTCTCCAACCTTCGCTTTTTGGCGAAGGTTGTTGAGAGTGTGGTGGCGCATCAGCTTCCTCTGTTCCTGGAGGAAACTGATTATCTCGACCCGTACCAATCAGGTTTCAGGCCCGGATACAGCACGGAGACGGCATTGGTCGCGCTGGTGAATGATCTCTGGCGGGCTCGGGACAGGGGTTGCTCCTCTGTCCTAGTCCTATTAGATCTCTCAGCGGCTTTCGATACCATCGACCATGGTATCCTTCTGCGGCGTCTCAGGGGGTTGGGAGTGGGAGGCACCGTTTTACGGTGGTTCTCCTCCTATCTCCTGGGCCGCTCGCAATCGGTGTTGACTGGAGGGCAGAGATCCACCCCGAGGCCTCTCGCTTGTGGAGTCCCTCAGGGGTCAGTTCTCTCTCCCCTCCTGTTCAACATCTACATGAAGCCGCTGGGTGAGATCATTCATGGTTTCGGGGTGGGGTATCATCAGTACGCTGATGATACCCAACTGTTTTTCTCCACCCTGAACCAACCCAGCGATGCCCTCGCCGTGATGTCCCGTTGCCTGGAGGCGGTTCAGGTCTGGATGGGGAGAAACAGGCTTCGTCTCAATCCTGCCAAGACTGAGTGGCTGTGCGTATCGGCATCTTGGGCTAACCAGATTATTCCACCTTTAACGATGGGGGGTGAGGTGTTACCCCCCGTTGATAGGGCTCGCAATTTGGGCATCCTCCTGGATTCACGGCTCAATTTTGAAGATCATATAGGAGCCATGACCAGGGGGGCTTTTGCCCAGGTTCGCCTGGTGCGCCAGTTGCGACCCTATCTGGACCGAGATGCCCTACGCACAGTCACTCATGCGCTCGTGATCTCCCGTCTAGACTACTGCAATGCTCTCTACATGGGGCTGCCCTTGAGGACCACTCGGAGGCTTCAACTGGTGCAGAATGCGGCCGCACGAGTTGTGATGGGGGTTTCCCGATACTCCCATGTAACACCTCTACTCCGCGAGCTGCATTGGCTTCCGGTTGCCCTCTGGGTGAGATTCAAGGTGGTGGTGATGACCTATAAAGCCCTGAATGGCTTGGGTCCGGGATATCTGAGGGAACACCTGCTGCCGGCATCAAGCTCCCTTCGTCCAGTGCGCTCCCACAGGAAGGGTCTTCTCAGGGTGCCACCGATAAAAGATTGTCGGTGGATAACAACCAGGGGAAGGGCCTTCTCTGTGGGTGCGCCTGCCCTCTGGAACCAGCTGCCCGTGGAGCTTAGGACTGCCCCCGAACTCCGCACATTTCGCCGGGACCTGAAAACCTGGCTCTTTGAGCTTTCCGGCCCAGGCTGAGAATTTTTAACGGGGGTTTTTAATTCTAGGGATGATTTAATCTTTTTTAATTTGTTTTTAACTTTTGTATTGGTTGTTTTAAATGCCCTGTAAACCGCCCTGAGTCCTTCGGGAAAGGGCGGTATATAAATTTAATAAAATAAAAATAAAAAAAAAATAGATTTACTACCCCCCAAAATAGATTTTTGGGGGGCCTGTTTCGCAAGGGTTGGGAACCAACATTTTAATAATGTATTAATCAGTATTCAATTAGGGGATAATATGTATATATATATGTGTTGGATTTTCTTTTTCTTTTTGATGCACTTTTTAAATGTCTTGATTGTTTTGTATTTTTTGTTGTCCTTTTTTGGATTCTTTTGGAGTTTTGTATTTTTATTTTGAATAAAATAAACATTATAGGAAAAATATTGACTTAACATGCTACTTTTTGATATATACTTGGGGCAAAGCTCAAGGCTACCACTGTACCTGGATCATGATGCTCTGTACACAGTAACTCTTGTCCTGGCCATCTCCCAGTTGGGTTACTGCAACACACTCTACATGGGCCTACCTTTGAAGAGTGTTTGGAAGGTATTACTGGTACAGAATGCAACAACATGGACAATTCTGGAGGCACCTTGGGTGATACATGTGACACTGCTGTTATGTGAGCTGCACTGGCTGCCAGTTTGATTCCAGGTCCAATTCAAGGTGTTGGTCATCACCTTTAAAGCTCTTTATGGCAGGAGTCCAGGGTATCCGAGAAGCCTCCTTATCCTGATGGGACTAACCCAGCCCACTCGTTCCAGCATAAAAGGCCTATTTTAGATCCTGTTGGCCAAGGAATTTCACCTGGTAAGATCCAGGAGAAGAGTCTTTTCTGCTGCGGCACCCACCCTCTGGGATATTCTCCCATCAGAGGTGAGATCTGCCCCCACACTCCTGGCCTTCTGCAAGAGCCTAAAAACCTGGCTCTGTTACTTGGCCTGGGGCCCCAATAGGGGCCTGCTACATTGGGAGCACCTGACAGGGTAGAGAAGATTCTCATCTCCCCAGGCTGCCCATCATCTTGGTTCTTAACTTTTTATCTTTTTATTCTAATGCAGGGGTGTCAAACTGCCAGCCCGCAGGCCGGACACGTCACCAGAAAACCGCACCCACCCCATTGCTGGCAATGGGGAAAAAGCTCTGATACGTTGCGCAACGTCATGTGGCATTGCGAGTTTGACATGTCTGTTCTAATGTAATTTTTTTAGCACTTTTAAACTTCATATATATACAGATTTTCTTTATATGCAGTTGACATTGTCAATTTATAATTTCTCTCCCATATTTTTTGCTATTCTTCTAACTCTATAGTATAACCAAAATTCTCCGCCCATCTTGTCATTGTCCCTTTAATTTGTTTACTTTCTATCTCTAAAGTTAACAAAAAATTATACAAGTTTTTAATTAATTTCTCATCAGACGTTAGTAATATCTTATCAAACATGTTTTGTTCTTTATAAAATCCATACATTTTCATATCTTTTTCATATCTATTTTGTATTTGTAAACGTACCCACCATGACATGTTGATACCCTGATGTTCCAGTTCTTGCTTCGATTTTAATGTCCCATCAATATTTAAAATATCTTTATATGTCCACTTTTTTCAAAATCTAACAAGTTTACATGTGAAAAAGCTTCAATTGTTGATAACCACCCTGGAATTTTTACATATATTTTCATTTTGATTTTTTCCCATACAGTTATCAAAGCATTTCTAATACAGTGGTTTTGAAAATATCTATGAATTTTGTTTTTCCCATACCATAAAAATGCGTGCCATCCCGAGTGTAAGTCATGTCCCTCCAAGCATAACAACCTTTTATTCCTAAGCATTATCCATTCTTTCGCCCATGTCAATACTGATGCTTGATAATACAAAGTCCACTTAGGTAAACCAAAACCCCCATTTTCTTTAGTATCTTGCAAAGTTTTCTTTTTTATTCTAGCTTTTTTTCCCTGCCAAATAAATTTCAAAACTAAAGAGTCCAACTCTTTAAAAAAAAGTCCCCCAAGTTTTATCGGGATTGTCTGAAACAAAAATAGAATCTTAGGCAATATATTCATTTTAATTGTAGCTATCCTTCCTAGTAAGGACAATTTTAAATTCTTCCATTTTTCCAGGTCTAACTTTATTTGTTTCAATAGTCTTATATAGTTGTCTTCTTTTAATGTTGAACATTTAGCTGATAAATATATACCCAAATATTTTACCTTTTTCACTATCTGTACCTCTATCACCTCTGATATTCGATTTTTTTGCTTATCCGTAACATTTTTCACTATTATTTTAGTTTTTTCCTTATTAATTTTTAATCCCGCTACTTCACCATATTGTTCCAATTTCTTCCACAATTTTGGAATCTTCTTCAAAGGATCTTCCAAAATGAATACCAAATCATCAGCAAATGCTTGTAATTTATATGTTTCACCTTTTAACTCCAAACCTCTAATTTCTGTATCTTGTCTTATATTTCAATTTAAAACCTCCAAAGTAAAAATGAATAGCAGAGGGGACAGAGGAGGACATCCTTGCCTTGTGCCTTTCCTTATTTCAAAACTTTCAGTACAATCTCCATTCACAATTACTTTGGCAGTTTTTTACTATATATTGTTTTTACCATATTTATGAAGTTCTGTCCGAAATCCATTGCTTGTAATTGATAAATTAAAAACTGCCATGAAAGATTATCAAATGCCTTTTGAGCATCTAAAAATACTAATGCCATTTGTTTCCCTGGATGTAATTCGTAGTATGCTGATCTCACCCAGTGGCTTCATATAGATGTTGAACAGGAGAGGCGAGAGGACCGACCCCTGAGGAACTCCACAGACGAGAGGCCTCGAGGCCGACCTCTGCTCTCCTGTCAGCACCGACTGCGAACGTCCCAGGAGGTAGGAGGAGAACCACTGCAGAACAGTGCCTCCCACTCCCAACCCCGAGACGCCGCAGTAAGATACCATGTGTTGTGACTCAGGGCCAGCCTGTGGGTCCGGCAGCCGGCTCAGATGTCTCGGATGACTCAGATGAGGGGGAGGAGGTGTGTGTGGAAGACGAACCGGCTGATGATGGTTTGGAGGCTTCGCAGAGCCCCCAGCCGGGGCCCTCTTCTCAGCTGCGTGAGCCCGATAGTGCGGAGGATGATGACCCACAGCTGGCCCTGTTCAAGGACGCCCGGCGCAGGAGGCAGTCGAGCAGGACCAAACAGAGAAAGGCTGTGGGACTCCTCGGGAGGAGGCACAGGGAGGCCACGCCCTGATCTCTAAATAAAAGGAGTGTTTGGGGAAGGGCTGGTTGCTGAAAGCAACCCTTCCGTTTGAGGATTCAAGTTCCAGTGTTTTTGTTTCTTGTTCTGTTATTTGAGTAATAAATCTTGGTAGACGCTTTCCAGCCTCAGACGCTCTCCAGTCTCTACTGTTTGAACAGGGGTTTGCCTTATTGCAAGGCCGGTAGCAGGCTGGTTCAGAACACCATGGTCGATGGTATCGAAAGCTGCTGAGAGGTCTAATAGGACTAGGACAGAGGAACAACCCCTGTCCCGAGCCCGCCAGAGATCATTCACCAGCGTGACCAATGCCGTCTCCGTGCTGTACCCGGGCCTAAAGCCCGATTGGTACGGGTCCAGATAATCAGCTTCGTCCAGGAACAGAGGGAGCTGATGCGCCACCACGCTCTCAACAACCTTCACAAGAAAGCGAAGGTTGGAGACCGGACGATAGTTGTTCAAAATAGCCGGGTCCAGGGCAGGCTTCTTGAGGAGGGGCCTCACCACCACCTCCTTCAAGGCAGTGGGAAAGCTACCCTCACTCAAAGAAGCAGTTATCACTGCCTGGAGCCAGCCTCGTGTCCCCCTCCTGAGCCGCATAAACCAGCCAGGAGGGGCACGGGTCCAATAAACACGTGGTGGAGCTCAGCCTCCCCATGATCCTGTCCACATCTTCCGGAGTCACAGGGTCAAACTCTTCCCAGATAACATCACCAAGACCGCCCGTGTCACCTCCGTCAGACTCTGCCCAGTTGGAGTCCAGGTCGGTCCGGATCTGAGCGATTTTGTCCGACAGATGTTGGCTAAACTCCTCGGCATGACCCTGCAAGGGCTCCTCCCTCACCTCCTGATTGAGGAGGGAGCGGGTCACCCTAAACAGGGCAGCCGGGCGATTATCTGCAGACGCGATGAGGGTAGCAAAGTAGTTAGACCTTGCCGTCCTCATCGCCACAAGATAAGACCTCATAGAGGACCTTAGTCGCAATCGGTCAGATTCAGACTGGCTGGATCTCCAACAGCTCTCTAGGCCCCGTCTCCGACGCTTCATCTCCCGGAGCTCCGCAGAGAACCATGGAGCCCACTGGGATCTGCGCCGGGTCAGGGGCCGCATGGGTACAATGCGGTCGAGTGCCTCCGTGGCTGCCTTTTCCCAGGCTTCCACCAAGGCATCGGCCGAGCTGTGAGCGAAGGCGGCAGGCGGGGACCCGAGCGCCACCTGAAACCGCTCAGGGTCCATTAAGCGCCTGGGGCGGAACCATCTTGTTGGTTCCGTAACCCCGCGATGGGGAGTGGCGAAACGGAAGACCAGCCGCAGGAGATGATGATCGGTCCATGACAGGGGCATAATAATTGGAGAACCCCCACCCAGATCATCTAACCACCGTCCAGATAGAAAAACAAAATCAAGCGTGTGACCCCCCCCATGAGTCGGGCCCTGAATTACTTGCATCAGGTCCATGGCCGTCATGGAAGCCATGAACTCCCGAGCCAACTCTGATGATCCCCCTAGGGATGGCAGATTGACGTCCCCCAAAATCATAATTTTGGGGAACTCAATCACCAACCCCGAGAGGATATTGAGAAGTTCAGGCAGGGCTGCTGCTACGCGACTAGGCGAAAGGTACACCAGCAGCAGGCCCAACTGAGCCCTAGGGCCACATCTCAGGAGGAGAGACTCACACCCGGATATCTGAACAACAGTGGCCTCCCGCAGGCATAAGGTCTCCCTCACAACCACCGCCACACCCCCGCCCCTATCCTGAGCCCGAGGCCGGTGAAGCACCCGAAAACCTGGTGCGCAGAGTTCAGTCAGAGGAACACCACCCTCTGGGCCCAACCAGGTCTCCGTAATGCAAGCCAGGTCCGCACGCTCCTCCTCAACCAAATCTCGGATGAGAGGAGCCTTATTAACTACAGACCTGGCGTTAAAATACACAAGCCTGAGCTAAGGTGGCTGCTCACCCTCGTTCCCAGAACCATGGGTCGAAACCAGAGAGTCGGAGCACATCACCGCTTGAAGACAGCGGGGGCGCGCTCCCGGGTATCGATACGGCCCTCTGTTCGATCGCCTGCTGCCATTCCCAAACGTCATGGGGATAGATAATCCCACACCCCGCTCTGGGGCCCCGGAGGCACCCAGCCCAGGCCCCATCCCACCGTGATCTGTCCCGAGCCTGGACTGAAAAGCGGTTGGTGGATACCCCCCAAATTCCAACCAAGACCGCAATCACTCCCCCCTCCCTAACCCTTTAAAATGTTTGCATAGAAAACAAACCAGGGGCCTCTTATTAAATTTATATCGAAGGCTCCTATCCCTGCCCGACCATCTCTCAGGGTCCCAATAATTGGGCCCATCATCAAGAGGAGAGATAAAAACAAAGCCGGGTCGCACCCAGGAAGGGGGGGCACCCCTGACAGCGAATAAGTCCGTGCTAGAATAAAAAAGGCGAGCCATTGTCCAAGTAGGTCCAGCAAAGGCAGTCCCATAATCAATAAGGAGGATCTAAAAACCGAAGGTAAATGAATATCCAGTCCGCCAGCTCATCTGCCACTTGAGCTGGGTAACCTCCTGGGTAACCTTCGAAACAGGTCGGCCACCGCCCTCTCACGGCGGTCACAGGCCTATCAGGGAGCGGAACAAGATACACACCCTGGGTAAAGCATACCCCCCATAGATCTCTCACCTCTAGGGAGGATAGCAGGTGGTATAACTGAGCCACTCTCTCACAGTGACTCAACACCCGGGACCTTCTGAGTCCTTTGGGGTCATGGAAGAAAGGAGGAGTTGAGCAGCAATTAACCACAGGCATAAAAAGCCTGCTGGATAACATGATAAAGAGATGTTCCGGCTGCAGAAATTCTTCTCCATAACAAGAAAGGGTTAGATAACAAACGGGTCCAGCACCAGCCGGCGAAGTACCAACAGCTCGAGTGGGTCCAGCTGGCCTCACGAAACACGGGCGACACGAAGGTGACCTGTGCCGCCCGCCGGTCAGCGACATGAACCGCCAGCACTCTGACTCCAGGCCGTGGGTCCCCATGTCGGAACGGCCACGGAACGGCTGCAGAACAGCCGCAGCACTCCAGCTCACCTCCCCGCCAGTCGCTCCAAACATTAACGCCATTCTTCCTCCATTTGCCGATCTTCCGCCATTCCAGAAACCGTTCTAAGCCGCAGCTCTATCAGCTCTGAAAATCAGCTGATCGGAGCCCTGCAAGCCATGGCTCTTCTGGCCTCAACAGAGGCCCTTCCGAAGGTTGCCGGAACTCACAAGGCCCGTTTCAGGAAAGGAGGGCTGTGCCGCTAAGAACAGCGTCAGCAGCCTTTCTTCTATCCATCCGACCCAGCCCCAACACAGAGGGCAAAGCATCAGCGCCAGAACCTCTGTAGGTGTTGTGTACCAGCCTACTACCGGCCCTGCAGAAAAGGCAGGGACAACCCCTTTACAAAAAGGCAAGAGGCTGGAACTAAGCCTGCCAAATTTATTGACACAAAACAGAGCAAACAGAGCAAAACAAAAACACGAACCATGAAACAGGAGCTATTCAAATGGTTGCCTTCAGCAAACCAGCCCTCCCACACATTCCCCTTTTAAACAGTTCAAGGTGTGGCTTCCTCTGTTTACTCCTGATTGACTGCCTCCTGCGTCGGGCGTCCTTGAACAGGGCCAGCTGTGGGTCATCTTCATCCACGCTGTCAGGCTCACACAGCTGGGTCTTCCTCGTAACCAGATGGGAGGGGCCTGGCTGAGGGCTCTGCGAAGCCTCAGAGCTGTTCTCTGCAGGCTCTCCAACACCCCCCTCCTCCTCCTCTGAATCGTCCGACCCAACTGCCGAACCCACAGGCTGACCCTGAATCACAACAGTAGGACTCCCGAAGACTCCAGGGATGCCACAATAGCTGAACTCTTCGCGGAGCTCAGCCGAGCACATCCGCCATCTTGGGCATGCGCAGTACAAATTGTAAACTGCTTAGAGCTGCTGTATTAGAGATATGGGTAGCATAGAAATTTAATAGAACAAAATAGTATTGGATTAAAGGTAATGCTAACCCTAACCCTTGCTTAATGACTGGTCTCTTAGAAACCACTCAGAACTATGATAGACTCCCCCCCCAAAAGATACTTACAACCCAGATTTAAAGTTCCTATGGCCAGCTCCTGCCCCCCAGTCACATGTTCATGCAGTATTTTGGGCACTTGGCAACTGGCCAACATTTATGGCCATTTGCAGTGTCCTGCAGTCACATGAGCACAATTTATGACATTGTTTTGCCAGGAACCAGCATTTACTTCCTTAACGACCATAGTATTTGCTTGACCACCACAAAAAATGTCATTAAATCAGGTTGGTCACATGATCACCTGCTTAACAACTGGCATGACTTATGACTGTAATTCCAGGCTGAATTATGGTTGTAAGTTGATGACTACCTGTAGCTGGCTGGTAATGTTGCCAGTACTTCTATTGTCCATGCTAGTTTTGTGCAAAACTACAAAAGTATAACAGTTCAATGACAGGACAAAACCTTCTCTCAGGAAATATGGCAAATGACCCAGTTCTTTTTTTAAAAAATCCTTATCTGGTTTTTGAAAACGTATATCTGTGTTAAACCATAATGCTGTGTGGGAGCACAAGGACACTAAATAGCTTAGAGCCATGCTTTTCAACCTTTTCACAGATTGTACCACTTTTAGGACATGACAATATTCAAGTACCACCAGTGCTTAGCAAGGTGTCAAAAACTTGATGACCAAAAAAAAGGGAAAAAATACCGGTTTTAATTTTTTCAGTGGCGGTTCCTTTGCTGAACCACTTTCCCTTTGCACTGATGAACGTATGACAAATTTATCCATATTTATTAATGTGCACCACTACCTTGGTGGTCAGGTGGCTGGTTGGCCCTTCTTCCTCTCTCCCTCTCCTCTCTTTCTGTCACAGTCTGCACTCCTTCGTTGATCCCTCTACTTATCTCACAGAAGCCTCTCCTCTTCTCTCTCTTTCTCCTCACTGCTAGTCTCACAAAAGCCTCTCCTCTTCTCCTCTCTTTCTCCTCTACTTGTCTCACAAAAGCCTCTCCTCTTCTCCCTCTCTCTTTCTCCATCCCCTTCTCTTTCCCCGTCATCTTTTTTTCTCTCCCTCTCCCACCAAAACCTCCTCCTTTTTTATATCTTCTCCTCTCTTTCATCTCCTCCTCCTTTTCTCTTCTGGGTGCGCCACTCTCTAAGGCTCAGGGAGAGCTCCAGCATCGGTCGCTACCCCAGTCTCGCTCCCCCATGCAGTCACCCACTCCCTGGCTTGCTATTGCACACAGCACTGATCAGCTGGAGCTGTGCACGCCGATCCTGGGGCTTCTGCAGCTCCAGATGACTCTCTCACCCCAAGGCCTGTCAGCTGCTCCCAGTGATAGCAGAGGCTGCCAGAAGTGCCAATCAGCTGGAGCCACACGCACCAATCCTGGGCCCTCAGAAGAGCCCCAGCAACACCACAGCTCCACCTGACTCTCTGCCCAAAGATTGCATGTGGCTGCCAGCCACCCCCCAGGCCGCCAGAAGTGCCAGTCAGCTGGAGCGGCATGGGCCAATCCTGACCCCTCAACAGAGGCCCAGCAACACCAGAGCCTATAGGCCAGTGATGGTGAACCTTTTAGAGACCAAGTGCCCAAACTGCAACCCAAACCCCACTTATTTATTGTCAGGTGCCGGGTGAGCAGGGCCACTGGGTGGGCGTGGATGCAGTGGTCATGGCAGACTGGGTGGGCGTGGCCACCTCGATGTTGCTCATGGGGAGGGAAACCGGTATACCGCTTTCTTACCGCCGCCTGGCTTGTTCTGCGGCCTCATGGCAGCGGCATTGGGCAGAAGGCGGCAAACGGCCAGTTTTAGTGTGACACGGTTGTTTGCCGCCTTATGTATTGCGCCCAATGCTGCTGTCGAACAAGTGGGGCAGGTTCCCTCCTCACCTGCCCATTCAGCTTTAGCAGGGGTCATCAAACTTTTTAAACATGGGGCCAGTTCATTGCCCCTCAGACTGTTGGGGGGGGCAGACTATAGTTTGAAAAAAATAATGACTATAGAACAATGTAAAATCAAGTATAAAATGAAAAAATGAAACAAGAAAAATGAATTGGTTAATTATTTGAATGAGTTTTTAAGTGAAGAAAATATACAACATTTCCAGTGAATTCACACATGTTTTGTTTGGGAATGTAACTGCTGGTTTTTCCACAAATAGCTTTTGAGTTGTGGGAAGATGGCAGTTTTCCTCCCTCACTTGTTTAATGAGTATGTCCAATTTTACTTCAAATGCTTTCACATGTGAATGCATATCACAGATGAGCTTCTCCTTTCCTTGAAGTTGCACATTGAAACTGTTGAGTAGCTCTGTTACATCTGTCAGAAAGGCAAGGTGCCATTTCCATTCAGCATTTCTTGCAGACGTCTCATGACCCAAACTAGGTAGCATCAGCAATGCCAGAAGAGAGGGGGGTTGTGGAATAAATGAGGAGAAGAGGAGAAGAGGAGGAGGAGGGTGGTTGTGGGTTCCTTGGTCCTCTCTGAGCTTTGTGGCTTTCTTGTAGACGTCTCATGACCCAAACTAGGTAACATCATTAGTTCACTTATTATCCCACTTTGGGTCCTGAAACATCTGCAAGAAAACCACCAGATAAGGCAGGCCAGATTAAAAGACAGGTTGGGCCGCCTATGGCCTGCGGGCCATAGTTTGAGGACCCCTGAGCTACAGCTTTGGTGGCTCTGTAAGCAGAGCTGCAAAGTTCTCTTTCCTTACCTGACTCCCAGCCCCATGCCGTTTCTCCTTTACGATCCGCCACCACCGTGTGCAAGGAAACAAAGGAAGTTTTGTTTTGGGGGGGGAAGGTCAATCAATCAATTCCAACTTCACGATCTTTCATGACAAGTTGGTATTGATTGATTCACCTTTTTCCCCCAAAAAAACTTCCTTTGTTTCCTTGCACGTGGCAGCGGTGGATCGCAAAGGAGCAATGGCACAGGGCTGAGAGTCAAGTAAGGAAAGAAAGGCAATTTCTGGAGGCAGCGAGGATTTCTTTCCTTACTTGCCCCACTTGTTCCAAGGCGCTTTCTGCTCAGACGTGTTGCTCTTGCCAATGGCTTAACTGTCCACTTCAGCACCC
This sequence comes from Vipera berus, assembly GCF_964194415.1. Lineage (NCBI taxonomy): Eukaryota > Metazoa > Chordata > Lepidosauria > Squamata > Viperidae > Vipera > Vipera berus. The sequence continues at coordinate 45,539,995 of NC_138210.1, forward strand.
TCCCTCCCCGAGCCTCCAGCACTTCACATGCTGCTTTGGTAGGCCTGCACGACTGCCCTGGGGCTGCAGGGGCTGGACTGGCACAGGAAGGACACACGCCCCACCCTCCTGCCACCATACAGGGTAAGGTTGTCACGCTCGCCCTGGCCCAGATGCCCTCGCCTCCCCCAAGCATTTTTTTACTAACCTGCCTTTCAGATGCATTTCGTTTCTGCGTTCGCTTCTCAGCCTTCACCGTGTGTAGTTAGAAAGTCTGATGATTTTTTTTTTACCGAAAGGCCCACAAACATGTGGCGAAGGCTGAGAAGCGGAGAAACAGAATGCAGCTGAAAGGCAGGTTAGTAAAAAAAACACTTGGGGTAGGCGAGGGCATCTGGGTGGGGGCGGGCATGGCAACCTTACCCTGCATGGCTTCGGCAGGTGTCTGGCAAGGGGACGGAAGCAACTGGTCTACCACCATGCTATTGCTGCTGCGTTGCACAGGCCCTACCCCACCCCTTGCATGGAACACCCTGCTCTCGTCACTCCGCTCCATGCCCCCGCACGGAGCGCCCTGCTACTACTGCCCCACCCCACCGCACAGAGCCCCCTGCTCCCGCACGGAGAGCCCTTCTCCCGCTGCTCCCCCCCACCCCCATGCGGCACCTTCTTTCCAGCTCCGATGCGTCACTTCCTCTGCCCCTGTGTGGGACTAAAAATAAAGTTCAATCAATCAATTCCAACTTGGCAAGATCTTTTTTTTCCCTGCGAGAAATTGAAATTGATTGATTGAACTTTTTTTTTTTGCACACGGCAGCGGAGGCCTAAAGCAAAAAGGGTTTATAAAACCCAGTTTAAAAAGCCACTTGCGGACTTCCGGTGGCGGCGGAGCGCCGGAGACAGCCTTTTCGGGCTGCCCGCGGCTCAGCTGTGTAGATTTCACCCAAAACAGCGCCGATCAGCTGTTCGGGTGAATTTGAAGCCCCCTCCTCGGGAGAAGAGGAGGGGGTGAGGCCCCAGGTAGGGGTCGAGTTCTCCGGGGCCGCCTGAGTTTAAAGCTTGGGCGGCTGAAGGATCGAACTCCCCCGTAGCCTGGGTTGCTCCCAGCTGGTCAGCGTCTCTGCTCCGGATTTCTTGGAGCAGAGCCAGGCGTTTACGACCACCCCTGCCAAAAGGAAAGACCCTGGAATAAAAGGAGCAGGCAGAGCGGTACAAGAGGAAAAGGTGAAGAGGATCTTTATTTTTACTCTCGAGCTTAATGGACTTTTTAAACTTAAAGTGAAAGTGCGTCACAAGTGAAAGTAAAAGATGGCGGCTAAACCTCCCTCAAAAACTCTTCGGAGTGCTGGAACTTCTCCGGTGCAACAGACATCGTTGCAAACCTTGCTTCCTCCTGCTGCATTGACATCGAAGGATTTACAAGATGCCCTTGAAAAACATGCCCAGGTAATTTTAGTAACATTGGGTGATAAATTGGCAAAAATGGAGGAGAGAATAGAAGAGAGGATGGAAGAGAAATTTAGTGCGATGAGGGTAGACATTTTGTCTACAGTGGAAAGTGTGGCTGAATGTGTGCAAGGTCTGGAAGAAAAAGTGGAAGATTTGACTCAAAAAAATGCTGTACTAGAAGTAAAGGTATTGGAGAATGAAGACTTAAGAGACAAAATGGACAGAGAGTTAAGCCTTGTTCAGTTTCACCAGATGCAGTATGCTGTTAGAATCAGAGGCTTAAAAGAAAATATTAAAGAAGATTTAAAGCAGCTGATTTCTGAAGCCCTGGAAGCAGTATTGGGTCAGCCAGCATCTGAAATAAAGGGATGTATGGATAAAGTTTTTCGTGTTAACTCATGGATTGCCAGACAGAGGAAGTTACCTAGAGATGTGGTGGTTTACTTTACAAAGAGAGAAATCAGAGATGAAGTTATTCAAGCTGCCTACGATACTAAAGTAGTGGTTGCTGACCAAGAAGTTTTGGTCCTAAAGGAAATTCCTCCAAAGATTTTAAGGAGAAGAAAGGACTTTGCATTTATTGTGCAGGAACTTAAGCAACGTGATATAAGGTTCAGATGGGAGATTCCAGTTGGGCTGGTGGCGATGTATGAAGGTAAAAGATACCGCCTGGTTACTGTGGCACAGGCGCGTGATTTCTACAACAATGTTTTAAAAGCAACCCCACTATCACTTTTGGAAGCGGCAAAGGGATCTGGTGAAGAAAAACCTCATGAGGCTGAAGATGGTCAGACAGAGGAGGATGGTGCTGGAAGGGATCAATTCACAACTTTGTTGGCTGATGCTGGAGAGCTAAGGGTGACGCGTGCTGCTTTAAAAAGAGCAAAACAAATAAAAGAACAAGACCAGCAGAAGTTTATGGAACTTTCAAAGCGTACTTACAGCGAGGCAGTGGGAGGAGCGCGGCCCAAAGAAGATAGGGCCATTGGAGAGGTGCTCCAGAAGCTTCGGGGGGACAAGAATGGCGACTAAATTCTTAACTTGGAATGTTAATGGACTAAATTCGCCTCAGAAGAGGAAGAAAGTTTTTCAATACTTAAAACAATTTAAGACTGATGTTATATGTTTGCAAGAAACGCATATTAGGGCTATGGACCAAAGGTTTTTACTGAATTCAAGATTGGGTACGCAATTTGTTGCCTCTGCAATGAATAAGAAAAATGGAGTGGTTGTTTATGTTAAAAGTGCTATAACAGCGGACTTAATTGAAGCAGATAAGCATGGAAGATACGTAATGATAGATTTGTTGTTAGAAGGTAAAAAAACGCTTTTAGTTGGACTGTATGCTCCTAATCAACAACAACAACAGGCTGACTTTTTTAGCTCACTTCATACAAAGCTTACTCAGTTGGATTACAAATCGTTTATTTTTATGGGGGATTGGAATGGCGTTTTGGACGTACAGATGGATAAGGCTGGTTTTTTTAAGCGTATTCCGTGCCATGCCAGATTGCCTAAGTCTTTTTTTGAAATGAAGGACGATTTGGAATTGCGAGACATTTGGCGTGACACACACCTGCATGAAAAGGATTATACTTTTTTTTCTGATAGACATCAATCTTTTTCTAGGATTGACTTCATTTTGCTGACTAATGACTTTTTTTCTAGGATTAAGAAGGTAAAGATCTGTGCAAGAGCTATTTCTGACCATAGTCCAGTATGGTTAGAGATCAATAAGGACAATAGAGATAGGCGCTCGTGGCGCGTAAATGAGAACTTGTTTAGAAATCAGAAAAATGTGGAAGAATGTAAACAACGGATGAAGGATTTTTTTGAAATTAATATGAATAAGGATACGTCTATGGACATGGTTTGGGATGCTAGCAAGGCATATATGAGAGGGGTGCTGATATACATGAATAATAAACACAGACGTACTTTGGAAGCTAGAAGGAAAGAATTGGAGAATGAAATTAAGGAAAAAGAGAAGGCCTTGATTTTGAATCCATTGGATGTGAAGACTAAGGAGGCTATCAAGCTATTAAGAGGACAATTTGATAAATTAATGGCTGATCAAGTGGCAACTAACTTGAGGTTTGCCAGGCATAATACTTTTTGCAATGCTAATAAGCCAGGTAGATGGCTGGCTTATAGACTAAGGAAAAAGCAGAGGGCTTCTAACATAGACAAAATTGAACATAAGGGGAAGGTAGTGTTTCAACAGGATTTTATTAAGGAAGCCTTTGTGGATTTTTATTCTAAATTATATGCTAAGGAGAAGATTAATGAAAAAGATATTGATGAGTATTTGGAGAATGCTAGCATCCCGGTTCTTACGCAAGTACAAAAAGAGGAGATTAATCAATTGATTACAGAAGAAGAAATATTTACAGCAATTAAGGAGTTGAAGGTCGACAAAGCGCCAGGTACAGATGGTTTGACTGCGGCTTACTACAAAAATTTACAATTAGAGATGGTTAAACCGTTAAAGCAATTGTTCCAGACAATCCAGAGAGGGGGAAAGGTGCCTCCATCTTGGAGAACTGCTTTCATCTCTCTGATCCCGAAGGAAGACCAAGATGCTACTCAAGTAAAAAACTATAGACCGATATCACTATTAAATACAGACTATAAGATATTTGCTAAGGTGCTGGCTAATAGACTGATGAGGGTTCTGCAACGGGTGATTCATGGGGATCAAACTGGGTTTATTAGTGGTAGGCAAATGAAAAATAACGTGAGGCATATAGTTGATGTGTTGGAATTTTTGGAAAGGAACAACCAGATCCCTGCGGCGCTAATTTTTTTAGATGCTGAAAAAGCTTTTGATCAATTGAATTGGCAATTTTTGATGAAAGTTTTAGATAAAATGAACTTTGGGGATAAATTTTTGCAACCAATTAGGGCATTATATCAAAAACAAACAGCTCGAATAATAGTTAACAATAGTTTGTCAGAAGTATGTAGTATTGAGAAGGGTACAAGGCAAGGGTGCCCGCTATCGCCTTTACTATTTGTGTTAACATTGGAGATATTATTGGTAAAAATACGAAATTCGGAAAGAATTAAGGGTATACGGATTAGAGATCAGGATTATAGATTGAGAGCGTTTGCAGATGATCTGGTTGTTACAGTGACCCAGCCGGAGAGCTCTGTTGTGGACCTGATGGAGATAATAATGCAATATGGGAAGGTTTCTGGATTTAAAGTTAATGTACAAAAAACTAAAATCTTGGCCAAAAACATGACAGCATCGCAAAAGGCCCTTCTAGAAGGGTTAACTGGATTTGAGATTGTCAAAAGGGTCAAATATTTGGGGGTGCTTTTGTCGCCCTCGAGTACAAAATTATATAAAAATAATTATGAAAAATTATGGGGAAAAATTCAAAAAGAAATGGAGAGTTGGGAAAAATTGCAATTGTCTTTACTGGGAAGAATTGCAGCAGTGAAAATGAATGTCCTGCCTAAATTTTTGTTTTTATTTCAAATGATACCGATTCTTAAGAAAGATTCTAACTTGGAGGAATGGCAGAGAGGTATCAATAAATTTGTTTGGGCAGGGAAAAGACCACGAGTCAAACTTAAGATTATGCAGGATACTCGTGAAAGAGGTGGTCTTAAAATGCCTAATCTTAAATTATATTATGAAGCTGCTGCGTTAGTAGGTATTAGTGATTGGATTAATTTGACACAAGACAGATTATTAAATCTTGAGGGCCACGACTTGTTGTTTGGTTGGCATGCATATTTGTTGTATGATAAGAAGGTAGATAATGTGTTTAGAGTGCATATTTTAAGACAGGCATTGCTGAGAGTTTGGAAGAAGTACAGACATAAGCTAGACTGCAAGATACCATTGTGGGCAATTCCAAAACACGCAATAGAAAATATACATGCTGGTTTCAAACATGATGTGACTACGTACAAGGAGATTCTAAACTTGGAAAGAAATGTCTGGTGTTTGAAACCATATAGTCTCTTGCGAGATGAGAAGATTGTTCAGAATTGGTTTCAATATACTCAGCTACGGGCCAGGTGGAAAGAAGATCAGAAAAATGGTTTTACAATGACTGATGAAAATCTGATAAAGCAAATCAGAAATCAGGGTCCAGCACATATTAAACGGATATATCTTGCATTGATAGAGATTGACTCAGAAACAGAACTTGTTAAGGATTGTATGATAAAATGGGCCCAAAATATTCAAGAAGTTATTACAATGGACATGTGGGAAAAGATTTGGGTGAGGAATGTAAAATTTACACAAGCTCAAAATCTAAGAGAGAACTTTTATAAAATGTTTTATAGATGGCATTTAGATCCTAAAAAGCTGGCAAGTATGTATCCGAATTATCAACCAAAATGTTGGAGGTGTGGTGATGAAGATGCAACATATTTTCATGTATGGTGGACTTGTAAAAAGGTTAAGGCCTTTTGGATAAAAATTTGGTGGAATATGCAGAAGATTTTCAAGCAAAGGATAAAGTTTTGTCCGCAACTCTTCTTGCTGGGAATAATTACAGATGCTACGGTTGTGGACACTAAGCTGATGTTGAATTTAATCACGGCAGCAAGACTTTTAATAGGTCAGTATTGGAAGAAAGAGGAACTGCCGACTATAGAAGAATGGACTTTAAAGGTTTCCGACCTGGCAGAGATGGCAAAGATTTCGGCTTACTTGAAAGATCACTCGCAAGAACGTTATATTATGGAATGGAGAAAATGGGTTGAGTACATTCAGAACAAATATAGGGTTAAAAAGTTTCATGTAGCATTTGAATAAGTCTTCCTTCGTTTTTTTCTTTCTTTATTTCCTTTTTTTCCTTTCTTTTTTCTTTTCTATATATATTTAATATCATTAAGATTTGTATTATCCTGTATAAGCTAGAGAGTGATGGATTTTAGAGTTTATGGTTGTTAGTATATGGTTGCTTATGATTGGTTTTCTTTTCTATACCTTGTATTTAGCTCTGGGAAGTCGGGGGGGGAGGGGGGAGGGGTAGGGAGGGAGGGAGAGGGGAGGGGGAGGGGGGACTGTTAAAGATAAACTGTATGTTAAAACTTTTCAATAAAAAAAAAAAGCCACTTGCCCGGGGAGATTTTGATGCAGGTTGCTCATGGACGGGACTGAAGGCCTAGGTTTGGGGCAAAGGCGCACATGCCCACAGAGAGGGCTCTGCGTGCCACCTGTGGCACACGTAGGTTCGCCATCACGGCTATAGGGCATCTTGATTCCTTCAGTTTTCACAATTTTTCCACATTTGATTGCAAGCATGGCATATCTTGGCTGTATATACATGAAGTGGGTTAGTCTGGCAGATGTGTTTGATGTTTTTTTTGGTTTTTTTTTAAAAACAAGTTTTATTAGTTATTCAAATTACAACCTATACATTTAGAAAGCATCATGATACCTGGGTAGTCATCAATTGAGTAACAGAGTTTTCAATACATAGTTCAGGTTACATTATCATAGCATCCTTCTCTATTTCCCTCAACATTCGATACAACGTATTTAAACTAACAAATTTCTAGGAATAGCATACTGAATTAAAGAAGATTTTGTCAATCCAATTTTGATAAGATATATCTATATCCTGTTATTAAATTTTATCTAATTTTGGTGTTAATTATAGTATCCAAGTTTAACCTTTAACATCTCAAATAGTATTCACAACCCAAAGTTCCCTTATCTTATTACACCAAAAATTGTATCATCTAACATACACCCAATATTTAAATAGCTAGCTTCTACCTAACAAACATTGTTTATTTCATATCCTAATATATCACAAGTTACCAATCAGAGAGTCTATATTTATCAATCTACTTCTACTTATATATAACCAAAATTTTAACATCAAACATAGGATCCATAAGCCAAATTTTCATTATATCAATATATAAATTTATAATATTTGAAATAAGCTTAGTAAATACTTAAACACATTTTAATTCTATCTCATAAATATTTTCTATTTCAGATGCTAATAAGTCACTAATTGCTAACAAAATGACCTACGATAATTCTCTAGGAATTCATATTTTAAATCTAACTCTAGGTTTCTTTTTTTGCCAGTCGGGTTTCCAGACCCAGGGCTTTAAATTGCCATGTAGGTCTTCATTTGCTCGCATGTATATTATTTGCAGCAGAGGAGGCCATCCAACCATCAGCAATATACAAAGGCTGAACCATTTATAGTCATTATATTGTTGCCATGTTAATTCCACTCTTTTTATTTGCTCTGACATCTCTGTCTGCAGTTCAGTTTGGATTCTTCTTCCATCTGGGTTGATATGTTTTGACTAGAAAATCTTATCCAGTTTTATAGTTAGTAGTTGACTGTCCAAGCTTTCCACAGGTTGTCTTTGTTGGTCTTCGGCTTCCTCTATACTGGTATCACTGTCTTGCATGTAGTGTACTTCTGAAATTGTAGGCTCCTTAGAGAGGGTCAGAAGTTGAGTATTAAATTTTTCCCTAGTTTGTAGTTGGTCTTTAAGATTGTCTGTCATAGTAGTGGTTCCTTGTACTTTAAAAATTGTAGGTTCTTTGAGTAAAGTCAGGTTTTGGATATTAGTTTTTTCAGTACTTTGTTGTTGTTGCTTATATTCCTCTGTCTCACTAGTAATATTTTCCAATTTTGTTGTATTCTGAAGTGTAAATTCTTTAGTTGCAGTCTGGGTTTCAATTTGTGAGTTAAGGTTGGCATGTAAATTATTAAATCTGGAGATAGACATCTCAGTAACTCTGAAGATTGTTTCAAGTATAAGGTTATAGTCAAGCGAGGTTTGTGGCTGATCCTTCTGCATTTTGTAATAATTATAAATAGTCCTTGGTGGAGGCTATTTTTCAAACAAAAATCAGTCAGTGTCCACCTCCACAAGTCTAAGCCAAATTCATCTCCAGCTGTTTCAGGTCTTTATCTGAATGCCAAGGTCAGTCCAAAATGTAAGCAAGCTTGTTTGCCAATAATATTCACTAGATATCCCCAGAGTACTTCAAATCCTTTTCAGACGGTGTCTTTTTATTTATTTATTTATTTTGTCCCCTTTTTTAGACTAATAGGTAAAATAGTCCATTTCTGTAAATATTTGTCCCAATGTAGACAAAGGCCGCTATTAAGGAGGGTGGGGGAAAAAAATCCCTTCCCTCTCTCCTCATAAGGGGAAGCAAATTCAGAAAGCTTTTGGCAGGGAAAGTAGACGATTAGGAAAAGAAGAAGGCAATTCTCACACAGTTTTCAAGTGCTTTCAAGTGCTTTGTTGTGCCTTTGGCTTTGGCAGGAAATGGCTAAATGATGGGCCATGAGAGTGGCGGATCCTTTCTTCTTTGGTTCGGAGAGTAGCTCCAAGCCGATGGGAGGGCTGCCGCCCTTCTACCGCTGACTGGAGAGACCTCTCCCCCACTCATCGCCCCTCCAGGGCGACTTTCGACCCCTTTACAGGGGGCCCCCGATGAAGAAATCCAGGTAACACAAGGAGTGATTCCCTCGCACATCTGGCTGCACCGAAATCCGGAACTGGAAGCCCAGATGTGTTTGAAGTTTGATAGCCATGGTCTGAGTTATTCAGTATTGTTGACAGAGGAATCAGTGCAATGAAAAACAGTAGTACTGATAGTGAGTTTCTTTGGAAGATTCCTCTCTTGATATTAACATCTCCCATTCTATCAACATTGACCACCAACTGTGTCTTTCATTGATCTTTGCACAAAGCTTCTGATGTTTCTACTGATTCCTGATATTTCTAGGCACTTGACAGGGAGTCAAATGCCTTCTTGTAATCAATCCATGCTACATTGAAGTTGGACTTCCTTCTCTTGCAGTTTTCCAAAATCATATTGTCACTTAGGAGTTGTTCTTTTGTTCCTCTGCTGTTTGGGTGGTTTCCTTTCTGCTCAGGGGGAAAGAGCTTGTTTTCAACTAGATGCTGTTGGACTGCATCAGCTACAACATCAATTAGCAATTTTAAAGTTGTTGATAAGCAGGTAATTGACTTGTAGTTGCCTGATGCTGCCCCTTTTACTGGATCTTTTATCAACAGGTAGGTTTTGCCAAATGTTAGCCACTGTTCAATTTCACCTCCTTGGAGTTGTTGTTGTTGTTAGCTGCGAAGTCGTGTCCGACCCATCGCGACCCTATGGACAACATTCCTCCAGGCCTTTCTGTCCTCTACCATCTTCTGAAGTTCATTTAAGCTCACGCCTACTGCTTCAGTGACTCCATCCAGCCACCTCATTCTCTGTCGTCCCCTTCTTCTATTGCCCTCGATCTTTCCCAGCATTAGGCTTTTCTCCAGTGAGTCCTTCCTTCTCATTAGGTGGCCAAAGTATTTGAGTTTTAGCTTCAGGATCTGGCCTTCTAAAGAGCAGTCAGGATTGATCTCCTCTAGGACTGACCGGTTTGATCGCCTTGCAGTCCAAGGGACTCGCAGGAGTCTTCTCCAGCACCATAGTTCAAAGGCCTCAATTCTTTGGCGCTCAGCCTTTCTTATGGTCCAACTTTCACTGCCATACATTGCAACTGGGAAGACCACAGCCTTGACTATACGCACTTTTGTTGACAGGGTGATGTCTCTGCTTTTTAGTGTGCTGTCTAGATTTGTCATGGCTTTCCTCCCCAGGAGCAAGCGTCTTTTAATTTCTTGGCTACAGTCCCCATCTGCAGTGATCTTGGAGCCCAGGAAAATAAAATCTGTCACTACCTCCATTTCTTCCCCATCTATTTGCCAGGAATTGAGAGGGCCAGATGCCATGATCTTGGTTTTCTTAATGTTAAGTTTCAACCCAAGTTTTGCACTCTCCTTCTTCACCCGCAACAAGAGGCTCTTTAGTTCTTCTTCACTTTCTGCCATTAGAGTGGTATCATCTGCGTATCTTAGGTTGTTGATATTTCTTCCGGCAATCTTAATTCCAACTTTTGATTCATCTAGCCCTGCCTTTCTCATGATGTGCTCTGCATATAAGTTAAATAGGCAGGGCGACAGTATACAGCCTTGCCGGACTCCTTGCCCAATTTTGAACCAATCAGTGGTTCCGTGTCCAGTTCTCACTGTTGCTTCTTGACCCGCATATAGGTTTCTCAAGAGACAAATAAGATGGTCTGGTACTCCCATCTCTTTAAGAACTTGCCACAGTTTGTTATGATCCACACAATCAAAGGCTTTAGCATAGTCAATGAAGCAGAAGTAGATGTTTTTCTGGAACTCCCTAGCTTTCTCCATGATCCAGCGTATGTTGGCAATTTGATCTCTAGTTCCTCTGCCTCTTCGAAATCCTGCCTGTACTTCTGGTAGTTCTCGATCCACATACTGCTGAAGTCTAGCTTGTAGGATTTTAAGCATGACTTTACTAGCATGAGAAATGAGTGCAATGGTGCGATAGTTTGAACATTCTTTGGCACTGCCTTTCTTTGGAATTGGAATGTAAACTGATCTTTTCCAATCCTGTGGCCACTGTTGAGTTTTCCAAATTTGCTGGTAAATTGAGTGTACCACTTTTACTGCACTGTCTTTTAAGATTTTGAATAGCTCAGCTGGAATACTGTCACCTCCACTAGCTTTGTTGTTGCTCAGCTTTTCTAAGGCCCACTTCACTTCACATTCTAGGATGTCTGGCTCGAGGTCAGTGACCACCTCATTGTGATTATCAGGGACATTAAGCTCATTCTTGTATAGTTCTTCTGTGTAATTTTGCCACCTCTTCTTAATCTCTTCTGCCTCTGTTAGGTCCCTGCCATTTTGGTCCTTTATCATGCCCATTTTTGCATTAAACGTTCCCTTCATCTCTCCAATTTTCTTGAAAAGATCTCTGGTCCTCCCTATTCTATTGTTTTCTTCTATTTCTTTGCACTGTTCATTTAAGAAGGCATTCTTATCTCTTCTAGCTATTCTCTGGAATTCTGCATTCAATTGGGCATATCTATGTTTTTCTCCCTTGCCTTTCGCTTCCCTCCTTTCCTTAGCTATTTGCAAAGCTTCCTCAGACAGCCATTTTGCTTTCTTGCATTTCTTTTTCTTTGGGATGGTTTTGGTTGCTACCTGTTGTACAATGTCGCGAACCTCTGTCCATAGTTCTTCAGGCACTCTGTCTATCAGATCTAATTCCTTAAATCTATTTGTCACCTCTACTGTATATTCAACAGGGATATGATTTAATTCAAACCTGAGTGGCCTAGTGCTTTTCCCTACTTTCTTCAGTTTAAGCTTAAACTTTGCAAGGAGAAGCTCATGGTCTGAGCCACAGTCAGCTCCTGGTCTTGTTTTTACTGACTGTATAGAGCTTCTCCATCTTTGGCTGCAGAGCATATAGTCAATCTGATTTCTGTGATGACCGTCTGGTGATGTCCATGTGTAGAGCCGTCTCTTGGGTTGTTGGAAAAGAGTGTTTGCTATGACCATCGTATTCTCTTGACAAAATTCTATCAGCCTGTGCCCTGCTTCATTTTGTACTCCAAGGCCAAACTTGCCTGTTATTCCGGTTATCTTTTGGCTTCCTACTTTAGCATTCCAATCCCCCATGATGATAAGGACATCATTTTTTGGTGTTAGTTCTATAAGGTGCTGTAGGGCTTCATAGAACCGGTCAATTTCATCCTCTTCAGCACTGGTGGTTGGGGCATAGACTTGGACTACTGTGATATTGAATGGTTTGCCTTGGATTCGAACTGAGATCATTCTGTCATTTTGAGGATTGTATCCCAGTATTGCTTTTCCTACTCTTTTATTGACTATGAAGGCTACTCCATTTCTTCTGAGGGATTCTTGCCCGCAGTAGTATACCTGATGGTCATCTGAATTAAATTCACCCATTCCTGTCCATTTTAGTTCGCTGATACCTAAGATGTCGATGTTCAGTCTTGTCATCTCTTGTTTGACCACGTCCAGCTTTCCTTGATTCATGGATCTTACATTCCAGGTTCCTATGGAGAAAAAATCTTTACAGCATCGGACTTTCCTTTCACCACCAGACACATCCACAGCTGAGCGTCCTTTCGGCTTTGGCCCAGTCGCTTCATTCTTTCTGGCGCTACTAGTACTAGCCCTCTGCTCTTCCCCAGTAGCATATTGGACGCCTTCTGACCTGAGGGGCTCATCTTCCAGCGTCATATCGTTTTGCCTTTTGGTACTGTCCATAGGGTTTTCATGGCAAAGATACTGGAGTGGGTTGCCATTTCCTTCTCCAGTGGATCACGTTTTGTCAGAACTCTCGGCTATGACCTGTCCGTCTTGGGTGGCCCTGCACGGCATAGCTCATAGCTTCATTGAATTACGCAAGCCCCTTCGCCACAACAAGGCAGTAATCCATGAAGGGACTCCTTGGAGTATTGTAGGGAAATTATTGCAGGCTGCAGAAGGGCAGCTGAAACAATTGTTTTTCAGTCTCCTGAAAACAAGCCATGATAAACCACCTGTTCAGCACAAGGTCAATCAGTTAATTGTTGGCTATTAAAATGCAGCTGACATAACCAAGCCGGGGGAATATCATGCAGGTTCAGAGCCAATGGGAAGGTGGGATTTTTTGTTGTACACGAGCTCAATCCAATGAGTGTATTTCCTTGTAAATAAAAGAGAGCTTTGGACATTGCTCTGGGCTCTCTCATCCCGAGGCAGGAAAGACTCTGTCTTATTTTCATGAGAGACCACCACATGTGGTGACCCCGACGTGATTCTTTGAGACCCTCAGACTTACGCCTGGCATAGGCATAGTGCACTTCATCGGATCTTGCAGGACGGGACCAAATATTCAGTAGGTATGGGGAATGATTTTTCAGCGTCACAAAAACTCCATGCGAAGGAGTTACGCCAGATCTTAAAGAATACGTTTCCTGCTTTTTGTCAAGTAGGTTTAGGAGACATAGAAAACTTACTCAGGGTTATTTCAGCTCAATGTCCCTGGTATCCTGAACAAGGTACTTTAGAAGTTCAGGATTGGAAAAGGATAGGGAAAATTTTACATGAGGAACCAAGAGCCTCAATTAATCATTTGCTTCTTTGGGGAAAAAATTTGGAAGCTTTAATAGCACATTCTAATCCTTTGTTCCTTTCACCAGAACTGTCCGCTCTGCTACCTTATGTGTTAACTCCGATGCCTCGTTTAGTAACCCCAAAGGCTCCAGAGGAGATTAAGTTAATATCCAAGTCGTATACATCATTACCTGAAATTAACAATTTGGAGGGGTCCAAAAAAGTTGATGAAGCAAGTACAAAAATTTTAAAGTGTCAAGGGGCAGTTGGGGTAGTTAGAGCAGGATTTGACGAAGCTCAAGGGAAAGCGTTATTGTCACCGGAGGAATTGGTAGAAGGTTTGGAGGCTTTTCCCGTAACAGTGGAGATAGATGGTCAAGGAAATAGGCAATATCGTTGGCAGCCATTGCCTTTTTCTATTTTGAGAGAAATTAGGAAAAGTATAACTGAGACAGCATTGCATTCCTCCTTTGTGCAAGGAACTATAGAAGGGATATCTACAGGATATAATATGGTACCACAAAAACCCTATGGACAGTACCAAAAGGCAAAACGATATGACGCTGGAAGATGAGATGAGATGTATAAAAAAAAAAACTAAAATAATAAAAAAAAAAAAACGAAGGAAGACTTATTCAAATGCTACATAAAACTTCTTAACCCTATACTTGTTCTGGATAAAATCAATCCATTTTCTCCATTCCATAATATAGCGTTCTTGCGAATGATCTTTCAAATAGGCCGAAATCTTCGCCATCTCTGCCAGGTCGGAAACCTTTAAAGTCCACTCCTCTATGGTCGGCAGTTCCTCTTTCTTCCAGTATTGGCCTATCAAAAGTCTTGCCGCCGTAATTAAATTCAACATCAACTTGGTGTCCACAACTGTGGCATCTGTAATTATTCCCAACAAAAAAAATTGCGGACAAAACTTTATCCTCTGTTTAAAAATCTTCTGCATGTTCCACCAGACTTTTATCCAAAAAGCCTTAACCTTTTTACAAGTCCACCATATGTGAAAATATGTTGCATCTTCATCACCGCACCTCCAACATTTAGGCTGATAATTCGGATACATACTTGCAAGCTTTTTGGGATCTAAATGCCATCTATAAAACATTTTGTAAAAATTCTCTCTTAAATTTTGAGCTTGTGTAAATTTTACGTTCCTCACCCAAATCTTTTCCCACGTGTCCATTGTGATAACTTCCTGGATATTTTGGGCCCATTTTATCATACAATCCTTAACAAGCTCTGTTTCTGAGTCAATCTCTATCAATGCAAGATATATCCGTTTGATATGTGCTGGTCCCTGATTCCTGATTTGCTTTATCAAATTTTCATCAGTCATTGTAAATCCATTTTTCTGGTCTTCTTTCCACCTGGCCCGTAACTGAGTATATTGAAACCAATTTTGAACAACCTTCTCTTCTCGCAAGAGGCTATATGATTTCAAACACCAAACATTTCTTTCCAAACTGAGAATCTCCTTGTACGTAGTCAAATCATGTTTAAAGCCAGCATGTATATTTTCTATTGCGTGTTTTGGAATTGCCCACAATGGTATCTTGCAACTTAACTTATGTCTGTACTTCTTCCAAACTCTCAGCAATGCCTGTCTTAAAATATGCACCCTAAACACGTTGTCTACCTTCTTATCATACAACAAATATGCATGCCAGCCAAACAACAAATCGTGGCCCTCAAGATTTAATAACCTCCCTTGCGTCAAATTAATCCAGTCACTTATTCCTACTAATGCAGCAGCTTCATAATATAATTTAAAATTAGGCAATTTAAGGCCACCTCTCTCACGAGTATCCTGCATAATCTTAAGTTTAACTCGTGGTTTTTTCCCTGCCCACACAAATTTATTGATACCTCGCTGCCATTCCTCCAGATTGGAATCTTTCTTAAGAATTTGTATCATTTGAAATAAAAATAAAAATTTAGGCAGGACATTCATTTTTACTGCTGCAATCCGTCCCAACAAAGACAATTGCAATTTTTTCCAACTCTCCAATTCTTTTTGAATTTTCCCCCATAATTTTTCATAATTATTTTTATATAGCTTTGTATTAGAGGGCGACAAAATCACCCCCAAATATTTAACCCTTTTAACAATCTCAAATCCAGTTAATCCTTCTAAAAGGGCCTTTTGCGATGTTGTCATATTTTTGGCCAAAATTTTTGTTTTTTGTACATTAACCTTAAATCCAGAAACCTTCCCATATTGTGTTATTATCTCCATCAGGTCCACAACAGAGTTCTCTGGCTGGGTCACTGTAACAACCAGATCGTCTGCGAATGCTCTCAATCTATAGTCCTGATCTCCAATTTGAATCCCCTTAATTTTTTCCGAATTCCGAATTTTAACCAATAATATCT
The DNA here is from genome assembly GCF_964194415.1 of Vipera berus. Lineage (NCBI taxonomy): Eukaryota > Metazoa > Chordata > Lepidosauria > Squamata > Viperidae > Vipera > Vipera berus. Next base: position 45,555,769 of record NC_138210.1, read on the forward strand.
CTAATGTTAACACAAATAACAAGGGCGATAACGGACACCCTTGCCTTGTGCCCTTCTCAATATTACATGCTTCTGTCAAGCTATTATTAACTATAATTCGGGCAGTTTGTTTTTGATATAATGCCCTAATCGGTTGTAAAAATTTTTCCCCAAAATCCATTTTGTCTAAAACTTTCAACAAAAATTTCCAATTCAATTGATCAAAAGCTTTTTCAGCATCTAAAAAAATTAGCACCGCAGCAATCTGGTTGTTCCTTTCCAAAAACTCTAACACATCAACTATATGCCTCACATTATTTTTCATTTGCCTACCACTAATAAACCCTGTTTGATCCCCATGAATCACCTGTTGCAGAACCCTCATCAGTCTATTAGCCAAAACCTTAGCAAATATCTTGTAATCTGTGTTTAAAAGCGATATCGGTCTATAATTTTTAACTTGAGTAACATCTTGGTCTTCCTTCGGAATCAAAGAGATAAAAGCTGTTCTCCAAGACGGTGGCACCTTTCCCCCCCTCTGGATTGTCTGGAACAGTTCCTTTAACGGTTTTATCATTTCTAATTGTAAATTTTTATAATAGGCCGCAGTCAAGCCATCCGTACCTGGTGCTTTATCCACCTTCAATTCCTTAATTGCTATAAAAATTTCTTCTTCTGTGATCAGTTGATTAATCCCTTCTCTTTGTACTTGCGTAAGAACCGGGATGCTAGCATTTTCCAAATATATATCAATGTCCTTTTCATTAATTTTCTCCTTAGCATATAATTTAGAATAAAAATCCACAAAAGCGTCCTTGATAAGGTCCTGTTGAAACACAACCCTTCCTTTATGCTCAATCTTGTCTATATTAGAAGCCCTTTGTTTTTTCCTCAATCTATAAGCTAACCATCTGCCTGGTTTGTTAGCGTTACAAAAAGTGTTATGCCTGGCAAACCGCAGATTGGTTGCCACTTGGTCAGCCATTAATTTATCAAATTGTCCTCTTAACAATTTAATAGCCTCCTTAGTCTTCACATCCTCTGAATTCAAAATCAAAGCCTTTTCTTTTTCCTTTATTTCATTCTCCAGTTCTTTCCTCCTAGCTTCCACAGCACGTCTATGTTTGTTATTCATATATATCAACACCCCTCTCATGTATGCCTTGCTAGCATCCCACACCATGTCCATAGAAGTACCTTTGTTCATATTAGTTTCAAAAAAATCCTTCATCCGCTGTTTGCATTCTTCCACATTTCTCTGATTTCTAAACAAATTCTCATTTACGCGCCACGAGCGCCTGTCTCTTTTCTCCTTATCAATCTCTAACCACACTGGACTATGATCAGAAATAGTTCTTGCACAAATCTTCACCTTTTTAGTCCTCAAAAAAAAGTCATTAGTCACCAAAATAAAATCAATCCTCGAAAAAGATTTATGTCTATCAGAATAAAAAGTATAATCCTTTTCCTGCAGGTGTCTCTCGCGCCAGATATCTCGCAATTCCAAGTCAGCCTTCATTTCAAAAAAAGATTTAGGCAGTCTAGCATGACTTGGAATGCGCTTAAAAGCTCCAGCCTTATCCATCTGTACATCCATAACACCATTCCAGTCCCCCATAAAAATAAAAGATTTATAATCCAATTTGTATAAAGTAAACTAAAAAAGTCAGCCTGTTGTTGTTGTTGATTAGGGGCATACAGTCCAACTAGAAGCGTCTTTTTGCCTTCTAACAACAAGTCTATCAATACGTATCTTCCATGCTTATCTGCTTCAATTAAATCCGCTGTTATGGCACTTTTAATATAAACAACCACTCCATTTTTCTTATTCATTGCAGAGGCAATAAAATGCGTACCCAGTCTTGAGTTCAATAAAAACTTTTGGTCCATAACCCTAATATGCGTTTCTTGCAAACATATAACATCTATCTTAAATTGTTTTAAATATTGAAAAACCTTCTTTCTCTTCTGTGGTGAATTTAGTCCATTAACGTTCCAAGTCAAAAATTTAGTTGCCATGCATATCCTCCCAAAGCTCTTGAAGCACTGCTTTGATAGGACTATCTTCTTTAGGCCGTGCTCCTCCCACTGCTTGGCTATGAGTACGTTGTGAAGATTCTGAAGACTTTTGCTGATCTTGTTCTTTTATTTTCTTTGCTCTTTTTAAAGCAGCACGCGTTACCCTTTGCTCTCTAGGATCATCCAAAGAGGTTGTAGCTTGATCTCCTCCAGCACCATTTTCCTCAGTTTCATCCTCTTGATGTTCTCCTTCTCCTTCTCCCGATCCCTTTGCAGCTTCCAGAAGTGTTAATGGGGTTGCTTTTAAAACAGTATTGTAGAAATCACGCGCTTGCTTCACAGTAATCAACCGGTACCTTTTGCCTTCATACATCACCATCAGCCCGTCTGGAATCTCCCATCTGAACCTTATATCTCGTTGCTTGAGCTCTTGCACAAGAAATGTAAAATCCTTCCTTCTCCTCAAAATCTTTGGAGGGATCTCTTTTAAAACCAAAACTTCTTGATCAGCAATCACAACTTTAGCATCATAGGCAGCTTGTATAACTTCATCTCTGATTTCTCTTTTTGTGAAGTAAACCACCACATCTCTAGGCAACTTTCTCTGTCTGGCAATCCATGAGTTTACACGGAACACTTTATCCATAGCTGCTCTTATTTCAGATGCTGGCTGATTCAATACCACTTCAAAAGCCTCAGAAACCAGCTGCTTTAAATCTTCCTTAATGTTCTCTTTTAAACCTCTGATTCTAACAGCAAACTGCATCTGGTAATATTGGGCAAGGCTTAACTCCCTTTCCATTTTGTCTCTTAAATTTTCATTCTCCCGTACTTTAACTTCTAATATTTGATTCTTTTGAGTCAAATCATCCAATTTTTCATCTAAATCTTCCACACATTCCGCCACTTTATGCACTGAAGACAAAATGTCTACCTTCATAACGCTGAGCTTCTGTTCCATCCTCTCTTCCATTCTCTCCTCCAGTTTCTCCAATTTCTCCTCCATCTGTGCAAATTTATCAGCCATTGATTGATTAATTGATTCCAAAAGTTTATCCAGAGCATCTCGTAAGTCCTTCGGTGTCAATACATCAGGAGGATGCAACGCCTGTAATGATGATTGTTGCACCGGAGAAGATCCACCACTCCGAAGAGTTTTAGGGGGAGGTTTAGCCGCCATCTTTTACTTTTCAATTGTGACGCACTTTCACTAAAAGTTTAAAAAGTCCATCAAGCTCGAGAGTATAATAAAATAATCCTCTTCACCTTTTCCTCTTGTACCGCTCTGCCTGCTCCTTTAATCCATAGTCCTTTCTTCAGGCAGGGGTGGTCGCAGACGCCTGGCTCTGCTCCAAGAAGTCCGGAGCAGAGACGCCAGCCAGCTGGGAGCAACCCAGGCTTCGGGGGAGTTCAATCCTTCAGCCGCCCAAGCTCCAAGCTCAGGCGGCCCCGGAGAACTCTACCCCTACCTGGGGCCTCACCCCCTCCTCTTCTCCCGAGGAGGGGGCTTCAAATTCGCCCGAACAGCTGATCGGCGCTGTTTCGGGCGAAAAAACAACAGCTGAGCCGCGGGCAGCCCGGGAAGGCTGTCTCCGTTGCCGCGGAGCCACCGGAAGTCTCCTCAAATATAAAACTTCTTAACCCTATACTTATTCTGAGTAAACTCAAGCCATTTTCTCCCTTCCATAATATAGCGTTCCTGCGAGTAATCTTTCAAATAGGCCGAAATCTTCACCATTTCGACCAGGTCGGCTTTCCAGTACTATCCTATCAAAAGTCTTGCTGCCGTAATTAAATTCAACATCAACTTAGTATATTCCATCAGACTTTTATCCAAAAAGCCTTAACCTTTTTACAAATCTACCATATATGAAAATATGAAAATATATTACGTCTTTATCACCGCACCTCCAAGATTTAGGCTAATAATTCAGATACATGCTTAGCTTTTTAAAATCTAAATACCATCTATAAAACATTTTATAAAAATTCTCTCTTAGATTTCAAACTTATATAAATTTTACATTCCTCACCCAAATCTTTTCCCACCTCCCACTACTTGGCTGTAAGTACGTTGTAAAAGTTCCATAGACTTCTGCTGATCTTGTTCTTTTATCTTTTTTGATCGTTTTAAAGCAGCACGCGTCACCCTCTGTTCTCTGGGATCATCCAAAAGTGTTATAACTTGATCTCCTGCAGCACCATTCTCCTCTGTCTGTCCACCTTCAGCCTCTTGATATTCTCCTTCTCCAGATCCCTTTGCAGCTTCCAGAAGTGTTAATGGGGTTGCTTTTAAAACATTATTGTAAAAATCACGCGCTAGCATCACAGTAACCAGACGGTACCTTTTACCTTCATGCATCACCATCAACCCAGCTGGAATCTCCCATCTGAACCTTATATCTCGTTGCTTGAGCTCTTGCACAAGAAATGTAAAATCCTTCCTTCTCCTTAAAATCTTTGGAGGAATTTCTTTTAGAACCAGAACTTCTTGATCAGCAATCACGACTTTAGTATCATAGGCAGCTTGTATAACTTCATCTCTAATTTCCCTTTTTAAAAAATAAACCACCACATCTCTAGGCAACTTTCTCTGTCTAGCAATCCATGAGTTCACACGATACACTTTATCCATGCCTCCTTTTATTTCAGATGCTGGCTGATTCAATACCACTTCAAGAGCCTCAGAAACCAGCTGCTTTAGATCTTCCTTAATATTCTCCTTTAAACCTCTGATTCTAATGGCAAACTGCATCTGGAAATATTGAGCAAGACTCAATTCTCTATCCATTTTATCTCTTAAATCTTCATTCTCCAATACTTTTGCTTCTAATATGGCATTCTTTTGAGTCAAATCTTTGACTTTTTCATCCAAATCTTCCACACATTCAGCCACTTTATACACTGAAGACAAAATGTCTACCTTCATCACGCTGAACTTCTGTTCCATCCTCTCTTCCATTCTCTCCTCCAGTTTCTCCAATTTCTCCTCCATCTGTGCAAATTTATCACCCATTGATTGATTAATTGATTCCAAAAGTTTATCCAGAGCATCTCGTAAGTCCTTCGATGTCACTACATCAAGAGGATGTAATGCCTGCAATGATGATTGTTGCACCGGGGAAGTTCCAGCACTCCGAAGAGTTTTAGGGGGAGGTTTAGCCGCCATCTTTTACTTTCAATTGTGACGCACTTTCACTTAGAGTTTAAAAAGTCCATCAAGCTCGAGAGTAGAATAAAATAATCCTCTTCACCTTTTCCTCTTGTACCGCTCTGCCTGCTCTTTTTATTCCATAGTCCTTCCTTCAGGCAGGGGTGGTCGCAGACGCCTGGCTCTGCTCCATAAAGTCAGGAGCAGAGGCGCTGGCCAGCTGGGAGCGACCCAGGCTACGGGGGAGTTCGATCCTTCGGCCGCCCAAGCTGCAAGCTCAGGCGGCCCCGGAGAACTCAACCCCTACCTGGGGCCTCACCCCCTCCTCTTCTCCCGAGGAGGGGGCTTCAAATTCGCCCGAACAGCTGATCGGCGCTGTTTCGGGCGAAAATCACTCAGCTGAGCCGCGGGCAGCCCGGGAAGGCTGTCTCCGTCGCCGCGCAGCCACCGGAAGTCCCCCATTGCACTCATTTCTCATGCTAGTAAAGTCATGCTTAAAATCCTACAAGCTAGACTTCAGCAGTATGTGGATTGAGAACTACCAGAAGTACAGGCAGGATTTTGAAGAGGCAGAGGAACTAGAGATCAAATTGCCAACATACGCTGGATCATGGAGAAAGCTAGGGAGTTCCAGAAAAACATCTACTTCTGCTTCATTGACTATGCTAAAGCCTTTGATTGTGTGGATCATAACAAACTGTGGCAAGTTCTTAAAGAGATGGGAGTACCAGACCATCTTATTTGTCTCTTGAGAAACCTATATGCGGGTCAAGAAGCAACAGTGAGAACTGGACACGGAACCACTGATTGGTTCAAAATTGGGCAAGGAGTCCGGCAAGGCTGTATACTGTCGCCCTGCCTATTTAACTTATATGCAGAGCACATCATGAGAAAGGCAGGGCTAGATGAATCAAAAGTTGGAATTAAGATTGCCGGAAGAAATATCAACAACCTAAGATACGCAGATGATACCACTCTAATGGCAGAAAGTGAAGAAGAACTAAAGAGCCTCTTGTTGCAGGTGAAGAAGGAGAGTGCAAAACTTGGGTTGAAACTTAACATTAAAAAAACCAAGATCATGGCATCTGGCCCTCTCAATTCCTGGCAAATAGACGGGGAAGAAATGGAGGTAGTGACAGATTTTATTTTCCTGGGCTCCAAGATCACTGCAGATGGGGACTGTAGCCAAGAAATTAAAAGACGCTTGCTCCTGAGGAGGAAAGCCATGGCAAATCTAGACAGCACACTAAAAAGCAGAGACATCACCCTGTCAACAAAAGTGCGTATAGTCAAGGCTATGGTCTTCCCAGTTGCAATGTATGGCAGTGAAAGTTGGACCATAAGAAAGGCTGAGCGCCAAAGAATTGAGGCCTTTGAACTGTGGTGCTGGAGAAGACTCCTGCGAGTCCCTTGGACTGCAAGGCGATCAAACCGGTCAGTCCTAGAGGAGATCAATCCTGACTGCTCTTTAGAAGGCCAGATCCTGAAGCTAAAACTCAAATACTTTGGCCACCTAATGAGAAGGAAGGACTCACTGGAGAAGAGCCTAATGCTGGGAAAGATCGAGGGCAATAGAAGAAGCGGACGACAGAGAATGAGGTGGCTGGATGGAGTCACTGAAGCAGTAGGCGTGAGCTTAAATGGACTCCAGAAGATGGTAGAGGACAGGAAGGCCTGGAGGAATGTTGGCCATAGGGTCGCGATGGGTCGGACACGACTTCGCAGCTAACAACAACAACAACAACCACAAGATTGGAAGGATCTGTGGAGAATGCTTTTAACACCTGCAGAGTATGTAGTTTGGGATTCTGAATATCAGCGTAATGCTATTGTAGCTGGAAACAACTCTGGAGGGGCTTATGCTCCAGATCAAGTTTATGGTTCTGGTCAATTTACCACTGTTCTACAACAAGTAGGAGGAATTCCTGATGCCGCTTATCCTGTAATTGGCCGTTGTGTGATAAGCGCGTATAAAAAAGTACCTCAGTCAGGCAAACCCACTAAGTCTTTTACTAATGTCCGACAGGGGCCAACTGAGCCTTATCCAGAATTCATTGATAAATTGAAAGAGGCTATTGAGAAACAAATTGATAATGCAGAAGCAGTTCAAGAACTTTTGTTGAAATTGGCTTATGAAGCTGCAAACGCAGACTGTAAAAAAGCTCTAACTAATATAGTGAGTCAACCAACTTATGGAATAGCAGATATGTTAAGAGCATGTTCCTCTGTGGGAACAGGGGTGTGGAATATGAGTGCTTTAGCTAATGCTTTGCAAAAAGGAAAATTTGATCAACAAACGGGTAATTGTTTCAAATGTGGGAAACCAGGTCATTTTAAGGCACAATGTTGAGCTCCAGGAGGAGGGAATAGTGTTGGAAGTAGACACGGAAATAATAAATCTGGAGTTCGCCCGAAACAGCCTTGTCCAAAATGCAAGAAGGGATTTCATTGGGCAAACCAATGTAGAAATGTTAAGACTTCGGGAAACTGGGATGCGGGCTAGCAGCTAGCCCAGGAAGTAAAGCTGCTTGTTGCCAAAATGAACAAAGTTATAAGGGCAACACTATTTGTGAAAAATTGCCTATTCAGAACGTTCCCACAGCCACCAAGGGTAGTGCAGGTATAAATTTGATTAATCAGCAAGATATTAATTTGGATTTTCCTGACGTTGTGACTTGTATGCCAACTCAACTTTGGGGACCATTGCCTAAAGGAACAGTAGGTTTAATCCTTCCTCATTCCTCAGCAGCAAAAAAAGGGTTTCACATAATTCCTGGAGTAATTGATTCAGACTATTTAGGACAGATTATGATTCAAATAATAGTGAAAATTCCTCAATTGGCAAGAAAAGGGGACGCCGTGGCTCAATTAAAATTACTTTCTTATGTAACACCTGGAGGGAGTTCTGATCGGATTCGAGGAACTGGAGGGTTTGGCTCTACAGATACTGTGGATCCTCAAATCTTAGCTATTATAAAAAATTTACAAAAGGAGAAACCTAGGCAAATTTGTTTTATTAACGGGAGGCCTTTTTCTGGAATTTTAGATTCTGGAGCTGATGTGTCAGTCATAGCTTCATCTGACTGGCCCCCGGAGTGGCCAGCCATTTCTGCACCGTCTGTGTGGGGTATGGGTGGCTCTCAAGCTGCTCGCCAAAGTCAGCGTTGGTTGCAAGTGACAACAGAAAGAGGAAACAGAACAGCTAAATTAAGACCAGTGATTTTGCCAATTCATGTTATGTTAGATTACAGCAATTACTGGGATGTATTAATTGGATTAGGCCTTATTTGGGTCTTCCCACATCTGTATTACAACCGTTGTTTAGTGCCTTGAAACTGGGTAGACAACCAACAGATCAAATAGTTTTAGACGAAGCTCAACTACAGGTGTTTCAAACAGTTTCTAATTCTTTGAGTCAAATTTGGGTTGACCGATGTCAAGATAATATTCCTTTGTCTTTAATTATTTTAAATACCTGTAAATTGCCTACTGGGATTTTATGCCAAGTTTCAGATGTCAATGACAAATTGTTTATTATAGAATGGATTCATTTGAGCAATTCTCAGCCAAAAACGATCAGTTTAATTAACACTTTATATGCTCAACTTATTGTTAGAGGAAGACATCACAGTACGCAAATGTTAGGCTTAGACTTGGTGGTAATAGTAGTTCCTCATTCTTTAAAACAGTGTTTTTCAACCTTTTTTGGGCAAAGGCACACTTGTTTCATGAAAAAAATCACGAGGCACTCCACCATTAGAAAATGTTAAAAAATTTAACTCTGTGCCTATATTGACTATATATAAAGTAATTCTCTTGAATAGGAATCAAATAAACACAAAGAAAGTATTTTATAATTACTTTTCAATTTTTCCCACGGCACACCAGGCAACATCTCGCGGCACACTAGTGTGCCGCGGAACAGTGGTTGAAAAACACTGCTTTAAAAGACTGGGAAAATAGTCTATCTTTTTTGTCTGAATTACAATTAGCGCGGGCAGATTTTGTGGGTAAGTATCGATATCACATTCCAATTGACCCGAGAATATCTTTGTTACAACAAGAGCATTTTTCTTTTCGTTCCTTAATTTCAGTGTGGCCTCTTTCTGATGCTCTTACAGTATTTACTGATGGAGGTAAACAGTGGGGTGCTATAGCCTGGCAAGAAAAAGGTCAATGGAAAACGAAAATTACCCCTCCTCAGAAGTCTGCGCAAAGGGCAGAGTTAGCCGCAGTAATTTTGACTTTGCAATTGTTTAAAGATCAAGCATTTAATTTAATTACTGATAGTTTGTATGTTGCTAATGTTATTCAGAATCTTTCTCATGCTTATGTTTCTCCCAGTGTGGAGGACAATTTATTTTCTCTTTTTCTTACACTGCAGCAGTTATTAGCTAGCCGAAGATATTATTTACATGTGTCTCATATTAGAAGTCATCAACCATTTCCTGGATGGCTTTCAGAAGGCAATGCAGTGGCAGATGCGGCTACAGCAGGAGTTGCTTTGGCGGCCACGATTACGCCATGGGAGAGTCATTCTTATTTTCATCAAAATGTGAAAGCCTTGTGTAAGCAATTTGGAATCTCTATGTCAGAAGCCACAGCCATCATTAAGCAGTGTACATCCTGTGGTCAGAATGTTTTCGGTCCTTCTATGGGTGTCAATCCCAGAGGATTGAAAGCAAATGAAATTTGGCAAATGGATGTTATATATTTACATGTTTCTATTGATACGTGTTCTGGGTATATTTTTGTTTCTCCTCAAAGAGGAGAAAAAGTGAAACATGTGATCAATCATTGTATTAGAAGTTTTTCAATAATGGGAAAACCTGTACAAATTAAAACGGACAATGGATCTGCATATTGCAGTGCGGCTTTTGCGGAATTTTGTAATAAATGGGATATTTTGCATAAATTTGGTATTCCTTACAATTCTCAAGGTCAAGCAATAGTAGAAAGAGCAAATAGGACATTAAAGGAGGCTCTTGACAAACATAAAAACAAAAAAGGAGGAGATGTAGGAAAATTATTGCAGGCTGCAGAAGGGCAGCTGAAACAATTGTTTTTCAGTCTTCTGAAAACAAGCCATGATAAACCACCTGTTCAGCACAAGGTCAATCAGTTAATTGTTGGCTATTAAAATGCAGCTGACATAACCAAGCCGGGGGAATATCATGCAGGTTCAGAGCCAATGGGAAGGTGGGATTTTTTGTTGTACACGAGCTCAATCCAATGAGTGTATTTCCTTGTAAATAAAAGAGAGCTTTGGACATTGCTCTGGGCTCTCTCATCCCGAGGCAGGAAAGACTCTGTCTTATTTTCATGAGAGACCACCACAAGTATGTAGTTAAACTACTTGGCAATGAGTGGGTATAGACAAGTCAGATGTTTCAACCAAAGAGCATGTAGTTCATCTTTATCTGGTGCTGACCAATTCTTAATCTTCCTTGCTCTTTTCTCCACCATTTCTGCTATTATTACAAGTTCTTTCATTTCAACATCTTTTTTATTCTCATCCACCTCTTTAACCAATCTGCATTCTGGTTGTATTTCTTTGGTTTATCCCAGGGGTGTCAAACTGCCAGCCCGCGGGCCAGATGCATCATTCGGAAGCCGCGCCCACACCATTGCCGGCAATGGCGAAAAGGTTCTGATACATTGTGCGACGTCACGTGACGTCGCAAGTTTGACATGTCTGGTTTATCCCATATATATGCCCAGAACTGCACTGTTTCTTCCTTGTCAGGTGTTGACTGATTCATTGCAGTCTCTCTGTTGATGGATTGGTAAAAATGTTTGATTGGATTGGAATTTCTGCCTATAATTTCCAATTTGAGCTTCCTATCTGCTGATCATCTTGGCTATAGCTGTTATTTACTGCTTTATTATTTCCAGTGCTTCCTTGATCCTCCTTGTTTCTAAGTGCTATTTCTTGATTAGCTATTCTTTGGTCTTCTTGTTCAGCTTTTCTTTCATCTGTTCTACCTTGCTTGCATCTGATCTCAGCTATTCTCATTTCTTTTTAAGATACAAACTGGCAGCTCGATAGTACTGTAGCAGCGATGAAATGCCACAACTCAGCCATGTAACTACAATGCTTCTGCAATATACAGTGCAAATCTTATAAACTATTATTTTTATAGTGCATAACAAGAAATGCTACCCTTTAATAGTAAAATTAGTCAATCCATTTAAAAGTAATGTTACTTTCATAATACCTTATGACAGTTAATCACTATTTCATTATGACATCCATACAAAGTGCTGAATTTTTTAGCGAAATGTATTGCCATAAGAAATCATTAATTTTAATAATACCCAAAATATAGTAGATGCAGCATTTGACAAGCACTATGCCTATAATCTTATAGCTAAGAGCCAAAAGATGTGAAACTGAATTTCCTAACAATCTCACCCTTTAAAGTAACAAAGGGAAATAGGAGCTTAGTTTTCACCAGAACATTAGCATTGATGGACATAGTGTTTCCAGAGCTAATTTGACAAATTAAGATATCAATTGTGCTATTTACTATTCAGTGGGGTGAAGAGCAATATCATTGGAACAAGTAAATGAAGCAGTTAAAATAACAAAATAACAGAGTTGGAAGGGACCTTGGAGGTCTTCTAGTCCAACCCTCTGCTTAAGCAGGAAACCCTATACCATTTCGGAACAAATGGTTGTCCAATCTCTTCCTAAAAACCTACAGTATTGGAGCACCCACAACTTCTGGAGGAAAGTCGTTCCATTGATTGTTCTAACTCTCAGGAAATTTCTCCTTAGTTCTAGGTTGCTTCTCTCCTTGATTAGTTTACATCCATTGCTTCTTGTCCTGCCTTAAGGTGCTTTGGAAAATAGGTTGACCCCCTCTTCTTTGTGGCAGCCCCTTAGATATTGGAACACTGCTATCATGTCACCCCTAGTCCTTCTTTTCATTGAACTAGACATACCCAATTACTGCAACTGTTCTTTGTATGTTTTAGCCTCCAGTCCCCTAATCATCATTGTTGCTGTCCCAAACGTGCTGTTCAAAAGGCAACTGTCAACTCTACAATGAACCTGTCTGCAGCCATCTTGCTCGTTCAAGGTTGCCACATGAATGGGAGGGGTGCAGAGCATCTTTGCTACTCTAAACAGTTCTCTGTGTCGTGGGAACCAAGGTCAATCAGTTATGCTAAGGCAGGCATGTCAAACTCGCAACATCATGTAACGTCACGTGACATATTGCGACTTTTCCCCCACTGCCGGCAATGGGGTGGGCGCAGTTTTAGTATGATGCATCTGGCCCGTGGGCCGGCAGTTTGACATGCCTGTGCTAAGGGGTTGGGCAGTATGTTAGAAAGCCCACCAAACTATTCTATTGGGGAATGTAGCTGATTACATAGCACTGGGATGGGAAGTTTAACTTTGTAATAGTGTAACTCTTTGGAGGGACTTTTAGACTTGGTTTCACTTTTGATCATGGCAATATTTTGTATCCAATAAATATGTTCTTTGAGGAAGCTTCTAGCCTTGGAGTTCTGATTTATTTGGCTCTATCTGTTCTGTACCAGCCTGCTACCGGCCCTGCAGAAAAGGCAGGGACAACCCCTTTTACAAGAAGGCAAGAGGCTGGAATTACGCCTGCCAAAATTATTACCACAAAAACAAACGGAACAAGACAAACCAAGAAACAGGAGCTTTAAGAAACAGGAACTATCCAAGCGGTTGCCTTCAGCAAACCAGCCCTCCCACACATTCCCCTTATATAGAGTTCAGGGCGTGGCTTCTCTCTGCCTCCTTCCGAGAAGCCCCATTGCCTTCCTCTGTTTACTCCTAATTGACTGCCTCCTGCGTCGGGCGTCCTTGAACAGGGCCAGCTGTGGGTCATCTTGAAACTAAGGTACCAACTCAGGTGTAACCTTTTTACCCAAAGATTGGACAGAAGGTCCGATGGCCTGATGGATTGTAACTTGGGTTTAGGCTGTGGCAGAGCTCTCAAAGCTAAGGCCTCTGACTTTTGCCCTACTTCCCCTTAACTTGCAAGCTAGCAAGTAAGTAGCTGTGCTAAGCCGTTAGTATTTTTATCTTGACCCAGACATATGCATCCTGTTGTTCTCTTCCTGGGCTGACATTTATCACATGTATACTCCCTTTTGCTGACAACTCCTTTTCTTCTGTTCTAGGCATATTTCACTTCTCTATATGATGTTACTTACATTACCATATATTATTCCTCCCTTTGTAACGCCTATAATATGACGTATGAATACCAGATGAATGTAACTGTATAAATGTATGTTGATTTGAACCTTTCGGGGTTCAGACTCTTTCATGCTAAGTGCAGTCTGAACCTGCGCAAATAAACTTCCTACATTGAAGAGCTTGGCCTGGTCTCTGTCATTTTTTTCCTACTTCAGATGGCGACCGCGGCAGGACTATAGGTCAAGGCAATATTTTGCTGAGGGCCGTTCAACCCCTCGGGCCCATCGGGCAGTCACTCCTGAACATTCTCCAGGCGCCACGGGGGATCCAGCCTCCGGGAGACAGCAGTGACAACTCTTTGGTACCGACGGTGCTCTGATCGAGTCCAAGAACCCTGCAGTGTAGGAACGGTGGTCTGAACAATTCCTGGCCAGGATGGGGAAGTGGACAACGCGTTTCAGGCGAGTATCTGTTAAACTCTGGTGTGCCTGTCTCATTTGAAGACAGAAGAGGGGGACTGATCACCCTCCTGGACTCAGGACAACGTCGTCCCTAAAGCAGTCCGTGTTAGGTTGTGTGGGAGGTTAAGCCATTGCAATTCCTATTGGTGACCGTTGGAACGTCTGGCACCGTAGGTCAGTGGCAGTGTATTAGTATGGGGGGGCATCAGAGTGTGCCCAACACACCGTTGGCATGCATGTTGAAAGGATTTGATGATTATTTTAGTGATCCTAAATATCCAAAGGGGAATAGGATTCAATTGAAATTTCTGTGTGAACAAGCATGGCCTCCACAAGGTTCTTTTAGACGTGAGACTGTGGATGCATTATGAGGAATCCTAGCTGGGGATTGTGGGTTTGAGTCCCATCTGGGTCCTAGCTGGGGATGATAAGAAATATGGTGACCAGTGCATTGTACATTGACCAGTGGGAGAATGCATTGGATGAGAGAAGTGATGATTTGTTACAGTGTCAGGCAGAAATGGTTCGTCTTTGTGTTGCCAGACCTATGGGAAAGAAGTTGAGTGTTGTGTCTAAACGGTTTAAGGATATAAACATATCTGAAACTAAAGTGTCAGATGCTAAGAAAGAAGTGTTATTTGAAGAAGAGGAAGTGATTCTCAGACCCCCTCCCTGTGTGCCTCAACCACCCCCTTTGCCTCCACCAGCAGCTGCGGCTGCAGGCTGCAGCGTCTGGAGAGGCACAGCCTGTAGTGAGAAGAAAGTTTAAAGGAAAAGTGCCGATGGCTCCCAAGGATGAGGAGGAGAGCTCAGTAGCTGAAAGTGGTGAACCAAGTGAAGGTGAGGAGGATGAAAGGGAGGAAGAGTTAGTAGCTGGGGTAGATGTTTCGGTAGGAGTGACAACAAGGTCAGCCGCAGCTGGTGCAGTAGCTGCAAAGCGGGAGTTTTTGGCTCCCTTAAGACAAACTGACTGACTTAGGGAGCAGATGAAAGTCCAGAAGGGTTTTTGCGAAGATTGCTTGACAATGTGTGAATGTTGAATGAGAGGTGCATAGCACAAAGTTATGATGATATTAGAAAGAAGTTGCGGAGGTTGGAAGGTGCTTTGGGGAAGAATTGTAATTCCATTTATTGTAATTCCATTTATATCCCGCCCTTCTCTGAAGACTCAGGGCGGCTTACAAGCTTAGCAATAGCCTTCATTCTATGTATATGCCTGCTTATTAGGGCTTTCACACACCCCAAGCGGCATTATTACAAAGTCAGCTTAATTGCCCCCAACAATCTGGGTCCTCATTTTACCTACCTCGGAAGGATGGAAGGCTGAGTCAACCTTGAGCCTGGTGGGACTCGAACCTGCACTAATTGCAGGCAGCTGGTGTTACTTAAGGAGGCATTAGCCCACTGCTCCACCAAGAATACCAGTGAATTATTGGAGGAAGCATGAAAAGTGTAGGGACAAAGTCAAAAAGAGAGAAAATGCCCGAGGCGAGAGATACGAGGACAAGGCTGGAGGGGCAGACCTGGGTTAGGGTGAGGCAGGTCTGTTAGGATAATGCCTCCCAGGTTCCCCTACAGGGGATGAGGGGCAAGAGGAAATCAAGGGAATGAAGGGGGAAGAGACAGTGTGCGTGACATTGAAGGAATTGGGTTGGCAGGAAAAAGTTGGACTGACTGACGGGGACCAGGCTTGGAGAAGACCCCCCCTGAGCTCTTGGTTACAATGAGTGTTGGGGGTCATCAGACAACGTTTTTGGTAGACACAGGAGCTGGGCGATCTGTTGTAAATAGTCCAGTATCAGCACCTGGACCACATAAAATACAGGTCCAAGGGGTGTCAGGACAAGTATTGGGAAGACAGGTCCTGACACCAGTAACATGTCTGTTTAATGGGACTCAGATCCAACATGAGTTTCTCTATATTCCTGAATGCCCCTCCCCCATGTCCCTGTGTATCACCCTGTGCCTCAAGCCCCACCACCAGTGGTTCCAGTCCAGCAGCCAGTGGTGAGTCCAGTTCAACCCGCAGATGTTGATAATGACACTAATCGAGTTCCAGGGATTAGGAGCCCAAGGAACTCATTGAGAAATCCTATTAAAAGCACTAGAGCATTTTGTTCAAAATATCGAAGTTTTTTACAAATTGGCTATGTCAAGTACTAACCATATATGTTAATAAAAGAAATTTATGTGCCTGATGGATCCTAGACACTATATAGTCCATTTTTGTTAGAGGAGTGTGGAGGTAGTGTCTTGTCTGTGTATCTGTATTGTATCTAGTAATAAAATGAAAAGGCCTTATTATTCAAAGAAAGAAAAAACAACAACCAACAAACAAGGGAGCTCATTGGCTTCTGAACAGCTCCTTGTAATTATAATATCAGTTATTGATTTGTCAGAAGAAAGTATGAAATGAAATATCTGTATGTGAAATTGTTTATGCAAGCAGTTTGAATGGATGTGAATGTATGGATATGCTAATCCTCTGTGGGTGAGAGAGAGTTTCACCCCCACCACAGACTGTGAAGGAAGCAATAGACTGCAGAATTTCTTTTGTTTGTTTATTAAAAAGTAAAGAAATGATATAAGCATTTGCATGAAAAGTTTCATGAAGGATGTGTGAGAGGATTCATAGAAATGTATGTGAAAAAGAGGAAACTATTTTGTTAGTGGTGAGATTTTTGTGTAATTCTTTTTCTGTCTCCTTGCCCTTGCTAATTGTGTTGCTTTAAGAGCGAGAGGGACAGACAGGAAAAGGGGGGGGGTCTAATCTTTTTAACTATTTTTTTCCGGTGTAGAATTCTGGTTTGAGGAAGCTGGGATGCATGTGAAGTTTAATGTTTTAACCTACTTAATGGAAATTTGTTTTCATCTGAATGGAATCTGATTAAATTGGAATTTGACTAAATTTATATTAGGAGCGAAGAGTTGGTATTATTTATTTATTTATTTTATTTATTTTAATTCCATTTATATCCCGCCCTTCTCCGAAGACTCAGGGCGGCTTACAAACTTAGCAGTAGCCTTCATTCTATGTATAAGCCTGCTTATTAGGGCTTTCACACCTCCCCCAAGCGGCATTATTACAAAGTCAGCTTAATTGCCCCCAACAATCTGGGTCCTCATTTTACCTACCTCGGAAGGATGGAAGGCTGAGTCAACCTTGAGCCTGGTGGGATGCGAACCTGCACTAATTGCAGGTAGCTGGTGTTACTTAAGGAGGCATTAGCCCACTGCTCCACCAAGGCTCTTATTAGGTATTAGACTTTGATACGAAACTATTTCAGTAACTCGGAGTATCTTATTAATCTTGTTTATTTTATTTATTTTTCTGGAGTTGCTTTTTGTTGTTGTCATTTTATTTTTTTATTGTTTTTATGCCTGTGTGGGGGACACACTGATAGAAAATAATATCTAGGAGAATTGAAGGAATTGTACTTCAACACTTGAGAAAAGTTTGGGGATTATATATACCGTATATATGAGCTGTGCTGTTTGATTAAGAAAGGTTGTATTGAAACCTGTTAGAAAAGCAGCTTTAACAGAGTTTGGTGAGCGCTCCTTTGTTGGCTTTTCACTAGGTAATTTGTTTGTAAATGTAGTCAGCGAAATGGCATGGAGGAGGTTTTGACCCAGAAGTGGGAAAAAGAGGCAGCCAGTAGTATTTTTGTCTAACATTGACATTTGGGGAAGTCTTGGTGGTTAGCATTTTTTTAATTAAGTGTGGTTAATTTTAAATGGACTCCAGAAGATGGTAGAGGACAGGAAAGCCTGGAGGAACGTTGTCCATAGGGTCGCGATGGGTCGGACACGACTTTGCAACTAACAACAACAACAATTTTGTATCAGAAAGGCGAAAAGAGGTAACCGTTTGTTCATAGCAAAGTGGTTGGGAAAACAAAAAGGACATAATGAAGGTGTGATAGTAGATGGGGAGGGAGAAAATGTGAGTGGAAGTTGGGAGAATTTCCCTCCCTTGGTCAGCATTAACCTGTGAATTTTATGCCGTTCAGCAAGTGCTGCAGTTGTTAATAAGGGAAAAGGAGAATATGCTTATGGAGTCTTCAATACTTTTGGAGAAGAGAAATGTAGAGGACTGGTTAATAACTAAGGGAAACAGTTGGCTCGTGTAAAAAAGACAGACGTTGGGCCAGAGTGACAGAAGGGCAATGAAGGAATGGATAATAGAAGGAAGGTTGCTTTTAAGTTGGTTTGCACAGACTTGTGAATTACATGCATTACTGCTATTAATGGGGTCAGCACAAACGTGTGCACTGTATGCTTTAAAACACGTCTTAGAATGTTGAAGGAACAAGAATGTACAATAAGAAATATGGGAGGAGAGACAAATAGGCAGTAGCAGAAAGTGTGCAGTGAATGTTGCCAGATGGGAGGCAGAAGTTGAATACAGCAATGTGGATACTCATGGTAACTAGGGAAACAATGAGAAGAAATGGAGGAAATTTGAAGTTTCAGGAATATGGGCAGAAAATAACCCTCCCGGATTTGCAACTCATCACCTTCCGATAATAATGGAGGTGAAGCCTTTAGTGATGCCAATTCATATTCGTCAGCACCCATGCTCTAATGAAGCCACCGCTGCGATATATGAAAGCATTCAAAAATATCTTAAAGCAGGGATTTTGCTGCCTGTTCATTTTGGCTTGATTCCGCCGACTGCTAGGTGATTCTCAGTAATAGACTTAAAGGATGTCTTTTTCATGATCCCAATCCACAAGGTTAGTCAGATCTTGAATGCTATGTGCCATGTCAGCAGGGGGATATTATTTTGCAATATGTGGACGATGTGTTGGTTACTGGCAACAGCAAAGATGCCTGTTGGAGTAATACTAGGAGTCTCTTGAACTTACTATTAAGATGTGGATACAGAGTATCCAGGAAAAAGGCTCAATTGGTGCAACCGGGGGTGAGGTATTTAGGATATGACATTCAGACGGGGCGCCGGTCTTTAGGTCCTGAGAGAAAGCAAGCAGTTCTTATGTTGGCAGAGCCTCGCACAAAACGACAACTGAGGGGTTTTCTGGGGATGGCAGGCTTCTGCAGGATTTGGATCCCGAATTTTGCTTTCATGGCTGCCCCTTTATGTGCAGCCACTAAAGGTGCTAATGCTGAACCATTGGAATGGGGAAAGGAACAAAAGAATGCTTTTGTTAATATTAAATTTGCATTGACTCAGGCCCCCGCATTGGCATTACCGAACTTGCAGAAACCTTTCAATTTATATGTAGATACTAGCAAGAACATAGCTCTTGGGGTCCTTAACCCAGCAGTTGGGAGTTGGCTACAACCTGTAGCGTATTTATCTAAGCAATTGGATGGAGTTGCTAAAGGGTGGCCTCATTGTGTAAAGGTTCTGGCAGCTATAGTAGAGCTGATACAGGATTGTAATAAATTGACATTCTCCAGTCCCATTAATGTGCATACTCCTCACTCTGTACAGTCAATGTTAGATACTAAGGGACATCTCTGGATCAGTGGACAGAGATTAGCGAAGTATCAGGCTATTTTAATTGAAAATCCTCAGATCAGGTTGATTGTATTGAATAGGTTGAATCCTGCTACCTTGCTGCCCACAGAGACTGAGGTTGAGCATAATTGCTTGGAAGTGTTGGAAAGTGTGTATTCTAGTAGACCAGACTTGATTGATGTACCTTTGCCTGATGCCATCTCAAATGGGTGGATGCTTTACCTTTGGCTTTATTTGCAATTCGCAATTCACCCTGTGATCGGTATAAACTATCACCATTTGAGTTAATGTTTGCCTGTCCGCCTAATCTACTAAGAAGAAACCTGATGGGGTGGCCTGATTTGGGACATAAGGGGTGTGTGTGTGTGGACCTTGGAGATGGTACAAGACCTAAATAAAGCAGGTTGAAAAGCTTCGCAATTATGTGACTAAGCAAACCCCTCCTAAATTAGAAACATAGTTAACGTTTCCTTTTCAATCTGGAGACAAAGTCCGGGTGAAACATTGGAAGCGGGAACAATTAGAAGACAGATGGAAAGGACTGTATGTTGTTATTATGTTTTCTCCTCTTGCTGTAAAGATTGCAGAATCCAAATCTTGGATCCACTGGACAAGGGTCAAAGCAGCGGATGAACCTGAATGGGTAATGTTTAAAGATCCAGTGGCTCCTGCAAAGTTAATGTTTAAATGAAAATGATATAGGATTTGTTAGTGAAATTGGACTTATTTAAGAAACTTTAGTATATTCACTAAAAGGCTACTCTGCTAGAACCTTACCGGCAATAGGTTCTTCTACGCACAGTAGTGAAGAACCCTTGCTAAGTCACTCTGGAAGCTGACTTTCTACGCACGGGAGAAAAATGGAGAAAAGTTTATTTCTGCTATGGGTGTATTGTGTTGTACCACATGTAACAATGTTTGTATTTACAATTATTGACTTTGGAGTAAGTGAAAGGAAACACTTCAGATTGTTCAATCATTCCTTGTAGGCATTGGAAATTGTAATGGAAATCATCCACTTAGTTTTTATCCTGAATATTGGAATTACAGTTTACCACATCCCTGTCAGTATCCACAGGTGTTTGATAGAATTGCTAAGGATGCTTGTCAAGCCAGGCAACCAGCCACTTTTGAAGCTTGTAAGTATGTGGGTTATGTGTACAGAAAGGGAATGTGTGCAAAAGCCCCATATAATGGAACACCCCCTCCTCTAATTTTGGAGTGTAGTATCCCAGTATTTTCAGGATATGAATGCATAAAAATGATCCCTCAGTGAGGCCTAGAACTTGTGTTTTGTATCTATCGGAGGATGGTTACAGAACACCAATAATTAGGCTGCAGGCTGTTGTGGATTTGGCAGGGCAATGCCTAGATAATGTCTTAAACCTGTTAGCTGAAACTACTGATAAAATCCGGACAGCTGTCTATCAGAACTGATTGGCTTTGGATTACCTATTAGCAAAAGAAGGTGGCGTGTGTGGAAAATTCAATCTTTCAAATTATTGTCTTCAACTTGTTAGAACTGGACAAATAATCAAACAATTAACCTCTGAAATGAGGCAACTAACACACAATGCAGATCAAACCTGGAAGGGTTTTAATTTCCAAAAGATTTTCAGTGGATGGTTTCCCAAGCTTCCAGGGTTACGAGCAATTGTGGCTTGCATAGGACTGATGGCTGCAGGTTGTGTGTTGATTCCTTGTATTTTGCCTATCTTTATTAAAGCAATTTCCAATAGGTTGTCCTTATTGGCAGAACGAAGGGCCATCGCACAGGTAATGGTGATGTGGGACTTTCACAAGGAACAGCTTGACACACAGGGTGGCGAATATGTGGCCCTCCTGGTAGATTCAGAAGGGCCACAAAGGGGGGAATATGAGATAGTGCAAACTAAGGTACCAACTCAGGTGTAACCTTTTTACCCAAAGATTGGACAGAAGGTCCGATGGCCTGATGGATTGTAACTTGGGTTTAGGCTGTGGCAGAGCTCTCAAAGCTAAGGCCTCTGACTTTTGCCCTACTTCCCCTTAACTTGCAAGCTAGCAAGTAAGTAGCTGTGCTAAGCCGTTAGTATTTTTATCTTGACCCAGACATATGCATCCTGTTGTTCTCTTCCTGGGCTGACATTTATCACATGTATACTCCCTTTTGCTGACAACTCCTTTTCTTCTGTTCTAGGCATATTTCACTTCTCTATATGATGTTACTTACATTACCATATATTATTCCTCCCTTTGTAACGCCTATAATATGACGTATGAATACCAGATGAATGTAACTGTATAAATGTATGTTGATTTGAACCTTTCGGGGTTCAGACTCTTTCATGCTAAGTGCAGTCTGAACCTGCGCAAATAAACTTCCTACATTGAAGAGCTTGGCCTGGTCTCTGTCAATTTTTTCCTACTTCATCTTCATCCACACTGTCAGGCATGTCAAACTCGCAACATCATGTAACGTCACGTGACATATTGCGACTTTTCCCCCACTGCCGGCAATGGGGTGGGCGCAGTTTTAGTATGATGCATCTGGCCCGTGGGCCGGCAGTTTGACATGCCTGTGCTAAGGGGTTGGGCAGTATGTTAGAAAGCCCACCAAACTATTCTATTGGGGAATGTAGCTGATTACATAGCACTGGGATGGGAAGTTTAACTTTGTAATAGTGTAACTCTTTGGAGGGACTTTTAGACTTGGTTTCACTTTTGATCATGGCGATATTTTGTATCCAATAAATATGTTCTTTGAGGAAGCTTCTAGCCTTGGAGTTCTGATTTATTTGGCTCTATCTGTTCTGTACCAGCCTGCTACCGGCCCTGCAGAAAAGGCAGGGACAACCCCTTTTACAAGAAGGCAAGAGGCTGGAATTACGCCTGCCAAAATTATTACCACAAAAACAAACGGAACAAGACAAACCAAGAAACAGGAGCTTTAAGAAACAGGAACTATCCAAGCGGTTGCCTTCAGCAAACCAGCCCTCCCACACATTCCCCTTATATAGAGTTCAGGGCGTGGCTTCTCTCTGCCTCCTTCCGAGAAGCCCCATTGCCTTCCTCTGTTTACTCCTAATTGACTGCCTCCTGCATCGGGCGTCCTTGAACAGGGCCAGCTGTGGGTCATCTTGAAACTAAGGTACCAACTCAGGTGTAACCTTTTTACCCAAAGATTGGACAGAAGGTCCGATGGCCTGATGGATTGTAACTTGGGTTTAGGCTGTGGCAGAGCTCTCAAAGCTAAGGCCTCTGACTTTTGCCCTACTTCCCCTTAACTTGCAAGCTAGCAAGTAAGTAGCTGTGCTAAGCCGTTAGTATTTTTATCTTGACCCAGACATATGCATCCTGTTGTTCTCTTCCTGGGCTGACATTTATCACATGTATACTCCCTTTTGCTGACAACTCCTTTTCTTCTGTTCTAGGCATATTTCACTTCTCTATATGATGTTACTTACATTACCATATATTATTCCTCCCTTTGTAACGCCTATAATATGACGTATGAATACCAGATGAATGTAACTGTATAAATGTATGTTGATTTGAACCTTTCGGGGTTCAGACTCTTTCATGCTAAGTGCAGTCTGAACCTGCGCAAATAAACTTCCTACATTGAAGAGCTTGGCCTGGTCTCTGTCAATTTTTTCCTACTTCATCTTCATCCACACTGTCAGGCTCACACAGCTGGGTCTCTGTGGTGACCAAGTGGGAGGGGCCTGGCTGAGGGCTCTCATCAGCAAGATCTTCAACCCCCTCAGCAAGGTCTTCAACACCCCCCTTCTCCTCTGAGTCGTCTGACCCAACTGCCGAACCCACAGGCTGACTCTGAATCACAACACTATCTATTGGAATCATGACATTAAACCAAGTCTCCTAAAAACTTTGTTTTCTCTGGGGTGCTGAACCCCAGCCACCTACCCACTGCCTTTGGGAGGACAGCAAAGACTAAGTGAAGATTTTGAGATGGAGAAGAAAGATGAATCCACCACTGGTCGCAGCAGCTTTTCAGGTGTCAGAGTGCAGGTGGCTGCTCTGGCTACTGAAGAAGTGCTACTGGCGGGGGCTCGGCTGAAGGCCCGGATCATCCAACCTGCAAAGTTGGTACTGCAGGAGGGATCTACAATACTGGCAGACCTCTATCAGCCAGAGGTAGCCCCACAGTGCAGAAGCACCCCTAAGACTGCTGAAGAGAAGCTCTTACTGATTCTGTCCCACGGTACTTCATCCGCAGTGCCTAAGAAGGGGAAGGGGTCGACTGTATGGAATGACTCTGTGGAGTTGGAAGTACCAGATGGCAGTCTACAGCCTCCCAGTGGAACAGCTGAAGGAGAAATTTGATTGTCTGGAAGTCAAAGAAATGGCTCCTACCATACAGTCCATGTGTTCGATGATGGGAAGGCAAAATCCTACCCGTCACTTCAACCCCCTTGCCGGAGCCCCTGTCCCATTCCTGAAGCCCACACTGCGTCTCCCACTCCCCAGTTGGCAGTGATGTTAAGCCCTGGGTCCCAACCAAGCCTTCAGCAGTAGCAGCGGCCTGCGAGCCCAGGGGTCCAGCAGAGAGGATTCCGGAAAGTGGTACGGCCACGGCTCCAGGATCGACAAGCTGCCCCACAACCAGTGTACTTGGCACCGCAGCCTATGGAGCCATTTCCTATCAAGCCCATGTTTGAGGGGGATCCTGAGAAGCTGCCTTTCTTCTTGAATCAAGTGTGGGTCCACTTCGACTGATACACTTATGTGTACCTTGATGATGCCACGATGGTGAAAACAGTGGTGGCCAATTTAGAGGGAAAAGTGGCTGAGTGGCTGACCAACCTTCACGTGTTTCAGATGTGGACAGCAAGGTCACCGTGCCACTGAGTGCCTGGCTCCTGCTCCCCAAGTTAAGAG
The DNA here is from genome assembly GCF_964194415.1 of Vipera berus. Taxonomy (NCBI): domain Eukaryota; kingdom Metazoa; phylum Chordata; class Lepidosauria; order Squamata; family Viperidae; genus Vipera; species Vipera berus. The sequence continues at coordinate 45,579,933 of NC_138210.1, forward strand.
CACACCTACTTCAATCGTTAAGACCAGGAAACCCCCACAGGCAGGACGAGAAAAGTCAAATTGGGCTCACCAGGAGCAGACCATCCAGATCTCCTCTCCTTTCCAGGCAGAAGCAACAGCTTCGCCTGAACACCTGCCGATGCTGGCTCCTTACGACAGTGATGAGGAAGGCAAAGCCGATCTGATGGCAAGACAAACCATCCCACCATTTGCTATTCCCACCAAGATTATAGTGCCAAAAGCAGGCGCCCAAGAAGATTTAAAAGTTCTAATAGATTCGGGTTGCACCAGGTGCCTAATCAACCTCCCCACAGTACTTAAACTGGGGACTCATGCCAAACTGTTGCCCCTAGCCATAAAATTTGAACAGGTGGATGGGTCTCTTATCGGAGGTTCCCCTACAATGCATCTGACCGAGCCAGTGCAGTTAGAAATGGGACAGCACTGGGAAATCATCTGTTTTGTGATGATCCCCAAAATGACAAGAGACTGTGATTTTAGGTTTGGCTTGGCTCGATAAGTGGCGTCCCACCATTTGGTGGGAGAAAGGTGTGAGAACTTTGAAGTTAGTGATGGGACCCCTTCTACCTACTGAGACCAGTGAGATAAAGGGAGCTGCTGCAATAGGGACCCAGGGGGAACCTCTTGAGATGTTATTCGTCAAGCGAATACCGGGTCTTTAGTGAAAAGGAATGTGACACGCTTCCACCTCACTGAGCCACCGACTGCGCAATTGAGATCCTACCAGATACCAAATTCCCAAAGCCCAAGATGTACTCTATGACACCCAGGGAGATGAATGAACTGACAGAATACATCAACAAGAACCTGGCCAGAGTGTTTATCCAGCCTGCTAAGTTTCATGTGGCTGCCCCAGAAAAGAAAGATGGATCTTTGAGATTGTGTTTGAACTTTAAAGGGTTAAATGATGTCAGCATGGAAAATATGTACCCCCTCCCCCTGATGATAGACATGCTAGCCCACCTAGCAAAAGGGAAGATCTTCTTGAAACTAGACTTAAGGGAGGCTTATTACCATGAATTAAGGAGGGGGATGAATGGAAGACAGCCTTCAATTGCCCATTGGGAAGTTTCCAGTTCAAGGTGATGCCTTTTGGCCCCCAAGGGGCTCCTGCAGTGTTTATGCAGTTGATTAACCAGGTGCTACATGATCACCTATACAAGGGAGTTTTAGTTTACCTTGAGGATCTCCTCATCTACACTGAAACCATGGATGAGCACGTTAAATTAGTTCACAAAGTGCTCAAAAAGCTGCTACATGCTAAACTCTATGCTAAGCTTTCTAAATGCAAATTCCATCAGATGAGCCTCGACTACCTGGGATACCTAATCTCTAGCGAGGGGGTGGAAATGGACCCTGCCAAAGTCAAGGCAGTGCTAGAATGGCAGCCTCCATGGACCTACAAGTTTTTTGGGGTTTGCAAACTTTTACCGGCAGTTCATCCCCTCCTTTGTGAAAATAGCTATGCCAATTACTGAGGGGGGGGGGAGCCCAGACCTTGTCAACATTTACAATGGACCATGGAATGCCAGGTGGCATTTGAGCAACTAAAAAGACTGTTTGCCACTGAACCAGTTCTAAAACACCCTGATCCTGAGGAACAATTCATTCAAGTTGACACAAGTGATGTCGCAGTGAGCACTGTCGTCCTACAAAGGAACAATAAGAGGGACCTACAACCTTGCATCTATACTTCAATAAAGCTCACAGGAGGTGGGCTGTTTGGGAGAAGGAGGCTTTTGCAGTAAGATGGGCATTACTTAACTTGGTGCCATTTCCTGGAGGGGAGCAAAGAGCTTTTTGAAGTATGGACTGGGCATAAGAACTTAGAGGCATTAAAGACCCCTCAAAAGTTATCCACTAAGCAAGTTTGCTGGGCACAGTATTTGAATCGTTTTAATTTTACTCTCAAATACTTCCCTGCGGGGAAAAACCTTCTGGTGGATGCCTTATCTAGAATGCCCCAATATAAGAGTCACGGGGAGGAAGTTATTAATTCCATCATTCCTCTAACACAGTCATCCTTTGAGGTAACCTCAAGATGTCAAACACAGAGGAAATCTGACGAGCCTGATAGTCATTTAATGCAGAAGTTCAAGGAAGAACTAAAAACAGACCCCTGGTTCAGTGACAATAGACCTATCGAGATGGGCTAGCCTGGACAGGGTCTAAGCTGTATCTTCCAATTTCCCTCAGAATTCAAGCACTTCAACATAGTCACAATGCCAAGCAAGCTGGTCATTTTGGTTTTCTAAAAACTTTGCATTTGGTGCGGTGGCAGTTTTGGTGGCCAGGAATGAAAAAAGACATTGAAAATTATGTAAAAAGCTGTGCTACCTGTGCAGCTATGAAAAAAATGCCCTGATAAAAATGCCCTGCAAGTAGTAGATCCTTCCCAACCCTTGGAGGAGACAGCAATGGATTTTATTGTGGAATTGCCTGAGAGCAAGGGAAACACAGTAATTTGGACTGTCATTGACCTTTTTTCAAAGCAAGCCCATTTTGATGCTTCTTTGGGGCTTCCATCTGCCCCAAAACTACTGTGGATATTTTTGAAGCACATCTATTGACTCCATGGAGCCCCAAAAAGAATTATATCAGACAGGGGGTTCACTTTACCACAAAATTCTGGAGTGATTTTGTAAAATTGATTGGGTCCACCCAGGGACTTTCATCTTCTTTTCATCCGAGTACAAATGGATTGGCAGAACGTCCAAATGCAATGATAGAACAATACCTCAGATGCTATGTTAACTACCAACAGACTAACTGGGCGGACCTCCTACCTTTCACCAAAGTGGTGTACAACAATACAGTACACAGTAGCACTGGATTTACTCCATTTAAAATAGCTACTTGTCAGGATTTTGTTCCAATGCCTGAATACCTCCAGTAGCCTCCCACTTCGCAGACCCTTGATCAATGGGTGACCTCTTTGCAGAATCTTTGGGCAAACATAAAAAAAGCTTTAGCCCAAGCCACTAAGACTTATAAAGAGAAAGCTGATAAGAAGCGATCTCCCCAGAGGCCATTTCATGTGGGGAAGAAGGTTTATCTCTCTACTAAATACCTAAGACTAAAATTGCCTAGAAAAAAATTGGGACCTAAGTTTCTTGGTTCTTTCCCTATAGTCAGAATCATAAATCCTGTCACAGTTTAATTAAAGCTCCCACAGCTTTTAGGGAAAGTTCACTCCATTTTCCATTGTACTTTGTTAAAGCCAGTCACAGAGTCATCCTTGAGAACCATTACCAAGAAGGTGCCTGGTCCCATTCTCATAGAAGGAGAAACTCACTATGAGATAAAACACATTCTTGATTCTAGATTGTATAAAAGAAAATTACGGGGGCGCAGCTAGCTTGAATGGACAACGGACGCTGAATTTCTGCCTCCTCTGGACCATTGCAGATAATTAAGAAATATAACACCCAATTAAGGACTATGAAAATTTAAGAGATTATGAAAGATGAGTTACTTCCCATGCTTTCCTCCTGAAGTTTGGATTGTATTTGATTCAGTTTGGGACATTCTCCCAGACAAGCTTTGAATTTGGATGTTTGACTAAGAGACTTGAGAGGCTTTTGAAGGCTGATGGGGAGAGGAGGGGCCCTATGATTGAAGACTGATAGGAGAAAGAATTTGGAGAGAGTTTAAAGGAGTATAGCTGAAAAGATATTTATAAGTGTACAGTGTAAAGGCTCGTTACTCCCTCCTTCCAGTCAAAGTGTTGAGATCTGGAGACAGTGAAAATATTAAACACCTTTAAGACAGAGCCTTGATAAGGCGTGTGTAATAAAGATAGTTGCTGCCTTTGGATTTTTTTATTTCCATCATGCTGCTTTCACAGAGATAAGTTGATAAGGACAAGACAAAGGGAGGAAGTGACATGTATGGACTATAGACAGTGCAAAAATTCTTAGAAGGTTAAGAGCTCTTTTTGGTGGTTGGATGTCAAAACACAGCCAAAGTGCAGAAAGTGTTTGGCAAAGACCCAAAGCAGGCCGTAGACCTTCAGATTTACGTCTGATTCGAGTGGAAAAAGCCTTAGAAATGGATGTGAGGAAAGAATTGCCTGAGAAGTCACTGACACAACCAGATAAACTTGATATTCTCTTACAAGAGTTAAGAGAAATGAAGATAAATAAAAAAGAAATGAAGACAAATATAAAGGAGGATTTGAAGCAAATAAAAGATAAAATGAATAATATGGATGTAACAATAACAGATCTGGCGAAACAAAGTCAGGATATGACACAAAATATTACAGAAGTGAAGACTCAGATGGGAGAACATGATAAGGTATTAAAAAGTCAGACAACTATGATGCATCAGGTGAAAAAGGATTTGATTGAGATATGTGATTGTCAGCACCGATCAAATTTATGTATACGTAGATATCTGGAGAAAAGTGAAGAAAATGAAGCAAAATTGATTCAAGCAGTACTGGATTGGGCTACCTTGATCCTCCCAGATGTCCCCTTTACAAGATATGATATTGATGCAATACATAGAGTCAGCCCAAAAAGGTTGGGAAGAAAATTGCCGAGAGATATTGTGGTGCGACTCTGGTCATACGCAACAAAAGAGCAATTGATGCGCAAATTGTGAAACATGTCATCTATAATGTTTGGGGGGCATCAGATACATGTTTTTCCAGATTTCTGCAATGAGACTTTACAATGGAGGAAAGAGATGCATCACGTTTGTCAAATATTGAAGAAAAATAACATTCACTACAGCTGGGGATATCCGTTTATTTTTTTTAGATTTTCTTATGGTGGAAGGTTTTACAGAGTTGAAACAAAGGAGGAGGTGATGGAGAAATTAAGGGAGCACGGAATCATTAATAAAGATCTACAGGAGAAAGGGAAGTTGGATGAAGCAACAGGAGTTACAAGTTCCTTGTACAGATAGTATATAAGTATTTGTAATTTTACAATATATGTTTGGGTGTAGAAATTAAGGGTAAAGATGGTCAAGGGAGGTGGGGTGTGTGACCAAAGTCCATCCAGGGATGGCTCCTCTTCCCCCCCACCCCCGGAGGCCCAAAGCGGAGGAGAGGAGGAAGATCTCCTGAAGAAGGGAAGGGGGACAATATATATGTATATGGGTGGGTAAGAGGTTATTTATGTTTTGGGACAATATGCTTACTTTGTAGTTTTAGTTTTGTAAGATTTATGTTATCGCACATATGGAGACCAAAGGGAATACAGGTGAAACTCGAAAAATTAGAATATCGTGTAAAAGTTCATTTATTTCAGTAATGCAACTTAAAAGGGGAAACTAATATATGAGATAGACTCATTATTTATTAATTTATTTATTTATTAATTCAATTTGTATACCACCCTATTCCCGAAGGACTCAGGGCAGTTTACAGGGCAAAATTTAAAAACAATACAGTATAAAATTAAGTTAAAATAAAATAAAATTAAATATGGCCCCAAGAATTAAAATCCCAAGTTAAAATCATTAAAACCCCTCAGTCCAGGCCTGATAGCTCAAAGAGCCAGGTTTTTAGGTCCCGGCGAAACGAACGAAGGTCAGGGGCAATCCGGAGTTCCATTGGCAATTGGTTCCATAGGGCAGGCACGCCCACAGAGAATGCCCTCCCCCTGGGGATCGCCAGCCGACAATCCTTGACCGGTGGTACCCTGAGGAGGCCCTCCCTGTGGGAGCGCACAGGACAATAGGAAATTGACGCTGGCAGCAGGTGCTCCCTCAGATAATCCGGGCCCATGCCATTTAGGGCTTTATAGGTCATCACTAGCACCTTGAATCTCACCCGGAGGGCAACTGGAAGCCAATGCAGCTTGCGAAGAAGAGGTGTTACATGGGAGTATCGGGAAACTCCCATCACAACTCACGCGGCTACATTCTGCACCAGCTGAAGCCTCCGTGTGTTCCTCAAGGGCAGCCCCATGTAAACAGCATTGCAGTAGTCTAGCCGGGAGGTCATGAGCGCATGGGTGACTGTGCGTAGGGCATCTCGGTCCAAATAGGGCCGCAACTGGCATGTCGGGCCCGGCACGCCCGACATTCAGAGAGGCCGCGGAGTGACCCACCGGCCCCCGAGACCAGCCGCCGGTGCCCGCCGCCTCCCAAAGAGCCGGTAAAGCGTGCAGCCGCCGTAACAGCCCAGCGGCCGCCCGCCCGACGCCTGGGGAAGCCGCGGAATCCCTTACCGGCCCCCGAGACCAGCCGCCGGTGCCCGCCGCCTCCTGAAGAGCCGGGAAAGCGCGCGGCCGCCGTAACAGCCCAGCGGCCGCCCGCCCGACGCCTGGGGAATCCGCGGAATCCCTTACCGGCGCCAGAGACCAGCTGCCAGCGCCCGCCGCCTCCCGAAGAGCCAGGGAAGAGCGCAGCCGCCGACGAGCCGGAGGAGAGTGCAGCCGGCGAGACGGCCCTGCAACCACCCGCCCATCAGCTGGAGGGGCCGCGGAGTGACTCGCCGGCCCTCGGGAACAGCCACCGGCGCCCACAGCAAGCCGGGGAAGAGCGCAGCCGCCGACGCGGCCCAGCAGCCTCCGGGGCCGTCCGGAAGGCCGGGGTGTGGCCGTACGGTGGCGCGGCCGGCGGATGCCCAGCACCCGAGCAGCCGCCGAGGAGGGGTGCCAGGGTGGACCTGGGGGCGGCAGGACCTACCGGCGGAACGGGGAGGGACTCAGGACAAGCACTGGCGCTGCATTCCCCTGGGAACCCGTTCTCGGTCTCCTCGCCTGCCAGGGGACTGCGTGACAGGCACCAGCGGCGGATGGTCCGAGCGGCGCAACTCACGGCGGTCTGGGGACCTGAGGGGGGAGGCGAGGGTGTGTGGGGCTCTGGGGAAAGGGAGGGCGGCTTGAGCTGGGGGGTGGCTTACCGGCTGCAATGGTGGTGGGATGGGGACAGGGAGGATACATACCTGGGACCGGGTGCCAAAGGGCGGGAGTCACGGGGGGCGGTAGCTAAGTAGGGTGAGGGCGTAGTTAGGCGATTAAGGGTGTGGTGGTGGGTGTCGGCTTTGCCGGCTATTTAGCAGCGTTGATTGTGCTGGGGAATCAACGCTGACTTCGTCTGTCTTCGAGTGACTGTTTGTGAGGATAATAAACGTGACTCAGGAGAACCAGCTCTCGTACCGGACTCATTCTTTTTGGTGATTCGTCGGACGAGGCTGAAAGTAAGTCAGCGTTCCTTTACTTTTGGTGGAGAGCATTCTCTGGGAGATTGCTATGGCGGAAGGCACGGAGGATGCTGCACCGCTGGCGGAAGCGCAGGAGGAGGCTGGAGCTACGGCTGGGCTCCTTGAGTCGGTAGAGGTGGGGGAGGAGGCAGTGCCCTCAGTGCGGCGGAAGGAAAAGCCCCCCCTCTCGAAGGCCCTGGTCTGGGGCCTCAGGAGACTGGAGAGCGGGGCCGCAGCGGCGACTGGTGGACACACTCCGCTGGGGAACACAAAGGACCCAGTCAGGGCCAGACGACCCGGCCCAAAGGTGCGTCTACGGAGTGGAGAGAGCGGTGCTACACGGAGGACAGCGGTGAGGAATGGAGCTACTCCACTGCCCCGGGCAGCCATACCATGGAGGTGCTCAGGGAGCACTTTGGGGAAGTGAGGGGTCGGGAGCCTGGGTTCTGGTCTGTTCCAGACGAGTCAGACCAGGGGCAGTGGTCCCTCCCAGGTGTCCCTCCACGGCGGTCCAGCCCGCCCCGCTTCCGTATGGACAGAACGCCTCCTAGTGCATCACTTCAAGGCCGGGCTCGACAGTGCCCTGCGGCGGGCTTGCGTGGTACGGGGGGTGCCGGCCCGTTTGCAGGACTGGTTCCGGGTGGCTGTCGAGCTGGACATTGGATTACAGGATACTCGAGGAAGGCCTGAGGGGGTGACCGGAGCCCGGCGGCCTGCCGATAGAGCGAAGCTGGAGGAGCGGCCCAGCCTATCGGTGGCCAAAACCCCCTCCGTACAGCCAACACGGCCTGGCATCAGGTGTTTCCGGTGTGACCAGCCGGGTCATCGGGCGGCTGAATGCCCGCTTCCGCCGGCCCGGATGGTTCCCCCCACGACCTCGACACGGGCCTTGTCCGCTAGGAGGACCACGGAGCGGTCCCGAACTGCTTATCAGGCGGCCGATGACACTGGCCGGGTGACGACTTCTCCCTTGGCGACCGGACCAGTAGCCGCCCAGCCCACGCCGACAGAAGACCTCGAGGATCTGGAGCTGGAGGAGGATCCCATGGTAAGCGCCCCGGTGTGTCCCTTTGTGTTCCCAGTGGTACTGGTGAGCCCCCTGTCGGGGCAAAGACGGGTGGTTAGGGCTTTGATCGATTCAGGGAGCACCCGGTGCCTTATCAACCAGGTAACAGCGGCCACAGTGGGTATCCGGTTGCGACGCCTGAGAACCCCTTTTCGCTTCCAGCAAGTGGATGGGTCGCTCCTCGGGGGGGCTCCTATTACTCATGTCACTGAACCAGTCCGGCTGGAGTTGGGGGCCCATTGGGAGACCTTGCGCTTTGTCGTGGTGCCCTCCATGACTGAAGCCGTTATCCTGGGGCTCACCTGGCTGGAAAGATGGGGCCCCACGATTTGGTGGGAGGGGGGGTTGCCGTCATCTTCGCTTGGGCCTGGGCCCCGAGCCCCTTCTCCACCATTCCTTCCTGGGCCCGGATGACACGGGGAAGCGGGAGAAAGCTTGCGGGGTTGTGGAGGATCCGAAGGTGCACGTGCCTCGAGTTTACTCTGACCTAATGGACGTTTTCGACGAGCGGGAATGCGACTCGTTACCGCCCCACCGGCCCACGGATTGTGCCATCGAGTTCGAACCCGGTGCCAGATTGCCTAAGCCCCGCATGTACGCCATGTCTCCAAAAGAGATGCAGGAATTACGGCGGTACATCGATAAAAACCTGGAGAGGGGGTTCATCCAGCCAGCACGGTCTCGAGTGGCAGCACCGGTGCTCTTCCGTGAGAAGAAGGATGGGGGCCTGCGGTTGTGTGTGGACTACCGGGGGGTTAACGCGGTGTGCGTGGAGCACCTCTATCCCCTTCCTCTGATGAAGGACCTGTTGGCCCATTTGGCGACGGGCCGGATATTCACCAAGTTGGACCTGAGGGAGGCCTACTACCGGGTTAGGGTCAGAGCCGGGGACGAGTGGAAGACTGCATTTAATTGTCCCCTTGGTAGTTTCCAGTTCCGAGTGATGCCGTTCGGTTTGCAGGGAGCCCCAGCCGTGTTCATGCAGTTGATCAACCAGGTCCTGCATGAATTCTTGTACCGAGGGGTCTTGGTGTATTTGGACGACATCCTCATTTACTCGGACACCTTGGACGAGCATGTCATCCTTGTGCGACAGGTATTAACAAAACTGCGGGAAGCGCAGCTTTACGTTAAACTATCCAAGTGTGAGTTCCATAGGGCCCAGCTGGACTACCTTGGGTATCGCATATCGGCCGCCGGAGTGGAGATGGACCCCAAAAAGGTACGCGCCATTCAACAGTGGCAGGCTCCACGGACCCGTCGACAGTTGCAAAGTTTCCTCGGCTTTGCCAACTTCTACAGACAGTTCATCCCACGCTTCGCGGCCATCGCCCTGCCGTTAACAGACCTTCTTCGGACACGACAACTGAAGATACACCCACGGCCTGGGCTTATATTGGAATGGTCCACAGCGTGTCAGCGGGCTTTCGAGGAATTGAAGTCCCTCTTCGCTAAGGAGCCCATTTTGGGGCACCCAAACCCCGACCTGGCCTACGTAGTGCAGGCGGATGCGAGCGAGGTTGCTCTTGGCGCCGTCCTCCTTCAGCGGAGCAGTTCCGGGGTTCTGCAGCCGTGCGCTTATGCCTCCAAGAAACTGACTCCCACTGAGCGGGCCTGGGCGGTGTGGGAGAAGGAGGCCTTTGCGGTACGTTGGGCCTTGGAGACTTGGCGGCACCACTTGGAAGGGGCCTCCCATCCATTCGAGGTGTGGACGGACCATAAAAACCTGGAGGCCCTACAGACCCCTCGACGCTTGTCGCCTAAGCACGTCCGATGGGCGTTGTACTTCCGTCACTTTCGGTTTGTGTTGAAGTATGTGCCAGGCGGACGGAACTTTCTGGCAGATGCTTTATCCCGCATGCCGCAGTTTGACAGCAAAAGGGAGGAGGTGGTGCAGGCACTTATCCCAACACTGATGGGAGTTGGAGCAGAGAGCGCTGGACATGTGACGGAGGAGGGTTTGGACCAGGCAATCCAAAGGGCCCTGCAGGAGGACGCTTGGTTGCGGAGTAATCCGGGACTGTTGACTATGCGGGAAGGCCTGGCGTGGCATGGGTCACGATTGTATGTACCCGAAACTGTCCGGCCACGGGTTCTTTTTGGCTGTCACGACGCCAAGCAGGCCGGACATTTCGGGTTCGTGAAGACTTTACATCTGGCACGCCGACAATTCTGGTGGCCCCGCATGAAGAGCGACGTCGAGGAATATGTACGGCGTTGCCATGTTTGTGCTACTACAAAACCCCAGGTTGGAAAGCCATTGGGGCTGCTGCAGCAGGTGGCTGACCCGACTCGACCATGGCAAGACATAGCCATGGACTTTGTCGTGGACCTCCCGGAGAGCAAGGGTCATACAGTCATTTGGACAGTGGTCGACCTGTTTTCCAAACAGGCACATTTTGTTCCTTGTAAGGGATTGCCATCAGCTCGTCGGCTGGCATGGCTGTTTGTTACACAGGTGTACCGATTGCACGGGGTGCCGCGCCGTGTGATCTCGGACAGAGGGGTGCAGTTCACGGCTCGGTTTTGGAGAGAATTCCTGCGTCATATCGGCTCGTCGAAGGGACTGAGTACGGCCTACCACCCCAGCACCAACGGGGCCGCAGAACGAGCCAACGCCGCCGTTGAACGATATCTACGAAGCTACGTTTCTTTCCAGCAGACGGACTGGGTGGACCTGTTGGCGCTTGCTGAAGTGGCGTACAATAATGCGGTTCATAGCAGTACTGGCTTCTCTCCATATCAGGTGGTCACCGGCCACGAATTCGTCCCCTTCGCTGAATGCCCCCAGGAGGAGGGGCCTCCATGCTCACCGCGGGACTGGATGCGACAAATCGCGGCCGCATGGGGGGCAGCGAAAGAAGCATTGGATCGGTCCGCCGTTGCGACCAAAGCACAGGCAGACAAGAAACGAAGGCCCTTTGTTATACCGCGGGTGGGGGACCTGGTTTACTTGTCCACCAAGTATTTACGGTTACAGGTCCCGTGCCGCAAGCTAGGACCCAAGTACCTCGGGCCGTTCCGGGTGCTGCAGGTGGTAAACCCGGTGACGGTGCGACTGCGGTTGCCAAAGTTCTTGGGTAAGGTCCACCCGGTGTTTCACAGTAGCCTGCTAAAACCTGCTCCCGCAGCTACCGCAGCGGCAGGGGAGGGGGGCCCCGGGCCAGTTCACGCCGATCAGTACGAGGTGCAGGAGGTATTGGACTCCAGGGTGCGGAGGGGCACCATACAGTACCTTCTTCGGTGGAAGGGGTACCCGGTGGAGGAGGCAACGTGGGTGTCGGGGAAAGACGTCCACGCTCCACGCTTAGTTCGGGCGTTCCACCGTGCTCACCCTGACAGGCCGGGAGGTCGGGGAAATGGTGGTGTATGCGGGGTGAGTGATTGTGTGATTTTGCCCTCTACATCTACAGGAGGACCCTTGGTAGGGGGGGCGGCATGTCGGGCCCGGCACGCCCGACATTCAGAGAGGCCGCGGAGCGACCCACCGGCCCCCAAGACCAGCCGCCGGTGCCCGCCGCCTCCCAAAGAGCCGGTAAAGCGCGCAGCCACCGTAACAGCCCAGCGGCCACCCGCCCGACGCCTGGGGAAGCCGCGGAATCCCTTACCGGCCCCCGAGACCAGCCGCCGGTGCCCGCCGCCTCCTGAAGAGCCGGGAAAGCGCGCGGCCGCCGTAACAGCCCAGTGGCCGCCCGCCCGACGCCTGGGGAAGCCGCGGAATCCCTTACCGGCGCCCGAGACCAGCTGCCAGCGCCCGCCGCCTCCCGAAGAGCCGGGGAAGAGCGCAGCCGCCGACGAGCCGGAGGAGAGTGCAGCCGGCGAGACGGCCCTGCAACCACCCACCCATCAGCTGGAGGGGCCGCGGAGTGACTCGCCGGCCCTCGGGAACAGCCGCCGGCGCCCACAGCAAGCCGGGGAAGAGCGCAGCCGCCGACGCGGCCCAGCAGACTCCGGGGCCGTCCGGAAGGCCGGGGTGCGCCCGTACGGTGGCGCGGCCGGCGGATGCCCAGCACCCGAGCAGCCGCCGAGGAGGGGTGCCAGGGTGGACCTGGGGGCGGCAGGACCTACCGGCGGAACGGGGAGGGACTCAGGACAAGCACTGGCGCTGCATTCCCCTGGGAACCCGTTCTCGGTCTCCTCGCCTGCCAGGGGACTGCATGACAGGCACCAGCGGCGGATGGTCCGAGCGGCGCAACTCACGGTGGTCTGGGGACCTGAGGGGGGAGGCGAGGGTGTGTGGGGCTCTGGGGAAAGGGAGGGCGGCTTGAGCTGGCGGGTGGCTTACCGGCTGCAATGGTGGTGGGATGGGGACAGGGAGGATACGTACCTGGGACCGGGTGCCAAAGGGCGGGAGTCACGGGGGGCGGTAGCTAAGTAGGGTGAGGGCGTAGTTAGGCGATTAAGGGTGTGGTGGTGGGTGTCGGCTTTGCCGGCTATTTAGCAGCGTTGATTGTGCTGGGGAATCAACGCTGACTTCGTCTGTCTTCGAGTGACTGTTTGTGAGGATAATAAACGTGACTCAGGAGAACCAGCTCTCGTACCGGACTCATTCTTTTTGATGATTCGTCGGATGAGGCTGAAACTGGCACACCAGGCGAACCTGGGCAAAAGCCCCCCCTGGTCAAGGATCCTATATGATCTTCCAAACTGAGCCGTGAATCCAGGAGGACGCCCATGTTGCGAGCCCTATCAACGGGGGGTAACTCCTCACCCCCCATAGTTAACGATGGATGCAGGTACGCACAGCCACTCAGTCTTGGCATGCCGTCTCCGTGCTGTACCCGGGCCTGAAGCCCGATTGGTACGGGTCCAGATAATCAGTTTCCTCCAGGAACAGAGGGAGCTGATGCACCACCACGCTCTCAACAACCTTCACAAAAAAGCGAAGGTTGGAGACCGGACGATAGTTATTCAAAATAGCCTGGCCCAGGGCAGTTTTCTTGAGGAGGGGCCTCACCACCGCCTCCTTAAAGGCGGCAGGAAAGGTACCCTCCCTCAAAGAAGCAGTTATTACTGCCTGGAACCAGCCTCGTGTCTCCTCCCGAGCTGCATATACCAGCCAGGAGGGGCACGGGTCCAATAAACACGTGGTGGAGCTCAGTCTCCTCATGATCCTGTCCACCTCATCAGGGGTCACGGGATCGAATTCACTCCAGATAACATTCTCAAGACTACTCAATTCCTCCCCGCCAGTCTCTGCCCAGTCAGAATCCAAACCGGCCCGAATCTAAGCGATTTTGTCTGCCAGATGATAACTAAACTCCTCGGCCCGCCCCTGCAAGGGCTCCTCCCTCACCCCCTGATTAAGGAGGGAGCGAGTCACCCTAAACAGGGCGGCCGGGCGATTATCTGCGGATGCGATGAGGGCAGCAAAGTAGTTAGACTTCGCTGTCCTCATCGCCGCGAGATAAGGCCTTGTAAAGGTTCTTAACAGCAATCGGTAAGATTCAGACTGGCTGGATCTCCAACAGCTCTCTAGACCCTGTCTCCGACACTTCATCTCCCGGAGCTCCACAGAAAACCATGGAGCCCACCGGGATCTGCGCCGGGTCAGGGGTCGCAAGGGTACAACACGGTTGAGCGCCTCGGTGGCAGCCCTTTCCCAGGCATCCACCAAGGCGTCGGCCAGGCTGTGAGTGAGGGGGATAGGTATAGACCCAAGCGCCGAATGGAACTGTTCCGGATCCATTAGGTGCCTGGGGCAGAACCACCTGGTCGGTTCCGCAGCCTAGCAGCGGAGGGTGGCATAGCGGAAGACCAACCGCAGGAGGTGATGATCGGACCATGACAGGGGGACAATAGTTGGCGAGCCCCCTCCCAGATCATCAAACCACTGCCCAGATAAGAAAACTAGGTCAAGAGTGTGTCCCCCCCCATGAATCGGACCCTGAATTACTTGGGTCAGGTCCATGGCCGTCATGGAGGCAATGAACTCCCGGGCTAACTCAGACAACCCTCCCAGAGAAGGCAGGTTAAAGTTGCCCAGAACTATAAGTCTGGGAAACTCAACCGTCAACCCTGAGAGGGCGTCGAGAAGCTCGGGCAGGGCCGTTGCCACACAGCTGGGCGCCAGGTATGTCAGCAACAAGCCCAACTGAGCCCCAGGGCCACACCTCAGGAGGAGGGACTCACTCCTGCCTATCTGTACAAAAGTGGACTTCCGCAGACATAAGGTCTCCCGTATAACTACCGCCACCCCACCACCCCTGCCCTGAGCCCACGGCCGATGCAACACACAGAAACCTGGAGGGCAAAGCTCAGTCAGAGGGACACCTCCCTCTGAGCCCAACCATACTAGGGGCCTCTTAATACATTTCCACCAGAGGCCCCTATCCATGCTCAACCACCTCTTGGGGTCCCAACAATTGGGCCCGTCATTAAGGGAATTACAGGAAAAGGCGGCAGGTCGTACCCAGGAGGGAGGAGCCCCCCTGAGGGCGTACAGGTCAGCACTAGAGTAACGCAGACAAGCCATATAGTGCTAAAAATATCCACATAGGGCAATTGTAAACAAATGGGTAGTCAGATGGTATTAAATTAATATCAAGATGACATTGATATTGAGTCCGGAAGTACCTCAAGTCCACCAATCCGGCTCCGCTCTCACCCGAGCCGGTAACCAGGCAAAAGAAACCCCAACCGCCCTCTCACTACAGCTGAGGCATCCAACCTGGGGTGGAAAGAGTACAAACTACCGGGGTAAACCTACCCCATCTGGTCTCTCACACCAGTGGGGTGGTTGATGGCCAATCCAGAACCGCCCTCTCACCACGGTCAGGTCCCAGGTCGATTCCGAAGCAAAGCAAGATAGTTCAAGCCGTGATTTGTCATAATTGTGATGATTATGGAGTACAGCTCATGAAAACCCCAAATCCACAATCTCAGAAAATTAGAATATTACATGCAATCAATAAAACAAGGAGTGTACATAGAACAATATCGGACCTCTGAAAAGTATAAGCATGCATATGTACTCAGTACTTGGTTTGGGCCCCTTTTGCAGCAATTACTGCCTCAGTGCGGCGTGGCATGGAAGCGATCAGCCTGTGGCACTGCTAAGGTGTTATGGAAGACCAGGATGCTTCAATAGCGGCCTTCAGCTCTTTTGCATTGTTCGGTCTCATGTCTCTCATCTTTCTCTTGGCAATGCCCCATAGATTCTCTATGGGGTTCAGGTCAGGCGAGTTTGCTGGCCAATCAAGCACAGTAATCCCATGGTCATTGAACCAGGTTTTGGTGCTTTTGGCAGTGTGGGCAGGTGCCACGTCCTGCTGGAAAATGAAGTCAGCATCCCCATAAAGCTCGTCTGCGGAAGGAAGTATGAAGTGCTCCAAAATCTCCTGGTAGACAGCTGCGTTGACCCTGGACTTAATGAAGCACAGTGGACCAACACCAGCAGATGACATGGCTCCCCAAATCAACACAGACTGTGGAAACCTCACACTGGACTTCAAGCATCTTGCAGTGTGTGCCTCTCCATTCTTCCTCCAGACTCTGGGTCCTTGGTTTCCAAATGAGATGCAAAAGTTGCTCTCATCAGAAAAGAGGACTTTGGACCACTGAGCAACAGACCAGGTCTGTTTTTCTTTAGCCCAGGTAAGATGCTTCTGACGTTGTTTGTTGTTCAGCAGTGGCTTGACAAGAGGAATATGACATTTGAAGCCCATGTCCAGGTTCCGTCTGTGTGTGGTGGCTCTTGATGCACTGACTCCAGCCTCAGTCCACTCCTTGTGAAAGTCCCCAACACTTTTGAATGGCCTTTTCCTGACAATCCTCTCCAGGCTGCAGTCATCCCTGCTGCTTGTGCACCTTTTTCTTCCACACTTTTCCCTTCCACATAACTTTCTATTAATGTGCTTTGATACAGCACTTTGGGAACATCCAACTTCTTTTGCAATTACCTTTTGAGGCTTTCCCTCCTTATGGAGGGTGTCAATGACGGTTTTCTGCACAACTGTCAGGTCAGCAGTCTTCCCCATGATTGTGATTCCTACTGAACCAGACTGAGAGACCATTTAAAGGCTCAGGAACCCTTTGCAGGTGTTATGCCTTAATTAGCTGATTAGAGTGGGACACTTTGGGCCTAGAATATTGCACCTTTTCACAATATTCTAATTTACTGAGATTGTGGATTTGGGGTTTTCATGAGCTGTATGCCATAATCATCACAATTATGACAAATCACGGCTTGAACTATCTTGCTTTGCATGTAATGAGTCTATCTCATATATTAGTTTCCCCTTTTAAGTTGCATTACTGAAATAAATGAACTTTTGCACGATATTCTAATTTTTCGAGTTTCACCTGTATATGCAAATACGTTAAGGCTGATGTTCTTGTTTTGTTTGAACTTGCTGTAAATATGTTTCTTGACAGCAACCAGGAATTGGATACCACTCCAATCGAGTTTCTTGGGAGGCATTCTAAATACCTTTGTTATTCTGTGGGGATTATGATCTACCGGGTTCAACACTCGCGTCACACTCCATATGAAGCATTTGTTGTCATTCTTCATGTGTAATGTACAGTTTACCCTTTAGTGGCCTGTAGGTGGCGATGTTTATCTCCAACCTTTGCATGGCCTTTGAGCCTCCAGTTACTACCCTGCATCTGGAACGTCGCCATTGACTCCATCATCTTGTCAACGGCTTTGTCATACACTTCATCAAGGTTGGCCACTTCTAAAATAGGTTCTTATTTTTTTTTATGAAAATGCAAAATCGAGGTTGATAACTTTTCTGCTTTTGATGTCAACGTGCTCCATCCTGTCGTTTCTTCCCTGTCTTAGAAACGTAATAGTGTCTACTCCATTGATGACTTCGATAACATATTGCTTTATGAGTCCTTTGAACCTCGACTTGTTTTCTCTAACTCAAGGTTTGTTTTTGTAATAGCTGTCAAAGATAGGCTTGAGCTCTTCATTCACAACTCTCTTTGGTTCTTCAGGCGTATGGTTAATAATCCAATCAATACATTTGCCAATGGTGGATTTGGGCTTGTCCCAAACATTTTTGGGTGTTGGTTTGTAAGGTGTTGTCGTTAGAGGAGCAACCTGTATGTCTGGAACCAGCTTGTAGAGTAGAGTATCACCAAGTAGAGCAATCAGCTCATCCTTTCTCAGTTTATAGTAGCCCATCACTCCTTGTTGTTTTGCAACGGCATGCAGTTCATGAAGAGTTTTGTTATCCATTTTTTATTGTTATAAGAGAAAATTTTAATATGAATTCACTTTTACATTTTGAAGCTCCACTGTTGCTAATGCTTGTATGTGAAAATGAGTGGGTGTGGGGGATTTCCCATGATGGGTGGGGCTTATACCATGTGACCAATGGGTGGAGCTAATTCTCAAATGGGTGGGTCTAATGTGTGTGTATGGGTGGGGCTGATGCATGTATGGGCAGGGCTAAAGTCTCTTCCCATAGACTTTAATTGAGTGGGTGGGGCTTCCAAACTGTTCCAGAATAGCCATTCCCTATCTACTAGTGTGTGTGTGTAAGAGCAAATAGATACATTTTATGATCAGTAAAGGTTTGCTGTCATTTTAAATTCACTGGGTCTCCATGTAGTTTAAAGAACCATTTGTGCCTCAATGTTCAGTTGAAAGTGATTTGAGTGTGGCAATTTTCCAGGACTGTGTGTGAGTGACTGACCATAAGCTGAACCTGAGAGCACACTTGTGTAATGGCAGCCCCTCAAATACTGGAACACTGATATCATGTCACCTCTAGTCCTTCTTTTCTCTAGAGTAGCCATAGCCAATTCCTGCAACCGTTCTTCATATGTTTTAGTCACCATGCCCTTAATCATCTTAGTTGCTGTTCTCTGCACTTTTTCCAGAGTCTCAATATCTGTTTTGTAATGTGACCAAAACTAGATGCAGTGTTCCAGGTGTGGTCTTACTAAGGCTTTATAAAGCAGTAGTAATACTTCATGTGATCTTGGCCAGGGCTTTTCAACCAGTGGTACGGGTACCACTGTGGTACATTGGCACCTGGCAGGTGGTACGCGACCATCCTAGAAAAGTGGTAGCGGGGGAGGGGAATGAGCTGAACTGGTCACAGCACCGCACAAGCCTGAGCAAGAGATGCCTGGAGCTGCAGGGCTGTCAGAGCTGTCAGTGCCAGGATCAGCACCAGACTCCAGCTGGAGCTCGACGCTGATCCTGATGCTTCTGAGCCCAGAAGAAGTGCCAGTCAGCTGGAATGTTGCAGCATCTCCAGGTTCTTCTGATTTACATTCAGATGCTTGGCAACTGATTCATATTTATGATGGTCACAGTGTCCCAGGATCATGTGAAGTGACCAAAACCTGCTGCAACCACCCAGCAGATGGGGGGAATAAAAACCAAACACCCCCCCACCCCACCCCCGCTGCCAATCCTCAACAGAAATGCTCACAACAATGAAAACCTCGGACAGGAGGAAGAGCGCCGCCAGGCGGGCAGGCAGGTATCTTGCTGTGCTGTGTTTTGGGGAGCAATTTTTTCAGTGCCATTGTAACTTCGAACAATCACTAAGCGAACTGTTGTAAGTCGAGGACTACCTGTACTTCATCACTTTTTTCCTTTTTTGAGGGGTGGGGTGTCATCAAGTTTTTGACACCTTGCTAGGCAACTGGTGGTACTCGGATGTTGCCATATCCTAAAAGTGGTACAATGGGTGAAAATGTTGAAAAGCCCTGATCTTGACTCTATGCTTCTGTTTATGCAACCAAGAATTGCATTAGCTTTTTTGGCTGCTGCCGCACACTGCTAGCTCATGTTTAAGTGATCGTCCACTAGGACTCCAAGGTTCCCCTCACAGTTATTATTTTTGAGCCAGGTTTTACCTAATCTGTACTTGTACCTTTGTTTTTTCCTGCCTAGGTGTAAAACCTTGCTTTTCTCCACATTAAATTTCATGTTGTTGGATAGGGCCCATTGTTCAAGTCTGTCAAGATCCTTTTGGATCCTTAACTTATCTTCTGCGGTATTGGCTATTCCTGCAAGCTTATTGTCATCTGCACATTTGATGAGTTCCCCTTCTAGTCACCCATCTAAGTCATTTATGAAGATATTGAAGAGTACTGGGCTTAAGACAGAACCTTGTGGTACCCCACTGCTTACTTTCCTCCATGTAGATTTAGTACTATTAAGGACTACTCGTTGAGTATGGTTTCTAATCCAGTTACAAATCCATCTGGTGGTGATGCTGTCTATCCCACATTTTTCTGGCTTACTAAGAAGTAGGTTGTGGTCTACTTTGTCGAATGCCTTACTGAAATCTAAGTCGACAGCATTTCGCTGGTCCACTAATTTAGTCACATTGTCAAAGAATGAAATAATATTGGTTTGGCATGATCTGTTTTTGAAAAACCCATGCTGGCTTCTGGTTATAACTTTTATTTGCTTCTAGGTGTTCACAGATGTTTTTTGATTAACTTTTCCAGTGTCTTCCCATGTATTGATGTTAGGCTGATTGGTCTGTAGTTTCCTGGGTCTGTTTTTCCCCCCCTTCTTTGAACCTGGGAACCACATCAGCTCTTTTCCAGTCCTCTGGTAGTTCCCCGGTGCTCCAGGATCTTTGAAAGATATGGTATAATGGTTCTGAGATAACATCTGCCAGCTCCTTCAGAACTTTGGGATGTAATCTATCAGGTCCCAGTGATTTGAACTTGTCAAGTTCAGGCAAGTGTTCTCTTACCATTTTCTTCCTTATTTTAATTTTTATTTCTAGACTGTCTTTTACAGTTATGTTTTTGGTAGGTTGGGCTATAATTTCTTTTTGCATGAAGACTGGTGCAAGAATTAGTTAAGCAGTTCTGCTTTTTCTCTGCTGCCTGTTACTGTCATGGTTCTGACTAATGAGACAGATCAAAGAACATTCAGGCATTGCTTATTCTAAAAAGTCTATAATAATGAGAACGAAATATCGGCAGTCATGGATGGATGCCAGCATCTGAATTCTCCTCCCCTGAATACATCGTATCAAACACAATTCCCTCCCTTAATTTACACGTCATAAATCACATTCTCCAATTAGTTTAACATGCAAAGCTTCACTTCCTTTCTATAGCGCGCCATTCAGGAGCTCAGATCAGGGGGCACCCGATCAAAGCAAACTGTAGGACCCTCTGGAAGAATGAAGGAAAAGGCTGTTAAAATCTACCAGCCATAGTCGTCTCCGGCAGGAAGCAAAAAGGACCATAAATCAGTGGAATTTCAACTGCGTGCTGAAGCTGGGTGAGCAAGATTTTCTCTTTTCTTCTCCTTGAGGATTATAAATGTTGAGCCCCTGATTGGAAAGGGCTGGAAAGTAAAGACCCCCAGAAGATTTACGAGCGACGAGTAATTACAACAGGGGGAGAGACTCTTTGTTAAAAAAATATTGGACATTGATAAATAAGCCAAGGAGGACATCTAGTGGTGAAAGAAGAACGAAATTTCTGATATACTGTTGTTGTTGATTAAAATTAGCCTTGACAAAAGACACCTGCAATGATAAGACTGCCTTGTTGTGAGACTAAGATTCAAAGCTACTTTTATTGACTTTGGCTAAATTTAAACAGACGTTGTTTTGGCTCTAGATTGTAAGCTGTAAAATGACTTCATCGAATATTACTAGACTCATGAAGAAAACTTCTTCTGCACCCTCAGTAGGACAATCCAGTCCTACACCACAGGGATCTATTGAAGCAATGTTGCATAGTTTCACCTGTATATTTCCTCTTGTGAAGTATTCATTGTTTCTTGATAAGTATTTTCTATAAGTCTATGATTTTCCATAATGACCAAAAGTCCAGATTTTTTCCTTTTCCCCCCTTTGGAAATGGCTTTGAAGTCAGAATTAAATAGATGCGTATAGTCCAGAGAGTTCATTTAGAAAAAGGTCTTTTCTTTGTTTCTGTTCCCTCAGATTTGTAAGTCTCACTTTATCTAAACAGCTGTGTTTATTGAGAACTTTGAAGATCAGAGGCAGAAATTTGTCCCCAGATAATCCTCATCCATCAGTAGGTGTCAGCATTGGTTCATTTTTCAGATCTTTCTAATCTTTTCCCTCCCTAAAGGGACTACCTTCCTTCATTGCCACCTCCCCAGGGCGGCTCCTGGCCCATTTAGGGTCCCCAAACAGAAAGAAACTCAGTTGAAGGGCTCGGCATTCTGAATCCCTCAACTGCTTCGCTGCTCAACAGGAAACCAGAAGTCAAGCCCACCAAACTATTCTATTGGGGAACGTAGCTGATTACATAGCACCGGGGTGGGAAGTTTAACTTTGTAATAGTGTAACTCTTTGGAGGGACTTTTAGACTTGGTTTCACTTTTGATTGTGGTGATATTTTGTATCCAATAAACATGTTCTTTGAGAAAGCTTCTAGCCTCGGAGTTCTGATTTATTTGGCTCTATCTACTGGAACCATGACAGCAACTGGACTTTCTTGGGTTTTTTTTCCTTGAAAACGTTTTACTTCTCATTCAAGAAGCTTCTTCAGTTCTGAATTTTGTCACTTTATCAAAGAATCCAATAAGTTTTGTCTGGCATGATCTGTTTTTGACAAACCAATGTTGGCCTTTGGTTATGACTTTGTTTGCCTCTAGGTGTTTGCAGAATCATTGCTTCATTATCTTTAACTTGGCAACTTTAAAATGTGTGGCATACTGGCTGGAGAATTGAAATCCATACATTTTAAAGTTGCTAAGTTTAAAAAACAATGATCTCTACAGCTCCTGCTTCTAATGACTCCATTTTAGAAATTAAAGAAAAAACTGAACAGTGCTTACCATTTTCATCCTGACCACCAGTCTCAGGTGTGCCTTGCTGCTGATTCTCCTCAGGTGCTTCAGGGTAAATAATTGCTGTATCTTCTTGTTGCAGAAATTCTTCAACATTCAGGTCACAATTATCTTCATTTTCTTCATCAGAATCACGTTCATCTTTTACTAGAAATAAGGATTGATAATATTCTTTACTTTATTTGCATTATGCCTTTAAGCTGAGTATGCAAGGTAAAGGTATGCAAGGTAACAAGGTAAAGAAACAACAAAATAGTATTTAACATTAAGCAGGGCTGGCTGTGGGTTGTGTGTCAAAAAAGTAAAGATGTTAGCCTTCATCATGGAATCAAAGTTAAAATGGGGAGGGGCTGTCAAAGATCCAGCTGATGATCCCAACAAAGTAAGCACACCTGAGACATTACACTGTCTAATGCAAAACTTTATTGAGCACAGCATACCGGCACTAATGAATGGAAAACCAGCCTTGGCAATATGGTGCCAGAAAGATAGTTAAAAGAGTAAATCCTTCCCTTCCCTCTCTGACACTTCAGGTCACCTGTGCATTCCATACATTCCCCTCCCCCCTTGGAATTCTTGGCAAGCTAGAAGCAGCATGGCCGTCCTAGCACAAGCAATCTTTGTAGCTTGACAGGCTGGCCCACTTACAGAGTTGGGAGAACCTCCTCCTCTTCTTTTCTTCTCCTCCACTCCACAAACCCCATTCTCTTCTGGCACTGCTGATGTTACCTAGTTTGGGTCATGAAATGTCTTCAAGAAAGCCACCAAGCTCAGAGAGCAGCAAGGACTCCACAGCCGCCCTCCTTCTCCTCTTCTCCATTCTACAAACCACCTCTCTTCTGGCATTGCTGATGCTACCTAGTTTGGGTCATGAGACGTCTGCAAGAAATGCTGAATGGAAATGGCACCTTGCCTTTCTGACAGATGTAACAGAGCTACTCAACAGTTTCAATGTGCAACTTCAAGGAAAGGAGAAGCTCATCTGTGATATGCATTCACATGTGAAAGCATTTGAAGTAAAATTGGACATACTCATTAAACAAGTGAGGGAGGAAAACTTCTGCCATCTTCCCACAACTCAAAAACTATTTGTGGAAAAACCAGCAGTTACATTCCCAAACAAAACATGTGTGGATTCATTGGAAATGTTGTATATTTTCTTCACTTAAAAACTCATTCAAATAATTAACGAATTCATTTTTCTTGTTTCATTTTTTCATTTTATACTTGATTTTACATTGTTCTATAATCATTATTTTTTTCAAACTATAGTCCACCCCCCCCCAACAATCTGAGGGGCAATGAACTGGCCCTCTGTTTAAAAAGTTTGAGGACCCCTGCTGTAGCTGAATGGGCAGGTGAGGAGGGAACCTGCCCCACTTGTTCCATGGCAGCATTGGGTGCAATACGCGAGGTGGCAAACAGCTGTGTCACACCAAAACTGGCCGTTTGCCACCTCCTGCCCAATGCCGCTGCCATGAGGCTGTGGAACAAGCCAAGTGGCGGTAAGAAAGCGGTATACCGGTTTCCCTCCCCACGAGCAACATCGAGGTGGCCACACACCCACAGTCTGCCATAACAACTGCAACTATGCCCACCCAGTGGCCACGCCCACCCAGTAGCACTGTGTTGTGATTCAGGGTCAGCCTGTGGGTTCGGCAGTTGGGTCGGACGATTCAGAGGAGGAGGAGGAGGAGGGGTTTGGAGAGCCTGCAGAGGACAGTTCTGAGGCTTCGCAGAACTCTCAGCCAGGCCCCTCCCATCTGGTCACGACGCAGACCCAGCTGTGTGAGCCTGACAGCGTGGATGAAGATGACCCACAGCTGGCCCTGTTCAAGGACGCCCGACGCAGGAGGCAGTCAATCAGGAGTAAACAGAGGAAGGCAATGGGGCACCTCGGAAGGAGGCAGAGAGAAGCCAAGCCTTGAACTGTTTAAAAGGGGAATGTTGGCAGCTCAGGTGGCTCAACTGCAAGCTCAGGTCCATGCTGCACCCCTACCATCACTACCACCCAGGAGAAAATGCCAAGTTGCGATGCCGGATAAATTTAATGGCACTCCAGAACTGTTTCCTGCTTTCCTGGGACAATGCCAGCTCTTTATCAGCGTGAGAGCAGCTGATTTTCCCACTGACCGGGATAAGGTGGGGTTTGTGTTAAGCCTTCTTTCGGGTGATGCAGCTCGTTGGGGCACGCCTCTGCTGGCTCAACCTAGTCCATTGTTGGACAGCTTTGTGGGGTTTTGTGATCATATGCGTCTGATGTATGAGGACCCTATAAAGACGCAGACCGCTACTCGATGCTTGAAAGCTCTGAGGCAGGGTCAACGCCCACTACAGGGCTATATCAGCGATTTTTGGCTGCTTAGCCAGGATTCCGCCTGGAATGAGGCTGCGCTTGTGGATGCCTTCCAGGATGGATTGTTGGAGGAGATGTTGGATGAGCTGGCCCGTGTGGATATTCCCTCACACCTCAGTGGGCTGATCCATCTCTGCCTGCGGATCGATGCTCGGTTGCAGCAGCAAAGGAGTCGCTGTGCCACCCCACAGACCCCTGCATCCCCTGTTGTGCGTGAGACCCCAGTTCAAAGGGAGGAGCCAATGGAGCAGGGTGCCACTAGGTCTCGTCTCTCGGTGACTGAAATGAACAGACGACGGTCGGGGGGGTTGTGTTTTTACTGTGGGGACCCTGGGCATTTGGCTTACTTCTGTTCTGTACCAGCCTGCTACCGGCCTTGCAGAAAGGCAACCCCTGTACAAACGGCAGAGGCTGGAGAGCGTCTGAGGCTGGAAGGCATCTGCCAAGATTTATTACACAAACAACAGAACAAGAAACAAAACACCGGAACTTTGATCCTCAAACGGAGCGGTTGCTTTCAGCAACCAGCCCTTCCCCAAACACTCCCTTTATTAGAGTTCAGGGCGTGGCCTCCCTGTGCCTCCTTCCGAGGAGTCCCACAGCCTTTCTCTGCTTGTTCCTGCTTGACTGCCTCCTGCGTCGGGCGTCCTTGAACAGGGCCAGCTGTGGGTCATCATCATCCGCACTGTCGGGCTCGCGCAGCTGAGAAGAGGGCCCTGGCTGGGGGCTCTGCGAAGCCTCCAAGCCATCATCAGCAAGTTCGTCTGCAACACCCTCCTCCTCCCCCTCGTCTGAGTCATCCGAGACATCCGAGCCGGCTGCCGGACCCACAGGCTGGCCCTGAATCACAACAACTTCCAGCCTTTTGCCTTTTGTAAAGGGGTTGTCCCTGCCTTTTCTGCAGGGCCGGTAGTAGGCTGGAACAAAACACCCTGCTCACCCGGCACCCGACGATAAATAAGTGGGGTTTGGGTTGCAGTTTGGGCACTCGGTCTCTAAAAGGTTCACCATCACTCTCCTAGAGCTCTGAAATGGTTTCAGTAGGCTGCAGTGGAATATTGGATGTATTTTACCCAGTATTCTGGGCAGTTTGAGTTCTACTGGATTGATGACTTTCACAATAGCAGAAGACCCTATGTACTTTGGACCTAGCTCTTTGCAAGATTGTTTCAACTTGCTGTATTTTGTGGACAGATACATTTTATCTCCTACATGAAACGTCCCTTGGGAAGCTCGCTTTTTATCTGCCTGCTTTTTCTGACTCTCAGCTGCTTTGGCCAATGCTTTCTTCATGTTGTGCCAGACATTCTGGAATGAATCTACCCACTCAGTTAAAGTACCCAAGGAGGGAAACTCCTGAGGGCATTCTGGCATGGGCATGAACTCCACCCCCGTAGCCACCTTAAATGGAGTGAAACCTGTACTGCTGTGTACCATGTTGTTATATGCTACCTCCACAAATGGCAGAAGCCCTGCCCAGTTGGTTTGCTGGTAGTTTACATAGCAATGCAGGTACTGTTCCACCATTGCACTGGCTCGTTCCGCGGCTCTGTTCGTACTTGGATGAAAAGCTGAATTAAGCCCCTGGGACAACCCAATCATCCTGACAAATTCCCTCCAGAACCTAGCAGTAAACTGGTCTGATGCATTTAGCACCCTGTGCAGTCGATACATGTGCTGTAGGAACAGCTTTGCTAGCTAGTGGGCTTGCTTGGAGAATCACGGTGTTCCCCCCACTCTCAGTCAATTCCACGATAAAGTCCATAGCTATCTCCTCCCAGGGTCTGGCTGGGTCAGCAACTTGCTGCAGCAATCCTGGGCTCTTCCCTGGCAGTCTCTTGCTGGCTGCACAAGTTGTACAGCTTTTTACATACTGTAGCTCTCAATATCTTTCTTCATCTTTGGCCACCAGAACTGGCAGTTGGCCAAATGTAGAGTCTTTAAGAACTCAAAGTGGCCAGCTTGCTTGGCATCATGGCTGTGCTGTAAGACTTGCACTTGCAGGCTGTCTGGGACATATAAATTGTCCCCTTTCCATGCCAACCCCCCCCCCAATGTTAAATCTCTTTGGTGAGCTCCAAACCACATGTCAGATTGCAGCTTTTGCTTCAATTGTTGGGCAAAGGCATCCGTGGGGGGTGAACTCCTTTTATTCTCTTGCTGCTTGTTGTCTTGTGGGAACGATGGAACTCGCCACCTCTTCTTCTTTGCTTTTGTACTGGAGCATGCGGGACAGAGCACCTGCCAAGAAATTCTTTCCCCCAGAATGTATTTCAAATCGAACTCAAATCATTTAAAGTACTGCGCCCATTGGACTTGTTTGGGGGAAAGCTTATGGGGAGGTTTCAGGGCTTATAAATTTTTATGGTCAGTCCACACCTCAAACAGGTTTTTACTCCCCTCTAGAAATTGCCTCCAGGTCAATAGCGCCCATCGTACTGCAAAAGCCTCTTTCTCCCACACAGCCCACTGTCATTCAGTCTTGTTCAGCTTACGGGATGTGTATGCACATGGTTGCAGGGTCCCCTCCTTGTTCCTTTTCAGAACTGCTCCCACAGCTACATAACTGGCATCCACTTGAATCATAAACAGTTCCTCTGGGTCTGGATGCTTTAAGACTGGCTTGGCTGCAAACAGTCCCTTCAATTTTTCAAATGCTGCTTGGCATTCCATTGTCTAATTTAAGGGTTGATTTGGCTGGGGCTTTTCTCCCCCTCCCTTCGTTCTCACCAACTCTGTGATTGGTAGGGCAATCTGGGCAAAAGAGGGGATAAATTGCCTCTAAAAGTTCGCGAACCCCAGGAAGCTTTGTAGTTGCTTCTGGGTCTGGGGAGCTTGCCACTCCAACATGGATTTCACCTTTTCTGGATCCATCTCTACTCCTTCACTTGACACTCGGTAGCCCAGGTAATCTAGGCTGAATTTGTGGAACTTGCATTTTGACAGTTTGGCCTATAGCTTAGCGTCCAAAAGTTTTTTCAGCACCTGTTGTATGAGTTTCATGTGTTCGTCCATCGTCTCAGAGTAGATGAGGATGTCATCCAGGTACACTAAGACCCCCTTGTATAAGTGCTCATGCAGCACCTCATTTATGAGGTGCATAAATACAGCTGGGGCTCCTTGCAGTCCAAAAGGCAACACTCTAAATTGATAGCTCCCTAGCTGACAGTTGAAGGCAGTTTTCCACTCATCTTCTTTGATCCTCACTCGATAATATGCCTCCCTCAGGTCTAACTTGGTGAAGACCTTCCCCTTGGCTACGTGTCACAACATATCTTTCATGAGGGGGAAGGGGTACATATTTTCCACACATACTGCATTAATTCCTCTAAAATCCATGCACAATCTCAGTGACCCATCTTTCTTCTCCTTAAACAAGATGGGGGCTGCCACTCAGGATTTTGCTGCTTGGATGAAACCCCTCACCAAGTTCTTGTCTATGTAGTCTCTTAGCTCTTTCATCTCCTTGGGTGTCATGGAATACATTTTCGGCTTTGGGAGTTTAGCTCAGGGCAAAATCTCTATCACACCGTCCGTGGGGTGGTGAGGGGGCAGCACGTCACTCTCTTGCTAAACACCTCCATGAGGTCTCAGTACTCTTTTGGGACGGGCTGCTGCTCCTCCCCCTGCTCTGATGCTGCTTTACTGTGTTGAAGGGGTTTCCTTGCCTCCTCCCCGGCTTGGCCTTTTCTTTCTCCCCCTTTGGGAGGAGAATGGGACAACTCACTGCAGCCAGGTGGGTGTGACCGGGTAGGCATGGCCATCTGAGTGCCACCAGGTGGGTGTGGGTGAGTGGGCGTGGCCGGGTTGACATGAAGGATTAGGTTCAGCCCACTCGGGGCAGATGACTTGGGACAGCTGACTTGGGGCAAGTGGGTGGGCGTGACTAGGTGGATGCAACCACATCAGTGTGGCTGGCTAGGGGGTGCCCGGTGGGCGTGGCCAGATGGGCACAGAACAAGTCGCCGCGGGCAACTGGACGTGGAGCCAACTCGGCAACCTGCCAAAACAAAAGTCACTCAGAGACATGCTGGCAAACAGGAAGCAGGGAAGCGGCAAAATTTGAGAGGCAAAGGGTAGATTCCCCCCCCCTTTAGAGAAATGCTCCTTTTTTATTGCTGCTTTCTGAGCAGAGTTTTCTCTTCTATATCTGGCAGGGAACGGAGGGGCTGAAGGGATTCCCCCCCCAATTTGATTCTATGCCTGTTTACAGTATGCAACCAAGGATTGTATTAGCTATTTTGGCATCATCAGTTAACTGATTTTATGTACATAGCTGAGGACAAATCTAATACAAAAAGAATGCACTGTTACCTCTGCTGTGCCCCATCGTAATCTTGTATTATAATCTTGCAACAGACCCATACTTCATCCACTGTTCTGCTAAGAATAACAGCTAAGAAATTGCGGTGGTACTGCAGTCAGGGGAAGGAGCTGTTGTGCATAATTTATCAGCAACATTTCCATCTATTGTGGTCATTTTCAGTAACCATATAGCCATAGTCTAATACCTTAAGTACAGTGTATGTACAAAGCCACCAGAGAGAAAAAAAGGTTAGAAGTAAGAGATATGGTAGTAGAAAAGGAGTAATTTCCTTTTTCAAGAATGCAGGGTTATACTAACCTGAAGTCTATTCTAAATACTAGAAACACAATTAAGGAATTTGATGACAAATTACCTGGACATCCAGATTCATCTATTTGAGCTTCAGGCCCCAGGATTTCCTTTGCTTCTTTACTACCTAAAATATAATAGGATACAAATGAAGACCATTTGTCTTTAGTTAACCAAACTTTAGTTAACTTATTTAATTGAAACAGTTCAATTTCCTGTCATCTGAGTCATACTGAAAATGTTCATAATATTTTAATATATTATTGTTGCTTGTACTTGAATTGCTATACCACCTTGTAGAATATGATATAAATGCCATATACATTGATAGAAGTAAATGAAAGGTCTCCAAATTTTAATATTGAAAGAGAAATTTAAAACTGAATATGCTGCAGTGGAAATTTACTAGGTGGGTGGAGAAGATGAGAACCAGGAAAGGAGAGCACAAAGAAAGGATGTTAAGTGAAACACGTAGGCAAAAATTAGCTGGGTCTTATGAGTGGGAAAGGAAGAAGACAAGCTATGAAAACGTCTGTAAGAGAAGATAACTAGCAAAAGAGGAAAGAACCTATTTTTTTCTAAGAGGTCACAAAAAGGGGGCTAGAACTCAAGCAACTGCGCATGTGCAATTAGTTGATTAATATTAACTGACACACCTTGCATAAATTATCTCTTAATTTTAATGTACATGGGATGTATAACTTAGTATGTAGCAAGAAATATGTAGGAGGCGGTCGGAAAGAGTGTAACCTTATAGTACCTCAGCCAATGGGGAAAGAGGAGGGATGTGCGGCCAGGGCCAGGGATCTATAAAAATGGGAATATTTTGGGTTGAAACTTTGGAGAGAACCAAGCTTTGATAACTTCTCTCCCCGCTTATTGCAATAAACGAAACAAAAGGCCTTCACTGTGTCTTGGCTGGTTATTGGTCAGGGGAGCTTGCCTCTGGTCATGAAGGAAAGTAGCCAGGAGTGCATAACATACATGATGTGAACAAATTTTACAGTAATGCTAGAGAATGAAATAACACTGAAAATCCCTGTCCTATATACTTATCTCACTTAAAATGGGAGCTATCATGAGGAAGGCTTCTAATGAAGATTGTAATAATTGGCTAAATTTACAAACTAGAAGATTTTCCTTCAGCTACCCCAGTCCCCACCTGTTCAAGTCTTTTATAAACCAAGGAGATTGGCTCATAAATTAAGTACTAGTTGTCAGTCTTCCTACTGACTTCTGAACAACCATGAAAGACATCTTTACATAATGCACTACAGTGTGCCAGTTTGCTCATTAATAACATTAATAACTCCAGCCAGGTTATACATTATTGATAGTGAATTAAAAAAAGAGATCGCTGCAAAAGAGAATATACAGGTGAAACTCGAAAAATTAGAATATCGTGCAAAAGTTCATTTATTTCAGTAATGCAACTTAAAAGGGGAAACTAATATATGAGATAGACTCATTACATGCAAAGCAAGATAGTTCAAGCCGTGATTTGTCATAATTGTGATGATTATGGCGTACAGCTCATGAAAACCCCAAATCCACAATCTCAGAAAATTAGAATATTACATGCAATCAATAAAACAAGGAGTGTACATAGAACAATATCGGACCTCTGAAAAGTATAAGCATGCATATGTACTCAGTACTTGGTTTGGGCCCCTTTTGCAGCAATTACTGCCTCAATGCGGCGTGGCATGGAAGTTATTAGCCTGTGGCACTGCTGAGCTGTTATGGAAGACCAGAATGTTTCAATAGCGGCCTTCAGCTCTTCTGCATTGTTCGGTCTCATGTCTCTCATCTTTCTCTTGGCAATGCCCCATAGATTCTCTATGGGGTTCAGGTCAGGTGAGTTTGCTGGCCAATCAAGCACAGTAATCCCACTGTCATTGAACCAGGTTTTGGTGCTTTTGGCAGTGTGGGCAGGTGCCAAGTCCTGCTGGAAAATGAAGTCAGCATCCCCATAAAGCTCGTCTGCGGAAGGAAGCATGAAGTGCTCCAAAATCTGGTAGACGGCTGCGTTGACCCTGGACTTCATGAAGCACAGTGGACCAACACCAGCAGATGACATGGCTCCCCAAATCAACACAGACTGTGGAAACTTCACACTGGACTTCAAGCATCTTGCAGTGTGTGCCTCTCCATTCTTCCTCCAGACTCTGGGTCCTTGGTTTCTAAATGAGATGCAAAAGTTGCTCTCATCAGAAAAGAGGACTTTGGACCACTGAGCAACAGACCAGGTCTGTTTTTCTTTAGCCCAGGTAAGACGCTTCTGACGTTGTTTGTTGTTCAGGAGCGGTTTGACAAGAGGAATATGACATTTGAAGCCCATGTCCAGGATCCGTCTGTGTGTGGTGGCTCTTGATGCACTGACTCCAGCCTCAGTCCACTCCTTGTGAAAGTCCCCAACACTTTTGAATGGCCTTTTCCTGACAATCCTCTCCAGGCTGCAGTCATCCCTGCTGCTTGTGCACCTTTTTCTTCCACACTTTTCCCTTCCACATAACTTTCTATTAATGTGCTTTGATACAGCACTTGGGGAACATCCAACTTCTTTTGCAATTACCTTTTGAGGCTTTCCCTCCTTATGGAGGGTGTCAATGATGGTTTTCTGCACAACTGTCAGGTCAGCATGATTGTGATTCCTACTGAACCAGACTGAGAGACCATTTAAAGGCTCAGGAACCCTTTGCAGGTGTTATGGCTTAATTAGCTGATTAGAGTGGGACACTTTGAGCCTAGAATATTGCACCTTTTCACAATATTCTAATTTACTGAGATTGTGGATTTGGGGTTTTCATGAGCTGTACGCCATAATCATCACAATTATGACAAATCATGGCTTGAACTATCTTGCTTTGCATGTAATGAGTCTATCTCATATATTAGTTTCCCCTTTTAAGTTGCATTACTGAAATAAATGAACTTTTGCACGATATTCTAATTTTTCGAGTTTCACCTGTACATTGAACAAAGATTGATGTGTGTTTTTTGGTTGGCGACTTCAGGATCATTAACTCCAAACAGTCTAAAAAACACACTAGGATTATAGGAAGCTCTACACCAGGGGTGTCAAACTGCCGGCCCATGGGCCGGATGTGTCATGCCAAAACTGCATCCACCCCTTTGCCGGTAATGGGGGAAAAGTCGCAATATGTTGCGACACATCACGTGATGTCGTGGGTTTGACACCTGTGCTCTAGACCTTGATATTGATGCTGATGTCACTTGGAAGGTTTCATCTAAAAAATTCACAGCCCTTCTATAATAATGTTTACTTTAAAAATACATCTAAAAATTAAGCTAAAGTAAACATCTGAACATACTGAAGACCATTAAATTATTAGATGTGTTCTCTATTGCCAAAGTTCAGATTTCTTTGGAAGATAAACTATCCACTACATGTATGCATACTGTTATGTATTGATGTAAATTACTTGGAAACAGTTATAAATGGGTAACTGCTGTGTCCCTTTAAACTCCAGACTGCCTGTCTGCAGAATTGTTAGTTTGTATTTTGGGCAGGAATAACTGCTTGAATTCCATTGGCAGTCCGTATAAATATCGGCAGTCCGTATAAATAGAAGCTAAGCAGCAGTTAATGCTGCTTCTGTGTTAACCAAATATACGTGTTGTTACTTACTCCTTCGCCTCATCAATGCCTCAAAGATCTCAGTACTTAACACATACTTCTGTTAACCACTGCTTAGAGTTAATTGCAGATGGCATATAAGCAGCAGAAACAAATGCCATTATTGAAATACTGCTTTTTTCACAGAAAATCAAATTATAAAAAGGTAGCATCTGATTTCTCTACTGAAACAGTTAATTTATTACATGTAAAGCAGCATTTGCTTTAGTTGCATATAACACATCTGGCATATTACTGATCGAAAGTTATTTAAAACAATATCTGAAATTAGTAATGGAAATAAGGGTACTTCCGCATTAAGAGTTTTATTCTGCAAACATTTGCTTCATTCAGCAAATTTTATGAAGGGTCTAATCTTCTTGCAATAAGCTCATTCTTACATTTATTCTAACCACACCCAAAAAAAACAG
Organism: Vipera berus; assembly: GCF_964194415.1. Classification (NCBI taxonomy): domain Eukaryota; kingdom Metazoa; phylum Chordata; class Lepidosauria; order Squamata; family Viperidae; genus Vipera; species Vipera berus. The sequence goes on from NC_138210.1 coordinate 45,612,992, forward strand.
ATAAGGAAGCAATGCGTAGAACAGGAGAAATGGATCAGAACATGTATACTTGAAGGAGAATGAGGAGAGTTTTCTCTGAAGAAAGTAGAAGACATATTAGACATCTTCTTTCTTTGGTGCTTGTTACTGTAAGGTTTTCCACTTAGCCTCACAATTGTCCCAGCGCTACTCAGGAATTTAAAAGAGCCAAAAGAAACTCCTGAGCCAAGGTTTCAGCAAAGAATTACAACTTTATTTTGATCAAAACAGAGAGGAGTGGCCTTATTCCTCTTCATGGCTGGTAGAGGAATGAAGCAGCAACCAGGAAAGATGTCTTCCACCTTATATACCTTTTCAGAACAAAAAGATCAGGTCTTTGTATCAGGAATGAAAAGGTACAGAAAAATAATTCCAAGATGATGACTCATACACAGCAACCCAGGCTCCATCCATAACTCCTTTCCCCCCTCCCCTTACCATGCTCTTTTCATGTAAGCAATGCTGTGCATTGATGTGAATTCATAAGAGCAGTTATAAATAGTTAACTGTTGTATTCATTCAAATCCCTAACTGTCTATTACTTTGCAAGCTTGTGTTTTGAGTGGGAACGTTGCTTTAAATTCATTGGCTGCTGCCTATCGGTGGTCCGTATAAATTGATGTCAAGTGGCTGTTAGAGCCGCTTCTGTGTTAACTCAATAAACAAACTGTTACTTGTTAATCTCGCCTCTTCATTGCCTCAACGATCCTAATATATAACAGTGATGACGAAGGTGGGATATGCTGCAAAGAAAGAAAGAGTTAAGAGTCACTAGGGGTAAGACCAGGCATCAGCGTCCTGGTAGGAACAGTGTTCCCCCCTCGGCCTGCCAGCAAGCCACGCTGGAGGCATTCCTATCCTAAGGGATCTGTCCCTAGGATTAGCACAGAAGCCCTTAGCAGCATAAGGCATTGAAAGGCTAGTAACAGTTAGCCATGGCAAAGGTTGGCAAGCTTTCAGAATTCGATGTATCGTACCCAGAGCAATGGAGCTTGTACATCTCACAGGTCGAAAACTACCTGAGAATGAACCAGGTCAGGGAAGATGGCTTAAAGGCTGCCACGTTGCTTTGCGTGTGTGGCCAGGTGACTTTTGACATAGCAGACAATCTAGTTGCCCCAGCAAGTTTGGAGTCAATCACCTACCCTGAGTTGAAGAGGAAACTTAAAGAACACTTTGAACCGAAGCTCTCCATCATTGCCTGGAGACACGCATTTGAACAGAGGGAACAGCAATCTGGAGAGACAGCTGCAGAGTTCATGGCTGCCCTGAGACTGGCGTCCAGGCTCTGTGACTTCCCAGAGTTAGAAGATCGGCTCAGCGACCGACTGGTATGTGGTCTGAGAAACAGAGACTTACAGCAGAGGCTGTTTGCGAAGGAGACCTTGATGTTCCAGGATGCCTTGAAAGAAGCAATGGCAGAAGAGGCCACTGGGGGAGCCGTCAGAGCCTTACGACCCTCAAAGAATTCCCCCAGCCAGGTAGCCATCCACCATGAAGACTCTGAAAGCGCCGATGAACTGGACAAGAACAATGAGATCGACCAGGTGCAGAAGTTCCCATAAAGAGGGCAGTGGCCATTTGAGAAGGGAGTTCCCTTCACTAGCTGTGCGGGCTGTGGAGATTGGCACCGGTGCTCTGAGTCCCGGTTTTGTACGGCAGTGTGCTGAGCGTGAGGCAAACAGGGCCACATCGCCATCATCTGTAAAGGTCGCCGGAGGGAATCTCCACTAGAAGACTTCCCCAGGAAAGGTACAGGGCCCCCGGGGCAAAACAGAGTAGGCTATTGCTCCGGACGAAGGAGCATTCTGAGAACAGGAGCCTATGACCCCCTTAAAGAAAAGCTTAGGCTAAAAGTCAAGCTTCAAGGAATTCCATGCTCAATGGAATTGGACACCGGGTCAGCCCTGTCCATAATTTCCCAAAGAACTTTCAATTACATTTGCAGTCGCGGCAGAAAGAGTTAAACTCAAGCCGTCAAATCTAATTTTGACAGATTTTCAAAACTCTCACGTAGAGGTTAAAGGGGAAGCTACACTAAAAGTACAATTCAAAGAGTTTGAGGGTCCCCTCAACATCGTAGTAGTCAAGGGCCAGCGCACAAGCCTCATCGGCTTAGACTGGTTTGATGCCCTGGGCATCCATGTGACTGGCATTAACAGAATGCAAGCAGTGGACCTGATGACTGTCTGCCAGGAATATGCTGATGTTTTCAGCCCTAGCTTAGGCAATTACAAGGGAGCTCCAATTGCCCTCCACCTTGACCCAACCGTAACCCCAATCAGGATCAAGCCTCACAGAGTGCCTTTTGCCCTTAAACTCAAGATTGATGGAGAGTTAGATTAAATGGTGCAGCAAGGTGTGCTGCAACTGGTAGATAGCAGTTTGTGGGAAACTCCCATAGTCACACCAGTTAAACCCAACGGTGAGGTGCGCATCTGCGCTGATTATAAGTGCACCATTAATAAAGCACTTCAGCAGCATGCATATCCGTTACCTGTAGTTAGCCACATCTTGGCATCACTACAGGGAGGTCACATGTTTGCCAAGTTGGACCTGGCACAGGTATACCAGCAACTGCCTGTGGATGATGCCACAGCACAAGCTGAAACAATAGTGACCCATAGGGGAGCATTCAGGGTTTGTCGCCTGCAGTTTGGGGTCAGTGTGGCCCTAGGTCTTTTCCAGAGCATGATGGAATGCATGCTCAAAAATATTCCAGGTGTGTGCCCTTATTTCAATGACATCCTCATAGCTGGGGAGTCAGCAGAAATATTGGCTGAACGGCTTAGAGTCGTCCTTCAGCGCTTCCGCAAAGCAGGGCTAAAGCTCAAGAGAGACAAATGTCAAATAGATGTGAACTCTACAGAGTACCTTGGATTTCGCATTGACACCGCAGGAATCCACCCTGCTGACTCTAAGCTCAAGGCTATTCAGCAGGCTCCCAGACCTAAGTCAAAGGGGGAGCTGCAGGCATTTTTAGGGATACTCAATTTCTACCATGCATTCCTTCCACATAAGGCTGCATTGGCAGAGCCTTTACTCAGGCTCTTGGATAAGAGGGCACCATGGCAGTGGACGAGTGTCCACGAGAAAAGTTTCAAAGCAGTCAAATCACTGCTGTCTTCAAACTCTGTGTTAACACATTTCAATGAGAAACTGCCTAATCAGTATTGCATGTGATGCTTCATCATACGGGATAGGAGCAGTTTTGAGCCATTTAATGGATGACGGGAGGCAAGCTCCCATAGCATATTATTCAAGGACACGTTCACCGGTGGAAAGGAATTACGCCCAAATTGATAAGGAGGCATTGGCCATTGTGGCAGGAATAAAAAAATTCCCCGATTTCCTTTATGGTCGCCCAGTTACGGTCTTTACAGACCACAAGCCTCTTCTAGGTCTGTTTACTGCAGACAGAAAAACCCCTCAGATCCTCTCTCCCAGGATGCTGAGGTGGTCAATCTTTATGGAAGCCTACAGTTACAGGCTAGTCCATAAGCCGGGCAAGGAAATGGGCCATGCTGACGCACTCAGCAGGCTGCCCCTGTCTCACTCGGGACCAGACCCTGCACCTGCTGCACGCATCCTGGCAATCCAGGTCCTGCCAGAGTCCCCCCTTCATGCGGGGAATGTGGCTGCTGAAACAGCCACTGACAAAACACTCAGTCGTATTTTGAACTGGGTGCTGAGTGGGTGGCCAGAAGCCACACATGGCTTACCCGATGTAATAATGTCAGACAACGGGGCACAATTTACCACTGCTGAATTTCAGTCCTTTTTAAAGGCTAACATGATTAGACATGCCACTTCAGCCCCCTTTCACCCAGCTTCAAATGGCCAAGTGGAGCGCATGGTCAGAACGACCAAGGAATTGCTTAAGAGAATCGTGTCCGGCAATTGGCATCATCGGTTGGCAGACTTTTTGCTCTGCCAGCATACAACCCCATGCACATCTATGGGCTGCAGCCCAGCGGAACTCAGATGGGGATGTTGGCTAACTATGAAGCTGGACTGTCTCCATCCAGACCAAGTTGCGTCAGACACAGCAAAGCCAAAGCCCCCAAGGAACTTGCAGGTTGGCGACCAAGTTTGGGCAAAGAACTATGGTCAAGGGGCACTGTGGGTGGTAGCTGTGGTTTGTAAGGTGTCAGGACCACTGTCATACGAAGTGGTACTGAAAGATGGCCGGGTGATTCATTGACACATCGATCAATTGTGTCGGCAACTGGTGAGTCAGACCCAGGCCACTGACAGAGATGAGAGCCAAGACCAGCTTGACAGCAGCATCGCGATGGAGTCTCAGTGTGCTTGCGAGACTCACGGAGTCGTGGAAGGTGTGTTAGCTGGGAGTGAGTCACCCCTGAGTGGAGAGACTGCACCCACAAAGCTGGACTTGCAGATGGACCTGTTTCCCAGCTTGTCTGGGATGGCTCCATCCACAGACATTGGCACGGGTCTACCCAGCCAGACCAGTCAAAGGAACACTGGTCTACCCAAAGCGAGCGGGTCCAAGAGCCCCGGTCTACCCAGCCAGGCAAGGGAGCTGGTGGTGGCGTGGTGTTTGGAGCAGTCGCAGAAGCCACCAGCATATTTGGAGGACTATGTACATTTTCTTGATATGTGAGCTACCTAGCGGGGAGGGGTGTTGTGTATTGATGTGAATTCATAAGAGCAGTTATAAATAGTTAACTGTTGTATTCATTCAAATCCCTAACTGTCTGTCTATTACTTTGCAAGCTTGTGTTTTCAGCGAGAACGTTGCTGTAAATTCATTGGCTGCCGCCTATTGGCGGTCTGTATAAATTGATGTCAAGCGGCTGTTAGAGCTGCTTCTGTGTTAACTCAATAAATGAGGCCTCTTCAATGCCTCAATGATCCTAGTATATAACAAGGAATCTCCTGTATATAGAGCATGAGACATTTGCTTTTATGTAAATAATTTCCCTATATAAGGCACCTACAAAGCTGCTTGCACATGAACGGAGATATATATAAAATGATTGCAAAGTATCACTGCTAATATCAAGCTTAAGCATAATAAAATCATAAGCATAATAAAATCCCTTCATTACTAATTTCCATATATTGTGTTTTGCATTCTGCAAAATAGTCTCTCACCCCCCCAACACTAAGGCTTTCCTGAGATTACAAACAGAGGAAAGTAGTGATTACTTTTGAATAGCCACTAGAAGGATCAGACTGAAGGCCACAATTTTCTTATTAGTCCAATATAATTCATGCTGTGATTAAGCAGATATTACCTCAAAGAGGTTATCTCTGCAGTAGGTAACTACTCAGTAAATATGCATTCACTGTGAGTATAAAGTCTACCTAAAACATTTGAATTAAAAAATACCTAGTGAGAATAAACTTTAAGGCCAACTCTTCCCAAATGCAATAGCATTAAAAAAGTACCTAGCTAATGACAAGCTTCAAGGCTAGCTCTTTCCAAATGCACTATTTTTAATTTTCTCGTAAGACTTCTGTATCTCTGAAAGCTAGATAGCAGATAAACTACTGGAGCTCTATGAATTAGTACAATGCAGTGAGAGAACTTCATAAGGCCTGTATTTTTCCATCTTTCTTGCCACTAAAGTATTAGTAGGGAAGGGAGGGACACTTACATGTTCAGTGAGTCTTATATTCCCACTACTGTTGCTATTGTAATATTGTGTTAGTGTGTGCTGAGAAACAAATGTCACTGAGCTGAAGGATAAAAGATCCACAAAGAAAAGGTTTGTGCAATCAATTTATGAACAAGAGGCAAAAAGAGTTTGAAAGTAATAGACTAAATCAGGGGTGTCAAACTGGATGTGTCATGGCGAAACCGTGCCCAGCCCATTGCTGGCAAAGGAAAAAAAAGGTGAAGGGATTTTATTATGCTTAAGGTTGATGTTAGTAATATTGATATTAGTAGTGATACTTTGTAATCATCTTTGTTTATGTGCAAGCAGTTTTGTAGGTGCTTTATATTGGGAAATTAGTTATATAAAATCAAATGTTTCATGCTTTAGGTACAGGGGATTGCTTACATGAAAAGAGCATGATAAGGGGAGGGGGGGAAAGGAGCTGTGGTGGAGCCTGGGTTGTTGTGTATGAGTCATCATCTAGAAATTATTTTTCTGTACCTTTTGGTTCCTAGTACCAAGACCAGATCTCTTTGTTCTGAAGGGGTATAAAAGGTGGAAGACATCTTTCCTGGTTGTTGCCTTCATCTCTCTACCAGCCACGAAGAGAGATGTGGTCACCCAACTCTATTTTGATCAAAATAAAAGTTGTTTGCTTGCTGAAACCTCGGCTCAGGAGTTTCTTTTGGCTCTTTTAAATTCCTGAATAATGCTGGGGCAATTGTGAGGCTAAGTGTAAAACCTTACATCCTGGCGCCCAAATGTGGGGGCAAGTTTCAAAGGCTCTCTCTCCCCACATCTGGAGATCCCTGTTAGGATCCCAAAGAAGCTTTCATTTCTCAGAGGGAGGAAACCGACAGCAACTGAAGCGTGAGTCTTAGAGCGCTCCTGGGCATTTGACCTAGAAGACTCCAATGCTTCATCTTTGCCGGTGGATCCATGTCTGAAGAACCTGAATGCCTGAATTCAACGAGGTTTCATGCTTCTCTACTGACGGGAAAAATTGCAACAGGCTCCTTGGTGAGTAAAAGAGATAAAAAAAGCTTTGGAAATCCTGGAATAAGGCAGGAGGTTGATCGCTCCGACTTGTCCTCTAGAGATAAGCATAAAAATAAATGAATACATGAGTAAGAAAAGAGGAAGCTGAGAAACTGCCTTGTAATACAGGATAGAGAGTGATTTAAGGAAAGTAATTGAATTGGAATGTAATTTTTTTGCAGAGGTTTTGGTAATTTTGAAATCTCCCTGACTGGTCCTCCAGAGAAAAAATTAATTACTAAATTACAAATTAACTAAGTGAAAAGGGAGGAAGCTGAGAAAACCATCTTGAAAAGAAAATATATATATATATGGGGAATCGTAATTTAAAGAAATAAATCAAAATGTACTCCTCTGCAATTTTGTTTTGAACAATTCAAGGTTTTAAAACCAAGTGGCTATGTTTAACCCTGTCAGACAAAGTCTGGTGGTGCTTTTTTTTGGTTGTTGTTGTTATTGTTGTTGCTGTATAGCAGTAAAAATCATCTTCAAGAAGGCAACTTTGAAAAACTTTGTAAACCTCTGGTTGGCTAGTTTATCTGATAACAGCTAAAGCCATGGAAGAAAAGAAAAGAAGATTCAAGGAAATGAAAACAAGTTTTTTTCTCTCTCTCTTTTTCTTTTAATCTGGCTCTTTGGACTATTCAATTCCCTTTTGTGGGACGTGAAGAGAGGAGGCTGCTACTTTTCCCATACCTCTTCACACCTGCACAAGACCCCAGGTTCAATATTCCTTTTAGTCTTTCCCCACTGTCTTTTGAAGTTGGTGGGATAAATTGGAAGTAACCATAAATGTCCCCCTCCTTTTTAATTAAAAGGGGAGGCCTGTTTTGGCTTCAAACTCCAAATTGATGTGTGTTTTGTTTTGTTTTATATATGTTTGGACATTTGGAACATTAAGCTTGGACTTGGAATGGTGAGAAAAATGGGAGATAGTTAAAGGGCCTTATAAAACCATGTTTTGGTTGGAATCACCTCCTGATTTTTCTCACTTCTTGCGGGACAAGCCATATTTATTTATTTATTTATTTATTTATTTATTTATTTATTTATTTATTTATTTATTTGCTTTTATATACTGCCCTATTCTCGAAGGACTCAGGGCAGTTTACAGGGCGAATTAAACAATACAAATAAATACAATTAAAATAGAATTAAATTAAGACTAGCCCACAATTAAAACAAATTAAAATTTAAAATTTAAAGTTAAATTAAAACCCCCTCAGTCCAGGCCAGAAAGATCAAATAACCAAGTTTTCAGGTCCCAGCAAAACAAGCGAAGGTCCGGGGCAGTCCGAAGTTCCACCGGCAGTTCATTCCATAGGGCAGGCACGCCCACAGAGAATGCCCTCCCCCTTGGAATCACCCCCCCGGCATTCCCTAACCGGCGGAACCCTAAGGAGGCCCTCCCTGTGGGAGCGCACAGGACAATGGGAGGGTGATGCTGGCAGCAGGTGCTCCCTGAGATAATCTGGACCCATGCCATTTAGGGCTTTATAGGTCATCACCAGCACCTTGAATATCACCCGGAGGGGAACTGGAAGCCAATGCAGCTCACAGAGAAGAGGTGTTACATGAGAGTATCGGGAAACTCCCATTACTACTCACGCGGCAACATTCTGCACCAGCTGAAACCTCCGAGTGGTCCTCAAGGGCAGCCCCATGTAGAGAGCATTGCAGTAGTCTAACCGGGAGGTCACGAGCGCATGAGTGACTATGCGTAGGGCATCTCGGTCCAAATAGGGTTGCAAAAGCCCCCCTGGTCACGGCTCCTATATGATCTTCCAAACTGAGCTGTGAATCCAGGAGGACGCCCAAGTTACGAGCCCTATCAGTGGGGGGTAACACCTCACCCCCCATCGTTAACGATGGACAAAAATGGTTCACCCGAGATGCTGGTATGCACAGCCACTCAGTCTTGGCAGGATTGAGTCGAAGCCTGTTTCTCTCCATCCAAACCCGAACCGCCTCCAGGCAATGGGACATCACGACGAGGGCATCACTGGGTTGGTTCGGAGTGGAAAGAAAAAGCTGGGTATCATCAGCGTACTGATGATACCCCACCCCGAAACCACGAATGATCTCACCCAGCAGCTTCATATAGATGTTGAACAGGAGGGGAGAGAGGACCGACCCCTGAGGAACTCCACAAACGAGAGGCCTCGGGGCGGATCTCTGCCCTCCAGTCAACACCGACTGCGAACGGCCTAGGAGGTAGGAGGAGAACCACTGTAGAACAGTGCCCCCCCACTCCCAGTCCCCTGAGACGTCGCAGTAAGATACCATGGTCGATGGTATCAAAAGCCGCTGAGAGATCTAAAAGGACTAGGACAGAGGAACAACCCCTGTCCCAAGCCCGCCAGAGATCATTCATCAGCGCGACCAATGCCGTCTCCATGCTGTACCTGGGCCTGAAACCCGATTGGTACGGGTCCAGATAATCAGTTTCCTCCAGGAACAGAGGGAGCTGATGCGCCACCACACTCTCAACAACCTTCGCAAGAAAGCGAAGGTTGGAGACCGGACGATAGTTATTCAAAATCGCTGGATCCAGGGCAGGCTTCTTGAGAAGGGGTCTCACCACCGCCTCCTTCAAGGCGGCAGGGAAAACACCCTCCCTCAAAGAAGCAGATATTACTGCCTGGAACCAGCCTCATGTCTCCTCCCGAGCTGAATAAACCAGCCAGGAGGGGCACGGGTCCAATAAACAGGTGGTAGAGCTCAGCCTCCTCATAATCCTGTCCACCTCATCGGGGGTCACAGGATCGAACTCAGTCCATATAACACTCTCAAGACCACTCGCTTCTTCCACGTCAGACTCTGCCCAGTCAGAGTCCAAACCGGCCCGAATCTGAGCGATTTTGTCCACCAGATGATGACTAAACTCCTCGGCCCGCCCCTGTAAGGGCTCCTCCCTCACCTCCTGATTAAGGAGGGAGCGAGTCACCCTAAACAAGGCGGCCGGGCGATTATCTGCGGACGCAATCGGTCAGATTCAGACCAGCTGGATCTCCAACAGTTCTCTAGTCCCCGTCTCCGACGCTTCATCTCCCGGAGCTCCACAGAAAACCATGGGGCCCAGCGGGATCTGCGCCGGGACAGGGGTTGCAAGGGTACAACACGGTCGAGCGCCTCAGTAGCAGCCCTTTCCCAGGCATCCACCAAGGCGTCAGCCGGGCTGTGACTGAGGGAGATAGGTATAGACCCAAGCACCGTCTGGAACCGTTCCAGGTCCATTAGGCACCTGGGGCGGAACCACCTGGTTGGTTCCGTAGCCCAGAAGTGGGGGGTAGCATACCGGAAGACAAGCCGTAGGAGATAATGATCGGACCATGACAGGGGGACAATAGTTGGCAAACCCCCTCCCAGATCATCAAACCACTGCCCAGATAGGAAAACCAGGTCAAGAGTGTGACCCCCTCCATGAGTTGGACCCTGAATTATCTGGGCCAGGTCCATGTCTAAATGAATGTTGTTTTACTAGTATCTGTGTATATATTTATTTTCCTCTGTTCCAAGACTTCTTATTAACTATGGGTCTGCCCTGCTGGACTCTCATAGACGATTACGGCTCGACTACGCTACTCCAGCAAGGATTTGTTTGCTCTCAGGGGTGCCCCCCCCTTCCTGGGAGCGACCCGCCTGTCTTCTGATTTCTCCTCTTGATGACGGGCCCAATTGTTGGGACCCCGAGAGATGGCTGGGCAGGGACAGGAGCCTCTCTTCCAAATTTAACAAGAGGCCCCTGGTGTGTTTTTTAGCCAAATGTTTTGAGGGGTTAGGGAGGGGGGTGGGTTTACCGGTTCGGTTGGAAACTAGGGGGGTTCCACCAACCGTTTCTCAGACCAGGTCAGGGACTGATCGCACCGTGGTGGGGGCTGGGCTGGGGGCCTACGGGGCCCCGGGGCGAGGTGTGGGATTATCTATTCCCACGGCGGTTGGGAATGGCCGCAGGTGTAGGAACAGAGGGCCACATCAATACCCGGGGGTGCGGGTGTGTCTTCAAGCGGTGATGCGCTCCGACCCTCTGATTTCAGCACGTGGTACCGGGAGCGAGGATGAGCAGCCACCTGAGCTCAGGCTCGTGTATTTTAACGCCAGGTCCGTAATGAATAAAGCACCTCTCATTCATGATCTGATTGAGGAGGAGCATGCGGACCTGGCTTGCATTACGGAGACCTGGTTGGGCCCAGAGGGCGGGGTCCCCCTGGTTGATCTTAGCCCATCAGGTTTCCGGGTGCTGCACCAGCCTAGGGCTCAGGGTAGGGGCGGTGGAGTGGCAGTTGTTGTGAGGGAGACCTTATGTCCGCGGGAGGCCACCACAGTCCAGATAACCGGGTGTGAGTCCCTCCTCCTGAGATGTGGTCCCAGAGCTCAGTTGGGCTTGCTGCTGGTGTACGTTTCACCTAGACACGTGGCAGCAGCCCTGCCTGAGCTTCTCGATATCCTCTCAGGGTTGGTGGTTGAGTTCCCCAAACTTATAGTTTTGGGTGACTTCAACCTACCATCCCTGGGGGGATCATCTGAGTTAGCTCGGGAGTTCATGGCTTCCATGACAGCCATGGACCTGAAGCAGGTTATTCTGGGCCCAACTCACGGGGGGGGGGGGTCACACGCTCGATCTGGTTTTTCTATCCGGACGGTGGTTAGATGATCTTGGGGGGGGGTTCCCCAATTAATTCACCCCTGTCATGGACCGATCATCATCTCCTGCGGATGGTCTTCCGTTTTGCCACTCCCTGTCGTGGGGTTGCTGAGCCAACAAGATGGTTCCGCCCTAGACGCCTTATGGACCCTGAGCGGTTCCAAACGGCGCTTGGGCCCCCACCTGCCTCCTTTGCTCACAGCTCGGTCAATGCCCTAGTGGAAGCCTGGGAAAGGGCAGCCACAAAGGCACTCGACCAAGTTGTACCCATGTGGCCCTTGACCCGACGCAGATCCCAACGGGCCCCATGGTTCTCCATGGAGCTCCGCGAGATGAAGCGTCGGAGACGGGGCCTAGAGAGCTGTTGGAGGTCCAGCCGATCCGAATCCGACCGGTTACGACTAAGGTCATTTACGAGAACTTATCTCGCAGCGTTGAGGGTGGCTAGGTCTAACCACTTTGCCACCCTCATCGCGCCCGGCCGCCCTGTTTAGGGTAACTCGCTCTCTTCTTAATCAGGAGGTGAGGGAGGAACCCTTGCAGGGTCGAGCCGAGGAGTTTAGTCGAATTCTGTCGGACAAAATCGCTCGGATCCGGACCGGTTTGGACTCCGACTGGGCAGAGTCTGACGAAGAGGATACGGGCGGCCTTGTCGATTTAATCTGGGAAGAGTTCGATCCTGTGACTCCTGAAGAAGTGGACAAGATCATGGGGAAGCTGACCTCCACCACGTGTTTGTTGGACCCGTGCCCCTCCTGGCTGACTTATGCAGCCCGGGATGGGACACGAGGCTGGCTCCAGGCAGTGATTACTGCCTCTTTGAGTCAGGGTAGTTTTCCCGCCGCCTTGAAGGAGGCGGTGGTGAGACCCCTCCTCAAGAAGCCTGCCTTGGACCCAGCAATTTTAAACAACTATCGTCCGGTCTCCAACCTTCGCTTTTTGGCGAAGGTTGTTGAGAGCGTGGTGGCGCAGCAGCTCCCTTTGTTCTTGGATGAAGCTGACTACCTAGACCCGTACAAATCGGGTTTCAGGCCCGGGTACAGCACGGAGATGGCATTGGTCGCGCTGGTGAATGATCTCTGGCGGGCTCGGGACAGAGGTTGCTCCTCTGTCCTAGTCCTTTTAGACCTCTCAGCGGCTTTTGATACCATCAACCATGGTATCCTGCTGTGACGTCTCAGAGGGTTAGGAGTGGGAGGCACAGTTCTCCAGTGGTTCTCCTCTTACCTTCTGGGACGTTCGCAGTCGGTGTTGGCAGGGGGGCAGAGATCGACCTTGAGACCTCTCATTTGTGGAGTTCCTCAGGGATCGGTTCTCTCGCCTCTCCTGTTCAACATCTATATGAAGCCGCTGGGTGAGATCATTCGTGGTTTTGGAGTTGGGTATCACCAATATGCTGATGATACCCAGCTTTTTATTTCGACCCCAAACCACCCCAGTGATGCCCTCAACGTGATGTCCCGTTGCCTGGAGGCGGTCCGGGTCTGGATGGGGAGGAACAGGCTTCGACTCAACCCTGACAAGATTGAGTGGCTGTTCGTGCCGGCATCCCGGGAAATTCCGATTATTCCATCATTGGCCATGGGGGGTGAGCTATTACCCCCCGTAGATAGGGCCCGCAACTTGGGGGTCCTTCTAGATTCACAGCTCTCTTTGGAAGAGCATATTGGAGCTGTGACTAGGGGGGCCTTTGCCCAGGTTCGCCTGGTGCGCCAGTTGCAGCCCTATCTAGACCGGGATGCCTTGCGCACAGTCACTCATGCGCTAGTGACTTCTCGTCTAGACTACTGTAATGCTCTCTACATGGGGCTGCCCTTGAGGTCCACCCGGAGACTCCAACTGGTGCAGAATGCAGCCGCGCGAGTTGTCTTGGGAGTTTCCCGATACTCCCATGTTACACCTTTGCTCCATGAGCTGCATTGGCTACCGGTTGCTCTCTGGGTGAGGTTCAAGGTGTTAGTGATGACTTACAAAGCCCTTCATGGCATGGGTCCGGATTACCTACGGCAACACCTGCGGCCGGCGTCAACTTCCCTCCGTCCAGTGCGCTCCCACAGAGAGGGCCTCCTCAGGGTGCCGCGGATCAAAGAATGCTGATTGGTGATCCCCAGGGGGAGAGCGTTCTCTGTGGGCACGCCAGACCTTTGGAACCGCTTACCGGTTGAGCTCCGGATGGCCCCCGACCTTCGCTCCTTCCAGCGCGATCTCAAAACTTTCTTTTTCGAACAAGCTGGCCTGGTCTGACGGGATGGGTTTGGGTTTTTATAAATAGTTTTAATTTTAATATGTATTAATTTTATGGGCATAATGTTTAATAGCTTTTTAATTTTTGTATTCTATTTTTACTGTGTATTGCCCTGTTCACCGCCCTGAGTCCTTCGGGAGAAGGGCGGTATACAAATTAAATTATTAAATTAAATTATTAAATATATGTCTGCCTGTGTTTTTCTGTGTTATTCCAAGACTTGGAAGAGGTTCAATACCCCCTCTGATAACACCAAACAAAAAGGCCTTATTTAAAAATGTATGGTTTGCCTGGAGAAAGTATGAAATGAAATTTTTGTATGTGAAATTGTTTGCTTTTTTTGAGTGCCAGTGCCGTGGTGGGACGACATCCTTTGGAAGCTCCCGAAGGATTGTCGCTTTTCAGCTGTTTGGGGGATCTGTCTGAGTTTCAGACAGATCAGAGCTGTCCTGTAGGGATGGTGAAGAAGGGAGGCACAGTTTTGGCAGCACAGGAGAGATCACAACCTCCTGGAGAGCCGACAGAAGCTTCCCGGACCAGCAGCTGTCAGACGGCCATTGTGAGCCATCACAAGCCAGGGCGGCCACTTGGAAGATCTTGAAAGTAAGTTTGGAGGATTGCCTGGGTGAGAAGATTGAGAAGCCTTAAATGCTGGAAAGTGTGAGGGGGGGAAATAAGAAGAATTTGAAGCCGTGGAGAAGTGGGGGAGGGAAGCGGATTTTTTTAAACTGCTCCTCTCCTGGAACTGCAGCAGTGGACAACAATGGAAGGCAAAAGAAGGCAATGAATTAAGTATCTCAGCTGAGAATATCCTTGAAGCTTGAGAAAAAAAGGGAGAGCAAGTGACCTTGAATGACAGCTGCTGAACTCACTGATAAGAAGTTTACAGAGTCTGTTTTTTTTTTAGTTTGCAGAATGGTGGATTGTTTTTTACTTTGATTTTTTTTCTTTTGGACTAAGGCACAGAGACTCTGAAACGAACAAAGAGCATAACCTGGATGGATTAATTTCTTTTTTTTTAGATATAAGGATATTTGGCTTTTTCCTTCTCTTTGTTCTGTACCAGCCTGCTACCGGCCCTGCAGAAAAGGCAGGGACAACCCCTTTTACAAGAAGGCAAGAGGCTGGAACTAAGCCTGCCAAATTTATTAACATAAAAACATAAACAGAGCAAACAGAGCAAAGAGAGCAAACATGAACCATGAAACAGGAGCTATTCAAACGGTTGCCTTCAGCAAACCAGCCCTCCCACACATTCCACTTTTAAACAGTTCAGGGCGTGGCTTCTCTCTGCCTCCGTCCGAGGTGCCCCATTGCCTTCCTCTGTTTACTCCTGATTGACTGCCTCCTGCGTCGGGCGTCTTTGAACAGGGCCAGCTGTGGGTCATCTTCATCCATGCTGTCAGGCTCACACAGCTGGGTCTGCGTCGTGACCAGATGGGAGGGGCCTGGCTGAGGGCTCTGTGGAGCCTCAATATTATTCTCAGCAAGCTCTCCAACACCCCCCTCCTCCTCCTCTGAATCGTCCGACCCAACTGCCGAACCCACAGGCTGACCCTGAATCACAACACTCTTTTTCTTTCCTTTTCCCTTTGTACTCACCTTTACTTGTCGCTGAAATTTTTTGTACTCCTTTTTTTTTAGTACATTTGTATTAAAATACCCCATCAACATTTGGATTACAAACTATTGGAGAAAATGAAGAAGACCACAACACACCCAGCAACAGCTGCCCTAATATCACAGAGTCCAGTGGTACAGAAATCACTGGACAACACAACTCAGCAAGATAGATCCAACATGGAATTGAAAAATATGATACTGGCTCTACACACAGACTTCAAAGAAGGGATTGGCAAACTAGAAGAGGACCTAAAAGAGGTCAAAGAACTGATGGAGAAAAATGAACAAAGATTGCAACAAGCGGAACAAAGAATTGAATTAACAGATAAGAGACTAGAGGAGATTGATAACCGACTTACATTAACAGACAGGAACCAGGAGAAAATGATTATTGCTTTAGAGATGGATAGAGCTGATTATTATTTAAGATTCCAAAATGTTGAAGAAGAAAAGGGAGAGAACCTAGCAGATGTAATGGCGGGAATATTAGCAGAAGCATTGGAGGAAAGCAAGGAAAAGATAATTAACGATATAGATGAGATATTTAGAATATACACTAAATATGCAACAAGAAATACTCTCCCCAGAGAGGTGCATATACGATTTACTAAAAAAGCATTAAGGGTAGATATACTACAGAAGCTGAGAAATGTTAAAATAAAATATAAAGGAAGAGAGATAGTGATGTTAAAACAGATCCCAAGAAGAGTGACAGACCTGAGAAAGGAGTATCAATTTCTGACAAAATGCTTCATTAAAAAAGGGATAAATTTTAGATGGTTAATACCAGAAGGAGTAATGATAAATTGGCAAGAACAGAGACATAGACTGGACACAATAGAGAAAGCAGAACTTTTCTATGATCAATATTTTGGGCAGCAAGAAGAAGAAAGGCTGAGAGGAGAAAGAGTAATCAGACAGCAAGGAGACGAGACAGAGAAGCAACGTAGTAAGTATAGCATAGAACAGGAAGAAAGGATGTTGAGAGAAGGGACAAGAGCAAAAGAGGCAAAAGAGCAAAGAGAGATGAGAATAACGAGAGCAACTAAAACTTCAAATAAATAATCATGGAAGAAGAAATAAAAGCAATTTTGATAAATGTAAATGGACTGAATTCGGCTATAAAAAGAAAAAGAAAACTAAATAAATTGGGGAAATTAAAAATGGATATAATTTGTTTACAAGAAGTTCATATTAAGAAACAACATAACAATCTACTAGAATATCCAAAATTATGAGAATTATATACCTCACTTGCAGATCAGAGTAAAAGAGGTGTGGTATTATATATTCAAAAAAACAATACAAACTACATTGTTATATTCAGATGAAGAAGGGCGAATTTTAATGGTGGAAGTAATTATGAATTGTAAAAAAACTTTATTGGTAGCGATTTACGCCCCAAATGAAAATCAAGAAAATTTTTATTCAAAATTACACCAGAAAATAATAGAATTGGAATTCAAAAGCATATGTATGATTGGAGATTTCAATGCTATTGTAAAGGCCAGGCTGGATTATAATACGACAAAAAAAAAAATAAGACCCTAAGGAGAACACTTCCAAAATCTTTTCATAATATGGTGGACGAATTAAATATACTAGATGTTTGGAGAGAAAAATATCCGGAAAAGAAGCAATATACATTCTATTATAACAGACACCTTACCTGGTCGAGATTAGATATGATATGGACATCAATAGACTTATTTAGAAGTACACAAAATATAAACATAGAAACAAGCACATGGGCTGACCACAACCCAGTCACAATTACATGGAAAGGACAAAAAAAAGAGAACAAGATGGACATTAAATCAAAATGTATTGAATGAAAAAGACTTCCAGCAATATATGGAAAAAGAAATGACTTTCTTCTTTAAGGAAAACAAAACAGAAGATACCTCACTTAAAAATGTTTGGGATGTGGCGAAAGCATACATGAGAGGACTTGCTATATCTTACATGGGGAAAAAGAATAAACAGAAAAGACAAATTAGGGAAAAATTGGAGGAAGAATATAAGACTCTTGAGAAAGAATTACAGAAAGATACACAAAACAAAAAGATTAAAAATTTAATGGAGTTGAACAAGCATAAAATGAACTTAATAAAAAATGAAGAGGTGGCAAGGAAAATAAAGGCAGCTAAACAAACCTTTTTCGAACATGCAAACAAACCAGGCAGATGGTTGACATATAAAGTTAAAAAGGAGAAAGAGAAGAGATGGATTAAACAACTGGAAGATGCCGAGGGGACTTTACAACACCGGAATGAAGAAAAGAAAAAAGTAGCTTGGGAATATTATGAGAATTTATATAAGCAACAAGTAGTTTCAGATGATAGGATAAAACAATTCTTGGAAAAAACAGAGATACCTAAAGTACCAGAGAAATTTAAAAAGCTACTAGAAGAGAAAATAACAATGATGGAATTAACAGAAGAAATTAAAAAACAAAAGAATGGCAAAACACCAGGAGCAGATGGGCTGCCAGCGGAACTACATAGAACATTGCAGGAACTGTTAGGCAATGTAATGCTGGAACTCTATAATGAACTCCTCTCTGAAGATAAGATACCCAATTTGTGGTCAGAAGCACTTATTACCCTGATACCAAAGGAAGAAACAGAGATACAGAAAACAAAGAACTGTAGACCGATTTCCTTGCTGAATGTGGACTATAAAATATCCGCATCAATCATGGCCAAAAGGCTTAAAAAGTTCCTAAATGAATTTATACATATGGATCAAAATGGGTTCCTGCCCAAAAGACAGATTAGAGACAATATGCGAATTATATTAAACACATTAGAATACTATGAAACACATCCCGAAAAACAGATGGCATTGATGTTTTTGGATGCACAGAAAGCATTCGACAATGTGAATTGGCAATTCATGATAAGACAACAACAGATTATGGATTTTGGGGAGAAGTTTATAAATGTAATTAAAGCAATTTACAATAAGCAAATAGCCAAAATAATGATAAATGGAGATATGACTGAAAAGATTAACATTATAAAGGGAACAAGGCAGGGATGCCCTTTATCCCCATTATTGTTTGTATTGACACTAGAGATACTAACTAGAACTATAAGACAGAATAAGGATATAAAAGGTATGAAAGTTAAGAGAGAAGAATATAAGCTACAAGCTTTCACAGATGATTTAGTATTTATCTTGGAGGAGCCACTAGAGACAGGACCTGTATTAATAGAACAAATAGAAAAATATGGTGAGGTAGCAGGTTTGAAGATTAATAAAGATAAAACAAAAATGTTACTGAGAAATATTACTGTAAAACAAAAAGAAGAATTGATGGGAAAGTTAGATATACAGATTATAAAGAAGGTAAAATATCTGGGGCTTCACCTGACAGCAAGATGTACAACAATTAAAGAAGATAACTATTACAAATTGAAAAGACAAATCGAAGTAGATTTGGATAAATGGAAAAAGGTACAAGTATCATTAATGGGCAGGATTGCAATAATAAAAATGAATATATTACCACGATTGTTGTTTTTGTTTTCAACAATACCAATAAGATTGGAAAAGAAATATTTTGAGGGGCTAAATAAAATAATTTTGAAATATATTTGGCAGGGGAAAAAGGCAAGGATTAATTTAAAAATGTTATAGGATGCAAGACTCAGAGGTGGGTTTAGCTTACCTAATTGGGAATTATATTACCAGGCTGCAGTAATGTCATAGATGAGAGAATGGATTTTACTGAGGAATACTAGATTATTGACATTAGAGGGACATGATTTACAGTTGGGATGGCATGCGTTCATATGGTATGGGAAAAATAGAATACACAGCTATTTCCAGAGGAATTCTTTATTGATGGTTTGGGAGAAAATAAAGAGGAAGCATTATTTGAGGATTCCAGATTGGCTCTCAACGATGGAAGCGTTAATACACCCCAATATGTTTAACATGGGAAACATTATAAGATATACAGGTGAAACTTGAAAAATTAGAATATCATGCAAAAGTTCATTTATTTCAGTAATGCAACTTAAAAGGGGAAACTAATATATGAGATAGACTCATTACATGCAAAGCAAGATAGTTCAAGCCATGATTTGTCATAATTGTGATGATTATGGCATACAGCTCATGAAAACCCCAAATCCACAATCTCAGTAAATTAGAATATTGTGAAAAGGTGCAATATTCTAGGCTCAAAGTGTCCCACTCTAATCAGCTAATTAAGCCATAACACCTGCAAAGGGTTCCTGAGCCTTTAAATGGTCTCTCAGTCTGGTTCAGTAGGAATCACAATCATGGGGAAGACTGCTGACCTGACAGTTGTGCAGAAAACCATCATTGACACCCTCCATAAGGAGGGAAAGCCTCAAAAGGTAATTGCAAAAGAAGTTGGATGTTCCCCAAGTGCTGTATCAAAGCACATTAATAGAAAGTTATGTGGAAGGGAAAAGTGTGGAAGAAAAAGGTGCAAAAGCAGCAGGGATGACCGCAGCTTGGAGAGGATTGTCAGGAAAAGGCCATTCAAAACTGTTGGGGACTTTCACAAGGAGTGGACTGAGGCTGGAGTCAGTGCATCAAGAGCCACCACACACAGACGGATCCTGGACACGGGCTTCAAATGTCGTATTCCTCTTGTCAAGCTGCTGCTGAACAACAAACAACGTCAGAAGTGTCTTACCTGGGCTAAAGAAAAACAGACCTGGTCTGTTGCTCAGTGGTCCAAAGTCCTCTTTTCTGATGAGAGCAACTTTTGCATCTCATTTGGAAACCAAGGACCCAGCGTCTGGAAGAAGAATGGAGAGGCACACACTGCAAGATGCTTGAAGTCCAGTGTGAGGTTTCCACAGTCTGTGTTGATTTGGGGAGCCATGTCATCTGCTGGTGTTGGTCCACTGTGCTTCATTAAGTCCAGGGTCAACGCAGCCATCTACCAGGAGATTTTGGAGAACTTCATACTTCCTTCCGCAGACAAGCTTTATGGGGATGCAGACTTCATTTTCCAGCAGGACGTGGCACCTGCCCACACTGCCAAAAGCACCAAAACCTGGTTCAATGACCGTGGAATTACTGTGCTTGATTGGCCAGCAAACTCGCCTGACCTGAACCCCATAGAGAATCTATGGGGCATTGCCAAGAGAAAGATGAGAGACATGAGACCAAACAATGCAGAAGAGCTGAAGGCCGCTATTGAAGCATCCTGGTCTTCCATAACACCTCAGCAGTGCCACAGGCTGATAGCTTCCATGCCACGCCGCATTGAGGCAGTAATTGCTGCAAAAGGGGCCCAAACCAAGTACTGAGTACATATGCATGCTTATACTTTTCAGAGGTCCGATATTGTTCTATGTACACTCCTTGTTTTATTGATTGCATGTAATATTCTAATTTCCTGAGATTGTGGATTTGGGGTTTTCATGAGCTGTATGCCATAATCATCACAATTATGACAAATCACGGCTTGAACTATCTTGCTTTGCATGTAATGAGTCTATCTCATATATTAGTTTCCCCTTTTAAGTTGCATTACTGAAATAAATGAACTTTTGCACAATATTCTAATTTTCCGAGTTTCACCTGTACGATTGAATTAGATAGATGGCAGCAATTGTGGGAATACAGAAAGTGGGGGGCGGGGCTGGTCGTTTTAACTGGTTTTTTTTCTCTGCTTAGAATTCCGGTCTGAGGAAGGGGAGTGGATGTGAAATTTAATACCCACACTTGCAATTTCAGCTTGCAATTTTTTTTTTCTGGAAAGAGGAGACAGTACTTGTTGGACAATTTTTTTTTGAAATCTTTGAGTTTTAAAAGAAATTACTCTGCGTTGTTTTGTTTAGATTTGTAAGTTTTAACCTACTTAATGGAAATTTGTTTCCATCTGATTGGAATCTGATTAAATTGGAATTTGACTAACTTTATATTGAAAGCAATACTAAAGTTTGATATAAAACTGTTTCAGTGGCTCAAAATTTCTCATTAAGCTTTTTGTGGAGTTGCAGGACACATTGATGAAGGGTGATATCTGGGAGAATTGAGAAAATTGTGGTTCGATCCTTGTTTGTAACAAGGAAGGAGTTGAGTAGATTTTTAGGATTGTAAATGGCTATGCTGTTTTGATTAAAGATTTGTATGCAAAACTGTTAGAAAAGGAGCCTAATGTTAACAAGCTCTAACAGAGTTTGGTGAGCACTCCTTTGTTGACTCTTCACTAGGTAATTTGTTTGTAAATATAGGCAAAGGAATGGCTTGGAGGAGGTTTTGATCCAGAAGTGGGGGAAAAGAGGCAGCCAGTAGCATTTTTGTCTAAAATTGAAATTTGGGAAGTCTTGGTGGTTAGCATTTCTTTTTATTATTATTATTAGTTTTCCAATATTACAATAGTATCTTAAAAAAGCAACGTGGTGTCTGGGTTACAATAGTTCCATTTCAGACAAATACATATTATTATTATTATTATTATTATTATTATTATTATTATTATTATTATTATTATTATTATTATTATTATTATTTATTAAATTTATATGCCGCCCTTCTCCCTAGGGACTCAGGGCGGCTCACAACAATAAAAAATTAAAAAACATAGAATACAAAGATTAAAAAAAGAATTAAACAATAAATAAAGAAATAAAGGACAATTTAAGCCAGTAAAAACCAAATTTAAAAACCATGATCAGTCCAGGCCCGCTTGTTGGAACAACCATGTCTTCAGGTCACGGCGGAAGGATCGAAGGTCAGGGGCCATCTGCAGCTCCGGAGGCAGTACATTCCAGAGGGTCGGCAGGCCCACAGAGAAGGCTCTCCCCCTGGGGGTCGCCAGCCGGCATTGCCTGGCCGACGGAACCCTGAGGAGGCCGACTCTGTGGGAGCGAATCGGGCGATGGGAGGTTGACATTGGCAACAGGTGGTCTCGCAAGTACCCCGGGCCTAAGCCATTTAGGGCTTTAAAGGTAATTACCAGCACCTTGAATCGCACCCATAGGGCAACCGGAAGCCAATGCAGCTCACACAGGAGTGGTGTAACATGGGAGTATCGAGATACTCCCATAAGCACCCACGCGGCCGCATTTTGCACCGGTTGAAGCCTCCGGGTGCACCTCAAGGGCAGCCCCATGTAGAGAGCATTGCAGTAATCCAGGTGAGAAGTGACAAGGGCATGGGTGACCGTGCATCTCGGTCCAAAAAGGGGCGCAACTGGCGCACCAGGCGAACCTGTGCAAAGGCCCCCCTGGTCACAGCAGTTAGATGATCCTCCAAATTAAGCCGTGAATCCAGGAGGACACCCAAGTTGCCGGCCCTTTCTGAGGAGGGCAATAGCTCCCCCCCATCAAAAGAGATGGAGCATGTTGGACAATACGAGATGCCGGTATCCACAGCCACTCAGTCTTGGAGGGGTTCAGCCTGAGCCTGTTCCTTCCCATCCAGACCCGCACCGCCTTCAGGCACCAGGACATCACGTCAAGGGCATCACTGGGTTGGCTCGGGGTGGAGATAAACAACTGGGTATCATCGGCATATGGGTGATACCTCACCCCAAAGCCACGGATGATCTCACCCAGCGGCTTCATATAGATGTTAAAAAGGAGGGGGGAGAGAACCGACCCATGAGGTACCCCACAAGAAAGGGGCCTCGGGGTAGATCTCTGCCCCCCTGCCACTACGAACTGCAAACGTCCCAAGAGGTAGGAGGAGAACCACCGTAAAACAGTGCCTCCAACTCCCAACCCCTCGAGCCGTCGCAGCAGGATACCATGGTCGATGGTATCAAAAGCTGCTGAGAGGTCAAGTAGGACCAGGACAGAGGAGCAACCCCTGTCCCGGGCCCGCCAGAGATCATCTACCAGTGCGACCAATGCCGTTTCCGTGCTGTAACCGGGTCTGAAACCGGACTGGTACGGGTCCAGATAGTCCGCTTCATCCAGGAATTGCGGAAGCTGATGCGCCACAACACTCTCAACAAACTTCGCTACAAAGCGAAAGTTGGAGACAGGACGATAGTTATTCAAGGAGGCCGGGTCCAGAGCAGGCTTCTTGAGAAGGGGCCTCACCACCGCCTCTTTTAAGGTGGAGGGGAAGACACCCTCCATCAATGAAGTGTTGACAACTGCCTGGAGCCAGCCCCCTGTCACTTCCCCGGCGGCCGAAACCAGCCAGGAGGGACATGGGTCCAATAGACAAGTTGTAGCGCTCAGTCTACACATAATCCTGTCCACATCATCCAAAGACACAGGGTCAAACTCACCCCAAATGGTATAACCAAGACCTGCCCTCTCCACCCCACCGGATTCCGCCCAGTCGGAGTCCAAACCAGTCCAGATCTGAGCGATTTTGTCCTGCAGATACTGTACAAATCCCTCAGCCCTACCCTGCAAGGGGTCATCCCTCGGTCGCTGGTTGAGCAGTGAGAGGGTCACTCTAAACAGGGCGGCTGGGCGGTTATCTGCGGACGCAATGAGAGCGGAAAAGTAAGCACACGTTGCCGCTTCCATCGCCACTAGGTAAGACTTACGATACTGTAAGTTCTTAGCCATGTTCGATCAGATTCAGATCTGCTGGACCTCCAA
The DNA here is from genome assembly GCF_964194415.1 of Vipera berus. NCBI lineage: Eukaryota > Metazoa > Chordata > Lepidosauria > Squamata > Viperidae > Vipera > Vipera berus. The sequence continues at coordinate 45,636,752 of NC_138210.1, forward strand.
CAGCTCTCTAGGCGTCTTTTCCGGTGCTTCATCTCTCGGAGTCCCTCGGTAAACCAGGGGGCCACCTGGAATCTGTGCTGGGTCAGAGGCCGCAAAGGCACAACTCGATCCAAGGCCCCAGCAGCAGCCCTATCCCAGGCTACCACTAGGGCCTCGACAGAGTCGTGGGCAAGGGAAGCAGGAAATGTCCCAAGCTCCGTCTGGAACCTCTCAGGGTCCATCAGGCACCTGGGGCGGAACCACCTGGTCGGTTCCACCTCCCAGCGGCAGGGGGTGGCGTACTGAAAGTCTAGCCCGAGAAGAAAATGATCGGACCATGACAGAGGTTGGATAGTTAAATCCCCCCTACCCAGATCATTAATCCACTGCCCAGAGATAAAAACCAGGTCGAGTGTGTGCCCTCCATTATGGATCGGGTCTTGAATTATTTGAGTCAGGTCCATGGCTGTCATGGAGGCCATGAACTCCCGGGCCAACTCAGATGCCTCACCCGCGGACAGATTGAAATCCCCCAGAACTATAAGCCTGGGGAACTCAATTGCCAACCCGGGCAAGACATCGAGGAGCTTGGGCAGGGCTGATGACACGCAGCTGGGAGACAGGTACGTAATCAATAGGCCCAACTGAACTCTAAGACCCAACTTCAAAAGGAGAGACTCACACCTGCCTATCTGAGGGACAGTGGCCACTTGCGGACAAAGACTCTCCCTAATAATAACTGCCACCCCACCACCCCTGCCCTGGACCCGCCGCTGGTGAAGCACCCGGAAGCCCTGGTCTCCGTGATGCAGGCCAGGTCCGCGTTCTCCTCCTCAATAAGATCATATATGAGGGGAGCCTTGTTCACCATGGACCTGGCGTTGAAATAAACCAACCTGAGCCCAGGGTCCTGCAATCCAATGCCCCTGGGGAGGTGAGAAGAGCAACGAGGGCGGGAACAGGCAACCGCTTGAAGACAGCGGTGGCCCGTTCCCTGATAGCGATAGATCCCTCTGCTCCCACACTCTCTGCCCCTCCCAATCACTGTCAGGATAGAGAGACCCTCCGCACTCAGAGCTGAGTCTGTCCTCAAACCCCTACTCCCCCCCGTGACCATCCGATGGTCTGGACTGCTGTCCAGGTCAAACTCCCCCAAGTTCATTCCGGATCCCTAGAGCCTCCCCCCTCCCGGGTCCCCTTAAAATTTTATATAAAAATCTTAATAAAAATCCCCTCAGCCTCTTCTTTGAAGCAAGCCATCTCTCAGGGTCCCACAACCCGTCATCAAGAAAGTTCTTATGTAGGACAGATGGGCATTCCTGCGAGAGGGGGGAATCTCGCAGCAAGTAAAGATCTCCAAAGGTGTACACTGGCATACAAAGGAAAGCGGTGGTATCCGACAATGAAGGGTGCCAGCAGACGAAGTCAATGGAAAATTCAGTAGACATGTGGCAGTTCCCAAAGCCACAATCGTGGTAACAGTGGAGTAGTCTACGGCGGCAACAGGAAAAGCCATAACAGGTGGTGATGATGGGTCCAAAAAAAGGAGGGAGGGTGGCCTGATGACAATGGCGATGGACCCAAAGCAGCAAGATTCAAAGACAGCCATAAGGGCAGCTGCAACCTCCGCAGCGGCAGGGAAAGCAGCAACAACAGCAGACCCCACAGCCGCAGCCACAGCGCCAGCAGGACCAGGTCCACTGCACTCACGGAGCTGAACTCGCCAAGTGGCAGAGGGGGAGGGGGGAAACAACATCGAAGCTCCCTTCCCCCTGCCACAACCCTGGTCTCGATAAAACAAACAGGCACGAGCAGAGCCCAGAAATTCTGACAAAGATCACTTGTCACAGCTCCGCTCGGCTTGGATGAGCAGGGAAACAGTCGAGTTGGCCCCGCCCAGCTGCCAGCGTCCTCTCACCAGTGAGGTAGAAAGTCGGCTTCTCCAGCTTCTCCTCCCCCGTCCTCAGCCATTCCAAGATATATCCCAAGAGGTGAGGGAGTTAACGCTCCACCAGCAGTTCCACCAACGAAACGGGGACCAAAACGATGACAAAAAGCCCCATGGCACCCAGCAGAGCCGAAAAACCGCTCGACACTAAAAGCTCAGAAGCCAGCGAGGAACCATCTTGGACATGCGCAGAAATCTCCAAATCTCCAAATTGTTGTAACCAATACTCCCTCTCTCTTTTTTCCTTTAATACATATTATCTCTTATCTAAATTAACATACTTCTCATTGCTATCCATCAGTCATTTAATAGTTTTCTTATATTTATCAATACTTTAGTATATTTTATATTTTAACATTCCATCTTTAAAACATCAAACACCTTATATATTTTTCTAGCTTTAATTTTACATTGATATTAAAATTAAATGTTTGAAATTTCTCATTTTCATATTGCTAAATAACCTCCTTTCCCTTTACACAATTTTCTACAATACCTAGTAATGTAATGCACTTCTTATTTATCTCATTTCCATATCAATATTAGTAGTACAATATTAGAATAGTAGTCATTAGAATACCAATTGCAAGGAGGAGAAAGAGGAGGAGGACAATATAATATTCTTGTTTCTCATTTATAGTTTCCACATATTAAAAATTAACCAAAATTTCTTCCATTTCAACATTTAATACATCCTCTCATGTCACTACATCCAAGTATATTAGTTACATTCTATCATTTTTAACATATATACATCTTAATCCATATCATTTAAGGAACTCAATATTTCAATGTTAGTATTCATACATCTGTGTTTTATTTTTATTTTTTTTAATTAGTATTTTTATCTACTCATCAAAACAATCTCTCGTAATCCAACTACAATCCTGTCTATTTTGGTATTATCTATTTCAGGCCTCTTAAGAATGTCCATATTTCTTCAATCTTATTCTTGCTTTCTTCCTTTGCCATGTCATTTTTCGCTTCTTTGCCTCAGGATCATCAAAGCATTCTTGTGTTGTTATATCATATTGAAGTGGCCCTAAAGTCTCCACTTTTGAAGGATTGAGGAGTCTGTTAACAGCACCAAATCTTCTCATTATTTTCGCCTCTTGATATAATTGTCCTGGTCTGAATAGATTTTTTTCCACCTATTTTCCATTATAATCTTCAAAAGTCTGTATTTGTTGAATATTTAATTCTTCTGCCAATGTATTTGATTGTTCAATTTCTTCTGTTAAGTTCTGTCCCAATAAAATATTAGTTGTAGTCACAGTTTGAGTTTGTTTCTTCGAGATGCTTTCTAGTTCTTTTCCAAAAGCTCTTATTTCATCGCCAGCTGAAGAAAGGAACTGATAAGTTTGGTAAGATATTTCCCACATAGCATAGATTTGTTTTTGAAACTCTTCCATAGTGAAGTTTCACATCTGGTGTTCAAGGTTAATCTTATCTTGTTTTTCTTAAATATTTTCTTGATTTTTTTAAAGAGAAAGTCAGATTGCAATTTCAGGTTTAGCCACTGGGTGTCCCCCAAGTACTTTGAAAATTCTTTTCTTTTAGTCCATTTCTTTTTTCAATTTTTTAAAAAAAAAACACCACTGGGCTTGCTCGCCGCTTATTTGAAGGGAGGGTTGAATTCCCCCCTCCCTCTCCACAGGGGGAAGGTACTTAGCAGCTTATTTAGGTGAAAAGAAGATTAAGGTATAAGAGAGGAATCTTACCCCTGTCTCTTCCACGCTGCTTTAATGTTGCCTGATGGTAAGTTTGACTTTGGCTGTCTGCAGCCTAGAAACTGGCCATATTACTATGGCCAGTCTTTCATCCACCAGTATGAAGGGAATGCAGGCACTAATGGGGGGGTTGCAGCTCCCCCGTGTTTCTGCAAAAGCCCCTTCTATCTGGTCGCCCCTCCAAGGTGGCTCTTTGGCCCTTTTAGGACCCCCCAGCAATGCAAAACTGGACGTGGAAGATGAGAGCCGTCCTCCAGGTGTCTATGTTGACTGACTTGGCAAACCGGAAGCCGGTAGTTAGCATTTCTTATTAAGTATGGGTAATTTTAAATCAGAAAGCCAAAAGGAGGTAACCACTTGTTCATAGCAAAGAAGTTGGGAAAGAGAAAAAGAGGGACATAACGAAGGTGCGATTGTAGATGGGGAGGAGAAAATGTGAGTGGAAGCTGGGAGAATTTCCCTCCCTTGGTCAGCACTAACCTGTGGATTTTATGCCTTACAGCAGGCTCTGAGGTTGTTAGTAAGGGAGAAGCAGAATATATACACTGACTCCAAGTATGCTTATGGATTCTTGAATACTTTGGAGAAGAGAAATGAAGAAGATTGATTAATAGTAAAGGGAAAGAGTTGGCTTATGTAAAGTTGATAGAAGATGTGTACTTGTGGAAGACGAAAAGACAGAAGTTAGGCCAGAGTGGCAGAACAGAAGGGAAAGAATGGATAATAGAAGGAAGAAACAGGAAAGTTGTTTTTAAGTTGGTTTGCACAGATTTGTGAATTGCATGCATTAAAATTGTTGGCAGCAGGGAGACTGCCACTAACGGAATCAGCACAAATGTGTGAATTGTATGCCTTAACACAAGCCTTAGAATGTTGAAGGAACAAGAATGTACTATAGAAATATGGAGAGAGAGAAACATGGGAAGTAGAAGACAGCAAGAGGTGGATGTTGCATGATGGGAGATGGATGTTGAAAAGACAGACGGAAAGGAAAGAAAGAAAACAAGCAATAGTTAGAACACAGAAGCAGCCACTTACAGGGGGTAGCAAGGGATCAATGCTGATGGTACTAAGCAATGAACACTCAACACCTCATAGGATGTGTAATAAATGAAATACTGGTTTGTTTTATCAGAAATTTCTGGGATTTTTGCCATGAAGAATGTGAATTTCAAATTGTGTTGGAAAAGTGGAAATATCTGTATGATACTTGTCATTCTATTCTTCGTTCACAGTTTCTCTCATTTCTACAATAGAAACGGTGACGCAACTCTTAAAAAAGTATGGTTGTATTTATATTTTAGTTAAACAAATCTGTGATAAATACAAGTAAATAAAAAGCTTTGCAAACTTTGGCGGTGAGGCCATTTCAATATAGGCCTCAACTGGAAAGCTGTCTTTGTCCCTTTCAAATGATGTATGGGAGACTTTTGTTACATGAAGGTTCAAGAATGTCAATGAGGAAGAGTATAAAGTTATTCAATATTTAATCTGGCGCAGGTTTTGTCTTCTATCTCAGTACAGGCCCAGGCTGCCCTACCACCTGTCTCTGCCCATTGTTGTTCCTGGAGAGTGGGTTCAGGTGAAAAGAACTGTCACCTAGAAATACCAGTCCTGAGTGGTCTCAACCATGCCAAGTCGTCCTGATTTAAGGAATCAAGGCGTGAGTCCATGGAAAGTCCCATCATTCCCTCTCCAGTGACAAGCTCCGCAGCTGGACAGCCTGCAAATGAAATTTCAACCTGCCTCACCTGTTGAACTGTTTCCATCTACGTACGAGAAAAACCTCAATGGATTGGACTATCTTGGAAATCGTGTTCCTGGAACCTGGACTATGTATTGCAATATGTTTTTTCTTCTGCTACTGTTGTTTCCCTCGTACCTTCTTTGGTAGAAGGAAGGACCATGGGCCCAATACTTTATGGAAGAAAAGGGAGTTGTGTTTCTAACAAGACTACATATTCCACTTGCAAAGGGGCAACAGGGTCACTTGTTATGCTCCTGTCAATACAGTGCAGCTTTACCTACAACTTTAAATCTGTACATATGGAGGAACATACAGACATTACCTTTTGGGGAAGAATAACATGAGATTTATGGACAAGTGCCAGAAATTTTTTTTTATGCATGTAAAGCTATTGACTGTAATCAAGCTAAATGGACTAAGTGTGGAGACAGGCCTACTCATTAAATGCCAAATATGTTTGCACATCCTACCCAACCTGGCATAATCAAAGGATTCCTGCAACCCGGTGTGCTTCAAGATAACCAGACCAATGGATTTTTCAGCATCATTTGAACTTGCTATCAATTGAACCAGATACAAATATGGGTCCAAGTTGATCTTCCTGAACTGGAAAACACAACTGAGATTCCCTCAGTATTAAAGACACTTTTTTAAATTGATCTGGCCCAAAAGAATTGTTTCATTTTTAAATGTGAAGCTTGAGAGAACATCACTTCTTATTTTCATTTGATTTGGAAAGACAAGGACAGTCCTACCAAGTGGGTCCTCTATTTCATCATTGTGGCCCTACACTGTATTATTAGACCCCAGTCTGACATTACACATAAGGAATATGTCAAAGAAGTCACTGACAAGCTGCGAAAGTTGACTCATGTCCCTGTCCAGACATGGACAGGAGCACTGGTTGTTGGAGGATGGTTTTTGGGAATGTTTGATAACTGGAAAAGAATATTATTCATTGTGGTTTTGCCCTTAGGAGGATTGTTGTGTTTATCCCATTTAGAGAATTGTTAGATCCACTCTATCCAGACCAATTTTTGCTGCCACTTCTATCTATAACGATAAGCCAGCTGAAGCAATGATTTTGAAACCTTTACCTTCTGACTATATTCCCCTCTTCAAGAGTCCCTAAGCCTATTCGGCTTTTATATTAAAAAGGGAGGAATGTGTTCTGTTCCAGCCTACGACCTGCCCTGTTTGTGTGTCAGGGACAACCCCTTTTTCCTTTTTACAGTCAACAGGCTGGAAAAAACCAACCAAATTTATTTACAGTTCAAACAAAAAACCAACAGAATATTTCCTTCAATAAATAAATCAAAATATCAAACAAGAGTCAACAGACAAGAGTTAAACAAAAGTATCAAGAACAGACCAGGACTCTTTCAGAATGTCTTCAAATGGTTGCCTTCAGCAACCAGCCCCGCCCACACCTTCCCCTTTTATTAACAGTCCCAAGGCATGTCTTCTCACTGCCTTCTCCTCCTCTCACTGAGTTGCCTCATTGATTTTCTCTGCTCTGCTCTGCTGGATTGCCTTCTGCTTCTAGCGTCTCGGAACAGATTCAGCTGTGACTCATCTAAGTCAGACACCTCGTGCTCACACAGCTGAGTCTCATGAGGAACATGACTGGAGGGGCCAGGCTGAGAGTCTTGCAGTGCATCAGAGCCTCCGTCTGACACCAAAGGCTCTCCAAACCCCTCCTCCTCCTCCTCAGATTCATCAGACTCAGCTGCTGGGACCACAGGCTGACACTGAATCACAACAGAATGAAGGGATTTTATTATGCTTAAGGTTGATGTTAGTAATATTGATATTAGTAGTGATACTTTGTAATCATCTTTGTTTATGTGCAAGCAGCTTTGTAGGTGCTTTATATTGGGAAATTAGTTATATAAAAGCAAATGTTTCATGCTTTAGGTACAGGGGATTGCTTACATGAAAAGAGCATGGTAAGGGGAGGGGGGAAAAGGAGCTGTGGTGGAGCCTGGGTTGTTGTGTATGAGTCATCATCTAGGAATTATTTTTCTGTACCTTTTGGTTCCTAGTACCAAGACCAGATCTCTTTGTTCTGGAAAGGTATAAAAGGTGGAAGACATTTCGCCTAGTCACGCAGCAGCAGCCCTGCCTGAGCTTCTCAACATCCTCTCGGGGTTGGTGATTGAGTTCCCCAAACTTATAGTTTTGGGTGACTTCAATCTACCATCCCTGGGAGGATCATCTGAGTTAGCTCGGGAGTTCATGGCTTCCATGACGGCCATGGACCTGACGCAAGTAATTCATGGACCGACTCATGTGGGAGGCCACACCCTTGACTTGGTTTTCTTATCTGGACGGTGGTTAGATGATCTTGGTGGGGGCTCCCCAATTGTTATGCCCCTGTCATGGACCGATCATCATCTCCTGCGGCTGGTCTTCCATTTTGCCACTCCCCGCCGTGGGTGTGTGGAGCCAATTAGATGGTACCGCCCCAGGCGCTTAATGGACCCTGAGAGGTTCCAGGCAGCGCTGGGGTCCCCACCTTCCTCCGTTGCTCACAACTCGGCGGATGCCTTAGTGGAAGCCTGGCAAAGGGCAGCCACGGAGGCACTTGACCGAGTTGTACCCTTGCGGCCCCTGACCCGGTGCAGATCCCAGCGAGCTCCATGGTTTTCTGTGGAGCTTTGGGAGATGACGCGTCGGAGACGGGGCCTAGAGAGCTGTTGGAGATCCAGCCGATCCGAATCCGACCGATTGCGACTAAGAACCTATATTAGGTCTTATCTTGCAGCGATAAGGGCGGCGAGGTCTAATCACTTCACTACCCTTATCGCGTCGGCAGATAACCGCCCGGCCGCCCTGTTTAGGGTGACCCGCTCCCTCCTTAATCAGGAGGTGAGGGAGGAACCCTTGCAGGGTCGTGCCGAGGAATTTAGTCAACATCTGTCGGACAAAATCGCTCGGATTCGGACCGGTCTGGACTCCGACTGGGCAGAGTCTGACGATCAGGACGTGGGCGGTCTTGTCGATATTATCTGGGAGGAATTTGATTCTGTGACTCTGGAGGAAGTGGATAGGATTATGGGGAGGTTGAGCTCCACCACATGTTTATTGGACCCGTGCCCTTCCTGGCTGGTTTATGCGGCTCGGGAGGGGACACGAGGCTGGTTCCAGGCGGTTATATCTGCCTCTTTGAGTGAGGGCAGTTTCCCCGCCGTCTTGAAGGAGGCGGTGGTGAGACCTCTCCTCAAGAAGCCTGCCTTGGACCCAACTGTGTTAAATAACTTTCGTCCGGTCTCCAACCTTCGCTTTCTTGCGAAGGTTGTTGAGAGTGTGGTGGCGCATCAGCTCCCTCTGGTCCTGGATGAAGCGGATTATCTAGACCCGTACCAATCAGGTTTCAGGCCCGGGTACAGCACGGAGACGGCATTGGTCGCTCTGGTGAATGATCTCTGGAGGGCCCGGGACAGGGGACATTCCTCTGTCCTAGTCCTATTAGACCTCTCAGCGGCGTTCGATACCATCGACCATGGTATCCTGCTGCGGCGTCTCAGGGGATTGGGAGTGGGAGGCACAGTTTTTCAGTGGTTCTCCTCCTATCTCCTGGGACGTTCGCAGTCGGTGTTGGCAGGGGGGCAGAGGTCGACCTCGAGGCCTCTCGCTTGTGGAGTTCCTCAGGGGTCGGTCCTCTCGCCTCTCCTGTTCAACATCTACATGAAACCGCTGGGTGAGATCATTCGTGGTTTTGGAGTTGGGTATCATCAGTATGCTGATGATACCCAGCTTTTTGTTTCGACCCCAAACCACCCCAGTGATGCCCTCGACGTGATGTCCCATTGCCTGGAAGCGGTTCGGGTCTGGATGGGGAGGAACAGACTTCAACTCAACCCCGACAAGACTGAGTGGCTGTGCATACCGGCATCCCGGGATATTCAGAATATTCCATCTCTTTCTATGGGGGGGTGAGCTATTACCCCCCGTAGATAGGGCTCGCAACTTGGGAGTCCTCCTAGATTCACGGCTTACTTTGGAAGATCACATAGTGGCTGTGACTAGGGGGGCCTTCGCCCAGGTTCGCCTGGTGCGCCAGTTGCGGCCCTATCTAGACCGGGATGCCCTGTGTACAGTCACTCATGCGCTCATGACCTCCCGTTTAGACTACTGCAATGCTCTCTACATGGGGCTGCCCTTGAGGACCACTCGGAGGCTCCAACTGGTACAGAATGCAGCCGCAAGAGTTGTGTTGGGAGTCTCCCGATACTCCCATGTTACACCTCTGCTCCGTGAGCTGCATTGGCTCCCAGTTGTCTTCTGGGTGAGATTCAAGGTACTGGTAATGGTGTTCAAGGTCCTACATGGCATGGGTCCGGAGTACCTCAGGGATCACCTGCTGGCGGCATCAACTTCCCTCCACCCTGTGCATTCCCACAGAGAGGGCCTCCTCAGGGTGCCACCGGTCAGAGAATGTCGTCTGGTGGCCCCCAGGGGGAGGTCCTTCTCTGTGGTCGCCCCGGATTTATGGAATCGGTTGCCGGTCGAGCTCCTTCGCTCCTTCCGACGCGATCTGAACTCACTTATTCGAACAAGCCGGCCTGGCCTGATGGGGGATGGGTTGGGATTTTACTGTTGTTTTTAATATATCTATTTATTGTTTTAGCTTGGGCATTGTGTTTAATTCTTTTTTAACTTTTGTATCTTTGTATTTTTATATGTTTGCCCTGTTCACCTCCCTGAGTCCTTCGGGAGAAGGGCGGTATATAAATAAAATTATTATTATTATTATTATTATTATTATTATTATTATTATTATTATTATTATTATTATTATTATTATTATTATTATTATTATTATTATTATTATTATTATTATTATTATTATTATCTTTCCTGGTTGTTGCCTTCATCTCTCTGTTTTAGTCCCTGGGCTGGGTACCTTAGCATTCCAAACATCGTTGTGGCCTGCCCAGGACGATACATGGTCTTAATTTCTCGGTTTGATAAGTAGTATGAAATCCATTGGAACAGGTGCATTGAACCGTTGTTTGGCAAAGCTACAGCATTGTCGTCTACATATGCTCCATTGTCGTTTTTGTTCAGACATCCCTCAAACAGCCTGCCTTATAACTCGCCATTCATAAACTAAGCATTTCAATCAGCAATTTTGGATCCAAAGGCATCAACTTAATTCCCTTTCCGGTCACTATGAGGCTTTAAAATACTCATTGTATATCGCCTTAATAATTTGCATGTATTTTTCACCAGAACTAGACTTAACCTTTCCAGTGGACAGATTGACGATGGCATTTGTTTCCAGTAAAATGTCCTTGTAGTTTTTCAAGTTCTTCTGAAGTGTATACTCCTCTATAAGGACTCTTTGATGTTATTAATTCCCATAATCCTGGTGTTTGATCCGATGAAGATATCATCCCCCAAAATAACAACTTTGGTGTCACTGATATAGAACTTTCCATCTCTGTTGTACAACCCGAATGTTTTTCCCGTTGCTGCTTTGCTCGCCATTGATCTCAGGTAATGGGTGGCTATTGGTCCTATTTTTAATAGGCTTTCTTCTATGGGCAGACCTTCATCCATTTCTGCTTTTATGCTTGGGTAATTAGGAAATATTACCACCAGCAGTGCCGTCGATGTTAAAGCATTCATTAGTGTCACTGTTTGAGCCGATTGCGACTCGGTTATGGGTTTGTAAAGCTTCGCTAGCTCTCTTTGTAACCCAATATTGCCTAATCTTTCAGATAAAATTTTTTGTTGAATGTTCCTCTTTGTCTTTAGAAACTCCTCCATGATAAAGTCTCTCTTTGACGGATCCGATATATCTAAGAACGACATTTTTAAGTAACATAATGTTTCAACATAACATCATGTTTAACATGTGTTTAATATAGTTTTAACGTCCATCAATGTCATAGTTTTTAACGTTTCATGTTTGCAATCAAACATATTTTGAAACGACGCGATGGCATCTTCATGACCTCGATTGCTTTGTCTCTTCATCGATACCGGTCTTGATTTTAGACCTGATTTCTTCCTTCATTCAGTTAAACTTTTCTAGCTCGCTCAGGATAAGAGTATTCCTCATCTGAAATTAGGGTGTCGTTTAGCGTTTTGGAAATGTGGTTGCTTATCATATTAAGCTTTGCATCTGTGAGCATTTTGATCTTTTTATGCTTTTCTGCCTTTAGTGATAGCTTTTTGTTGACCAGACTTCCTATAATCGCCAACAAACCTGTTCTTAAAGCAACTCCCTCCATCGTAATTGCCACTGCTGTACCAACTGTTGTGCTTAAAAATCCAATGCCTGATGCCCAGACACATCAAAGTCTCAACAAGACCATCGTCTAGTCCATTGATAACTTTAACCACTCTGTGATACTTTTTCAACAATGCCGTGTGCTTTTCTCATTCCGATAGAATCTCTTTTTGGATTTCATTAATCTTTTAAAGTCTGCATGTGTGAGCCATTCCATCCATGTTTTTTATTTACTGGTGAAAAACATAACATAAAGAATCACCCGCGGCAATGTTTACTGCAACTTCTGAGTTGTTTTGAATCATTATAATTATGTTTTTTACAGACTCGGCGACAAAACCATCTTGTAAACTGCAGCACATCTCTTTTATGGCTTGCCTGAGAGAAACTGAGGAAATGCCTCACATCAAGTGAACACCAAATCCTAGCGATAGAGTAACTACCAATCTAGGTTGAATCAACAATGGTTGCTGCATAAAAATCTCCCGTCACCTGTTTAATCGACTCGGCAGATGCCTGCGTCCTTCATGTGGTGGCCATCTGACTGGGGTCAGCAGTGGGCATTTGTTTTTATGAATAAACTTGTGTATTGGCATTTTATTAATATTTTTTAAAAAATATCATTGAAAGCAATGGACCTATCAGCAGCATGTTCAAAATAGCTCTTGAAATTTGTGAATCGCCGGTGATCAAACCAGATGTAGTAACTGGAACAAAACCACTGCTCCCAGATTTGAGGTAGAGTCTGCTGCCTGTTATTCCTGATCCCTTCTGGTACAGCTGAAGATACAATCCAGAACCATGCAGGACAATCTTACATACAGAACCTCCCTTTTTGATGTAAATTGCAGATCCGTTAATGGGTTTATTGCTACTGGCGGCTCCTATACCCGTTAATGCTCTGGTAGCAAGCAACCCTAACCCTAACCCTAACCCTAACTTGCCCACGGTAGCTAGCATAGGTAAAATAGCTCCGATAAATCCTCCTTCAACTTTTGCATTGTGCATTAGCTGCATTTTAGACATTTTAATCATCATGCCTTTGCCAGTTTGTTAACTTGCACTTGAGTTAATGCCAACATACTGTATGCTCTACTGTCAAATCCGAATACGATAGGCAAATAGACACAGCTGATCCTGATTGAATAGCGTGTTTGATCTTATCCTTTTGTCCTTTGCTAACATTTACTTTCACGTTTACATATCAACTCATTTTATATGTGTAAAATATTAAACTTCTCTTATGGATAGTTCTTCACCATGTAGGTTGATGAGTTTCCCATCTTGATCGATGAGCTTTGTTTCCATCGTTGAAATCCTGCTCACGATGATCGGAAGGTATATCAAGTTAGCCGGTTTCTCAATGATATTGTACCCTGGCCCTACATGTGGGAAGAAGCTATATATAATATTTTCTGTTACGCTGTTAGTGTACGATGACCCGATTATATCACTGGTTATTCTCAAGCTGTTTATATTCAGTATGTTAACAATATTCTCTGACTCATGGTAGCCTTCCGCGTACACTCGCGAGTTGAAGCCTAAGATGGTTCTGATTGAATTTGTCATCATAAAGTCGAGTTTGTATCAAGGCGCTATATCGAGAACAGACTTGAGCGTGTTGTTTGGCTCTATGGATATGCAATTCTCATTTACAATAGAGTTATTGTACCTGTTCTCTCTCATAATTCTCTGTATGTAATCATTTATGTCATCGATTTCATACGACCCTTTCGGCAAGTTTATTTCAACCCATGTTGTACCATTGTCTGACAAGTACTTAACGTTGTTGCTTGCGTCGATGTTCAGGAACGAATAGTACATTTCAAGGTTCACTAGAGCCATTTTGTACTTTTTGTTTTTGTCCAACTGGATAAGCAGCCTAAACCTGGTTCTAATTTTAGCCCTTTTTTCACTCAGCAATATGTAGAATGAGGATTTCGGTTCGGTGTTGTGGGCTGTTCTTTCTGTATTCAACGCAATCTTTTTCAGAAGCAAAGTATCCATTTTTATTTTATTTTTTTGTAATATATTTTATTAATTTTTTTAAAAAACATAAGTCACTTAATAATTGGTGAACAGTATGTTGTCTGGGTTACATTTGTAAAACAATCATTAACAATTAATTTCTATAATCCATATTCCATATAATAATTTTAGTTGATTTCCTCTTTCCCCAAAATATCCTCTTTTGCAAACATTGAGTTAATACAATTCTTATTGTTTTCATAAATAACAATTGAATATACAGGTGAAACTCAAAAAATTAGAATATCATGCAAAAGTTCATTTATTTCAGTAATGCAACTTAAAAGGGGAAACTAATATATGAGATAGACTCATTACATGCAAAGCAAGATAGTTCAAGCCGTGGTTTGTCATAATTGTCCTCCTAGACTTTCTTATTCTTTTTAACCATAATTAAGAATATATTTAATCTTTAAACATTCCATTCAATACATCTAGTCATCTAGTCCTTTAACTCTAATTCAAAACATTTTTATCCATTATAATTTTCTTAAATTCAGTCACATTTAAGTATCTAAAAAATTTCCTTTTTTTAAGTCATTTCACCTTTTTTTATTACTCATATCAAGAAAAAGAACACAAAAGAGAAAAAGCATACTATATTATTTAGAGAATTCATCCCTCTTAGAATAGCATATATATTCCATTTTTTATTTCTTTAACCATATTCAAACAAATGTTTCTTTTTAAAGTATTTTCTCTGATAAGTCCCATCATCTATTTTCTTGGTTTCCACCTTAGTCTTTTTCCTTTGCCCTGTATCTTTCTTAATCAATGTATTTTGCTGAATCAAAATGTTTTTCCATATGTTTGTAAATGTTGCTGTAGATATAAAAAGTAAATCAGTATCTTTTTTAGGGGCATTTGCCCACTCATTTTTATTGGGAATCTTTTTCCTTCTTTTTCTCTCTGCTTCTCTTGTCGCTTTTTGTCTCTCCAGTTCCAGTGTTTTCCCTGGTATCTCTGTAGTACGTTTTTATTTATTTATTTATTTATTTATTATTTAATTTAATTTGTATACCGCCCTTCTCCCGAAGGACTCAGGGCGGTGTACAGGGCAATAAATACCAAAAATACAAAATACAAAAGTTAAAAACAAATTAAACAATTATGCCCGAATACAATAAATTAATTAAAAACAGCAATTAAAACCCCAAACCCATCAGGCCAGGCCGGCTTGTTCAAATAAATAAGTTTTTAGATGACGTCGGAAGGAGCAAAGGTCAGGAGCCATCCGGAGCTCAACCGGTAAACGGTTCCAAAGGTCTGGCATGCCCAGAGAGAATGCCCTCCCCCTGGGGGCCATCAATCGGCATTCTCTGACCGGTGGCACCCTGAGGAGGCCCTCTCTGTGGGAGCGCACTGGGCGGAGGGAAGTTGACGCCCGCCGCAGGTGCTCCCTTAGGTACTCCGGACCCATGCCATGTAGGGCTTTATAGGTCATTACCAGCACCTTGAATCTCACCCGGAAGGCAACTGGAAGCCAATGCAGCTCACGGAGCAAAGGTGTAACATGGGAGTATCGGGAGACCCCCAACACAACTCGCGCGGCTGCATTCTGCACCAGTTGGAGCCTCCGAGTGGTCCTCAAGGGCAGCCCCATGTAGAGAGCATTGCAGTAGTCTAACCGAGAGGTCACGAGCGCATGAGTGACTGTACGCAAGGCATCCCGGTCTAGATAGGGCCGCAACTGGTGCACCAGGCGAACCTGGGCGAAGGCCCCCCTAGTCACAGTTACTATATGATCTTCTAAGGAAAGCTGTGAATCTAGGAGGACTCCCAAGTTGCGAGCCCTATCTACGGGGGGTAATAACTCACTTATCTTATCCAGTCTTTTTCTTGTCCTCAAGTTTGTTTTGTAGTGTTGAAATATAAGTTGTCTTTTTCCAAATCTAGTATTTCTTGTAAATTTTTTCCCACTTGGATTAAATCATACTCCTTTGTTTTGTAGAATTCCATCTTTAATTCTCTATCCTCAAATTTATGTTCAGTTATCTGTTTTGTCTGTTCCTTCTCTGTTGTGTTTTCCTGAGGGGTTTTTTGGTATAAAATTGAATTGGTGATGAGTTGATACATATTTTCAAAGTTATTCTGAATTTCTTTGTGATTTGAGATCATTGTTATTTGAATTAGTTGCAACATATCATATATCTCCTCTTGAAAAATATTCATTTTTTCTTGATAAGTATTTCCTATAAAACTCTGATTTTCCCTGATGACCAAAAGTCCAGATTTCCCCCCCCCTCTGGAAATAGCTTTGGAGTCAGAGTTGAATAAATACTTATAGTCCAGAGAGTTCAAAAAAGTTCTCTTTTTTTTGGTTCCCTCAAGTTTGTAAGTCTCACTTTATCTACACAGCTGTTCTCTATTGTTAAAGCTTTGAACGTGACAAGTAGAGATTAGTCCCCCACCCCGATTTTACCATGACTGTCATAATCCTCATCCACCAGTAGGTGTCAGCATTGGTTCATTTTTCAGATTTTATTCCTCCATGAAAGGTTCAATTCGCCACTTCTGTTAGCAAAAGGGTGGGGCAAAAAAAACCTTCTTCACTCGGAGTTTTTTTTTGCTTCTTGGGAATTTCTCCCCTTCAGGAAAGTTGATAGGTAGGATAGAGAAAACCAATGTTCTTACCCAGATTCAAGCACGCTGTTTACATTCAGCTTGAAATAGTGCTTTTGACTTTGGTTGCTCACAGCTTGGGCTAGACTCTGCAGTTAGGCTAGCCTTTCTCCTGTTGGTTTCTGGAAGGCTTCTCCTGGGCCAAACTGGTCAACCGCTGTCTCTCCAAGGTCCCTGGGACTTCCTTCCTTCATTGCCACCTCTCCAGGGTGGCTTCTGGCCCATTTAGGGTCCTCTAACAGGAAGAAACTCAGCTGGAGGGCATGGAGTCCCGAACCCCTCAACTGCTGTGCTGCGCGCAAGACTGGAAGTCACAAAGTATCCATTTTTAATGGGGTATATAAAATGTATTGAATCCCGATCTGTATTTACCCCTGCCTTTCTCAATTGATAAATCTATAACGACAAACCCGTACGGCTGCTCCCACGTGGTTTTACAAAGCCTTCTAAACTCTTCAATAGGCATGTCTGCTGACGCATGACCGTAATAGATATGATTAACATTTTTTCGGTCTTGCGTAAATAGGCAGATGAAATTAGCATTTTCCCTGATGGTCTGCCTCACAGGTTTGAAGTAGTTTGCATGAGGTAAAAGCAGTCTGTGTTGTTGTGTCAACCTCTGGTATAATACGCTTCACACTTGTTTTGCTTTTCCAGCAGAAGATCATCAAATATCATCAGGTTCTTCTTTGCACTGTCTAGGTCTCTCAGGTCTGGCACATCATCTGCCGTTTCAAAGAACTTGCATTCGATGTTGGCCGGGCTACTCATGTCTTTTGCCATTTCTTCAATTAGCCACAATGGGGGTACATTAAGTCTCATGATCTCATCATAGTATGCAAACTATCTAACGATTGGTTCTTTTGGCAGTTTCTTTTCAAACCCTTTCTTAATGATCCTGTACACTGGTTGATATAGAGACTTACCAAATACTTGTACATTGTTGTAGTCTAACCATCAGGGGCATAAGAAAAGATTCAACAAAAGAGTTGTTTTTCCACAACCACAACCGCTCTTTTTGATGATGAGACCTCTTATCGATCCCAGAAGAAGAGGGCTATTAAACCTTTTTGATAATACATCATTCCATGACAGATCTTTTACTTCCATTATTAATATAATTGCATTTAAAATGACAATGTTGTATTGTGTAAGGTGTAAAAGCAAGACCACAACAAATGACATTCAAAATGTTGTGACCAAAACCAAAAGACATATGCTTCGCAGAAAGTGCACTGTGTGCAGCTCGACAAAGACACAGCTAACCCCAACCGGGGCATATAAAGACTGGTCAAAGCCCATTGACAAAGTCACTAAAGCCGCGTATCATCATGACTTGGTGTACCAGCATTTTCCTGATACAGCTTGTAGAAACACTGCTGACTGATGATTGAAAAGATGGATGCAATTAAAGATCCTACTATGCGGAAAAGACCGTGCAATTATCAAACTGATTATAAACATGAAACAGCAATTTGGTTTGGGTTTAAAAAAAGTCTGAGGTGGACGAACGAACTAACTGAAGAACTACATAAAGCGGTTATCCACCGTTTTGCTAAAAGACGCATCGAAGTAAGAGGGATCGACGATACTTGGGCCACTGACTTGATTGGTATGCAAGCGTTTGCTAAAGATAACAAGAATGTTAAATACCTGTTGACAGTCTTCGACTTGTTCTCAAAATACGGTTGGATCATTCCGTTGAAAAATAAAACCAGCAAAAGCATTAGTAGGGCATTTAGGGATATCATTAAAAGAAGCAGTTGTAGATCTGAAAAATGAACGATGGATGAACGAAGAGAATTTCATAACAAGGACATCGGGTCATTGGGATTTGAGATGTATACAACCGAAAATGAGGAAAAGAGTTGTGTAGTAGAAAGGTGGAATAGAATGATGAAAGAAATTATGTTGAAATACTTTACCACTAATAGCACCTGTCGATATATCAATGTGTTGGATCAAATGGTCGATTTGTACAATAACCGTAAACATTCCTCTATAAAGATGATGCTGGTTCAAGCCAGCCTCAAGGAAAAAGAGTGGACAGTCAGCTTAAATTTGTACGGTTCAAAGCTGGCTGTTGAAATAAATCCCATGTTTAAAGTCGGGGTTCGTGTTAGAATTTCCAAATTTAAGAGCCGATTTGAGAAAGGATATACAACGTGATGGCAAAGTGAATTGTTTACTGTATCCAAAGTGCAATATACAGATCTGCCTACCTATAAAATAATCGATGCTAACGGCAAAGAAATCGTCAGCAGCTTCTATGAGCCAGAACTGCAGAAGGCGTCACAACCCTAACCTTTTTTTTTTGGTCATCAAGTTTTTGACACCTTGCTAGGCGACTGGTGGTACTCGGATGTTGCCATATCCTAAAAGTGGTACAATTGGTGAAAACGTTGAAAAGCCCTGACCTACAGCAGGGGTTGGCAACCTTAAACACTCAAAGAGCCACTTGGACCTGTTTCCCAGAAAAAAAAACACTGGGAGCAACACAATGTGTGTGCACGCATGCGAGGGTGGGAACTTGATTGAAGAGGCTGCTGTGCATGAGTTCTTTCTCTTTCTCTCTCTCTCTCTCTCTCTCTCCCTCCCTCCCTCCCTCTCTCTCCCTCTCTTTCTCTCTCCCCCCCTCTCTTCCTCTCCCTCTCTCCGATCTTCTGCTCACCTGGGAATCTGGCTTCACGCTGTTCGTGGACAAGCTGACACACATTCTTATTGGGCTGGCTCTCCTGCCCTGCTTTCTGCTGCTTCCTGCTTCCTGTGGAGATGCAGCAAAGGCAGAAGCCCCACCCAATAAGCTTGTCAGCTTCTCCGAGAACAACGTCAGTTACACAGAGAGAGAGAGAGAGAGAGAGAGTGAGAGAGAGAGAGAGAGGAAGCGCAAGTGCCTCTCTCTGTCTCTGTCTCTCTCTCTTTGCAAACTGGGAACCGAAGGAGAAGCCTGAAAGAGCCGCATGTGGCTCCAGAGCCACGGGTTGCCGACCCGTGCCCTAGGGGCAAACAAAGTCATTACCATAAGACAACATGGGTTTGTCAAAAACAGATCATGCCAGGCAATTTTTTAAAAAATATATTTTATTGATTTTTTTAACATAATCATTAATATTTGGTATTATATTAATATTTAATATATTATATTAATATTAATATTTGTTGTCTAGGTTTATATTTACAATCAATAACAATTAATTTCTATAATTCCATACTTCACATAATAGCTTTCCTTGATTTTATCTTCTTCCAATAATATTTTCTTTTATCAACCTTAAATTATTACATTTCTTAGTAATGTTAGTAGATAAGAATTGAATATAGACATTTTTCTAGTATTTCTACAAGTAACAACCACATCAGTATAAATCTTCTTTTCTAATTAATCATCTTAATCACCTTGTCATAGATCCTGTTTTTAAAGTTCTCATTTAAATTTGTTCCCCCCCAGTGTTCAAAAGACATTTTTCCCTGTTAAAATTTTCTTAGAGTTAATTACACTTAACTCTTTTTCCTCATACAAGCCATTCCAACACTTTTACGTTTCTCATATCTTAAAAAAAAAACAAAAAAGAGAAAAAAGGAATAATATACTATTTGAAAAACATGTCCCTCTTAAGCTAAAATACATTTATGTCCAAAAAATTCTATTATTTTAAAACATATTTAAGCCAATATTTAATCTTTAAGTATTCCATCTAATAAATCCACAGCTAATCTTTTAAAACTATTCAAAGCATTCTTAATTAAAATTTTCTCAAAATCCAATATCCTTAAGTGTTTAAAACATTTCCCTCATATAAATCATCCCAACATTTTTATATTTATCATCTCATAAACAAAGAATACTATATTGCTTAAAAAGCCTATCCCTCTTAAACTAAAATTCATTTATATCCAAAATTTTATTTCTTTAACCATATTCAAACAAGTGCTTAATCTTTAAATATTCCATCTGATAAGTCCCATCATCTAATTTCTTAATTTTAACTTTAGCCTTTTTTTGCCAAGTATCTTTCCTAATCAGTGTGCTCCGCTGAACCAAAGGATCATCCCATAGTTTTGTAAATATTGTTGTTGGTACTAGAGATAAATCAAGTAAGGTGTTTTTGTGGGGATGCTTTGCCCCATCACATTCCTTGAAAATCTTTTTCTTTCTTTCTGCAGTTTTGTGCAGTAGCGCAAGTAGCCAAGGGATTGTGGGGCTCCGCACCCTACGGCTGATTCTTCTCTGTTTGGGGATCCTAAATGGCCCAAAAGTCACCCCAAAGAGGTGGCAAAGAAGGAAGGAAGCCCCACTGACCATGGAGAGATGGCGATCAATCTGGTCGGTTGGGGAAAGCCCTCCAGAAACCAACAGAAGAAAGGCTAGCGTCACTCCAGAGTCTAGCCCAAGCTACAAGCAGCGAAAGCCAAAAAGCACTAAGTTAAGCTTGATCATAAAGAAAATGTCTGGAACTGGGTAAGAATATTGATTCTCTCTCTTCTACCTGATTGATCTCCTGGAAAAAAAACCCAAGAAAACAAAAATCCTCCGAAAGTGGATGCTTCCTGTTCCCGTGTTCAGTGAGCCAGCCGGAGACCTTGATCCTCCGGCTGAAATTTCTTTTTGTTGGGAACCCTAAGGGGCCAGAATCCACCCTGGAGGGGTGGACTGAAGGAAGGAAATTCCAGGGATCTAGGAGAGATGGTAATCTCTCTGAACAACCCAGGAGAACCCTCCCAAAAACCAACAGAAGAAAAGGCTGGCTAACGTCGTGTCCAGTCACAGCTGAAATACCAACAGGGGTCAAAGCGATCAAATAAGCAAATAATAAACAGCACGCTTGAATCTGGGTAAGAATATCGATTTTCTTTATCCTACCTACTTTTCCTGAAGAAGAAATCCCCAAGATAAAATCTCCAAAGAGATTTTGTTCGGGCGGCACTTTTTTTTTTTTTGGAGATGGAACAAACAGAAAGACATGATAACTGAGTAAATGCTGACACCTGCTGGCGGATGAGGATCTCTTTTTTTTCCTTCTCTTCTTTTGTCTTTGAACTCTTAAGCTCTTAAACTGCACCTGTGTAAACAATAACATGGCTGAAACAATGAGTACATTACAAAAAGAAGTATGCGATGAGCAACAACAACTTCAAAGGACAATGACTTTAAACTACATAGAGATGCAGAATAATTTTGAGAGGATGAATCAACTTATTCTCAACTTAATTTCACTTCAAGAAATTTCTGAAAATATAGAAGAAAAGATCAAAATGCTTACTCTACAAAAGATATATAATAAGCAGCAAAGCTTCCAAAGGACAATGACCTTAAACTACAAGATAATGCAGAAGAACCTTGAGAGTATGAACCAAGTTACTTTCAACTTAACTTCATTTCAAGAACTTCCTCAGGGGAAGATAGCAGAGATGATTAAATGTAACCCTGAGGAAAGAGACTGGAGGATGGAACTATATAAAATAAAAAACCATGACTTAATTCAAAAGGGAATATTTTAATATGTCTAAACAAGTTGGAATATAGGGGAAAGAAGATACATATGTTTGAATTTGGCTGAATAACGGGAAAATCTTGAAATATATTACTTTTATAGGGATTTTTTTCTCCTTTTCCTTTTCCTTTTTTGTTTTATTCTTTCATGTTGGAACGATGTAAACAGGAATAAAACTCATTTAAAACATATCTTTTATATTTTATTCCTGTTTACATCGTTCCAACATGAAAGAATAAAACAAAAAAAAGGAAAAGGAAAAGGAGAAAAAAATCCCTTTTATAGGGATTTTTTTCTCCTTTTCCTTTTCCTTTTTTGTTTTATTCTTTCATGTTGGAATGATGTAAACAGGAATAAAATATAAAAGATATGTTTTAAATGAGTTTTAGAGGATTAGATGACTGGAAATATTAAAGGGAATGTTTAAAGTTTAAATAGATTAAATATATTTTTAGTATAGGTTGAGAAGAGTAGAAATTGAGGAAATGGATATATTTTGAACTGGAAGAAATGTATATCTTTTCCTCTTTTTTCTCTTTTTTTTCTTTTCTTTTTTCTTTTTCTTTTTCTTTTTCTTTTTACTTTCCCTCTCTTTAATTTTGTATTTGCCTCTCTTTTGTCTCTTTATTAAGAAATATAAAAGTATAGAGGGTATATATATATATATATATATATATATATATATATATATATATATATATATATATATATATATATATATATATATATATATATATATATATATATATATATATATATATATATATATATATATATATATATATATATATATAAAATTAAATTCATAAATGTAAATATAGCTGAATGTTGAAATGATTGTTATTTGTAAGAACATTTAGAATGTAAAGGGAGAAATAAGTTGTTCTTGTTCTTTGTTTTTTTTCCTTTTTTTCTTTTTTATATTTTTACATTGATTGGAAAATACAAAAGTATGAGAAGGTTTGCATGAAGGGAGAAAAAAAAGATGAAATCCATCAATGTAAATATAGTTGAGTGTTAGAAAAAGACTGTTATTTGTAAATGTTTTTTTCTTTTTGGGGGGGGGAAATAAACTGAAATAAATATAGTGACAGGATTTACGATAAGGCAACTAAAACGATATATAGGACCATTGAGGTTATATATTTAACTGTTGTTAAACAAACAAAATTGACTTCCGGTGGCGACGCGACGCTGAAGACAGCCATCTCCGGGCTGTCCGCTCCACGGCTTCATAGAAGTGCTGAAAACAGCGCCGATCAGCTGTTTCAGCAGTTCGGAAGCCCCCTCCTCGGGAGAAGGGGGTGAGGCCCCAGGTAGGGGTTGAGCTCTCCAAGGCTGCCTGAGCTTCTAGTTCGGGCGGCTGAAGGATCGAGCCCCCCCGAAGCCTGGGTTTGCTCCGAGCTGCGCAGCGTTTCTGCTCCGTGCTTTTGGGAGCAGAACTAAGCGTTAGCAACCACCCCTGCCAGAAGGAAGGACTTTGGAGTGTGAAGAGGCAGGCAGAGCGATACAGGAGGTCAAGGTGAAGTGGATTTTTGTTCTCTAGTTCAAGGGATTTTATGGACTTTAAAAGTGAAACTGCGTAGCAAGTGAAAGTGGGGGAAGATGGCGGCTAAAACTATTAAAGTTCTCCGGAGTGCGGGGGCTTCCCCGGTGCAACAGTCCTCGCTGCAAGCCTTATTGCCACCTGCACCTGCTCCGGCACTGACGGTTAAAGATTTACAGGATGCTTTGGAAAAGCACTCACAACAAATAGCAGATATTATAGATGAAAAGATGGAAAAGCTGGAGGAAAAGCTGGAGGAGAAGATGGAAAAGCTGGAAGAGAAGTTTACAGCAATGAGGGCAGACATTTTGCCTGCACTTCATGGTGTGGCTTCATGTATTCAATGCTTGGACGAAAAAATGGAAGATCTTAGCCAGAAGAATTCCAGATTAGAAGCAAAAGTGTTAGAGAATGAAAATGTGATGGATAAAATGGACGGTGATTTGACTCTGGTCCAGTACCACCAGATGGAGTTTGCTATCAGAATCAGAGGTTTAAAAGAGAATCCTAAAGAAGATTTAAAGCAGATAGTCTCTGAGGCTTTGGAAGTGGTACTGGGACAGTCAGCAGCTGAAATTGAGGGAAATATAGACAAAATCTTTCGTGTGAATTCATGGATTGCAAGACAGAGGACGTTACCTAGAGATGTGGTGGTTTATTTCACAAAGAGAGCAATCAGGAATAAAGTTATCCAAGTTTCTTATGATACTAAGCTTGTGGTTGCTGAGCAAGAAGTTTTGGTTTTAAAAGAGATTCCTCCAAGAATTTTAAGGAGAAGGAAAGATTTTGCTTTTCTGGCACAGGAACTTAAGAAACGCGACATCAAGTTTAGATGGGAGATACCAGTGGGCATGGTGGTGATGCATGAAGGCATAAGACACCGTTTGGTCACAGTGATCCAGGCACGTGATTTTTACAGCAATGTTTTAAAAGCAACCTCTTTACCACCTTTGGAATCTGCAAAGAAAAATGGTGAGGGAAAGCCTCAAGATGCTGAAGGAACACAGACAGATGAGAAAGCTACTGGAGGGGATCAAATTACAGTTTCATCGGAAGATGCCAGAGAGCAGAGGATGACGCGTGCTGCCTTGAGACGAGC
Organism: Vipera berus; assembly: GCF_964194415.1. Lineage (NCBI taxonomy): Eukaryota > Metazoa > Chordata > Lepidosauria > Squamata > Viperidae > Vipera > Vipera berus. Next base: position 45,661,187 of record NC_138210.1, read on the forward strand.
GAGACAAGAACAAGAGCAAGACCAGCAGAAAGTTATGGAACCGCCAAAGCGTACCTATAGCGAAGCTGTGGGAGGGGCACGGCCTAAGGAAGTTAAGGGACTCTTGACAGACGTGTTCCAGAAGCTTCAGGCCGCTAAGGATGGCGACTAAGTTTCTAACTTGGAATGTCAATGGCTTAAACTCACCACAGAAGAGAAAGAAAGTTTTTCAATACTTAAAACAATTTAAAACTGATGTTATTTGCTTGCAAGAAACACATATTAGGGTTATGGATCAAAAGTACCTATTGAACTCTAGATTGGGTACACAATTTAGTGCTTCAGCAATGAATAAGAAAAATGGAGTGGTTATTTATGTCAAGAATACTGTGACAGCGGAGCTAATAGAAGCAGATAAAAAAGGAAGATTTGTTATAATAGATTTGCTGTTAGAAGGCAAAAAACGCTTCTGGTTGGATTGTACGCTCCTAATCAACAACAAGCTGACTTTTATAGTTTATTACACAGTAAGATTACTCAGTTGAATTATAAATCTTTTATTTTTATGGGATATTGGAACGGAGTCTTGGACGTACAACTGGACAAGGGTGGCTCTTTTAGTCATATTCCGAGCCACGCTAGATTGCCTAAATCTTTTTTTTAAATGAAGGATGATTTGGAGTTGCGAGACATTTGGAGAGAAATACATTTACAAGAAAAGGATTATACTTTTTTTTCTGATAGACATCAATCTTTTTCCAGGATTGATTTTATATTATTGACTAATGATTTTTTTTCCAGGATTAAAAAGATAAAGCTTTGTCCAAGAGCTATGTCTGATCATAGTCCAGTTTGGTTAGAGATTGACAAGGATAATAGAGATAGGCGCTCTTGGCGCTTAAATGAGAACTTGTTTAGAAATCAGAGAAATGTGGAAGAATGTAAAAAACAGATGAAGGACTTTTTTGAAACTAACATGAATAAGGGCACTTCTATGGACATGGTCTGGGATGCTAGTAAAGCTTATATGAGAGGGGTGTTAATATATATGAATAACAAATACAGACGTAACTTGGAATTTAGGAGGAAGGAATTGGAGAATGAAATTAGAGAAAAAGAAAAGGCCCTAATTCGGAATCCATCGGATGTGAAGATTAAAGAGGTTATTAATCTATTAAGAGGACAATTTGATAAGTTGATGGCTGATCAGGTGGCAATTAATTTACGGTTTGCTAGGCACAATACTTTTTGCAATGCCAATAAACCAGGCAGATGGTTAGCTTACAGGTTAAGGAAGAAGCAAAGGGCTTCTAACATAGATAAAATAGAACATAAGGGTAAGGTTGTGTATCAACAGGATCTTATTAAGGAAGCCTTTCTGGACTTTTATTCTAAATTATATGCTAAAGATAAGATTAATGAAGCAGATATTGATGTATATTTGAGGAATGCTAACATCCCGGTTCTTACACAAGAACAAAATGAAGAGATTAATCAACTGATAACAGAAGAAGAAATCCTTTTAGCAATTAAACAATTGAAGATGGATAAAGCGCCAGGCACGGATGGACTGACTGCGGTGTATTACAAAAACCTACAATTGGAGATGATAAAGCCACTAAGGGAATTGTTTCAGACAATTCAAAGGGGAGGAAGGGTGCCTCCGTCTTGGAGAACTGCCTTTATTTCTTTGATTCCGAAGGAAGATCAGGACGTCACTCAAGTAAGAAATTATAGACCAATATCACTTTTGAATACAGACTACAAGATATTTGCTAAGGTTTTAGCTAACAGATTGATGAGGGTTCTGCAACAGATAATTCATGGGGACCAAACTGGGTTTATCAGTGGTAGACAAATGAAAAATAATGTGAGGCATATAGTAGACTTGTTGGAATTTTTGGAAAGGAACAACCAGATCCCTGCGGCGCTGATCTTTTTAGATGCCGAAAAAGCCTTTGATCAATTGGATTGGCAATTTCTGATGAAAGTTTTAGATAAAATGAATTTTGGGGATAAATTCTTACAACCAATTAGGGCAATATATCAAAAACAAACAGCCCGAATAATAGTAAATAATAGTTTGACTGAAGTATGTAATATTGAAAGGGGCACAAGACAAGGGTGTCCGTTGTCACCTTTATTATTTATCTTAACATTGGAGATATTATTGATTAAAATACGGAATTCGGAAAAAATTAAGGGAATTCAAATTAGAGATCAGGATTATAGACTGAGGGAGTTTGCAGATGATCTGGTTGTTACGGTGACCCAGCCAAAAAAATCTGTTGTGGACCTGATGGAGATAATAATGCAATATGGGAAGGTTTCTGGATTTAAGGTTAATGTACAAAAAACTAAAATATTAGCCAAAAATATGACAGTGTCGCAAAAGGCCCTTCTAGAAGCGTTAACTGGATTTGAGATTGTTAAAAGGGTTAAATATTTGGGGGTGTATTTGTCACCCTCAAATGCAAAGTTATATAAAATAATTATGAAAAATTATGGGGAAAAATTCAAAAAGAATTGGAGAGTTGGAAAAAACTGCAGTTGTCTCTACTGGGAAGAATTGCAGCAGTGAAAATGAATGTTTTGCCTAAATTTCTATTTTTATTTCAAATGATACCTATTCTTAAAAAAGACTCAAATTTGGAGGAATGGCAAAAGGGTATCAATAAATTTGTATGGGCAGGGAAAAGGCCACGAGTCAAATTTAAAATTATGCAGGATATGCGTGAAAGAGGTGGTCTTAAAATGCCCAACTTTAAATTATATTATGAAGCTGCTGCATTGTCAGCGATAAGTGATTGGATTAATTTAACACAAGGGAGATTATTAAATCTTGAAGGCCACGACTTGTTATTTGGCTGGCATGCATATTTATTGTATGATAAGAAGGTAGATAATGTGTTTAAAGTGCATATTTTAAGACAGGCATTGTTGAGAGTTTGGAAAAAGTATAGACATAAGCTAAACTACAAGATACCTTTGTGGGCAATTCCGAAACATGCAATAGAAAACATAAATGTTGGCTTCAAACATGATGTGACTACATATAAGGAGATCTTAAGTTTGGAGAGGAACGTATGGTGTTTGAAGCCGTATAATCTTTTAAGAGATGAGAAGATTGTTCAAACTTGGTTTCAATATGGTCAATTACGGGCCAGGTGGAAAGAAGACCAGAAAATTGGTTTTTCAATGACTGATGAAAATTTGGTAAAGCAAATTAGAAATCAGGGTCCGGCACATATCAAACGGATATATCTTGCATTGATAGAAATTGACTCAGAAACAGAACTTGTTAAAGATTGTATGATAAAGTGGGCTCAGAATATTCAAGAAGTTATCACAATGGACACTTGGGAAAAGATCTGGGTGAGAAACGTAAAATTTACGCAAGCTCAAAATTTAAGAGAGAACTTTTACAAAATGTTTTATAGGTGGCATTTAGATCCTAAAAAGCTTGCAAGTATGTATCCGAACTACCAACCTAAATGTTGGAGATGTGGTGGCGAAGACGCAACGTATTTTCATATATGGTGGACCTGTAAAAAGGTTAAAGCTTTTTGGATTAAAATCTGGTGGAATATGCAGAAGATATTTAAGCAAAGGATAAAGTTTTGTCCGCAGTTGTTCTTATTGGGCATAATTACGGATACTACTGTTGTGGATACCAAGTTGATGCTGAACTTAATTACGGCAGCAAGACTTTTAGTAGGTCAATATTGGAAGAAGGAGGAACTGCCGACTATAGAAGAATGGACTCTAAAAGTTTCTGACCTGGCGGAAATGGCAAAGATTTCGGCCTATTTGAAAGACCATTCGCAACAACATTATATTATGGAGTGGAAAAAGTGGATTGATTATATCCAGAACAAATATGGGACCAAAAAGTTTCATTTAGCATTTGTATAAGTTTTTTTTATATGATATTATTATTGTTTGTAGTCATTTCATATGAGCTAAAGTGCGATAGACTTAATAGTTTATTATTGTTAACATATGGTTGTTTATGATTGTTTTTACTTTTATACCTTGTATTTAGCTCTGGGAAGTCGGGGAGGGGGGAGGGGGGAAGAGGAGGGAGGGTTAGGGAGGGTTAGGAAGGGTTGGGTGGAGGGAGGGGGGAAGGGATTGTTAAAGATAAAATGTATTGTAAAACTTTTCAATAAAAAAACAAACAAACAAACAAACAAAATTGCTTTAATCTAATGTTTTGCAAGGAACGATACGCTAGGGATAGGGGAAATCAAATGAAATTAACAGATGGAATATAGATTATAGAAATTAACTGTTAAGGATTGTTTTATAAATGCCACCCAGATAACATTCTGTTTTATAATGATTTATGTTATGTTAAAGAAAAAAAATTCTAATAAAATATATACAAAAAAAACCCCAAACTCCTCCAAAAATGAGAGGAGGGGGATTTTTGCTCCACCCTCCTACAGACAGAAGCGGCAAATTAAATTTGCATGGGGGAAAGAAACATATTGAAATGAAATAAATATAAGACTTAAAGATGGATAAGTGTGAAATTGGTGGAAATAGTTAAGATTTTCCTGGCAAAAGATAATTAATGAAAATAGAAGACAATTGCCTGTTTTGAAAATTGAAAAATGAACTGGTGCTGACATCTAGTGGTGGATGAAAATACATAATTATGGCTGACCTAAATACAGGAATTGGCAAGCCTATAAAAAGATAACGTGTTATTGTGACCTTCAACGTTTTAACTAAACAAAGAACAGCCATAATAAAGAGAAGAAAACATTTAGAGCTATCTATAAAGCGAGAACTATAAAACTGAAAAAAAATGACCTTCCTGGATTATAAATACTTATTGAACTGTGACTTTAAAGCTGTTTGCAGAGAAAGGAAAACTTTGATTTTTGGCTATCATGGAACATCAGAGGTCTGCAGAAAAAACATATCAAGAAAAGACAAATACTTTTTAGGAGGAAATGTATGCTATGTTACAACTAATACAAATTACAATGACTTCAAATAACGAGGAAATCAAAAATAATTTTGAAAATTTAAATGAACATTTAACTTCACAACAAACAAACTCTCAGAAAACAACAAAAGAGAGCGATCAAGTAAAGCAGATAATTGAGCATAAACCAGAGGAAAGAGGCTTAAAGATTAAATTTAATAATAGAAGGAACTATGATGTAACCCAGGTGGAGAAAAACTTTCAGGAAATATTGGACATGGAAAAGACAACTTATACTTCAAGATTGCAAAATAAGTCTAAGGACAAGAAAAAAGATTCAATAAAATGGATTACAGAGCTTTCAGGAAAACTACGAGAACTGGAGAGACAAAAAATGATAAGAGAAACTATGAGAGAAAAAATGCCAGACAAAACTTATTGCATTCTTTGACCAGGTGACAAAATTAGTGGACCAGAGGAATGCTGTGGATATAATTTACTTGCACTTCAGCAAGGCATTTGATAAATTAGACCACAACCTACTTGATAAGATAAAAAATTTTGGTTAGACAGCATCACCGCCAGATGGATTCATAGCTGGCTGACCGGCCATACTCAGCATGTGGTCCTCAATGGAACTACATCTACATGGAGGGAAGTGTGTAGTGGAGTGCCCCAGGGCTCTGTTCTGGGTCCAGTGCTCTTCAACATATTCATCAATTATTTGGATGAGGGGATAGATGGGCAACTCATCAAATTTGCAGATGACACCAAGCTGGCAGGAATAGCCAACACTCCAGAAGTTAGGCTTAAGATACAGAAGGATCTTGACAGACTGGAACATTGGGTGCTATCTAATAAAATAAAATTCAATGGTGAAAAAAGTAAGGTTCTACATTTAGGCAACAAAAACCAAACACACAGGTATAGTATAGGTTCGTGGTGATGAACCTATGACACGCGTGCCACAGGCGCCACATAGAGCCATCCATGTGGGCACACACGCCATCGCCTTGGAGGGAGGCAGGGACAGGCTGCTCCCCTCTGCCTCTCCACATGGGCCTGAGCTCTCGCTCTCTTTCTGTTGTGATTCTGTGCCAGCCAGTGAACCCGGAAGCTGAGTCTGGAGAATCAGAGGAGGAGAAGGAGGGGCCTGGAGAGCCATCAGAGTCAGAGGAAGGCTTTGATGAGCTCCAGGACTTACAATCTGATGAAGACCCTGGCCCCTCCACTTGTGCTCAGGCTGAGACCCAGCTGTGCTTGGAAGCTGAGTCAGACTCTGAGGACTCACAGCTGGAAGACATCATAGATGCTCGCAAACGCCAACAGGCAACAAGAGTAGGACAGAGGGAAGCAATGGGGTGGCTCCAAGGGCAGAGGATAAGGCATTGAGAAGCCAGGCCTTGGGGCTGCATAATAAAAATGGAAGGTGTGGGCAGTGCTGGTTGCTGAAGGCAACCATTTGCAAAGGACTCAAGTTTCATGGAATCATGTTCTGTTTGCCTTGCCTGTGAACAATTCTCTGTTTGAATCGTGTTCTGTTTGCCTTTGGACAATTCTCCATTTGAATCGTGTTCTGTTTGCCTTTGAACAATTCTCCGTTTGCATCGTGTTTTGTTTGCCTTTGCTTTTGGGACATTTTGCAGGTCTGTAAATAATAATAAAAGGGGTTTGTGTTTCCTGCATTTCTAGCCTACTTGTGAAAAGAGGGGTTTGTCCTTGTGAGTTAACAAGGACTCATATAGGCTGGGACAGAACACTTTCTCTCTGCACTGAGAGTCAGAGAGCAGCTGCAAGAGCTGGGCAGATCTGGGCTGGATGGTGGAGGCAGCGAGTCCAGATATCCCTGCAGAGTGATTTTTGCGGTGCCCCAGTGACCTGATCCGGGCTCCAGAGGTCTGGAAAAGGCCTCTGCCACCCAGATCTATGGCTGCAGAGCACTTTTGCGTGCTCCCCACGGCCAATCCGGGCAGCAGAGGCCTTTTGCAAGCCTGCTGAGCTCAGACCAAGGCCGCGGGATGATTTTGCGGTGCCACAGCGGAGGGCTGGAAAAGGCCTCTGCTGCCTGGATCGGCCATGGGGGGTGCGAAATCACTCTGCAGCCATAGATCCGGGCACCAGATCCGGGCACTTTCCCTTTTCCAAGTGGTGGCAGCAGCAGGGCAATCCATGCGGGGGGTGGGGGGAGAAACAGCGCCGGCGGCAGGGCAATCCGTGCAAGGGGGGGAAACAGCGCTGGTGGCAGGGCGATTGGTGAGGCGGCTCGGCCAGGGCTCGGGGGACCATTCACTCCACTCTTTCCATTCCTTGGGGCACCAATCTTCTCTCCCCCCGCCATGGCAGGCTGCTACTCCCTGTGCTGTGCACTGCCCTTACAGCTCCCAGGAGTCAAAGGCCACCCCCAGTCAGAAGGCGCCGGCCACCCGGACCATGGGGGCAGACGGGGGTTCTGCTCTCCCAAAAGGTCGCCAACTCCTGGCTGACAACCTGCTCGGAAGCCCCGCCCTGTCAGTGCCTGGTCGGGGCTGGAAGCGGAGAGGCCATACCAGGGATCTGGCCATCGCTGCCCAGGCAGCTCTGCTCTGCTCTGCGCAGAGGACGGAGCCCCATCAGAGGCTTCCTGGCCGAGGCTGCGGAGGTGCACCCAGCAGGGCAGGCAGCCACCTGTGCCCGGAACCCCCTGCCTGCCTGCTCTTCCTCCCAACCTGGCATCCTGCTTGCTTCTTTCAGAGCTGGCCCGGCCACAGCCGCCAATGCAGAGCCGGCGAAGCACCGCCTGCCTTGCCCGGAGCCGCACCCAGCCTCTGCCTCGGCCCCTCCACCATGGGAGGCGAGTGCACCACCAGGGTTGAGGCTGGAAGGGGCCAGGTGGGACGGCCATGGGGCAGCCAGCGCTGGAGTTCAGCGACTGCTACCTGGACAGCCCAGGCTTCTGCGAGTGGCTCCAGTGCACCAAGCAGGAGCAGAAACACAACAAATTCCTGAAGGACGTGGTCAAGGATGGCAACATGCTCATCGGGGCCATCAAAATTAAGCAGCAGTCCCACTGCGCAGAACCCCCCTGCCCACTCAGGCTGCAGTGTACCACACGGCAGCGATGGCAGGGCAATCCGTGCGGTGGGTGGGTGGGTGTTCTGAACCAGCCCTCTTCTGGCCTTGTAAAGGCAAACCCCTATTTAAGAAGAAGAGACTGGAGAGCTTCGAAGGCTAAAAGGCATCTGCCAAGATTTAATTACGCAGTTAACAAAAACACAAGAGCTTGTCTTCTCAAGCGGAAAAGTTGCTTTCAGCAACCAGCCCCTCCCCAAACACTCCTTTTATAGAGAGCTCAGGGCGTGGTCTCCCTGTGCCTCCTCCCGAGGAGTCTCACAGCCTTTCTTTGTTTGTTCCTGCTCGACTGCCTCCTGCGTCGGGCGTCCTTGAACAGGGCCAGCTGTGGGTCATCTTCCTCCGCACTCTCGGGCTCACGCAGCTGAGAAGAGGTCCCCGGCTGAGGACTCTGCAAAGCCTCCAAATCATCATCAGCCGGTTCGTTTCCCTCCTCCCCCACATCTGAGTCATCCGATACATCGGAGCCGGCTGTCGGACCCACAGGCTGGCCCTGAGTCACAACACTATCCCGCACCGCAGGGCCCTTCCCCCGGGTCTGCCGATCCGGATGCGGTCGGGATGGGAACTGTTCGTGAAAAGCAGTCACCAACGCAGGGGCATGAACGGCGGTCGCGTCTTCCCATGTGAAGTCCTCCGGCCCGTACCCTTTCCACTCGATCAGGTACTGGAAGCGACCTTTCAGCCAGCGGGAATCCCTGATGCTGGCGACCTCGTACTCGGGGGTGCTGTCGCCATCACGAGGTCCTGATGGGGGAGGTTCCGCTTGGCGAAGTGGACAAGCCGGTTGTTCGGGGACCAACAAGGACCGATGGAAGACGGGGTGCACGCGCAGGGAACGTGGCAGAGTTAAACGATAGGCGACCGGGTTGATGACGGCCTCGACTGGGAACGGTCCAAGGTAACGGTGGTCCAGCTTCCTCGCCGGCCGAGTGGATGGTAGGTTCCTGGTGGACAGCCAGACCCGATCCCCCACCGATAATGGAGGCGTATCCCTTCTCGACCGATCGGCGAACCTCTTGTAGTCGGCCTTGGCCTTCTCCAGCTGCCGTCGCACCAACCGATGGATCGCCTGTAACTCCGCCATGACTTCGTTCGCTGCCGGCTCCGGTGAGTCCACGGGAGAAAGGGGGAAAAACCGGGGGTGATAACCCACGTTGGCCAAGAACGGTGTCATCTGCGTGGAGGTGTGCTGCGAGTTGTTAAAGGCAAACTCGGCTATGGCCAAATAGTCCACCCAATTGTCCTGCTGCAGGTTAACGTAGCAGCGCAGATACTGCTCTAAGATGCCGATGACCTTCTCGGTACCCCCGTCGGTCTGAGGATGATGCGCGGACGAGAGGCAAACCTTAATGTCCAACGCCCGCATCAACTCCTGCCAGAAGCGGGCTGTAAACTGGGCCCCCCTATCGGAGACGACTCTATCGGGAAGGCCGTGCAGCCGGAACACCTGTTGGATGAACATGCGACTAGTGGCGCGAGCTGACGGTAAGCCGCGACAGGGGATGAAGTGCGCCATCTTGGTCAACATGTCCACCACCACAAACACTGTCGTGAAGCCGGAGGATGGGGGTAGATCCATCAGAAAGTCCATGGACACAGCCCCCCAGGGTCTCTTGGGCGTTGGCAAAGGTTGCAGTAAACCAGGCGGGGCCCCTGTCGCTGACTTGGCCTGCCTGCATGGGACGCAGGAGGTGACATAAGACTGGACATCGTGTCGGACTCGGGGCCACCAGAATGTACGGGAGACCAGGTTCAGAGTCTTGAACAGGCCAAAATGCCCCGCAGCCGGGTTATCATGACATTGGCTGAGGACGAGTCCCCTGAGTGGCCCTCCTGGAACATAGAGCCGGTCACGATAATACAGGAGTCCATCCGTGACCGACCAAGGCGAATCTGGCCCCACCTCTTCCTTCCGCTGAGCCACCCACGCCTCCTGCTGCTGCGCCTCCCGGATCCGAGCCCGTATATCCACCGGCTCCCGCACCGCAGCAAAAGACTCGACGGGGATCACTGTCCTGGGCGGAAGCTTGTCTTCCACTCGGGTGTACTCGGGCTTCCTGGACAGAGCATCCGCTCTCTGGTTGTGCCCGCTTGGTATGTACCGCACCCGGAAGTCAAACCTCGCAAAGAAGAGGGACCACCGGATCTGGCGTTGGTTCAAATTCCGAGCGGTCTGCAGGCTTTCCAGATTCTTGTGGTCCGTCCGGACCTCGATTTGATGCCGCGCCCCCTCCAGATGATGCCTCCAAGCCTCGAACGCCGCCTTGATGGCCAGCAGCTCCTTCTCCCAGATGGTATAGTTGCGCTCCGAGGGATTCAATTTCCGAGAGTGATACGCGCAAGGGAAAAGGGTACCGTTGGGCGTCGCTGCCTGGAGTAACACGGCCCCAATGGCAATGTCGGAGGCGTCCGCCTCCACGACAAACGGCCGTTGCGGGTCAGGATGCTTCAAGATGGGCTCCTTCATGAAGGCGTCCTTCAAAGCTTGGAACGCCTGTTGTTCGGGGGCGTTCCACTGGAACCGAGTCTTCTTCTGCAGGAGCCGGGTGAGGGGGGCTGTCAAGGCAGCAAAGCCAGGGATGAATGTCCGATAGTAGTTGGCAAATCCAAGAAGTCGCTGAACATCCTTCACGCGACGCGGGGGTTGCCAACTCTGCAACGACTCAACTTTACTCGGTTCCATGGCGATGCCCTCAGGAGAAATGCGGTGGCCCAAGAAATCAATGGTCACCTGGTAGAACTGGCACTTCTCCAACTTGGCAAACAGCCGATGTTTCCGGAGGCGCTGCAGGACCTGACGGAGATGCTGATGATGCGCTTCACGCGACGGGGAGTAAATCAGGATGTCGTCCAGGTAAATCACAACAAACTGGTCCAACAGATCCCGAAAGATGTCATTCATAAAATGCTGAAACACAGCGGGGGCGTTGGTCAGGCCAAACGGCATCACCGTGTACTCGAAATGTCCATAGCGAGTACCAAACGCCGTCTTCCACTCATCACCCGGCCGAACCCTGACGAGGTTGTAAGCTCCACGCAGGTCCAGTTTCGTGAAGATCTTAGCCTCCCGGAGTCGGTCCAAGAGCTCGGGGATGAGGGGCAGCGGGTAGCGGTTACGCACCGTGATAGCGTTGAGTTTCCGGTAGTCACAGCAAAGCCGTAACTCGCCCGACTTCTTTTTGACGAAGAGCACGGGCGCAGACACTGGCGAGGACGAGGGCCGGATGAAACCACGAGCCAAGTTCTTTGTCAGGAAGTCCCGCAATGCAGCCAACTCGGGCTCCGACATGGAGTACAAACGCCCCACTGGGAGAGGCGCATCAGGGACTAGGTCAATGGAGCAGTCGTAGGGCCTGTGCGGGGGTAATTGGTCCGCCTCTGACTCGCTGAACACGTCAGCAAAGTCGGACAGTTCGGGAGGCAAGGAAACCCCTGGGGAACCCTCCACCTGGCCGGCACAGATATGGCGGGTGTGGTCCACGCACTGCAAACTTGGGAAGGTGACCAAGTTCTGAGACCAATAGATCTGTGGATCATGCGCCCGGAGCCACGCCAGTCCCAAGACCACGGGGAAGTGCAGTTCCGAAGTGACGTAGAACTGAATGGCCTCCACATGGGTACTGATGGCCATACACACGGGTTGCGTGGCGGCCGTAATAGGCCCGGACAGGAGCACTCGACCATCGATGGTCTCCACAAGCATGGGCGGATCCACTGGACACTGGGGAACAGCCCATTTGGCCACAAAGGCCGAATCCATAAAGTTAGTGGTAGCCCCAGAGTCAATTAAGGCATGGACCGGAATCCCCTCTGGCTTGCCAGGAAGGATCAGACGTGCCTCCAAAATCAAATGCCGTGAAGGTTCACAGGCACCGTCGGAACGGCATCGCTCGGCGTGGTCGTTGTGGGTCGCCCGATCTTTCACACCGTCTAGATCGGGCTCGGGCCGTTTCCCGACAGCAAAGCAGGGGACTTTCTCAGGGCCGGCTTGGTCACTGATGCCCGCTGACGCTTCTTTGGACAAGAAGCAGCCAAATGTCCAGGGTCCCCACAGTAAAAACACAACCCCTCCGATCGTCGTCTGTCCATTTCCGTCACCGATAGACGGGACCTGGCGGCACCCAGCTCCATTGGCTCCTCCCTCTGGACTGGGGGCTCACGCACAACAGGGGCGGCAGGGGTCTGTGGGGTGGCACGGCGACTCTTTCGCTGCTGCAACCGGGCATCGATCCGCAGACAAAGATGGATCAGCCCATTCAGATCTGAGGGAATGTCCACGCGGGCCAGCTCATCCAACATCTCCTCTGACAAGCCATCCTGAAAGGCATCCACGAGCGCAGCCTCATTCCAGGCGGAATCCTGGCTAAGCAGCCGGAAATCGCTGATATAGGCCTGTAGAGGGCGCTGACCCTGCCTCAAAACTTTCAGGCGTCGGGTGGCAGTCTGCGCCTTAATCGGGTCCTCGTACATGAGGCGCATATGGTCACAAAACCCCCCAAAGTTATCCAACAAAGGGCTAGGCTGTGCCAACAGAGGCGTGCCCCAACGAGCTGCATCTCCCGACAGAAGGCTCAACACGAATCCCACCTTATCTCGGTCAGTGGGGAAATCAACTGCTCTCACGCTGATAAAAAGCTGGCATTGTCCCAGGAAGGCAGGAAACAGTTCTGGATTACCAGCAAATTTATCCGGCATAGCTATCTGACATTTCCTCCTGGGTGGGGGTGCAGCATGTACCTGAGCTTGCAGTTGAGCCACCTGAGCTGCCAGCAAAGTAAGTTGCTGAGTGAGCTGGGCATTCTCGGCAAGAAGCTGCTCCATCGTAGTAATAAGGGGTGGGGGCTGAAAGCAAACTGTTCTGAACCAGCCCTCTTCTGGCCTTGTAAAGGCAAACCCCTATTTAAGAAGAAGAGACTGGAGAGCTTCCAAGGCTAAAAGGCATCTGCCAAGATTTAATTACGCAGTTAACAAAAACACAAGAGCTTGTCTTCTCAAGCGGAAAAGTTGCTTTCAGCAACCAGCCCCTCCCCAAACACTCCTTTTATAGAGAGCTCAGGGCGTGGTCTCCCTGTGCCTCCTCCCGAGGAGTCTCACAGCCTTTCTTTGTTTGTTCCTGCTCGACTGCCTCCTGCGTCGGGCGTCCTTGAACAGGGCCAGCTGTGGGTCATCTTCCTCCGCACTCTCGGGCTCACGCAGCTGAGAAGAGGTCCCCGGCTGAGGACTCTGCAAAGCCTCCAAATCATCATCAGCCGGTTCGTTTCCCTCCTCCCCCACATCTGAGTCATCCGATACATCGGAGCCGGCTGTCGGACCCACAGGCTGGCCCTGAGTCACAACAGTGGGAAACGGCGGCGATGGCAGGGTGATCTGTGCGGCAGGTGGGGGGGGAAACCTGCCCCACTTGTTCCACGGCTGAGCCGCATTGCAGCAGCATTGGGCACAATACGTGAGGTGGCAAACAGCTGCGTCAAGCCCAAACCGGCCGTTTGCTGCCTCCTGCCCAGTGCCGCTGCCATGAGGCCGTGGAACAAGCTGGGCGGAGGTAAGGAACTGGGTCAGGGCTCTGCAAGGGTTGAGTCAGGGTGGCAGGAGAACAGCACTTTGCGAGGGTTGGGTCGGATGCACGTGGGGCTGCTGCCTCGCTTTCCTTGCCATGCCTGGGCTTGACTGGGCACAGAGCCTCCTCGCTGCTTCTTCCCCCACGGACATCGGGAGCGCCCACCCCACCTACCACTCTTCCTGGGCCACCTGCCACCATCCTGCACTATCCAGCCCGTCACCGGCCAGCCGGGCGCACCGAGCTCGGGCCTCGGGCAGATAGAGGCCAGAAGGGAGTGAGAGCCATGGCTGCTCAGCTCCCCCACCTGAGGACAAGTGCAGGGAAAGGGGCCACCCGGCTCAGTAATCCGCGGTCCACACACTCTGCCATGACCACTGTAGCCACGCCCACCCAACAGGCCACACCCACCCAGCGGGCCACGCTCACCCGGCAACCGGTGAAACATAAGTGGGTTTTGGGTTGCAGTTTGGGCACTTGGTCTCTAAAAGGGTTGCCACTCAATAGCAGTAACTGTGAGAGCAATCTTGGAGTCCTAGTGCAGGGCTTTTCAACATTTTCACCGATTATACCACTTTTAGGATATGGCAACTTCCGAGTACCACCAGTTGCCTAGCTAGCAAGGTGTCAAAAACTTGATGACCAAAAAAAAAAAGGAAAAAAGTGATGAAGTACAGGTAGTCCTTGACTTACAACAGTTCACTTAGTGACTGTTTGAAGTTACAATGGCACTGAAAAAAGTGCCCCCCAAGCCACAGACGAGCAAGACACCTGCCTGCCCACCCGGTGGTGCTCTTCCTCCTGTCCGAGGTTTTCATTGTTGTGAGCATTTCTATTGAGGATTGGCAGCGGGGGTGGGGTGGGGGGTGTTTGGTTTTTATTCCCCCCATCTGCTGGGTGGTTGCAGCAGGTTTTGGTCACTTCACATGACCCTGGGACACTGTGACCGTCATAAATATGAATCAGTTGCCAAGCATCTGAATGTAAATCACAAGACCCTGGAGATGCTGCAACATTCCAGCTGATTGGTGCTTCCTCTGGGCTCAGAAGTGCCAGGATCAGCGCCGAGCTCCAGCTGGACACTGGCGCTGATCCTGGCGCTTCCACTGAGCCCTGACAGCCCTGCAGCTCCAGCCATCTCTCGCTCAGGCTTGTGCACTGCAGCTTATTCCCCTCCCCCGCTACCACTTTTCTAGGATGGTCACGTACCACCTGCCAAGTGCTAATGTACCACAGGTGGTACACGTACCACTGGTTGAAAAGCCCTGCTCTAGATGTTCACTAATTCATTGCTTGATTATCTTTTCCAGAATCTTCCCAGGTATTGAGGTCAGACAGATAGGTCTGTAATTTCCTGCATCCATTTTTTTTCATTTTTGAAGATGGGAACTACATCAGCTCTTTTCCAGTCCTCTGGTAGTTCCCCAGTGCTCCAGGATCTTTGAAAGATATAGTTCAGTGGTTCTGAGATCACATCTGCCAGTTTCTTCAGAACATTGGGGTGTAATCCATCTGGTCTTGGTGATTTGAACTCGTCTAGGGTGGACACGTGCTCACTTACCATTTTCTTGCCTATCTTAACTTGTGTTTCTGATCTGTTTTTTATGGTACTGTTTTTGATAAGTTGGACTGTTTTTTCCCTTTGTGTAAAGACGGATGCAAAAAATGAGTTAAGTAGTTCTGCTTTCTCTCTGTTGCTTGTCACCTTCTTTCCACTTTCTCCCACTAATGGACCAATCATTTCCTTAACTTTTTTCTTTTTTACATGTTGAAAGAAGCTTTTTTGTTATTTTTGACTTTTGTCACAAGACTTAGTTTATTTTGAGCCTTAGCTTTCCTCACTTCATCTTTGCAGGCTCGGGCTATTTGCTGATATTGTGCATTTCCACTTGTTATACTTGTCCTTTTTGTCTTTCAATTTATCAGAGAGTTCTTTATGCAGCCATTCTGGTTGCTTTTGAGAGCTTTTATTTTTCTTCTTCATTGGTATTGTGCTAGACTGGGCTTTTATTATCTCACTTTTCAAAATTTCCCAAGCTTCTTGAGTTGTTTTCCCGTTGAGGATTCTCATCCATGGAATCCTTCCCAAGCTCTCTCTAAGTTTATTGAAATTAACTCTCTTAAAGTCCAAGACTCTAGTTTGACTATGTTCTATTGCTTGTGCTTGCATAATGTTGAATTCCAAAATTGCATGATCACCCCCTCCCAAGGTTCCTGTGGCTTCAACACCTATCATTTCATCCCTGTTAGTGAGAATTAAGTACAATATGGCTGATCCCCTCGTTCCCTTCTCTACTTTTTGGGTGACAAAGTTGTCTCCTAGGTTTGTCAGGAATCTGTCTGATCTTCCACTTGGTGCAGAGTTTGTCTCCCAGTTGATGTCAGGGTAATTAAAGTCCCCCATTACTATTGTGATGTGCTTCCTACATACCTTAGTTAGCTGACTAGCAAAAAGTTCATCTATTTCTTCTGTTTGGTTGGGTGGCCTATAGCAGGGCTTTTCAACCTTTTCACAGATTGTACCACTTTTAGGACATGACAATATTTGAGTACCACCAGTGCTTAGCAAGGTGTCAAAAACTTGATGACTAAAAAAGGGGGGATTTTGGGTTTTACTGATTATGTTCATTTGTTGTTATAGAAATGTCTAGTTTATAATATTATGGAAAAGTAAAAAGTTGAGGTTCAATGTTAATGCTTCCTTCTACTGCAACAGAGGAAGTCTGTTCTTTTTCCCTTCTCCCCCTCACTTTTTCCCCCTATTTCCTGCCCACTGTGTTCTATTACCGTAGTTTCCGGCGTATAAGACTACTTTTTAACCCATGAAAATCTTCTCAAAAGTCAGGGGTCGTCTTATACGCCGGCTGCTGAAAATTTAGGGACAGGGCTGGCTGGAAAACCTGGAGCGGATCTCCCATTTAGTCTACGCAGGGAAAGCAGGACCAATTGGAGAAGAAGCTGCAGTCTGTGATTTTTTACAGGCTGGGGTCTGGGCGTCTTTCCTTCTAAAGTTGAAGAGCAGCTGTAGTATATCCCAACTTGAAAGGCAGGTGGGGAAGGCAGCAGCCAGAGCAGCAGCTTAGCTCTAAGGACACATTTGACTCAGGAACTGGGCGGGCTGGCTGGAAAACCTGGAGCGGATCTCCCATTTGGTCTTTTTTAAAAAAAATCCCATTTATATCCTGCCCTTCTCCGAAGACTCAGGGTGGCTTACAATTTAAACCACAAATCAATGTGCTTAGCAATAGCCTTCATTCTGTGTATATGCCTGTTTATTAGGGCTTTTACCACCCCACCCCCCAAGCAGCATTATTACAAAGTCAGCTTATTGCCCCCAACAATCTGGGTCCTCATTTTACCTACCTTGGAAGGATGGAAAGCTGAGTCAACCTTGAGCCTGGTGGGATGCGAACCTGCACTAATTGCAGGCAGCTGGTGTTACTTAAGGCTCTGCGCAGGGAAAGCTTTAGAGTTAAGTTTAAGTTTAAGTTTATTTGATTTCTATACCGCCCTGCTCCCGAGGGACTCAGGGCGGTTCACAGGGCATATATAAATAGCAATACAAAAATTAAAAAGAAATTAAACCAATGCCCAATTAAAATACAACAACAATAAAATAGTAAAAAACCCATTAAAAAACCCATATTCCCCCATCAGGCCAGACCAGCTAGTTCAAATAAGTGGGTCTTCAGCCCGCGGCGGAAGGAGCGAAGGTCTGATGCCATCCAGAGCTCAACCGGCAGTTGGTTCCATAATGCCGGAGCACCCACAGAGAAGGCCCTCCCCCTGGGGGCCACCAGTCGACATTCCCTGACCGGAGGCACCCTGAGGAGGCCCTCTCTGTGGGCATGCACAGGGCGGAGGGGAGTTGACGCCGGCAGCAGGTGGTCCTCGAAGTATCCCGGACCCGTGCCATGTAAGGACTTAAAGATCATAACCAAAACCTTGAACCTCACCCGGAAGACAACTGTTAACCAATGCAGCTCGCGGAGCAAAGGTGTAACATGGGAGTACCGGGAAACTTCCAAGACAACTCTCGCGGCCGCATTCTGTACCAGTTGGAGCCTCCGAGTGGTCTTCAAGGGAAGCCCCATGTAGAGAGCATTGCAGTAGTCCAGGCGAGAGGTCACGAGCGCATGAGTGACCGTACACAGGGCATCCCGGTCCAGATAGGGCCGCAACTGGCGCACCAGGCGAACCTGGGCAAAAGCCCCCCTAGTCACGGCCACTATATGATCTTCCAGAATAAGTCGTGAATCTAGGAGGACTCCCAAGTTGCGAGCCCTATCCACGGGGGGTAAGGACTCACCCCCCATAAGAAGAGATGGAATATTTTTATTGAAAAGTTTTAAAATACAGTTTTCCTTTAAAAAACCCCCCCTTTCCCCTCCCTCCTCCCCTCCCTACCTCCCCCCTATCTCCCCCCTCCCCCTCTCCCTCCTCCCTCCCCTGCCTCCCCCCCCTACTTCCCCTCCTCCCCCCCTCCCCCCCCCCGACTTCCCAGAGCAAAATACAAGGTATATATCTAAAAAGCAATCATAAACAATCATATACTAACAATTATAAACTCTAAAATCCATCACTCTCTAGCTTATATAGAGTAAACCAATCCTTAATAATACTAAATATGTATAAAAAACTAAAATAAAAGAAAACTAGCGTCATTCCCATCTATGTTCTTCCACAATTCACTATTTCCTAAACATATTCTCATTTACACATCACAAACACCTATCCCTATTAACCTCTCTAGCCAAAATAGGCTATAATAGATAATTCTTACACAAATTAACCCACATTAACCCACAAAACTTTCTTCCTCTTCCTCTGTAGTAAATTGTCCATTAATTCCAAATTAAAGATTCTGTTACCATACATATCATCCCAAAACTCTTAAAAACACAACTACCCCTTGACTATCAGTATGTTGTGGAAGTTCCATAGATTTCTACTAGACCTATCTTCTTTTCTTTTTTGAGCGTTTTAAGGCAGCACGCGTCACCCTCTGTTCTCTAGGATCATCCAAAAGAGTTGCAGCTTGATCTCCTCCTGTACCATTCTCGTCTATCTGTCCATCTTCATCCTCTTGATGTTCTCCTTCTCCAGATCCCTCTGCAGCTTCCAAAAGTGTTGATGGGGTTGCTTTTAAGACATTGTTGTAAAAATCATGCGCTTGCTTCACAGTACCCAAACAGTACCTTTTGCCTTCATACATAAAGCTCAACCCAGCTGGGATCTCCCATCTGAACCTTATATCCCTTTGCTTGAGCTCTTGCACAAGAAATATAAAGTCCTTCCTTCTCTTTAAAATCTTTGGAGGAATTTCTTTTAAAACCAAAACTTCTTGACCAGCAATCACAACTTTAGTATCATAGGCAGCTTGTATAACTTCATCTCTAATTTCCCTTTTTACAAAATAAACCACCACATCTCTAGGCAACTTTCTCTGTTTAGCAATCCACGAGTTCACACGAAACACTTTGTCCATGCCTTGTTTTATTTCAGATGCTGGATGGTTCAATACCACCTCAAAAGCCTCAGAAACCAGCTGCTTTAAATCTTCCTTAATATTCTCTTTTAGGCCTCTAATTCTAACAGCAAACTGCATCTGATAAAATTGGGCCAAACTCAGTTCGCTATCCATTTTGTCTTTGAAATCTTCAATTTCCAATACTTTTGCTTCTAATATAGCATTCTTTTGAGTCAGTTCTGCCACTTTGTCATCCAGCACCTCCACACATTTAGCTATTTTATGCACTGAGGACAAAATGTCTACCTTCATCTCTCCAAGTTTCTGTTCCATCCTTTCTTCCATTCTCTGCTCCAATTTCTCCAATTTCTCCTCCATCTGTGCAAATTTAACACCCATTGACTCCAAAATTAACTGGGTATGTTTTTCAAGATCCTTCGATGTCACTACATCTGGAGAATGCAACACCTGCAGTAATGATTGTTGTTGCACCGGAGAATTTCCAGCACTCCGAAAAGTTCTAGGGGGAGGTTTAGACGCCATCTTTTACTTACAATTGTGTCGCACTTTCACTTTAAGTTTTAAGCAAAGTCCATCAAGCTCGAGAGTAAAATAAAATAATCCTTTTCATCTCTTCATCTTTCCCTCTTGTACTGCTCTGCCTGCTCTTTTCCTTTCATAGTCTCTCCTTCAAGCAGGGATGGTCGCAGACGCCTGGCTCTGCTCCATGAAATCCGGAGCAGAGACGCACGCCAGCTGGGAGCAGCCCAGGCTGCGGGGGAGTTCGATCCTTCAGCCGCCCAAGCTCCAAGCTCAGGCGGCCCCGGAGAACTCAACCCCTACCTGGGGGCTCACCCCCTCCTCTTCTCCCGAGGAGGGGGCTTCAAATTCGCCCGAACAGCTGATCGGCGCTGTTTCGGGCGAAAAATCACACAGCTGGGCGGCGGGCAGCCCGGGAAGGCTGTCTCCGGCGCCACGGAGCCACCGGAAGTCCCAAGAAGAGATGGAATATTTTGAATGTCCCGGGATGCCGGAATGCACAGCCACTCAGTCTTTTCAGGGTTGAGTTGAAGTCTGTTCCTCCCCATCCAGGCCCGAACCGCCTCCAGGCAACGGGACATCACATCGAGGGCATCACTGGGGTGGTTTGGGGTCGAAATAAAAAGTTGGGTATCATCGGCATATTGATGATACCCAACTCCAAAACCACGAATGATCTCACCCAGCGGTTTCATGTAGATGTTGAACAGGAGAGGCGAGAGGACCGACCCCTGAGGAACTCCACAAGCGAGGGTCCTAGGGGTCGACCTCTGTCCTCCTGCCAACACCGACTGCGAGCGTCCCAGGAGATAGGAGGAGAACCACTGAAGAACTGTGCCTCCCACTCCCAATCCCCTGAGACGCCGCAGCAGGATACCATGGTCGATGGTATCGAAAGCCGCCGAGAGGTCTAATAGGACAAGGACAGAGGAATATCCTCTGTCCCGAGCCCTCCAGAGATCATTCACCAGAGCGACCAATGCCGTCTCCGTGCTGTACCCGGGCCTGAAACCCGATTGTGAATTAGGAAAAGTGAAAAAAGTGAATTAGGAAAATAGGGAACGGTTGCTGGAATTGGGTATGTGTAGTTTAACGAAGAGAAGGGTGAGGGGTGACATGATAGCAGTGATCCAATATCTCAGGGGCTGCCACAAAGCAGAGGGAGCCAAGCTATTCTCCAAAGCACCTGAAAGCAGGACAAGAAGCAATGGATGGAAACTAGTCAAGGAGAGAAGCAACCTAGAACTAAGGAGAAACTTCCTGACAGTTAGAACAATTAACCAGTGGAACAACCTGCCTCCAGAGGTGGTGAATGCTCCAACACTGGAAGTTTTTAAGGAGAGACTGGACAGCCATTTGTCTGAAATGGTATAGGGTTTCCTGCCTTAGCAGGGGGTTGGACTAGGTGACCTCCAAGGTCCCCTCCAACCTCTTCTTCTTCTTCTTCTTCTTCTTCTTCTTCTTCTTCTTCTTCTTCTTCTTCTTCTTCTTCTTCTTCTTCTTCTTCTTCTTCTTCTTCTTCTTATTATTATTATTATTATTATTATTATTATTATTATTATTATTATTATTATTACTTAATCCACTTGCACTGTTTTATGTTTACATGTTTGATGACAAACAGCCTTATGTTTATAAGTGACAGTTTTCCTACTAAGCACCTGCATGTCATAAGCATTTGAATTAAAATTACCATATTAAAATCAAATCTGATGTTTTTTAATTTTTATTTGGTGTGCGTTGGAAGAGGGGTAGTCTTATACGGCGAGTATAGCCCAAACCCTATAATTTAACAGGAAATGTAGGGGGTTGTCTTATACGCCCAGTCGTCTTATACGCCGGAAAATACGGTATTTGCTTTTGTATTTTGCATTATATATTTCATTCTATAATCTAATAAAATATTACCAACTATAGCAGGCATGTCAAACTTGCGACATCATGTGATGTCACGCGACGTATCGGAACTTTTTCCCATTGCCGAAAATGGGATGGGCACGGTTTCTCTGTGACGGGCCGGCCCGCGGGCCGGCAGTTTGACACCCCTGAACTATAGGAAAAAAGTAAAAAAGTACCAGTTTTAATTTCTTCGGTGGCTGTTCCTTTGCTGAATCACTTTCCCTTTGCACTGACAAATGTATGATGAATTTATCCATGTTTATTAATATGCACCACTACCAGCTAGCTCAGGGGTCTTCAAACTTGGCACTTTTAAGACTTGTGGACTTCAACTCCCAGAATTCCTCAGCCATCATGGCTGGATGAGGAATTCTGGGAGTAGAAGTCCACAGGTTTAAAGTTGCTAAGTTTGTAGACCCCTGAGCTAGCTGGTCAGCCCTTCTTCCTCTCTCCCTTCTGAGCTCTTTCCACAGTGTAGTAAGAATGCACCCCCCAATCCCTTCCCTGTACCCTTAAAGACACAGGAATCAAGTGCAAAGCAAGAAAGGCTCACAAAATAAAGACATAAACTCCATTTTTTTTCTTTAAACTTCCTCAGGCGTGTCACGGGTCACAATGTTGCAATCCGAGACTGAAAGGCTCCAGCAATTGTGAAAGGCTTTAGCTTTAAATTAAGCCTGTTTACCTTCAAAGAAAACTTTCTAAAAGCCACAGACAGACACAATTAAAGGGGGTAAAACTAATTACATTTGTTTAAAGGGATTAAACCTTTCCCTGCTGTCTTTTTTTCCCTTTCCCGCCCAAACCACCTCCTTTTATACTCTCTCTCTCTCCTCCCCCCCCTTTTTTTCTTCAGTTCACCTCAAGCTCTGAGGTGCTTCCGGAAGCACCAATCAGCTGGAGCCAATCAGCTGGAGCCCTGCCGGCTCCTGGGGCTTCTGCTGAGCCCAGACAGTCCTGCAGCTGCAGCTGCATCTCCCTCAGGCTTCGGTTGCTTCGGCTCATTCCCCTCCCCTGCTACACTTCTCTAGGATGGTTGCGTACCACCTGCCACATGGCAAAGTACCACCATGTACCACCGGTTGAAAAGCCCTGGCCTATAGTATATACACCTATGGCAATGCAATTCCCTCCCCCCCATTTTTACAGGTGAAACTCGAAAAATTAGAATATCGTGCAAAAGTTCATTTATTTCACTAATGCAACTTAAAAGGGGAAACTAATATATGAAATAGACTCATTACATGCAAAGCAAGATAGTTCAAGCCGTGATTTGTCATAATTGTCATGATTATGGCATACAGCTCATGAAAACCCCAAATCCACAATCTCAGAAAATTAGAATATTACATGCAATCAATAAAACAAGGAGTGTACATAGAACAATATCGGACCTCTGAAAAGTATAAGCATGCATATGTACTCAGTACTTGGTTTGGGCTCCTTTCGCAGCAACAATTACTGCCTCAATGCAGCGTGGCATGGAAGCTATCAGCCTGTGGCACTGCTGAGGTGTTATGGAAGACCAGGATGCTTCAATAGCGGCCTTCAGCTCTTCAGCATTGTTCGGTCTCATGTCTCTCATCTTTCTCTTGGCAATGCCCCATAGATTCTCTATGGGGTTCAGGTCAGGCGAGTTTGCTGGCCAATCAAGCACAGTAATCCCACGGTCATTGAACCAGGTTTTGGTGCTTTTGGCAGTGTGGGCAGGTGCCAGGTCCTGCTGGAAAATGTAGTCAGCATCCTCATAAAGCTCATCTGCAGAAGGAAGCATGAAGTGCTCCAAAATCTCCTGGTAGACGGCTGCGTTGACCCTGGACTTAATGAAGCACAGTGGATCAACACCAGCAGATGACATGGCTCCCCAAATGAACACAGACTGTGGAAACTTCACACTGGACTTCAAGCATCTTGCAGTGTGTGCCTCTCCATTCTTCCTCCAGACTCTGGGTCCTTGGTTTCCAAATGAGATGCAAAAGTTGCTTTCATCAGAAAAGAGGACTTTGGACCACTGAGCAACAGACCAGGTCTGTTTTTCTTTAGCCCAGGTAAGACGCTTCTGACGTTGTTTGTTGCTCAGGAGCGGTTTGACAAGAGGAATACGACATTTGAAGCCCGTGTCCAGGATCCGTCTGTGTGTGGTGGCTCTTGATGCACTGACTGCAGCCTCAGTCCACTCCTTGTGAAAGTCCCCAACACTTTTGAATGGCCTTTTCCTGACAATCCTCTCCAGGCTGCGGTCATCCCTGCTGCTTGTGCACCTTTTCCTCCACACTTTTCCCTTCCACATAACTTTCAATTAATGTGCTTTGATACAGCACTTTGGGAACATCCAACTTCTTTTGCAATTACCTTTTGAGGCTTTCCCTCCTTATGGAGGGTGTCAATGATGGTTTTCTGCACAACTGTCAGGTCAGCAGTCTTCCCCATGATTGTGATTCCTACTGAACCAGACTGAGAAACCATTTAAAGGCTCAAGAACCCTTTGCAGGTGTTATGGCTTAATTAGCTGATTAGAGTGGGACACTTTGAGCCTAAAATATTGCACCTTTTCACAATATTCTAATTTTCTGAGATTGTGGATTTGGGGTTTTCATGAGCTGTAAGCCATAATCATCACAATTATGACAAATCACGGCTTGAACTATCTTGCTTTGCATGTAATGAGTCTATCTCATATATTAGTTTCCCCTTTTATGTTGCATTACTGAAATAAATGAACTTTTGCACGATATTCTAATTTTTCGAGTTTCATCTGTATAGTATTTAATTCACAGGAATGCTGGTGTATAAAAAATGACTGTTAGGGTTTGTAATGAATGCCAATCATGTTGACCAGGAATCAGGGGAAATCATAGAAAGCATAAATTGTGAATATGTGGAGATGGCCCTGCTGTCTTTGGGTACTTGCAGAGTCATGGATGCAGAGTCATGGAAGGTCACTTTCAGGCCCCGTCCGACGAGTCACCAAAAAGAATGAATCCGGAACGGGAGCTGGTTCTCCTAAGCCACGTTTATTAGCCCCATAAACAGTTGCTCGAAGACAGACGAAGTCAGCGTTGATTCTACAGCATAATCAACGCTGTTAAATAGCCGGCAAAACCAACACCCTCCACCACACCCTTAATTATTCCACCACGCCCACACCCTACTTGACTACCACCTCCCACGATGTCCACCCTTTGGCACCCGCCCCACCACCATTGCAGCCGGTAAGCCACCCCCCAGCCCAAACCACCCTCCTTCCCCCCAGAGCTCCGCATATTTTCATCTCCCCCCTCAGCTCTCCAGTCCGCCGTGAGCTGTGTCCTGAGCCCCTCCCTGACCCGCTGGCAGTCTCCACCACCCCCTGAGTCATCCTGGCGCCCGTCCTTGTCCTGCCGCTTGAGCGCTGGGTGTCCACCGGCCGCCCCACCGTACAGCCGCTCCCTGGTCCTCTGGTCGGCCTCGGAGGTTGTCAGGCCGCGTCGGCATTTACGCCCTCCCCTCCAGCCCCCGAAAGCCAGCTGGCCGCTCCATGGCCGTACACGCCAGCCGCGCTCCTTCCCGACTCGTTGGTCGCTTTCGGGAGCCGGCAAGAGCGGCGCGGCGCTGTGGGGCGTGTTGGCGGGCGGCTCCCAGGCTGGGAGGCTGCAGTTGGTGCCTCGACGTCGCCGCTCTCCGTTCCGGGCGCCACCGAGGGAGGAAGAGTCCGCAAGAGGCCGGCGGGAGTCCCTGGAGGCCGGTAGGATGCTTTGCTGTTTCTCCGGCTGTTGGGCGAGCGGTTGCTGAGGCGAGGCGACGGCCGAGCATTGTCCCGGCCTTCCAGGAAGACGCGGGCGCCGGCGGGAGTCCCTGGAGGCCGGTAGAATGCTTCGCGGCTTCTCCGGCCGTTGGGCGGGCGGTTGCTGAGGCGAGGCGACGGCCGAGCATTGTCCCGGCCTTCCAGGAAGACGCGGGCGCCGGCGGTTGGGTTCGGGGCCTGGCGGGGCTCTCCGTGGGCGCCGGCAGTGATTTTCGGGGCCTGGCGGGTCGCTCCGCGGCCCCTCTGAATGTCGGGCATGCCAGGCCCGACAGTCACAAGGGAAAACACCCAATGTCCCAGGTCACATGAGAACATGCAGTGTCTTTAGGGAAACACCCACAAGGAACATTTTAGCTATTTCTCCTTTCTTATCTATGGTGTGCCAGCCTTTGTAGGTGAAGTCTTTATCTTATGTGTGTCAGCTTTACTTCTTCTTGGCATCCTTCAGTCTCAAGAGACTATGGTATCGTGCTCTGGAAAGGGGTCCTAAAGCAGCATCTGGTGTGGCTAAAAAGGCCAATTCGAGAGTGGCAGTCCCTTCCACACTGAGGGAAGATACAGTCTGTCCCCTGTCCAGCCCCCAGATTTCACTGGTTCCGGGACTGCCTCTTTGCCTCAGCCTGCCACACAAGTGTCTCTTTGAATTGGAGAAGGCCATGCTGCGTCTTTAGCCTCCAAGCTGAACCATCAGAGGTCAAGGTTTCCCAGCTGTTAATGTCCATTCCCAGGGCCTTTAGATCCCTTTTGCAGATATCCTTTTTTTTTTATTGAAAAGTTTTAACATACAGTTTATCTTTAACAGTCCCCCCTCCCCCTCCCCCCTCCCTCCCTCCCTACCCCTCCCCCCTCCCCCCCCGACTTCCCAGAGCTAAATACAAGGTATAGAAAAAAAAAACAATCATAAACAACCATATGCTAACAACCATAAACTCTAAAATCCATCACTCTCTAGCTTATACAGGATAATACAAACCTTAATGATATTAAATATATATAGAAAAGAAAAAAGAAAAAAAAGGAAATAAAGAAAGAAAAAGCGAAGGAAGACTTATTCAAATGCTACATGAAACTTCTTAACCCTATATTTGTTCTGGATGTACTCAACCCATTTTCTCCATTCCATAATATAACGTTCTTGCGAGTGATCTTTCAAGTAAGCCGAAATCTTTGCCATCTCTGCCAGGTCGGAAACCTTTAAAGTCCATTCTTCTATAGTCGGCAATTCTCTTTCTTCCAATACTGACCTATTAAAAGTCTTGCTGCCGTGATTAAATTCAACATCAGCTTAGTGTCCACAACCGTAGCCTCTGTAATTATTCCCAACAAGAAGAGTTGCGGACAAAACTTTATCCTTTGCTTGAAAATCTTCTGCATATGCCACCAAATTTTTATCCAGAAGGCCTTAACCTTTTTACAAGTCCACCATACATGAAAATATGTTGCATCTTCATCACCACACCTCCAACATTTTGGTTGATAATTCGGATACATGCTTGCAAGCTTTTTAGGATCTAAATGCCATCTATAGAACATTTTATAAAAGTTCTCTCTTAGATTTTGAGCTTGTGTAAATTTTACATTCCTCACCCAGATCTTTTCCCACGTGTCCATTGTAATAACTTCTTGGATATTTTGGGCCCATTTTATCATGCAGTCTTTAACAAGTTCTGTTTCTGAGTCAATTTCTATCAATGCAAGATATATCCGTTTAATATGTGCTGGACCCTGATTTCTGATTTGCTTTATCAGATTTTCATCAGTCATTGTAAAACCATTTTTCTGATCTTCTTTCCACCTGGCCCGTAGCTGAGTATATTGAAACCAATTCTGAACAATCTTCTCATCTCGCAAGAGACTATATGGTTTCAAACACCAGACATTTCTTTCCAAGTTTAGAATCTCCTTGTACGTAGTCACATCATGTTTGAAACCAGCATGTATATTTTCTATTGCGTGTTTTGGAATTGCCCACAATGGTATCTTGCAGTCTAGCTTATGTCTGTACTTCTTCCAAACTCTCAGCAATGCCTGTCTTAAAATATGCACTCTAAACACATTATCTACCTTCTTATCATACAACAAATATGCATGCCAACCAAACAACAAGTCGTGGCCCTCAAGATTTAATAATCTCTCTTGTGTCAAATTAATCCAATCACTTATACCTACTAACGCAGCAGCTTCATAATATAATTTAAGATTAGGCATTTTAAGACCACCTCTTTCACGAGTATCCTGCATGATCTTAAGTTTGACTCGTGGTCTTTTCCCTGCCCAAACAAATTTATTGATACCTCTCTGCCATTCCTCCAAGTTAGAATCTTTCTTAAGAATCGGTATCATTTGAAATAAAAACAAAAATTTAGGCAGGACATTCATTTTCACTGCTGCAATTCTTCCCAGTAAAGACAATTGCAATTTTTCCCAACTCTCCATTTCTTTTTGGATTTTTCCCCATAATTTTTCATAATTATTTTTATATAATTTTGTATTAGAGGGCGACAAAAGCAACCCCAAATATTTGACCCTTTTGACAATCTCAAATCCAGTTAACCCTTCTAGAAGGGCCTTTTGCGATGCTGTCATGTTTTTGGCCAAAATTTTAGTTTTTTGTACATTAACTTTAAATCCAGAAACCTTCCCATATTGCATTATTATCTCCATCAGGTCCACAACAGAGCTCTCCGGCTGGGTCACTGTAACAACCAGATCATCTGCAAACGCTCTCAATCTATAATCCTGATCTTTAATCCGTATACCCTTAATTCTTTCCGAATTTCGTATTTTTACCAATAATATCTCCAATGTTAACACAAATAACAAAGGCGATAGCGGGCACCCTTGCCTTGTACCCTTCTCAATACTACATACTTCTGTCAAACTATTGTTAACTATTATTCGAGCTGTTTGTTTTTGATATAATGCCCTAATTGGTTGCAAAAATTTATCCCCAAAGTTCATTTTATCTAAAACTTTCATCAAAAATTGCCAATTCAATTGATCAAAAGCTTTTTCAGCATCTAAAAAAATTAGCGCCGCAGGGATCTGGTTGTTCCTTTCCAAAAATTCCAACACATCAACTATATGCCTCACGTTATTTTTCATTTGCCTACCACTAATAAACCCAGTTTGATCCCCATGAATCACCCGTTGCAGAACCCTCATCAATCTATTAGCCAACACCTTAGCAAATATCTTGTAGTCTGTATTTAATAGTGATATCGGTCTATAGTTTTTTACTTGAGTAGCATCTTGGTCTTCCTTCGGGATCAGAGAGATAAAAGCAGTTCTCCAAGATGGAGGCACCTTTCCCCCTCTCTGGATTGTCTGGAACAATTCCTTTAACGGTTTAACCATCTCTAATTGTAAATTTTTGTAGTAAGCCGCAGTCAAACCATCTGTACCTGGCGCTTTGTCGACCTTCAACTCCTTAATTGCTGTAAATATTTCTTCTTCTGTAATCAATTGATTAATATCCTCTTTTTGTACTTGCGTAAGAACCGGGATGCTAGCATTCTCCAAATACTCATCAATATCTTTTTCATTAATCTTCTCCTTAGCATATAATTTAGAATAAAAATCCACAAAGGCTTCCTTAATAAAATCCTGTTGAAACACTACCTTCCCCTTATGTTCAATTTTGTCTATGTTAGAAGCCCTCTGCTTTTTCCTTAGTCTATAAGCTAGCCATCTACCTGGCTTATTAGCATTGCAAAAAGTATTATGCCTGGCAAACCTCAAGTTGGTTGCCACTTGATCAGCCATTAATTTATCAATTTGTCCTCTTAATAACTTGATAGCCTCCTTAATCTTCACATCCAATGGATTCAAAATCAAGGCCTTCTCTTTTTCCTTAATTTCATTCTCCAATTCTTTCCTTCTAGCTTCCAAAGTACGTCTGTATTTATTATTCATATATATCAGCACCCCTCTCATATATGCCTTGCTAGCATCCCAAACCATGTCCATAGACGTATCCTTATTCATATTAATTTCAAAAAAATCCTTCATCCGTTGTTTACATTCTTCCACATTTTTCTGACTTCTAAACAAGTTCTCATTTACGCGCCACGAGCGCCTATCTCTATTGTCCTTATTGATCTCTAACCATACTGGGCTATGGTCAGAAATAGCTCTTGCACAGATCTTTACCTTCTTAATCCTAGAAAAAAAATCATTAGTCAGCAAAATGAAGTCAATCCTAGAAAAAGATTGATGTCTATCAGAAAAAAAGGTATAATCCTTTTCATGCAGGTGTGTGTCACGCCAAATGTCTCGCAATTCCAAATCATCCTTCATTTCAAAAAAAGACTTAGGCAGTCTGGCATGGCACGGAATACGCTTAAAAAAACCAGCCTTATCCATCTGTACGTCCAAAACGCCATTCCAATCCCCCATAAAAATAAACGATTTGTAATCCAACTGAGTAAGCTTTGTATGAAGTGAGCTAAAAAAGTCAGCCTGTTGTTGTTGTTGATTAGGAGCATACAGTCCAACTAAAAGCGTTTTTTTACCTTCTAACAACAAATCTATCATTACGTATCTTCCATGCTTATCTGCTTCAATTAAGTCCGCTGTTATAGCACTTTTAACATAAACAACCACTCCGTTTTTCTTATTCATTGCAGAGGCAACAAATTGCGTACCCAATCTTGAATTCAGTAAAAACTTTTGGTCCATAGCCCTAATATGCGTTTCTTGCAAACATATAACATCAGTCTTAAATTGTTTTAAATATTGAAAAACTTTCTTCCTCTTCTGAGGCGAATTTAGTCCATTAACATTCCAAGTTAAGAATTTAGTCGCCATTCTTGTCCCCCCGAAGCTTCTGGAGCACCTCTCCAATGGCCCTATCTTCTTTGGGCCGTGCTCCTCCCACTGCCTCGCTGTAAGTACGCTTTGAAAGTTCCATAAACTTCTGCTGGTCTTGTTCTTTTATTTGTTTTGCTCTTTTTAAAGCAGCACGCGTCACCCTTAGCTCTCCAGCATCAGCCAACAAAGTTGTAATTTGATCCCTTCCAGCACCATCCTCCTCTGTCTGACCATCTTCAGCCTCATGAGGTTTTTCTTCACCAAATCCCTTTGCCGCTTCCAAAAGTGATAGTGGGGTTGCTTTTAAAACATTATTGTAGAAATCACGCGCCTGTGCCACAGTAACCAGGCGGTATCTTTTACCTTCATACATCGCCACCAGCCCAACTGGAATCTCCCATCTGAACCTTATATCACGTTGCTTAAGTTCCTGCACGAGAAATGCAAAGTCCTTTCTTCTCCTTAAAATCTTTGGAGGAATTTCCTTTAAGACCAAAACTTCTTGGTCAGCAACCACTACTTTAGTATCGTAGGCAGCTTGAATAACTTCATCTCTGATTTCTCTCTTTGTAAAGTAAACCACCACATCTCTAGGTAACTTCCTCTGTCTGGCAATCCATGAGTTAACACGAAAAGCTTTATCCATACATCCCTTTATTTCAGATGCTGGCTGACCCAATACTGCTTCCAGGGCTTCAGAAATCAGCTGCTTTAAATCTTCTTTAATATTTTCTTTTAAGCCTCTGATTCTAACAGCATACTGCATCTGGTGAAACTGAACAAGGCTTAACTCTCTGTCCATTTTGTCTCTTAAGTCTTCATTCTCCAATACCTTTACTTCTAGTACAGCATTTTTTTGAGTCAAATCTTCCACTTTTTCTTCCAAACCTTGCACACATTCAGCCACACTTTCCACTGTAGACAAAATGTCTACCCTCATCGCACTAAATTTCTCTTCCATCCTCTCTTCTATTCTCTCCTCCATTTTTGCCAATTTATCACCCAATGTTACTAAAATTACCTGGGCATGTTTTTCAAGGGCATCTTGTAAATCCTTCGATGTCAATGCAGCAGGAGGAAGCAAGGCTTGCAACGGTGTCTGTTGCACCGGAGAAGTTCCAGCACTCCGAAGGGTTTTTGAGGGAGGTTTAGCCGCCATCTTTTACTTTCACTTGTGACGCACTTTCACTTTAAGTTTAAAAAGTCCATTAAGCTCGAGAGTAAAAATAAAGATCCTCTTCACCTTTTTCTCTTGTACCGCTCTGCCTGCTCCTTTTATTCCAGGGTCTTTCCTTCTGGCAGGGGTGGTCGTAAACGCCTGGCTCTGCTCCAAGAAATCCGGAGCAGAGACGCTGACCAGCTGGGAGCAACCCAGGCTACGGGGGAGTTCGATCCTTCAGCCGCCCAAGCTTTGAACTCAGGCGGCCCCGGAGAACTCGACCCCTACCTGGGGCCTCACCCCCTCCTCTTCTCCCGAGGAGGGGGCTTCGAATTCACCTGAACAGCTGATCGGCGCTGTTTCGGGTGAAATCTACACAGCTGAGCCGCGGGCAGCCCGAAAAGGCTGTCTCCGGCGCTCCGCCACCACCGGAAGTCCCTTTTGCAGATATCCTTATATTGCAGCTCTGGTCTCCCTCTGGGGTGCTTTCCCTGCACTAGTTCTCCATACAGGACATCTTTCGGAATCTGACCATCAGCCATTCTCACGACATGCCCAAGCCAGCGTAGACGTCGCTGTTTCAATAGTATATACATGCTAGAAATTCTGGCACATTCCAGGACTGCGCTATTTGGAACTTTGTCATGCCAGGTGATGCCAAGAATATGTCGGACATAGCGCATATGAAAGGTGTTCAACTTTCTCTCCTGCCATACGTGAAGGGTCCAAGACTCACTGCAGTACAAGAGTGTGCTCAAGATGCAGGCTCTATAGACCTGGTTCTTTGTATGTTCTGTCAGCTCCTTATTAACCCATACTCACTTTGTGCATCTGGAAAATGTGGCTGCTTTACCAATACATTTATTCAGCTCAATATCTAAAGAGAGAGGGTCAGATATAGTTCAGCCGAGGTACACAAAGTCATGGACGAACTCCAGATCTTGTGCAGAGATTGTAATACAGGGAGGTGAATCCATGTCCTGACCCATGACTTGTGTTTTTTCAGGCTGATTGTTAGTCTAAAGTCTTGGCAGACCTTGCTAAAACAGTCCATAAGTTGTTGAAGGTCTTCGGCAGAGTGAGCAGTAACGGCAGCATCGTCAGCGAAGACGAAATCCCGTAGGCATTTCAGCTGGACTTTAGACCTTGGTCTCAATCTGGAGAGATTAAAGAGTTTTCCGTCTGATCTGGTCTGGAGATAGATACCATCTGTTGCGGTTCCAAAAGCATGTTTCAGCATGACAGCAAAAAAGATCCCAAATAAAGTTGGCGCGAGGACGCAGCCCTGGTTCACTCCACTTTGAATGTCAAAGGAATCTGATGTTAAGCCATCAAAAACTACAGTGCCCTTCATTTCCTCATGAAAGGACCTGATGATGTTGAGGAGCTGAGGTGGACATCCAATCTTGGGGAGAATTTTATAAAGGCCGTCCCTACTAACCAGGTCAAAAGCCTTTGTAAGATCTATGAAGGCTACAAAAAGTGGCTGTCTTTGTTCCCTGCATTTCTCCTGCAACTGTCTAAGGGAAAATACCATGTCAGTAGTGGACCTGTTGGCTCGGAATCCACACTATGATTCTGGATAGACTCTCTCTGCAAGCACCTGGAGCCTCTTCAGTATGACACGGGCAAGCAGCTTCCCTACAACACTGAGAAGAGAGATGCCACGGTAGTTGTTACAGTCATCCCTGTTGCCTTTGTTCTTATATAGTGTGACGATATTTGCATCCTTCATGTCCTGTGGTATTCCACCTTTCCTCCAAAAAATACAGAAGATTTCATGCAGTTCAGTGGGGATGTTCTCTTTGCAGCACTTCAGAATTTCGGCAGGGATGTTATCTTTCCCGGGTGCCTTGCCGGAGGCAAGGGAATCCAGGGCCACGTTTAGTTCTTCTAAAGTTGGTTCACTATCAAGCTCCTCCAAGACAGGCAGGCACTCAATATTATTTAATGCTTCTTCAGTTACCCCATTTTCTCTTGAATATAACTCAGAGTAGTGCTGCACCCAGTGTGCCATCTGCTGTGCTCGGTCCTGGATAACCTCGCCTGTAGCAGACTTCAGAGGGGCAGATTTCTTCTGTGTTGGACCTAAGGCCTGCTTGATGCCATCATACATCTCCTTGATGTTGCCTGTGTCAGCTGCTATCTGGATCCGAGAGCAAAGCTGCAGCCAATAATCATTAGCACATCTCCTGGCGGTCTGTTGGGCTTTGCTATGAGCAGCTCACAGAACCTGTAGGTTGCGCTCACTGGAACAGGCTTTATATGCAATTAAAGCTGTCCTTTTTTCCTCGATGGCTGGCGTCAGCTCCTCCGAATGGGCTTCAAACCAATCTGCTGTCTTTCTGATCTCTTTACCAAATACTGACAAGGTGGTGTTATAAACAGCATTCTTGAAATATTCCCATCATTCAGATGCATTTGCTTCAGCTGGGCCTGGGAGTTTCCTTGAGTGCTTGTGCAAATTCCTCCACTTTGGCCTGATTGCGGGTCTTGCTGATGTCGATTCATGGTCTTCCTTCCTTCTTCAAGTGATGCAATCTCTTTGTTTTCAGTTTTATTTTGCTGCACAGCAAGGAGTGGTCTGTATCGCAATCAGCACCCTGATAGCTGCATGTGATTGTGATACTTGGAAGGTTGGAGCCAATGCTTCGATCTTTGATGTCTCCAAGACACTCTGTGTTGAGGCTTTGTTTTAAAGAATGTATTGCTAACACAAAAACCATAGTAGCAGCAAAACTCCACCAGGCGTTGGCCATTTTCATTCACCTTCCCAACACTGAACTGACCTAAACAAGTGGGCCAAGAGCTATAATCAGCTCCAACTCTGGCATTAAAATCACCAAGGATAAACAGTAGTTCTTTCTGAGGGATTTTCTTGATAGTAGCAGCCAGATCATCGTAGAATTTGTCTTTGGATTCTACTGAGGCTGATAATGTCGGTGCATATGCGCTAATAAGAGTGACCAGCCCTGCTGATGAGTGGAGCTGCAAGGACAGAATTCTTTCACTTCCTGCAGCAGGTGGAGTAATGAATCCTAGTAGGGTGTTTCTGACCGCAAAGCCAACCTCATATTCCCTAGTCTCATTCGATGGTTTTTCCTGCCAGAAGAACGAGAAGTTTCTCTCCTTAACAGATCCCGAGTCTGACAGCCTTGTCTCTTGAAGGGCAACGATGTCTATCTGCAGTCTGCTCAGCTCCATGTCAATGACAGCTGTCTTACGTACGTCATCTATTTCTTGCAAATCATCAGAAAGGCAGGGGGTCATTGTCCTTTACTGGGACAATGTCCTTTACTGGGTGAATTATTTATGTAACCAACAAATATAAATATAAGGATTTCCTGTCATTCAAGGCTTCTCTCTTTTAGAGGGGCCCGTCTTTGTTCATCTGGATAAAAACGTAATCCTTAAAAAGGCAACTTCTGGTTACCTGTATTTCTTTACCAAGCAACACCTCAGATCCTGCACAATAATCACAAAACAATAATGTGTAAGGAAAGCCTCCTACTTCAGGCTATAATCAGTAAGTAGTATTTACTGTAACGAATGTGAGAAGACAATGCCTCCTTGCTGTACTTTCCTTACAGAATGGTGGAATGGCCAGATGCATGCTAAATTCCCAAGGGCCACTGTTTCACAAGAAGCTCATTGGGGTGGTGAACCACAACCGAACACTACACATGGCACCAGGGAGGAGCAGGAACAGGAAATGGAGCAGCATCCATCCACAACATATGGAACACAAGACAGGGAAATGCAAGGTAGGGCATGTAATTCACATAAATATTGACTATTTTAGAAATCCATGTTAATATGAATTTTGATGAGGTTTGCCCCCAACCCCCTCCAAAATAATTGAAATGTAAGCCTGGCCTCCTTTTTTCAATCTGCATTCAATATGTTCTTTGTACTATAATTAGTAAGAATCCTAACAACAATTTGTTTGTGTACCTTCAGAAGGGGAAGTGACCAGTTGTTTGAGGAATTTCCAATGCCTACTGTTTCACAACAAAGCTCAGCAAAGTATGGAACCTCAACCGTCCATATCATATGATGCACGGGAGGAGCAGGGCCAGGAAATGGAGCCACAACTGTCCACTTCCTGTGACATACATGGGGAGAAAGGAGGAAGCTCCCCTTTTTTGTAACACCTCAGCTTCCTCTTCCTCTTCCCTTTCCCTCCCCTCTCTCTCTCTCTCTCTCTCTCTCTCTCTCACACACACACACACACACACAGAGAGAGAGAGAGAGAGAGAAACCCTTCCTGCTTTCTCCTCCTTCTCACCCTTTTTCTCCAGCTGCCACAGAGGCTCACACGTTGCCAGCCACCGGCAGTTCCAGACTGCGGCTCTGCATCCAGCGTGAGTGCTGCATTCCCCTCTCTGGCCCAGGAGCCGGCCAATGCTTGGCTTGTGCCACTGCATGCTCCCACAGGCTGGCCATGCCCTGGGGCGCTAGGCTTACAGAACGGCATGACCCGAGCAAGGAAAGTCGCGGCCCCGCAAAGCAAAGCCAGACGAGGAGAGGCACAGCAAAGCGGGGTGTGGCCAGGCCTGATGGGGTTAGGCTGGGAGGGGCGAGGTGGGGTGAGGCAAATGAGCTGCAGCTGTTGTTCACCACCAGCCCCTGAGCGCTCTCCATTTCATGAGTTTGTGCCAGGGAGGCACCCAGCCGGGTTGGGGTTGGGCCAGGGCTAGGGGAGTGGGAGCCCTGGCCCAATCAAGATTATGATTATGAGGGACCACTGCCAGATGCCAAGTATTGTAGTCCTGAAACCATGATGCCCGGTGAGACAGAAGAATTTGAGAAATGGTATGCTGCTAATAAAGGTACAGTATTTAAGCTCAAAAAAGACCTTGCTTACTACTGCAAACAAGATGTTAAGATATTGAGAGAAGCCTGTAATCCACTCAGGGAACAAGTGATGCAAATGACAGAACCGGGGTTTTTCACCGGGAAGGGTGGAGAGATTATTGAAGAGTGTGAGATTCGATGCATTGACCCCTTCCAGTATGTTACATTAGCATCTATTTCCATGGGTCAGTACCGTTTCATGTTTTTGAAGAAGGACACAATCGCACTAACTCCTTTGGACAATTACCAGAAGACCCAAGAAAAGCTATTCTGCTTGTGCTATACAGTGGCTGATGTATATAGCACAAACCAAGAAGCTCAATATTCAGTATGCTGTGCAAGGAGGTGAAAAGCAAGTAGGTGTTTACTTTATGGATGGAGTTGCTATCATAAATGATATCCCAATGGCCTTTGAATTTAAGGGTTGTTTTTTTCATGGTTGTCCTATATGCTACAATGCCCATGACTTCAACTCGTGGGGTAAATTTGGACAGTGCACCAATCAATTGACTACATCTGTGGTGATAGAACCTGAGGAATTGTTCATGTATCTTTTTGTACCCTATTATGAAGTATCCTGATGTGAATTTTTGATGAAGCAGCTGTTGTCACATGGAAATCAGCCAAAAGTCAACTTACAAAGTCAATGTGTACTAATGTGTTCATTGCCAGTTTTACAACAGCTTATGCCCAGTTAGAATTATACAGGGTGTTGGATCGGTTGGGGGACAGGTGCCTCTACCATGACACTGATTCTGTCATTTTTATTAGCAGAGAGGGGGCATGGACACCGACCTTAGGTGATTATTTAGGGCAGCTGACAAGTGAGATTCCACCAAACACATCAATCACCAAGTTTGTGGCAGCAGATCCCAAAACATATGGGTATGCTTTGTCAAATGGGATGACGGTGTTAAAAGTGAAGGATATTATGCTAAACAGCGCAAATTGTGTTAAAGTCAACTTTGAAAGCCTGAAAGACTTGGTTGATGAGTACTGTCTATTTGGGGAGGAGGAAAAGAAAGAGATCAAAGTAGAACAGCCAGGTATTGTTAGGATTAAGAAACAATGGGCGCTGGAAAGACGGGTGCTCAGAAAAACTCTAAAAGTGGTCTATAATAAAAGGGTGCTCAAAACTAAAAATTATTGTATGCTACCTTACGGTTATTAAGCATGATAAAAAACAGTGCACAGTTTGTATATCCTTTCTCTTGTATTATAACTGGGCCGTCCAATTCTGGAACATCTTATTTTATAAAGCAAATGTTAAGAACATGGTGAGTCTGCATTATCTCAAATGCCTCAAAACATTGTATGGTTTTATAACTGTTGGCAACCTCTGTACAAAGAATTGCTTAATAAATTTCCTAATATAAAGTTTATGGAGGACCTTCCAGACTCTTTTTGTTGACCTGGAATTAGGAGACAGCATAGGACAGTGATGTCAAAACTTTTAGAGACCAAGTGCCCAAACTGCAACCCAAACGCCACTTATTTATTGATGGGTGCCAGGTGGTCATGGCAGACTGGGTGGTCATGGCCAGGGTGGGCGTGGCCACCTCGATGTTGCTTGTGGGGAGGGACGCCTGTGGCGGCCGGGCATGGTTGGGGGAGATCCAGGGGGTCTCTGGCAGGTGGGATGGTGGGCAGGAGGCTCATCCTGTGGGGTGAGGTGAGGCAAGGCAGGGGCCAAGGCAGGGGTACCATTTCCATTCAACATTTCTTGCAGACGTCTCATGACCCAAACTAGGTAACATCAGCAGTGCCAGAAGAGAATGGGGTTTGTGGAGTGGAGGAGAAGAAAAGAAGAGGACGGTTGTGGGTTCCTTGCTCCTCTCTGAGCTTTGTGGCTTTTTTGTAGACGTCTCATGACCCAAACTAGGTAACATCATTAGTTCACTTATTATCCCACTTTAGGTCCTCAAACATCTGCAAGAAAACCACCATCCTCAGAGACACCCCCCCTCAAGGATCCTTCATTTTAACTCTAAGCCAGAAATATTCTACTTGATTGGCATTCCGGACCATCTCAGGGCAGGAGAATCTGCCTGGCAGGACCTCATTCCTCTTTCCCATGGGGCACATCCCAATGCCCCCATCCTTCCTCCACCATTTCCTGGACCCTAAAGGCCAATGAAGTTTCTCTCAACCACCAGCACTGGCACTTCCGGTTCCTCCGAGCTGCTACACCACCTCCAGCTTTGCCTACCTCTCGGGGCTTCACCTGGATGTGGCACCACGACCCCCATTCATGGATCGGGATGCTCCTCCAAAGGCCGACTGCATCCTCCCTCCCAGTGGCTCCCCTGACCTTTCATCGCCTCAGCTCCACACAACCCCTCACAACCCCGAAATAACCTTCCAGGAGCAAATTCTCCTTTTTGCTTGCTCACCCCAGCCGCCCCTCACAAATACCTCGCCCTTTGCCCGCTCCCCTCAGACCTATAACCAGCATCTGACTCCAGCAGCCCCACTCCAACCGCCGGTGGGGCTGGGTCCCTCGGCGATGGTGGGGGTGATGTTGAGGGCCGGCGGCACCAGTTTCCTTTTGGCCGGCATGGCAGCAGCGGCAGAGGCTGGGGGTCATGTTCCATAGTGCCTAGCGAGGGACCTGCCTCAGAAGCAGCAGCAGTAGTGGCATCGTCATTACCAGGCTTGGCTGCCCTAAGCGAGCCCAAGGCTGCAAGGCCTAAACCTCTCAGCCTGGCCTTGAGGTAAAAACGTGAATAGGTGAGAGGAGGAGAGGAAGGGGCTGTGGCCAAAGCGCTAGCATGCCCTTGGGCACACAAGGGAGAAAATGGGAAAAAAAATCTTCTCCCAACTCGCCATCCCGCCACTGGCTGGGGCTCTCATCACCATCCACCCACACTCTCCTCACGATTGGACGGCTTGCCCAGGAGACAGGCTGGATAAAAAGACCAGTCGGGCCATAATTTGGTGGCACTCTAGGTAGAGCTATGAAGTTCTCTTCTCTGACAGAGAAGAGAACTTCGCAGCTCTGCCTACAGAGTCGCCAAAGCAGCAGGTGGAGCACCCAGCGATCTTTCACAAGAAGTTGGAATTGATTGACTGACCTTTTTTTTCCCCAAAAAAATTTCCTTTGTTTCCTTGCACGCGGCAGCAGCGGCGGATCATGAAGGAGAAATGGCCCGCGCCTGGGAGTCAGGTAAGGAAAGAAAGGCAGTTTCTGGGGGGAGCAAAGATTTCTTTCCTTACCTGCCCCACTTGTTCTGAGGCTGCTTTCCATTCAGATGTGTTGCTTTTGCCAATGGCCTGACCGCCTACTTCAGCACCCTCCCTCCCTGAGCCTCCGCGGTCCAAATTGAAACTCTAATTAAGTACAATGCCCTCTGTCACCAGGACATGCCCACTGTTTGGCCCACAGGGGGATCCATAGATTTAAGAGTTTTTGAAACCATGGGAGACTAGGATTAAAGAGGCATGGATTATGATCAGCAAGCTTAATATGCACTTTTTGGACCTTACAAAAGAATAAGCACGTGCTTAAAGACTGTGGGTTGTGTGACCTTCCCCAGCACCACCTTTTCCTACTTTAGCTTCTCCTCCACCACCCTATAAGGGGACCTACTCCCTCACAGGGCAGGTAGCCATTGGAAGGGGTGACACTAATAAGGTCCTGGTTCATACCCCCTTCTCCACATCTAACCTTTATGCATGGAAGAACCAATTAGGTTCTTACACTGAAACCCCACTCAAATATTCTGAATTGGTTCTGTCCATTATTCAAACTCATAACACTAACTGGGCAGACTTCCAAGCCATGCTGGATGTTTTTTCTTAACATCGGAGGAAAGGTGTATGGTAGAAAATGCTGCTAAAAAGTTAGCTGAAGAAAGGAAGGTCCTTTGTCCTGAAACTGACCCTAGATAGGTTATTGATACTTATGAAAGCAGAGACTATGAACACTTAAAAGGTTTCCAAGACATTATTGTCACTGCATTGCAAACTGCCCTCCCTAAACAGAAAAAACGGGCAAAATTTATGATGTTCATCAGTTGCCAGTTAAAAGCCCCAGTGACTTCCTTGAGCCCTTATGGATGATTCTTCTTCTGCACCCCTGGTAAAGTTCAAAGTCAGAGGAAAACAATACCCTTTTTGATTGTTACAGGGGCATCACATTCAGTATTAAATAAGCACCTTGGAAAACCTTCCTCACAAATGTTCCAGGTCTTTGGAGCCAATGGCCAATCTATGTCAGCTGCAATACTCAACCCTTTGGAATGCTTTATGGGTGGTATTTGCCTTACTCATCAATTTCTTTACCTTCCAGACTGCGCTATGCCCCTTTTAGGATGTGATTTGCTTGCTAAGTTACAAGCAACCATCTTTGCTCTAATGGCTAAGCCCTTGTATCAGGCTACCACAGGAAACCGTTCACCTTATATGTGGCTGAAAGCAAAGGGGTGGCTGCTGGAGTCCTTACTCAGACCCTTGATACTTGATCTCACCCAGTAAACTGTTTCTCCAAACAACTTGATCCTATTGCTCAAGGATGGCCAGCATGCCTTTGGGCTGCAGCAGCTGCTATTTTCCTTTTGGAGGCTGCTGAACAATTAACTTTTGGGGCTCCTATCACAGTGGAAACACCTCATTCCATCCAGTACCTATTAGCATCCAAGGGGGGCCGCCATTGGCTTATAGCCTCCCATCTGGAGCAGTATCAGATTGCTCTCCTTGACAACCCACAAGTTCATATCAAGTGCAGTGGCAGGTTCAATCCAGTGACCCTTCTTCCCGAACTGGAACAGGATGGTGATCATGATTGTGTGCAAACTATTACTGTGGTGTTTACTGGCCAGCTGGATTTAACTGACCAGCTGCTAGAGGATGCGGACAGGGACCTATATACAGATGGCAGAAGTTTTATGACACAGGGAGAAAGGCTAGCTGGCTTGCCATGGACACATTGGATCAGGTAGTGGAAGCCGCAGCTCTCCCTGCAGGTGCCTCAGCTCAGAAAGCGTAACTCATTGTCTTGACAAAGGCTTTGAAAAAGTCAGATGGTGCGGTTGTTAATATATTTACAGACAGTAAATTGTGTTTGTGTGTGTGTGTATGTGTGTGTGTGTTATACATGCACATAGGGCCTTATGGAAGGGGTGTGGTTTGCTCACCACTCAAGGCACTCCTGTTAAATATGGACAGGACATTTTAAGGCTACTGGATGCTGTTTGCTCCTGCATAAGTTGGCTGTCATTAAGGTGTTAAGGTTGATACTAAACATGGAAGGGGAAATGCCTTGGCTGACCGTACCACAAAGTTTGCCACTTCAAGTCCCCTGTCCCCTTGGTATGTGGGTGCACTTGTACCTTCACATTTGCCTGTGGTGGCTCTGACATATATTTCACAGGATGGGCACAGAGTTTATAGACTGGATGCTGTTTATTATGGATGTACAGTTGCAAGAAAAAGTATGTGAACCCTTTGGGATTACGTGGAGTTTTGCATGAATTGGCCATAAAATGCACTCTAAACGTCATGTAAGTCACAACAATAGAAAAACACAGTCTGCTTAAAATAATACTACACAAACATTAGCTGTTGTCATGTTTTAATTGAACATAAGATGGAAACATTCACAGTGCAGGGTGGAAAAAGTATGTGAACCTTTGGACTTAATAACTGGTTGACCCTCCTTTGGCAGCAATAACCTCAACCAAACGTTTCCTGTAGTTGCAGATCAGACCTGCACAACGATCTGGAGTAATTTTGGACCACTACTCTGCACAAAACTGTTTCAGTGTAGCAATATTCTTGGGATGTCTGGTGTGAATCGCTCTCTTAAGGTCATGCCACAGCATTTCAATCGGGTTGAGGTCAGGACTCTGACTGGGCCACTCCAGAAGGCATATTCTGTTCTGTTGAAGCCATTGTTTTGTTGAATTACTTGTATGCTTTGGGTCATTGTCCTGTTGCATCACCCATCCTCTGCAGAGCTTCAGTTGGCGGACAGATGGTCGTACGTTTTCCTGCAAAATGTCCTGATAAACTCTGGAATTCATTTTCCCATCAATGACAACAATCCGTCCAGGCCCTGAGGCAGCAAAGCAGCCCCAAACCATGATGCTCCCTCCGCCATGTTTTATAGTGGGGATGAGGTTTTGATGTTGGTGTGCTGTGCCTTTTTTTCTCCACACATAGTGTTGTGTGTTTTCCCCAAACAACTCAATTTTGGTTTCATCTGTCCACAGTATATTTTGCTGGTAGTGCTCTGGAACATCCAGGTGCTCTTTTGCAAACTTCAAATGTGCTGCAATATTTTTTTTTGGACAGCAATGGCTTCCTCCGTGGTGTCCTCCCATGTACTCCATTCTTGTTTAATGTTTTCCTTATTGTAGATGTGTCAACACAAATGTTAGCATGTGCCAGAGATTTCTGTAGGTCTTTAGCTGACACTCTAGGATTCTTCTTTACCTCATTAAGCATTATGCGCTGTGCTCTTGCAGTCATTTTTACAGGACGACCACGCCTAGGGAGAGTAGCAACACTGCTATACTTTCTCCATTTGTAGACAGTCTGTCTTACCATGGACACATGAACATCAAGGCTTTTGGAGATACTTTTGTAACCCTTTCCAGCTTCATGCAAGTCAAGAATTCTTGATCGTAGGTCTTCTGAGAGCTCTTTTCTGCGAGGCATGGTTCACATCAGACAGTGCTTCTTGAGACCAGTAAACCCAAAACAGGTGTGTGTT
The DNA here is from genome assembly GCF_964194415.1 of Vipera berus. Taxonomy (NCBI): domain Eukaryota; kingdom Metazoa; phylum Chordata; class Lepidosauria; order Squamata; family Viperidae; genus Vipera; species Vipera berus. The sequence continues at coordinate 45,704,009 of NC_138210.1, forward strand.
TTTAAAGGGCAGGACAGCTGTCAGCAACACATCCAATATCATCACACTGGTTGGAGTCAAGGTTGGCTCACTCCTGGCTCCCATTAGCTCTTGGAGAAGTCATTAGGCTAGGGGTTCACATACTTTTTCCACCCTGCACTGTGAATGTTTCCATCTTATGTTCAATTAAAACATGACAACAGCTAATGTTTGTGTAGTAATATTTTAAGCAGTCTGTGTTTTTCTATTGTTGTGACTTACATGACTTTTAGAGTGCATTTTATGGCCAATTCATGCAAAACTCCACGTAATCCCAAAGGGTTCACATACTTTTTCTTGCAACTGTAGGCTGGAGAAGGACAAGAAATGCCTTCTCCAAAAACATGAATTACGGACCCTCTTACGAAAATTGCATGCCAGCACTCTTTGGTGTTACTAGGCCATGGCTGAGTTTCTTATAAAGGACTATATTTGTCCTCGGATCTATAACAAGGCCCTCATGATGATCAAGCAATGTGTGATTTGTCGATGTAATAATCCTGTGGAAATTATTAAGTTCCCCTTGGGGAGGCTTGGGGCTGGCCAGGCTTCTGCTAGTTTTGGGGAAGTTGATTTTACTGGGTTGCCATGGACGCTGGGTTTTAGGTACTTGCAAGTTTTTGTGGGTTCTTTCTCTGGATAGAATGAGGTCTTTCCCTGTCATACTAACAAGGGACATGAGGTGGTTAAGGCCCTCTTGAAAGAAATTATTCCACATTTTTCCTTCTCATACCAAGGCATTGGCTCTGATGATGGACCCCACATTATCTCTGACATTACCCAGAAGGTGTCTCAGGCCCTAGGTATTGCTTGGCAGCTTCATTTGGCCTACAGGCCTCAATCTTCGGCACACGTGGAAAAGGCCTGTCCCCTTTTGAGATCATGTATGATCGGCCCTTTCTTTACTATTCTTCCTTATCTCTCTTCTCTTTTTGGAGACCAGGCCCTCGGAATATATGCACTCTCTTGCTTGTAATGTTTCTTCCATTTCTCAAGGTGTTCAGGCCCTCCATTATCCAGGATTGGATCATTCACTCCATCCTTTCCTTCCTGGTGGTTGGGTGCTTATCACATCCTGGTCTGATTCTGGCCATTTGGCTGAATGCTGGAAAGGCTCCTTCGTTGTTCTTCTCGTTACTCACACAGTGGTCGGGATTGCTGGGCTTCGTACTTGGATTCATCACACCTGCCTTCACTCTTCTTCCCCACCACCCAATGCTAAGGACCACTGAGTTGCTTGGACTGTTGCCCCTGGTGCTGAGGATGACCTTGGGCTGGAGCATTTGTTTCACGGACTACATTGACCTGAATGCCAGGACATTTTGGTCGCTGCAATACCTGTGCCTTCCAGGCTTCTTCTCCAGCTTTTTTATTTCACCAGCTCCCTGCTTACTTGTGTCGCAGCTGTTGCTCCTCTCTGCCTTGGTTTCCATTTAGTACAAGGGTGTCAAACTCCCAGCCCACAGGCTGGATGCATCATCTGGAAGCCACACCCACCCCATTGCCGGCAATGGCAAAACTGTCCCAATATGTTGCATGACGTCACATGACATCACGAATTTGACATGTCTGATCTAGTACATTGTTTAAATTGTTCATTTCTTTTCTGTTATCCTATGTTGTTTTCCTCTTCATACTCTGAGTTTCTCTTTCTTCCTTTTTTCTTCTGTGAGGCTTGCTCTGCACTTACTGGGGGGGGTTATGGGAAGGGTGGTCAAGTTCATGGTCAGGTTCTGGTCATAGTCAAGGTATGTGACATGACTATGGGGACAGCTGCTGTGGACTGGGATGGGTCAGATTGTACAATCTGACACACCCTCCAAGCATGAACTCTCCTCTTGCTTGGCCATAACCCGTGCCCCCCCACTATATGTCGGCAAGGACAGTTTCTCCTTACCCATTGTTGGGAGAGTCCGAACACTGGACAGGAAAAACCAAAAGCCCCTTCTCGAGTATCCCAACCTGAAAAGACAGCTCTAGGATTTAAGCCAGATGCTCCCCAAAACACTGATGCTGGACCTAGGTTCGTGCCTGAAAAGCCTAAGGAGCTACAGACATCCTTCTCCATCTTTCCTAGTAACATGGAGGGGCAGAATAGTTCCCAATTCCCCACCCCCTCTTTAGGAATTTGGGGTTCCAACACACATATGCAGAATGCACCGGCTTGGGTTAAACTCTTGAATGTAATAAGACTGTTGGATTTCCACCCACATACCCCCAACTGGTACCCATGGATTGGTTATGGAAGGTACACCTCTGGGAGCCTCTATGTTCAGCATGATCATTGTCACAAGGGACTGGGCACTCCCTGGGTTTGGGGACAGGAAAGCTGCAGATTGCTCAACTATACAGCACCCTGCAGCAGCTTGCCTTAGTCATTTTACTTCTTCCACATATAAGTTAGGGATTTATGCACCTTGCATGGTCATATGGAAGGTGAGTACTAGTATGTGGGATGGATGGCATAAATGTCATCAGACCTTTGGTCTTGACTACAAAAAGGACCCCTGAGCTCTTTGTAGTCTGTTTGCAGCAATGGGACTTATAGCTTATATGTCTGGTGTCAGAGCTTCTGTGCCTGAGGGGTTAGAAGGCAAACAAGGCATTTATCTGGCTAACCACCCGGACTAGTGGTTCCTTTGTGGTCTGTTTGCCTACAAGACTTTGCCAGCTTACTGGTCAGTTACATGTACTGTAGGAATGATCTTTTCCTCAGTTTGTATCATCTGACATAATGATTGGAACTTCCGCATCCACATCCGCAATCGATGGGACGAGGACCACCTTGAGCATAAAGAATATATTGAACACCATCCTGTACCTCATGGCCTAGGAAATGCCATTGCCCAAGCAATAATCCCAGATATGGGGGTTGGTTTGAATTGTAAATTTATTATAGATTTAGGTGACTGGACAGAGGAAATGTTTAACCACACCATACAGGCATTTACACATTCCAATAAGGAACAGGGAGAAATAAGGGAAGTAGTGTTACAGAATCGCCAAACGTTAGATATGGCACTAGCAGCAAAAGGAGCGGTGTGTGTGCTTTGGTCCACTCAGATTTTTTTCAATGATTATCAAGTTAATATTAGTCACACCATCCATCTCATGGAAGGAGGAATCAAGAATCGCCCTAAGGATCTGGAGATTTTCACTGATGCTGTATGGGGAGTCTTCAGTAGTATATTCTCATTCCTTACCGGTTGGCTCCCGGGATGGGGATGGTTTAGGGAACTAGTTATTGGTTTTCACTTTGTGGTGTTCCTTATCTTTTTCTGTTATATCTTTCACTACTTGCCCCTACTCACCTCTGCCTGTCCTCAAGAATGTGACCCACATACTGCAGAAGCTTATCTTGTGTCTCTCCAGTTTGATGATCATACTTCTGTGCACTGCTCAAAGTATGAAAGGGGGGATTATGTTGACCCGGAGTTAGGAGACAGCATAGGAAGTATCAATTGTGAATATGTGCAGATGGCCCTGCTGTCTTTGGGCACTTGCAGAGTCATGGATGCAGGGTCATGAAAGGACAGCAAGGAAAACACCCAATGCCCTAACCCACCCGGGAATGTACGATGTCTTTAGGGAAACACCCAAAAGGGAACATTTTTAGCTACTTCTGCTTTCTCCCTTCTTATCTACAGTGTGCCAGACTGACTGGGTGAAATCTTTATTGTATGTGTGTCAGCTTTGCTGGGTGGATTGCTTATGTAATCAGAAAGAATAAATACAAGGATTTCTTGTCATTTGGGGGCTTCTTTCTTTTAGAGGAGCCCATCTTTGTTCAGCTGAATAAAAATGTACAGCTTAAAGGCAACTTCTGGTTTCCTGTATTTTTTATCAAGCAAAACCTCAGAACCTGCACAACATTTTGAAGATACTGACTTGTTTCCTCAGAATCAAAACAATTTAGCAGTGGCAGATGACCTCATTGCTTCTGCCGGTGACAGTGAGCAAATAGAGAAGATCTTTACACAGTATGTTCATCACAGAAATCTCAGCATTATTCTCATACTTCAAAACCTGTTTTTTCAAGGTAAGAAAATGAGAACAATAGGTCTGAATGCTAAATATTTGGTGTTATTCTGATGCCCCCATGACCAGATGCAAATTGTCACACTGGCATGGCAAATGTACCCAAAACCCAGTAATTTTTAGAAGTTTTTCAAGATGCCACTAGCAAGATCCATGGTTACCTTTTGGTTGATCTGGTAGCCACTACTCCAGAAACCTTTAGGTTGAGAACAGGACTCTTATTGGCCAGTAGTTTACAATATAAAAAAGAAGGGTAAAAAGTAGCAGCCTGAACCGCTGTGTGTCAGTTCATCTTCTAGGTTGTCTGAGAGGGTGCACAGAAATTGAGGGGGGGGTTTTAACATTTTTAGTAAAGGCCGGGCCAAAACAGAGAAAAGCCATATTATGCAATGCTAATAATGACCTGGTGGGGGCAATAGCTGAAATAGCCCTGAACACTTTAAAAGGTAACCTGCCTCTGAAGCCTTCACAATACCAGAATTTAAACAGAAAGAAAGACTGTATTAAAAAGCTGAGCGATAGAAAACTCTCACTCAAAAAGAAAAAACAGATTATTCTTCAGTCGGGGAGGGTTATCAGTCCATTACTAGGGGCTGCTGACTAACCTATTAGTCAGGTAACATGAAGCATGTCGAGAAAATGTATTTGGTGTCACGTCATCAGATGGAGCAGTTACAAGACAGGACTCCTACGACAGGGACTACTGCACCTAGCCATTTGGATGATGACATGTGGTCCATTCTTCAGAGATTGGCTCTAAGTGAGGACATCAAGATAAAGTGCTACAATTCGGTGCTGCAGAGGTTTCTAAGGCTGTTCAGACAAAATGAGTCTCAGAAGAACACTCTGAATCTTATTCATCTCCCAGAAGACTTTAGACAGCTCCCCGCGTTAGTGGAACCATCTGTGCAGCCCCCACCATATGTGTTGTGATTCAGGGTCAGCCTGTGGGTTCGGCAGTTGGGTTGGACAACTCAGAGAAGGAGGGGGGTGTTGAAGACCTTGCTGAGGGGGTTGAAGATCTTGCTGATGAGAGCCCTCAGCCAGGCCCCTCCCACTTGGTCACCACGGAGACCCAGCTGTGTGAGCCTGACAGTGTGGATGAAGATGACCCACAGCTGGCCCTGTTCAAGGACGCCCGACGCAGGAGGCAGTCAATTAGGAGTAAACAGAGGAAGGCAATGGGGCTCCTCAGAAGGAGGCAGAGAGAAGCCACGCCCTGAACTCTATATAAGGGGAATGTGTGGGAGGGCTGGTTTGCTGAAGGCAACCGCTTGGATAGTTCCTGTTACTTAAAGCTCCTGTTTTTTGGTTTGTCTTGTTCCGTTTGTTTTTGTGGTAATAAATTTGGCAGGTGTAATTCCAGCCTCTTGCCTTCTTGAAAAAGGGGTTGTCCCTGCCTTTTCTGCAGGGCCGGTAGCAGGCTGGTACAGAACAGTTTGCCTTCAGCCTCCCACCCCTTACTAATATTATGGAGCAGCTACGTGCTGAGAATGCCCAGCTCACCCAGCAACTTACTTTGCTGGCAGCTCAGGTGGCTCAACTGCAAGCTCAGGTTCATGCTGCACCCCCACCATCACCCCCACCCAGGAGAAAATGCCAAGTTGCGATGCCGGATAAATTTACAGGCAATCCAGAACTGTTTCCTGCTTTCCTGGGACAATGCCAGCTCTTTATCAGCGTGAGAGCAGCTGATTTCCCCACTGACCGGGATAAGGTGGGGTTTGTGTTAAGCCTTCTTTCGGGTGATGCAGCTCGTTGGGGCACGCCTCTGCTGGCTCAACCTAGCCCATTGTTGGACAACTTTGTGGGGTTTTGTGATCATATGCGTCTGATGTATGAGGACCCTATTAAGACGCAGACTGCTACTCGACGCCTGAAAGCTCTGAGGCAGGGTCAACGGCCACTACAGGGCTTTATTGGCGATTTCCGGATGCTTAGCCAGGATTCCGCCTGGAATGAGGCTGCACTTGTGGATGCCTTCCAGGATGGATTGTCGGAGGAGATGTTGGATGAGCTGGCCCGTGTGGATATTCCCTCAGACCTTAATGGGCTGATCCATCTCTGCCTGCGGATCGATGCTCGGTTGCAGCAGCGAAGGAGTCGCCGTGCCACCCCACAGACCCCTGCAGCCCCTGTTGTGCGTGAGCCCCCAGTTCAAAGGGAGGAGCCAATGGACCTGGGTGCCGCCAGGTCTCGTCTATCGGTGACTGAGATGAACAGACGACGATCGGGGGGGTTGTGTTTTTACTGTGGAGACCCTGGGCATTTGGCTGCTTTTTGCCCAAAGAAGTGACAGCGGGCATCAGTGACCGAGTCTGTCCCGAGAAAGTCCCCTACTTTTCTGTTGGGAAACGCCCCGAGCCCGATCTAGACGGTGTGATAGATCGGGCGTCCCACAACAACACTGAGCGACGTCTTTCCGATGCTGCCTGTGGACCTCCACGGCATCTGATATTGGAGGCACGTCTGATCCTTCCTGGCAAGCCAGAGGGGATTCCAGTCCATGCCTTAATTGACTCTGGGGCCACCACAAATTTTATGGACTCAGCATTTGTGGCCAAATGGGCTGTTCCCCAGTGCCCGGTGGATCCGCCCATGTTAGTGGAGACTATCGATGGTCGAGTGCTCCTGTCTGGGCCAATTACGGCCGCCACGCAACCATTATGTATGGCCATCAGTTCCCATGTGGAGGCCATCCAGTTCTATATCACCTCAGATCTGCATTTCCCCGTGGTCTTGGGACTGACGTGGCTCCGGGCACATGACCCACAGATCTATTGGTCACAGAACTTGGTCACCTTCCCAAGCTTGCAGTGCGTGGACCACTCCCGCCATATCTGTGCCGGCCAGGTGGAGGGTTCCCCAGGGGTTTCCTTGCCTCCCGAACTGTCCGACTTTGCTGATGTGTTCAGCGAGACAGAGGCGGATCAATTACCCCCACACAGGCCCTATGACTGCCCCATTGATTTAGTCCCTGATGCGCCTCTCCCAGTGGGGCGTTTGTACTCCATGTCGGACCCCGAGTTGGCTGCATTGCGGGACTTTCTGGAGAAGAATTTGGCTCGCGGTTTCATCCGGCCCTCGTCCTCGCCAGTGTCTGCACCCGTGCTCTTCGTCAAAAAGAAGTCGGGCGAATTGCGGCTTTGCTGCGATTATAGGAAACTCAACGCCATCACGGTGCGCAATCGTTACCCGCTGCCCCTCATCCCCGAACTCTTGGACCGATTCCGGGAGGCTAAGATCTTCACGAAACTGGACCTGCGTGGAGCTTACAACCTCGTCAGGGTTCGGCCGGGTGATGAGTGGAAGACGGCGTTTGGTACTCGCTATGGACATTTTGAGTACACGGTGATGCCGTTTGGCCTGACCAACGCCCCCGCCGTGTTTCAGCATTTCATGAACGACATTTTCCGGAATTTGTTGGATCAGTTTGTCGTGATCTACTTGGATGACATCGTGATCTACTCCCCGTCGCGTGAGGTGCACCATCAGCATCTCCATCAGGTCCTGCAGCGACTCCGAGAACATCGGCTGTTTGCCAAGTTGGAGAAGTGCCAGTTCTACCGGGTGACCATCGATTTCCTGGGTCACCGCATTTCTCCTGAGGGCATCGCCATGGAGCCGAGTAAGGTTGAGTCTTTGCAGAGTTGGCAACCCCCGCGTCGCGTGAAGGATGTTCAGCGACTTCTTGGGTTCGCCAACTATTACCGAACTTTCATCCCTGGGTTTGCTGCCTTGACAGCCCCCCTCACCCGGCTCCTGCAGAAGAAGACTCGGTTCCAGTGGAACGCTCCAGAACAACAGGCTTTCCAGACTTTGAAGGAAGCCTTCATGAAGGAGCCCATCTTGAAGCATCCTGACCCGCAACGGCCATTTGTTGCGGAGGCGGACGCCTCCAACATTGCCATTGGGGCGGTGTTATTCCAGGCAACGACGCCCAGCGGTACCCTCTTCCCTTGCGCGTACCATTCACGAAAACTGAACCCTTCGGAGCGCAATTATACAATCTGGGAGAAGGAGCTGCTGGCCACCAAAGCGGCGTTCGAGGCCTGGAGGCATCATCTGGAGGGAGTGCGGCATCAAATCGAGGTCCGGAAAGACCATAAGAATTTGGAAAGCCTGCAGACCGCTCGGAATTTGAACCAACGCCAGATCCGGTGGTCTCTTTTCTTTGCGAGGTTTGACTTCCGGGTTCGGTACATACCTAGCGGGCACAATCAAAGAGCGGATGCTCTGTCCAGGAAGCCCGAATATTCCCGAGTGGAAGACAAGCTTCTGCCCAGGACAGTGATCCCCGTCGCGTCTTTTGCTGCAGTGCGGGAGCCGGTTGATATACGGGCTCGGATCCGGGAGGCACAGCAGCAGGAGGTGTGGGTGGCTCAGCGGAAGGAGGAGGTGGGGCCAGATTCTCCTTGGACGGTCACGGATGGACTCTTGTATTATCGTGACCGGCTCTACATTCCGGGAGGGCCACTCAGGGGACTCATCCTCAGCCAGTGTCACGATAACCCGGCGGCGGGGCATTTTGGCCTGTTCAAGACCCTGAACCTGGTCTCCCGTACCTTCTGGTGGCCCCGAGTCCGACACGACGTCCAGTCCTATGTTACCTCCTGCATCCCATGCAGGCAGGCCAAGTCAGCGACAGGGGCCCCGCCTGGATTACTGCAGCCTTTGCCGACACCCAAAAGGCCCTGGGGGGCTGTGTCCATGGACTTTCTGACGGATTTACCCCCATCCTCTGGTTTTACGACAGTGTATGTGGTGGTGGACATGCTGACCAAGATGGCGCACTTCATCCCCTGTCGCGGCTTACCGTCAGCCCGCGCCACTAGTCGTATGTTCATTCAGCAGGTGTTTCGGCTGCACGGCCTCCCTGATAGAGTCGTCTCTGATAGGGGGCCCCAGTTTACAGCCCGCTGCTGGCAGGAGTTGATGCATGCGTTGGATATCAAGATTTGCCTCTCGTCCGCGCATCATCCTCAAACTGACGGGGGAACCGAGAAGGTCATTGGTATCCTGGAACAATATCTGCGCTGCTACGTCAATCTGCAGCAAAACAATTGGGTGGACTATCTGGCCATAGCTGAGTTTGCATTTAACAATTCGCAGCACACCTCCACACAGATGACACCGTTCTTGGCCAATGTGGAATATCACCCCCGGTTTTTCCCCCTTTCTCCCGTGGACTCACCAGAGCCGGCAGCGAACGACTTCATGGCAGAGTTACAGGCGATCCATCGATTGGTGCGACGTCAGTTAGAGAAGGCCAAGGCCGATTACAAAAGGTTTGCTGATCGGTCAAGACGGGATACGCCTCCACTATCGGTGGGAGATCGGGTCTGGTTGTCAACCAGGAACCTACCGTCAACACGGCCGGTGAGAAAGTTAGATCACCGATATTTAGGACCGTTCCCAGTCGAGGCTGTCATCAATCCGGTCGCCTATCGCTTAACTCTGCCACGTTCCCTGCGCGTGCACCCAGTCTTTCATCGGTCTCTGTTGGTCCCCGAGCAACCGGCCTGTCCACTCCGCCGAGTGGAACCTCCCCCATCAGGACCTCGTGATGGAGGCAGCACCCCCGAGTACGAGGTCGCCAGCATCAGGGATTCCCATTGGCTGAATGGTCGTTTCCAGTACCTGATTGAATGGAAAGGTTACGGAACAGAGGACTTCACCTGGGAAGACGCGACCGCCGTTCATGCCCCTGCGTTGGTGACCGCTTTTCATGAACAATTTCCATCTCGACTGCATCCGGATCGGCAGACCCGGGGGAAGGGCCCTGCGGTGCGGGATAGTGTTGTGATTCAGGGTCAGCCTGTGGGTTCGGCAGTTGGGTCGGATGACTCAGAGGAGGAGGGGGGTGTTGAAGACCTTGCTGAGGGGGTTGAAGATCTTGCTGATGAGAGCCCTCAGCCAGGCCCCTCCCACTTGGTCACCACGGAGACCCAGCTGTGTGAGCCTGACAGTGTGGATGAAGATGACCCACAGCTGGCCCTGTTCAAGGACGCCCGATGCAGGAGGCAGTCAATTAGGAGTAAACAGAGGAAGGCAATGGGGCTCCTCGGAAGGAGGCAGAGAGAAGCCACGCCCTGAACTCTATATAAGGGGAATGTGTGGGAGGGCTGGTTTGCTGAAGGCAACCGCTTGGATAGTTCCTGTTACTTAAAGCTCCTGTTTCTTGGTTTGTCTTGTTCTGTTTGTTTTTGTGGTAATAAATTTGGCAGGCGTAATTCCAGCCTCTTGCCTTCTTGAAAAAGGGGTTGTCCCTGCCTTTTCTGCAGGGCCGGTAGCAGGCTGGTACAGAACAATATGACCCAACAAAACAGGAGATATTAGATGGGGTGAGCACACATTACAAGAAAAATGCTGAACTTTTGTTGAACAAAATGAGACAGCATCGGGACATTTTGGACTGGGATGAACATGGAATGGTTTTATACAAGCGGACCCCAGTTCTTGGAACTAACATTGTAGACCTGGTCAAAGGGGCTTCTCAACACCGAGCACATACTGTGAACCACTATCCTAAAGGCTGGAACAAATTTATGAGTGCTATGGCAGGGATGTATGTTCCAACAGTATTGCTGAGGTCTAACTCTGTTAAAGAGCAATGAGAAAAGCTGAAAGAGGCTGGGAGTTTTAAGGTTGTAAGTGTTACTAGCCTCCTTCTGTTACATCTGCACCTGTTGAGATGCCTATAGTATGTCAACTCCAAAAAGTGTTCTAAAGTTTGGTGACTGGCTCCAATTGTAAATGAATAAAAACACTGTAAAACAGGCAATGAGTTTAACGTTTTGTGTTTATTTTATAATAGGCCATACATGTTTGCATACATTGATAACTGCTACATGTTCTATGACTCCTTCCCTGCATCATATTTACTACAAAATGCTTCACCATTTGATCATTTTTGACATCATTTTCAGAGTACAGCTTTAAAAAATCTTTGTAAAGTAACCATTTAAAACATTTAAGTAGAAAAAAAACACAGTGCTGGCTGCAGATTATTGTCTGGGGATGTTGCAATTGAAGTGGATGAAATGTGTACTTCTTAGCTTGCGGCTCTAAAAATTTCACAATGTCACTGGGAAAGGCAGTTATCCGCAACTCTTCCACAGGAGACAGAAAATTCACCGTTGCTGTGACTTGGAAAGTAGAGTGCCAACCAGTGTTCATGGAGTACAGTATGAGGGTGGGTATTTACCATTAACCCGAAAGGCCTTTTGGGGATTTTTCTCTTGGGCAGCAGATCACAGGGATAGACACCTAGAAAGGCAGCATTTCCAGAGAACACATGGAGTATCTGCATGGTGTCCATTCTCACATATATTCAAACAACACATTCCTTGTGTGACTTATTTCAATAAGGTTTTCAAAGATTGCATAAAGAATCATGTTGACAGTATTGGGGAGGGGCAATGGAAATCTAATTTCTGCCCTGAGGTTGCCATTCCTGATCAGAGAATAGTGCTCAGAGCACCCCTGATTGGGGCTCAAGTCAAAGCAGTATAAATTATAGCCATTGTTAAACTCCTCACGGCTAATTAGCATTGCTTTCATTGCTTTTCCAGACATTTGTAGCATCTGCATATATTTCCTCACAAAGATTATGTTCATAAATCAGGCTGAAGGGGCTTAGCGGGAATCTGCTCGCCATCACAATACAGGGCACAAAAGTTGATATTATAGTGTTGAAAATTGAAAGGGCTTCTTTCATAATCTCAGCTAAAGGCAGTGTTGTCCACAAAACCAATCACTAATTGCTTAGGTAACTGTCCCAGAAATAGGTTTTCCTGATTACACACAAGGCTGCTTGCAGGAATGCTGTAAACCTTCATCCCCACACAGTCAATGGGGTATTTGGCATTGGAGGTAAGCAAAGCTTCTGCATGAGCTAAATGCATACCAGCTGATACTTTTACACGTTTTACAAAGAGAGTCGCTGATAGGATCTGCACTTTGTAATTCTCCTTGTGCTGTCACGTCAGAACTATGTAATGCATATCATGCTGCCACCATGTGGTTGTTTGGGGGAATTGCAACATTATGCTAATGTGGTCAGCCAATCCCTCCCATTTTGTGACGTACTTCCTCCTCTTTCTTAACTCCGTACTTTCACCCCTCCCATTCTGGGATGTACTTCCTGCTTCTCCTTCTTCCATGCTTCACCTCCCACCATAACATGCGGACACAGTAGGTCCCATTACTGTCTTTTGACCTTGGAATACCGTCCATTCATCATCTACCACATCTTGTTTGCTGTAATCTTCTCTGCATGCAAATAAAGGTACTTCTGGATGAAAAAAGGTACTTTCATGAGTTCTGCTATCTGGCAAAGGCTGTTAACAGTGATAGTATCTGCTTATACAGGCCAGGCACAGGGGTATTAGCAAGGGGATAAATCATTAAACGACAGTCAGAGTCAGAATAGTCAAAAGACAGTAGAATTCCTACAGCCTGCAATCCATATGTGTGTGTTTTATCTGCAAGCAATCTCAGTGCAATCCACCATCTTGTGAAAGCACATGGTCGCACAAGCTTACTGAACATCTCCTGTGCATGCTGAAAACTGTTTCTGTACATTGGACTTTGTTATAAACCCTGTCTAAGCTGCATTTGTCTGCTTAAAGAGACAGTACCATTTTTTACAAAACTTGAAAAATGTCTAGACAAGGCTCTGAACACTTTTTTATCGCTGAATCAACACAGATGCATCATGCTTCTGACCACACAGATATACAGGGAGCTGATTCTGCTGTAAAACCCAAGCGCACAATAAGACCAACCCAGAAACTCAGAGAAAACTATGAGGCAATTAGAGATGAATTCTCCAGTAATCTGTCAGACCTATGGGACAGAACTGCACACTGCATGTCAGTTTTGCTGCACTCTAATGATAATCGTGCTGAATTAAGAGACTCTATAGATCGTCTATCTGCAGCTTATGAACGTTACCAGCGGCTGTCTGCAAAATACACAATTTTCTTAAAGGACTCTAATATAGATGACTCCTCAGCAGAACTAACCATAATTGATGCAATAAACCAGCAAAGAGATCTCCTAGTGCAAGATGCAAGGGATAGGGCAGAACTCCATATTGCTGAACTGCAGGAGACCAGATCCCATAGATCCACATCAAGTAAAGTCACAGCACGTTCTTCTAGATCCTCTCGCTCCAGGGCTTCAACATTAAGTGACAAGCTGGTAGAGGCCCGTGCACTTCTAGAAGCAAAGAAAGTGCATGTTTCCTTTGCCAGAAAGGAAGCTGAAATAGAAGCTCAGAGCAAAGCCCGTCAAGCAGAGGTGGAAGCTCAGAGCAAGGCCCGCCAAGCAGAGATGGAAGCTCAGAGCAAGGCCCGCCAAGCAGAGATGGAAGCTCAGAGCAAGGCCCGCCAAGCAGAGATGGAAGCTCAGAGCAAGGCCTGCCAAGCAGAGATGGAAGCTCAGAGCAAAGCCTGCCAAGCAGAGTCGGAATCCAAAATAAAGATTCTGCAAATTGAAAGGGAAGAAGCAGCTGCCCTAGCAAAGCTGAAGGTCTATGAACAAGCAGTGAAGGAAAGCACCGATTCAGATTGTTCCATCCCAATAGAAGTGGAAGATCCAATGGAACACACCAGTAAATATGTGCTAAAGTATAATATTTGCAACGATGCAGAGCCATCTTCTGTACTTCCTACGAACAGCACTGTTCTGACTCTCACCACAGAGACCCCAAACTTGCAAAGGCCTGCACCTCTTCAACACCACAACATGGTGTCAATCCAGTGGTGTTAAAACTGCCATACAACCTGCAGGAGAAATGGACACAGCAAGGCTCAAAAAACAAAAGACGCTATGATGTTTTTCCCCCCCATTCTCATATCTTTGCAGGTTCATCAGCGAACAAGCCTGGACAAGAAATGATCCTAGCTTCAACTTCAGTGAATCCAGTGTGCCTGCTCCATCATCATCACCAAGGTATGATAACACCACAGCTAAACACAGAGACTTACGTGGAGCTGTGTTTACAAAAAAACCAGACATCTCACCTCCTGTACCATCTCCTGCTCAACGGAGTGGTTCAGGTGGTGGAGATGAAGACCCTAATCGTCAGTGTCCTATTCACAAAAAACCTCACCCTCTTAGGAAATGTCAGGAGCTTAGAGCAAAGACTATACAAGAGTGGAAAGAGGTTCTCCAAAAACTTGGAATATGCTACAGGTGCTGTGCTTCACATGACCATTTTGTTGTAAAGCCTTTGTCAAGTGCACAGAATGCAATAGCGACAAGCACGTTACAGCTATGCATCCTGCTCCACTTCCAGGCAATCCACAGCAACCACCTGCATCCAACCCCAAATCATGGCGGGGAGCAACAAAGTCATGCTCCAGTCACAAATGTCTCATCTTCATGTACTGAAGTGTGTGGGAGAGATTTCAGTCACAAATGCTGTGCCAAGATATGTCTAGTCAAAATATATCCAGAGGGTCAGCCTGAAAAGGCTACCAGGATGTATGCCATAATAGATGAGCAGAGCAACAGATCCCTGGTTAAACCCAAATTCTTTGATATCTTTGGCATACAGGGACATGCAACACCATATACGCTCAATACCTGTTCTGGTCGTGTAGAGACCTCTGGCAGAAGAGCTGATGGGTTCATGATCTCTCATATCAAATCAAAGGAGGGCATACCATTGCCATCATTGGTTGAGTGTGACCAAATACCAGACAACAGGGAAGAGATTCCCACTCCAGAAGCTGCATATCACCATCCCCACTTAAGACACCTGGCTACTGAGATTCCTCCAATGGACATGGATGCTGACATCTTAGTTTTGCTGGGAAGAGACATTCTCAGAATTCATAAAATACGCCAGCAGTGCAATGGAACTGATGATGCCCCATATGCACAAAGACTTGACCTAGGGTGGGTAATAGTGGGAGATGTATGCTTAAATAGGACGTGCACACCATCGGAGATCAACTCCTTTAAAACTCACATTTTAAGGAATGGGCGCGCATCTCACTTCAGACAATGTCCTCATCACTATGAAGTAAAGGAGAAGCCTATCGACATCATCCCGAGGGACGTGGTGGCTCAGTGGGTTAGGATGCTGAGCTTGTCAATCAGATGGTCGGCAGTTTGGCTGGTCGAATCCCAAGTGCCGCGTAACAGAGTGAGCGCCTGTTACTCGTCCCAGCTTCTGCCAACCTAGCAGTTCGAAAGCACGTAAAAATTCAAGTAGAAAAATAGGGACCACTATGGTGGGAAGGCAAACAGCGTTCCGTGCGCCTTTGGTGTCTAGTCATGCTGGCCACATGACCACGGAGATGTCCTCGGACAAGCGCTGGCTCTTCGGCTTTGAAATGGAGATGAGCACCGGCCCCTAGAGTTGGAAACGACTAGCATGTGTGGGGGAACCTTTACCTTTACCTTTACCTTTACCTTTACCTTTACCTTTATCGACATCATCCAGGTACCTGATGCTACTCCTGTCACCTGTGATGATAACTTAGGCAGCACAGTGTTTTATACTACACGTGATGACAACAAAATAGCCATGTCAGTTGAAGACAGAGAATTCATCAACACGATGGACACTGAATTCTCCAAAGATATGTCTAACAGCTGGGTTGCACCATTACCTTTTCGTACTACCAGAGCCAGACTCCCAAACAATCGCGATCAAGCTTTATCTAGACTCAACTCACTCCAACGAGCATTAAAGAATAGGTCTGAAATGAAGGACCACTTCATTGCCTTTATGAAAAGGATCTTCGACAATGACCATGCTGAGTCAGCTCCACCTCTTCAAAAACACGATGAGTGCTGGTATCTGCCTTTCTTTGGTGTGTATCATCCACACAAACCAAAACAAATCAGGGTAGTATTTGACTCCAGTGCCAAGCATCAACGTCCCTGAATGACGTTCTCCTCACAGGTCCTAACCTAACCAACAACCTTGTAGGTGTACTCATGAGGTTCAGAAAGGAACCCATTGCCATAACTGCTGACATTGAACAAATGTTTCATTGCTTTAAAGTAAGGGAAGACCATAGGAACTTCCTAAGGTTTCTGTGGCACCATAACAACAACATGGACAATGAAGTGATTGAATACCGCATGAAGGTGCATGTCTTTGGAAACAGTCCCTCACCTGCTGTTGCAACGTATGGTCTGCGAAGGACTGCTCTTGAAGGTGAGGAGTATGGTGCAGATGCTCGACAATTCGTTGAGAGAGACTTCTATGTGGACGACGGACTCAAATCCTTACCCACAGATGAAGAAGCCATAGACCTGCTCCAAAGAACACAAGGTATGTTTTCTGAAGCTAATCTCAGACTCCACAAATTTGCCTCAAACAGTGCTGCAGTTATGAAAGCTTTCCAGCCCGGTGATCATGCCACAGGGTTTAAAGACCTTAATCTGGGAATGGACACGCCCCCTGAACAGAGAAGTTTGGGCCTACGGTGGAATCTATCAAAGGACACCTTTGGCTTTCATGTCAGCTCTGCAGATAAACCATTCACCAAACGTGGTGTTTTGTCAGTTGTGAACAGCCTATATGATCCGCTCGGATTTGTGGCTCCCATCACCATACATGGTAAATCTTTACTAAGACAGCTATCAGAGACTATTAAAGACTGGGATGCCCCACTACCAAAAGATAAGCTCTCAAAATGGGAGTCCTGGAAACAATCTCTACATGCCTTAGATGGGATTGACATACCACGCTGCTATACTCCAGCTTCCCTTGCTGCAAGTCAGACCAGGGAAATTCACATCTTCTCAGATGCATCTACTGAGGCCATAGCAGCTGTTGCCTACCTCAAGGTAAGAGACTCTTTCAATCGGACCCATGTAGGCTTTCTGTTTGGCAAACCCAAGTTGGCACCCAAGCCTGAGCACACAATCCCTAGGCTTGAACTTTGCGGGGCTGTACTGGCTGTAGAGATTGCAGAATTCATATTGCGTGAGCTGGACATTCAGATAGATGACATCAAATTTTACACAGACAGCAAGGTTGTCTTAGGCTACATATACAACAAGACAAAATGTTACTACGTCTGTCAGCAACCGTGTGGAAAAGATCAGGAAATCCTCAAAGCCTGAACAATGGCATTACATTCCATCAGACCTTAATCCTGCAGATCATGCCACAAGGCCACTGTCAGCACGTGCCTTTGCAAATTCCTCTTGGTTAACAATTCCTAAGTTCCTGCTTGATCATGCAGAAGAAAGCGCAGCTGAGGTCTTCAATCTTCAAGATCCCGACAACGATCCAGAGATTCGTCCTGAAGTCAAGACCCTTCTCACCAGATCTGAGCAGAGAACCATCATGGACTGTCAACGCTTTGAATGGTTCTCTAAGTGGACAAGGCTTGTACGCACCATTGCAAGGTTAGTCCACATTGCACAACGCTATCACACCAAGTCTAGTGACACTGAATGTCAAGGCTGGCACTTATGCCAAAACCCTCTATCTGCAAAGGACATTGCTGAAAGTGAGCTGATCATTATACGCAGTGTACAACAGAATGTCTTTGGTACAGAAATCAAATGTATCCATGACAAGCAGAACTTTCCAAAAAACAGCCCAACCTGAACCCATTTATAGACATTCACGGCATGCTAAGGGTTGGTGGACGTTTAAACAAGGCCAAAATGGGAGAGCGAGAACAGAATCCTCTTATTATACCTAGTCGCCATCATCTCTCCACCTTGCTCATACGGCACTACCACAAAAGGCTTAAGCACCAAGGCAGACATTTCACAGAAGGTGCCATAAGAGGGGCAGGCCTTTGGATTGTAGGGGCAAAAGACAGATTATAGCTATACTACACAGCTGTATTCAATGCCGCAAACTAAGAGGAAAGCATCAGCAACAGCAAATGTCAGATTTACCAGCCGACAGGCTAAGTATTGACCCACCATTCACTCATGTTGGTCTGGATGTTTTGGGGCCATGGTCGGTAACAGCATGTAGAACACGTGGTGGCCAAGCAAATAACAAACGTTGGGCAGTGCTATTCACCTGCATGAGTGTGCGTGCAGTACACATTGACGTTTTAGAATCCATGGATGCTTCATGTTTTATTAATGCTCTAAGGCAATTCCTTGCCATCAGAGGACCAGTAGAGTCATTAAGATCTGACTGTGGAACTAACTTCATTGGAGCCTGCAGAGAATTAGAAATCAGTTCTAAGCCAGCCCGGGACTTTTTAGCTGAAAAACGCTGTACGTGGATCTTCAATCCTCCACACTCTTCCCACATGGGTGGCTCTTGGGAGAGAATGATAGGAATTACACGTAGGATATTGCACTCTATGCTAATGGACTTGAACTCTACAAGGCTTACTCATGAGGTCTTAACCACCTTCTTAGCAGAAGTGTCTGCTATAATCAATTCAAGGCCACTTGTTCCAGTGTCTACAGATCCAGAATCCCCAACCATCCTCACTCCAGCTACTCTTCTCACTCAGAAGCTCAGATCTGTTCCTGTTCCACCTGGAGATTTTAAAGCAGGAAATCTACAGTATACCATGATCAGTGGAGGAGAGTACAACACCTCGCCAACTGCTTCTGGAATCGATGGAAGATGGAGTATCTTTCTCTTTTGCAAGGACGCAGAAAATGGCAACATCAGAACCCCAATCTCCAAGTTGGAGACCTTGTTCTGCTCAAGGACCAATAAGCTCAAAGAATTGAATGGCCCAAGGGACTCATTGTGAAAGCCATTCCCAGTGATGATGGGAAGGTACGTAAGGTGGAAGTAAAGGTTGCAAGGCAAGGCACCATAAAAACTTTCATCAGACCCATCACAGAACTTGTCTTGCTTTTTCCCCTTGGAGACTGAACTCTTCGCTTTTCCTGGTTGGATCCTGACTTCAAGAAAAAAAGTTATTTGAACTTTAATCTAGACTATTGAGGCCTGAAATGGCAGTCGTTATTATTGCAATATATATGCATGTTCCTCCTTTATGTCTTTCAGGTCTTGAAGACAACAAGCAAATTACAAACATGTATTTGCATTTGAATAACTACTGTTATATGATTTATAGTGGTATTTCATGATACCAGACGGGGAGTGTACTGTCACGTCAGAACTATGTAATGCATATCGTGCTGCCACCATGTGGTTGTTTGGGGGAATTGCAACATTATGCTAATGTGGTCAGCCAATCCCTCCCATTTTGTGACATACTTCCTCCTCTTTCTTAACTCTGTACTTTCACCCCTCCCATTCTGGGACGTACTTCCTGCTTCTCCTTCTTCCGTGCTTCACCTCCCACCATAACATGCGGACACAGTAGGTCCCATTACTGTCTTTTGACCTTGGAATACCGTCCATTCATCATCTACCACATCTTGTTTGCTGTAATCTTCTCTGCATGCAAATAAATGTACTTCTGGATGAAAAAAGGTACTTTCATGAGTTCTGCTATCTGGCAAAGGCTGTTAACAGTGATAGTATCTGCTTATACAGGCCAGGCACAGGGGTTTTTAGCAAGGGGATAAATCATTAAACAACAGTCAGAGTCAGAATACTCCTTGCCATCCTTCATCAGGCAGAACTCATTTTTGCTTCTTGAGAGTTTGACTTTCACATCCACGCCATTAATCAGTAGTTTGTCTTGAAAAAAAAGATTGCTATGCGAAGGGCCGAGCAGGGTGCTCTCCATGAGTGATGCATCATCTTTGTAAAATCTTCTGGCTGAAAATTGGGTACCCAGGGCATCTCCACCAAAGTTCAGAATCAGTTTAGTAATGGCTCGGTAAGAATAGCAATGGTGGCTCTGTGTAATCACATGATCTCCTAATGTGACATCCACCTGATTAAACAGCAAGACTTGAGGACTCCCACACTTTATCTTCACTTTTCTGTGATCTGAAAGGAAGCTTGACAACCACCTTACCATGGTTAAAAGCAATGTTTTTGTTCTGATCCGATTTGATTTCTATAGTAATTGTGTCAATATAATGTTTGCTGACAGGGATATAATGTGGCTGCTATAGGTTACTGTGATTATTTCATTGTTGTGACCCTGTACAGGTAAACAGCGCAGTAACGGTACATAGAAGTCGCCCACTATCTGCGGACTTATGCTGTATAAATATATAGTGTGTTGAATCCTCCTGTAATGTCTGTGACAAAGTTGACTTTTTTGGTACAGAACTGGTGCTGTATGCCTTATATTCCCAAGCCCTTCAGCGACTAGAATGCTGTATGACCCCTCTCCTTTAAGTCTGATTTTTTGACTAATTGTATCATACTTCAGGACCAGTTCTGGAGGGTCTTTGGTATCTGCCATAAGCTTGTTCATATTTTCTGTCACTTGCTGGATGGCTGCATAGTGTCTAGGTTTTAAAGAAAAATGCCACTTCTTTCTCTCATTAGCAATTTCAAAACATCCCCTTGAAGTTATTGTATTCCAAGTGTGTGGGTACTGTATCTCTACCAGACCCACTTCCCATGATCCAGGAAGCTCCAGTGTCCTTGCTAATAGTAAAGTTGGAACTTTTGTTGTTGGGAAATGCAGCCGCAGATGCATTGCTGGGGAGTGTAGTATAAAACCCTGACATGTCAAAAATGACACATTTTGGCCTCCTTAACCCAACTGCTGAACTTCTCTGGCTAGCCAACCCATTTAAGTAGAAGTTCTCTTTGTTTTCCCCTCCCTCTTTTCCAGAGTACTTTTTCAATTCTATAGACATGTTCTTGGTCACTAGGATTCTTTTGCAGCTCTTCTGGGTAAAAGGTACCCTGTACCGGGTCATCTGCATAATTCTTTAATCTATATACCATTCTTTCACCCCTCCTTCCCAGCTCTTTGATGATAAATATTTCATCTGTAAAGGTTTGTTGATACCCCTTTTCAAACTTTCCCTTCAGTCTGAATATCCTAACATGGACACCCACCTTGAGACTTTTTAACTTTCTGGTAGTTTTTTAGGATTTTTCCATAGAGTCTTGTCCACACATCTCTTTCGTTAGATAGACTTGCAGTATTTGGAGCAACCTGGATGCTGCGATGGTAAGTGCTATTTTAGCCCTGACGGAGAGGTGGTAAAATATCTACATAACAGTGAGTATTTTTAGCTGTAAAATATCTCCAGAGTTTATTTTTCAGAGTGCGATTAAACCTCTCTATAACAGCCACTTTAGTCTCACTATGTGTGACAAAATGGTATATGCCATAACGTGTTAAAAGCTTCTTCAGAGGCTTTTTAAAGAACTCTTTCCCTGCATCTGTCTGTAACTTTCTGGGTGCTCGCTCTGTTTTTAATTCACAGGGCAGACAAAAGGGCCTCTATGATGGCTTCAGAGCATCATAAGATAAGATAGATAAGATAACCTTTATTGTCATTTTTTTTACTGTGGGCACAACGGCACCCATCAAAAATGAAATTTACATGACACACACCTAACCATACTATATACACAAATGTATAGACCCATACCCCTACATATACATACGAAATAAATATTAAATACTGTCCATCTTAAATATATGACAGAAGAAGGAAGCTTGAGAGTTCACCAGGTTAATGCTGTATGGAATTAAACTATGGCTGAATCTGGATGTTCTGCTGCAGATACCACGAAGCCTCCTGCCAGAAGGTAACAAGGAAAACAGGTTGTGAAGAGGATGTGTAGTGTCCCAGATAATCTTACGGACCCTGCTCAAGCAACGTTTCTGTGCTATGTCCTGGATGGAGGGGAGAGAACTGCCAATGATCTTTTCGGCCATCCTTTCCACTCTCTCCACCGCCTTCCTGTCTGAAGCAGTGATGCTTCCAAACCAGACTGTGATACTGTATGACAGGATGCTCTCGATCGTTCCCCTGTAGAAAGTGGTCAGGACAGGGGAAGGAAGATGTGCTTTTCTCATGCAATGCAGAAAATTATTATTATTATTATTATTATTATTATTATTATTATTATTATTATTATTATTATTATTATTATTATTATTATTATTAATTTTATTTGTATACCGCCCTTCTCCCGAAGGACTCAGGGCGGTGAACAGGGCAGTACATGTTAAAAGACAAAATACAAAAATTAAAAGAGATTAAACAAAATGCCCACAACTCTTACAATAAGTTAAAACACATTAAAAATAGGTTAAAACACATTAATAAAACCCAACCCCATCCCATCAGGCCAGGCCAGCTTGTTCTAAGAGGTAAGTCTTTAGATCACGCCGGAAGGAGCGGAGGTCGGGCGCCATCCGGAGCTCAACCGGAAGATGGTTCCATGAATCTGGCGTGCCCACAGAGAACACCCTCCCCCTGGGGGCCAACAATCGACATTCTTTGACCGGTGGCACCCTGAGGAGGCCCTCTCTGTGGGAGCGTACTGGGCGGAGGGAAGTTGACGCCAGCCGCAGGTGCTCCCTAAGGTATTCCGGACCTATGCCATGTAGGGCTTTGTAGGTCATTACCAACACCTTGAATCTCACCTGGAAGACAACTGGAAGCCAATGCAGCTCGCGAAGCAGAGGTGTAACATGGGAGTATCGGGAAACTCCCAACACAACTCTCGCGGCTGCATTCTGTACCAGTTGGAGCCTCCGAGTGGTCTTCAAGGGCAGCCCCATGTAGAGAGCATTGCAGTAGTCCGAACGAGAGGTCACGAGTGCGTGAGTGACCGTACGTAAGGCATCCCGGTCTAAATAGGGCCGCAACTAGCGCACCAGGCAGACCTGGGTAAAGGCCCCCCCTAGTCACAGCTACTATATGGTCTTCTAAAGAAAGCTGTGAATCACTTCCGGGTGGCAAGGCGACGCCGAAGACAGCCATCTCCAGGCTGTCCGCTCCGCGGCTTTGTTGAACCGCCGAAAACAGCGCCGATCAGCTGTTTCGGAGGTTCGGAAGCCCCCTCCTCGGGAGAAGAGGAGGGGGTGAGTACCCAGGTAGGGGTTGAGCTCTCCGGGGCCGCCTGAGCTTAAAGTTCGGGCGGCTGAAGGATCGAGCCCCCACGAAGCCTGGGTTTGCTCCGGGCTGCGCAGCGTTTCTGCTCCGTGCTTTTGGGAGTAGAACAAGGCGTTAGCAACCATCCCTGCCAGCAGGAAAGGATTTTGGAGTGCGAGGATGCAGGCAGAGCGATACAGGAGATCAAGGTGAAAGTGGACTTTTGTTCTTTAGCTCAAAGGACTTTGTAGACTTTGAAAGTGAAAGTGCGTAGCAAGTAATAGTGGGGGAAAATGGCGGCTAAATCTTCCAAAGTTCTCAGGAGTGCGGGGGCTTCCCCGGTGCAGCAATCTTCGTTGCAAGCTTTATTGCCCCCTGCACCTGCACCTACTCCTGCACTGACAATCAAAGATTTGCAAGATGCTTTGGAAAAGCACTCACAGCAAATAGCTGAAATTATAGATGAAAAGCTGGATGAGAAGCTGACAGAAAAGTTAGTTGAAGTTATGGATGAAAAGCTGGATGAGAAGTTAACAGAAATGAGGGCAGACATCTTGCTTGCACTTCAAGGCATGGCTATATGTATTGAACGCTTGGATGAAAGAGTGGAAGATCTTAGTCAAAACAATTTCAGATTAGAAGCAAAAATGTCAGAGACTGAAAATGTGGTGGATAAAATTGACAGCGACTTGACCTTGGTCCAGTACCATGAGATGGAGTTTGCTATCAGGATCAGGGGCTTAAAAGAGAATCCTAAAGAAGATCTGAAGGAAATAGTCTCTGAGGCTTTGGAAGGGGTACTGGGACGGCCAGCAGCTGAAATTGTGGGAGATATAGATAAAATCTTTCGTGTTAATTCGTGGATTGCAAGACAAAGGAAATTACCTAGAGATGTGGTTGTTTATTTTACAAAGAGAGCAATCAGGAATGAAGTCATCCAAGTTTCTTACAATACAAAGCTTGTAGCTGCTGAGCAAGATGTTCTGGTTTTAAAAGAGATCCCTCCGAGAATTTTAAGCAGAAGAAAGGACTTTGCTTTTTTAGCACAAGAGCTCAGGAGACGTGATATTAAGTTTAGATGGGAGATACCAGTGGGTATGGTGGTGATGTATGAAGGCACGAGACATCGTCTTATTACAGTGGCGCAGGCACGTGATTTTTATAGTAATGTCTTAAAAGCAATCCCCTTACCACTTTTGGAATCTACAAAGAAGAATGGCGAGGGAAAGCCTCAAGGTGCTGAAGGAACAACGCAGACAGATGAGAAAGTTACGGGAGTGGATCAAATTACAGTCTCATCGGAAGATGCCAGAGGATGACGCGTGCTGCTTTGAGACGAATGAGACGAGAGCAAGAACAGGACCAGCAGAACGTCATGGAACCTCCAAAGCGTACCTATAGCGAAGCTGTGGGAGGGGCGCGGCCTAAGAACGTCAAAGGGATTCTGGAAGACGCGCTCCAAAAGCTTCGGGTCGCCAAGGATGGTGACTAAGTTTTTAACTTGGAATGTTAATGGTTTAAATTCACCACAGAAGAGAAAGAAAATTTTTCAATATTTAAAACAATTTAAGACTGATGTTATTTGTTTACAAGAAACACATATTAGGGCTATGAACTCTAGACTGGGTACACAATTTATTGCCTCTGCAATGAATAAGAAGAATGGAGTGGTTATTTATGTCAAGAATACTATGATAGCGGAGTTAATAGAAGCAGATAAACAAGGAAGATATGTTATAATAGATTTGCTGATAGAAGGCAAAAAAACGCTTTTGGTTGGACTATACGCTCCTAATCAACAACAAGCAGATTTTTATAGTTTATTACACAGCAAGATCATTCAGTTGGATTATAAATCTTTTATTTTTATGGGAGACTGGAATGGTGTCTTGGATGTACAAATGGACAAGAGTAGCTCTTCTAGGAGTACTCCAAGTCATGCTAGATTGCCTAAATCCTTTTTTGAGATGAAGGATGATTTGGAGTTGCGAGACATCTGGAGAGAAAGAAATTTACAAGAAAAGGATTATCCTTTTTTTCTGATAGACATCAAACTTTTTCCAGGATTGACTTTATATTAATCACTAACGATTTTTTTTCTAGGATTAAGAAGACAAAGATTTGTCCAAGAACTATGTCGGACCATAGTCCAGTTTGGTTAGAGATCGATAAGGATAACAGAGATAGGCGCTCTTGGCGTCTAAATGAGAACCTGTTTAGAAATCTGGAAAATGTGGAAGAATGTAAAAAACAGATGAAGGTCTTTTTTGAAACTAATATGAATAAGGGTACTTCTATGGACATGGTTTGGGATGCTAGCAAGGCTTATATGAGAGGGGTGTTAATATATATGAACAATAAATACAGACGTAATTTGGAACTTAGGAGGAAAGAATTAGAGAATGAAATTAGGGAAAAAGAAAAGGCCCTAATTTTGAATCTATCGGATGCGAAGATTAAAGAGGTTATTAACCTATTAAGGGGACAGTTTGATAAGTTGATGGCTGATCAGGTGGCAATTAACTTACGGTTTGCTAGACATAATACTTTTTGTAATGCCAATAAACCAGGTAGATGGTTAGCTTATATGTTAAGGAAGAAGCAGAGGGCTTCTAATATAGACAAAATAGAACATAAGGGTAAGGTTGTGTATCAACAGAACCTTATTAAGGAAGTTTTTGTTGATTTTTATTCTAAATTATATGCCAGAGATAAGATTAATGAAGTAGATATTGATGCATATTTGAGGAATGCTAATATTCTGGTTCTTACACAAGAGCAAAAGGAAGAGATGAATCAACTGATAACTGAGGAAGAAATTCTTTTGGCAATTAAACAATTGAAAGTGGGATAAAGTTTTGTCCGCAATTGTTTTTACTGGGCATAATTACTGATACTACTGTTGTGGACACTAAGTTGATGTTGAACTTAATTATGGCAGCAAGACTTTTAGTAGGTCAATATTGGAAGAAGGAGGAACTGCCGTGTTGTGATTCAGGGTCAGCCTGTGGGTTCGGCAGTTGGGTCGGACGACTCAGAGGAGGAGGGGGGTGTTGAAGACCTTGCTGAGGGGGTTGAAGATCTTGCTGATGATAGCCCTCAGGCAGGCCCCTCCCACTTGGTCACCATGGAGACCCAGCTGTGTGAGCCTGACAGTGTGGATGAAGATGACCCACAGCTGGCCCTGTTCAAGGACGCCCGACGCAGGAGGCAGTCAAGTAGGAGTAAACAGAGGAAGGCAATGGGGCTTCTCGGAAGGAGGCAGAGAGAAGCCACGCCCTGAACTCTTTATAAAGGGAATGTGTGGGGAGGGCTGGTTTGCTGAAAGCAACCGCTCAGATAGTGTTTCAAAGCTCCTGTATCTTGGTTCGTGTCTTGTTTGTTTTTGTAGTAATAAATTTGGCAGACGTAATTCCAGCCTCTTGCCGTTTGTAAAGGGGTTGCCTTTTCTGCAGGGCCGGTAGCAGGCTGGTACAGAACATGCCGACTATAGAAGAATGGACTTTAAAAGTTTCTAACCTGGCGGGAATGGCAAAGATCTCGGCGTATTTGAAAGACCATTCGCAACAACGTTATATTACAGAGTGGAAAAAATGGATTGATTATATCCAGAATAAATATGGGACTAAAAAGTTTCATTTAGCATTTGAATAAGTATTGATGTGATATTTGTATTGCTTGTAGTCACTCTATAAGAGCTAAAGTGCGATAGACTTAATAGTTCATTGATGTTAGCATATGGTTGTTTATGATTGTTTTTACTTTTATACCTGGTATTTAGCTCTGGGAAGTCGGGGACGGGGAGGGGGGAAGGGGAGGGGGGGAGGGTTGGGTAGGGCTGGGAAGGGGGTGGGTGGGGAGGGGTTGTTAAAGATAAAATGTATTGAAAAACTTTTCAATAAAAAATAAATAAAGAAAGAAAGCTGTGAATTTAGGAGGACTCCCAAGTTGCGAGCCCTATCTACGGGGGGTAATAACTCACCCCCCATAGAAAGAGATGGGATATCCTGAATATCCCGAGATGCCAGTACGCACAGCCACTCAGTCTTGTCAGGGTTGAGTCGAAGCCTGTTCCTCCCCATCCAGACCCGAACTGCCTCCAGGCAGCGGGACATCACGTCGAGGGCATCACTGGGGTGGTTTGGGGTCGAAATGAAAAGCTGGGTATCATCAGCATACTGATGATACCCAACTCCAAAACTACGAATGATCTCACCCAGCGGTTTCATGTAGATGTTGAACAGGAGAGGCGAGAGGACTGACCCCTGAGGGACTCCACAAGCGAGAGGCCTCGAGGTCGACCTCTGCCCCCCTGCCAACACCAACTGCGAACATCCCAGGAGATAGGAGAACCACTGAAAAACCGTGCCTCCCACTCCCAATCCCCTGAGACGCCCCAGCAAGATACCATGGTCGATGGTATCGAAAGCCGCTGAGAGGTCTAATAGGACTAGGACAGAGGAATATCCCCTGTCCCGAGACCTCCAGAGATCATTCACCAGAGCGACCAATGCCGTCTCCGTGCTGTACCCGGGCCTGAAGCCCGATTGGTACGGGTCTAGATAATCCGCTTCATCCAGAACCAGAGGGAGCTGATGCGCTACCACACTCTCAACAACCTTCGCAAGAAAGCGAAGGTTGGAGACCGGACGAAAGTTATTTAACACAGCTGGGTCCAAGGCAGGCTTCTTGAGGAGAGGTCTCACCACCGCCTCCTTCAAGGCGGCAGGGAAACTACCCTCACTCAAAGAGGCAGATATAACCGCCTGGAACCAGCCTCGTGTCCCCTCCCGGGCTGCATAAACCAGCCAGGAAGGGCACGGGTCCAATAAACATGTGGTGGAGCTCAGCCTCCCCATAATCCTGTCCACTTCCTCCGGAGTTACAGGATCGAACTCCTCCCAGATAACATTGACAAGACCACCCGTGTCCTGATCGTCAGACTCTGCCCAGTCGGAGTCCAAACGGGTCCGAATCCGAGCGATTTTGTCCAACAGATGTTGACTAAACTCCTCGGCACGCCCCTGCAAGGGTTCCTCACTCACCTCCTGATTAAGGAGGGAGCGGGTCACCCTAAACAAGGCGGCCAGGCGATTATCTGCGGACGCGATAAGGGTAGCGAAGTAATTAGACCTTGCCACCCTTATCGCCGCGAGATAAGACCTAATATGGGTTCTTAGTCACAATCGGTCGGATTCAGATCGGCTGGATCTCCAACCGCTCTCTAGGCCCCGTCTCCGACGCGTCATCTCCCGGAGCTCCGCGGAGAACCATGGAGCCCACTGGGATCTGCGCCAGGTCAGGGGCCGCAAGGGTACAACTCGGTCAAGTGCCTCTGTGGCCGTCCTTTCCCAGGCTTCCACTAAGGCATCTGCCGAGCTGTGAGCAGAGGAGGCAGGTGGGGACCCCAGCGCTGCCTGGAACCTCTCAGGGTCCATTAAGCGCCTGGGGCGGAACCATCTAATTGGTTCAACACACCCACGGCGAGGAGCAGCAAAGCGGAAGACCAGCCGCAGGAGATGATGATCGGTCCATGACAGGGGCATAGCAATTGGAGAGCCCCCACCAAGATCATCTAACCACCGTCCAGATAGAAAAACCAAATCAAGGGTGTGGCCTCCCACATGAGTCGGTCCATGAATTGCTTGCGTCAGGTCCATGGCCGTCATGGAAGCCATGAACTCCTGAGCTAACTCAGAAGGCTCTCCTGTGCCCGCTTCACCAGTTTCTCACTGTTGAGCGACCAAACCAGCCTACTCGTTAGCTGTACACCCAGGAATTTGATGCTGGTAACCATCTCCACAGGTGAATTATTTATGCACAGAGAAGTGTGGCTGTGCCTTCCTTTTCTGAAATCGACAATGATCTCTTTGGTTTTTCTGGCATTTAAAACTAGGCTGTTTTCCTTACACCAGTTCACCAACCCCTCAACCTACTTGCAGTAAGCTTCCACCTTGTCATCATGAATAAGGCCCACCCCTGTTGTATCATCTGTGAACTTCACAATATGGTTGGTGGCAAACCTAGCACAACAGTCATGGGTCAACAGAGTGAACAGCAGCGGACTTAGGATGCAGCCCTAAGGAGAACCTGTGCTCAAGAAAATGGTATTAGAGGTATTTGTTCCAACTCACACATATTGGGGCCTGTTGGTAAGAAAATCAAGAATCCAGTTGCACAAAGGAGTGTTTAAGCCTAGAAGGCCCAGTTTGTCTACTAGATGCTGGGGAATGATTGTGTTAAATGCCGAACTGAAGTCGACAAACAACAAACACACATATTTCTTTCCTCTAAGTGCTTCAAGCTCAGATGGGGCACAGCTTTCCTAGCAGGAGTGCTATTTGATGCCTCAAATCTTCCAAAAAATGTATTCAGTTTGGTTAGGAAGTCTGTATCATTCTTGCATCTCGATGGAGTCACCTTGCAATCTATAATGGCCTGGATCCCTTGCCACATTCGCCTGGTGTTTGTTGGGTCCTAAAAAAAGTTCTGAATTTTCTGGCAATAGGCTTGCTTAGCACCTTTTATGGCACTTTTCAGATTTGCTCTGGCTGTTCTAAGTGCCAGCATGTCACCAGATTTAAAAGCCAAATTCCGTGCTTTCAGCATCTTGCGGACCCCATAAGTCAGCCATGGTTTTTCATTCGCCCTCACAACAATGCTTTTCAGGACACAGACATCTTCTATGCACTTTTGGATATATGCAGACACTGTGGTGGCATACTCCTCAGCATTTGTATGTTGGTTATCAGTAGCTGCTTCCTTAAACATGCCCCAATATGTGCACTCAAAGCAGTCTTGTAATGCTTCTATAGCTCCCTCTGTCCAAACCCTCACCTGCTTTACTATAGGTTTCACTCTGACTAATAAAGGTTTATATGCTGGAATAAGCAGCACTGAGAAATGGTCAGAGGAGCCCAGGTGAGGGCAGGGGATAGCTTTGAAAGCCTTCTTGATGTTGGAATAAGCAAGATCCAGTGTATTGTCCCCTCTGGTTGCAAAGTCCACATATTGATGGAAATGTGGCAGGGTAGCTTTCAAATCCACTTGGTTAAAGTCACCCACTGCAATAAATGTGCCCTCTTGGTGAGTAGTTTGTAAGTCACTGATGGTATGACAGAGAGCCTTCAGGGCCTGTTCTCTGTTTGTATCAAGGGGGATATACACAGCTGTGATAATGGTAACAGAGAATTCTCTAGGCAGATAGAAGGGTCTGCATTTGGTGGTCAGAAGCTCCACATCTGGGGAGCACAGACTTGAAACCACCTTGGCATTATTATACCATCTGTCATTTATATAAAAACAGACACCCCCTCCCTGGGGTTTGCCACTAAGAGTAAAGCTCCTGTCCAGCCGAAATGTTGAAAATCCCATCAAGTTAACAGCACTATCTGGGACAGAGGGCTTTAACCAAGTTTCTGTTGCAATGATGACACAGCAATTTCTCACCTCCCAGTTAGTTGTTAAATCCAGCCTCAAGTAATCCATTTTGGTTCCAAGGAGTGAGCATTGGCAAACAAAATCGATGAAAGAGACACTCTGTAAGGTCTAGCTTTTAGCCTAGATGTTAGGCCTCCTCGTTTGCCACGCTTCCTCTTACAGTCAAACCTCCTCCTTTTTTTCTTCTGAAGATGGTCAGCAACTGAGGGAAACTTCCCAGCTGCAATGGCTGCTCCTCCATTCTGCCCCTGCAGCCTGAAACACTGCCTTTGCTGCCCAAAACATTGAGCACGCTGCTGTTCTCACCTCCAGCAATTTCCTTTCTTCCTCCCCGCTCCTCCAGACATTGCAGCTGATCTCTCACCCTCCGTGTCAGCAGCCGGCATCTCCGTCCTTGATTTTATCCTCTGAAGTAATCCAAGGCCATGCAGACTCTCCTGAACAGTTTTCTCCACCGTTCATTTCACGCTGAATTTCTTCATCTCCAGTATGGACTGACATTCGTATGAAAGTTTAGCAGCCCAACTCTGCTTAGTTGTCCCTATTTCTGAAAAGTGGTTCAGTCCGGATCGTTCA
Source organism: Vipera berus (assembly GCF_964194415.1). Lineage (NCBI taxonomy): Eukaryota > Metazoa > Chordata > Lepidosauria > Squamata > Viperidae > Vipera > Vipera berus. The sequence goes on from NC_138210.1 coordinate 45,734,984, forward strand.
TTTCCCTCCCTAACCTCCACACTTTTGAGAGCTGAAGCAGCCACAGCCAAGCAAGGTGCCGCCATTATCATCATCAGTAAGTATGCTGCAAATACACTTTGTAGGGTACAGATCACTGCCAAAGACATCTGTAGATTCCTCATCACTTGAGATGTATCTTAAAAATAATACATCCATGTCACGGTTATATCCAGAACGGAGTCTGCATAAATATAAAAACATAACCTATTACTGTACTGCAGCCACCAGCAAGTATTTTACTGCTTAATATATACAGTAAAATTATCATCAACATTACCATAATCTTTATTATTAGTAGGTAAAGTAAAAAACATGATGTATTCCTAGATTACCTCCACAGGTGTCTGCAGACTCTTCATCACTTGAGATGTATGTTATTAAGGAGGGATTGATGTTAGGGCCATAGCCCAGAACAGGACCTGTAAAATGTATTAAATCATTACCTGTCACTGGGCTATCAGCATCATCATGTACTTACTGTTGAATGCATAAAAAAAGTTTACTTACTCCTACCAGTTCCTTGGACAGGAGATAAAGACTGTTAAGGAATTTGTTGTGCAGAGGTCTCCTTGTGCTACCAAAGAGTTGCACAGACAAGGAAGGGTACTAAGAGCAGTAAGAGTCACACACAGGAGAACACTGAGTTGTAAAAACAAAAAGTATTTTACTTTGCCAACATACGCTGGATCATGGAGAAAGCTAGGGAGTTCCAGAAAAACATCTACTTCTGCTTCATTGACTATGCTAAAGCCTTTGATTGTGTGGATCATAACAAACTGTGGCAAGTTCTTAAAGAGATGGGAGTACCAGACCATCTTATTTGTCTCTTGAGAAACCTATATGCGGGTCAAGAAGCAACAGTGAGAACTGGACACGGAACCACTGATTGGTTCAAAATTGGGAAAGGAGTCCGGCAAGGCTGTATACTGTCGCCCTGCCTATATAACTTATATGCAGAGCACATCATGAGAAAGGCAGGGCTAGATGAATCAAAAGTTGGAATTAAGATTGCCGGAAGAAATATCAACAACCTAAGATACGCAGATGATACCACTCTAATGGCAGAAAGTGAAGAAGAACTAAAGAGCCTCTTGTTGCAGGTGAAGAAGGAGAGTGCAAAAGTTGGGTTGAAACTTAACACTAAGAAAACCAAGATCATGGCATCTGGCCCTCTCAATTCCTGGCAAATAGATGGGGAAGAAATGGAGGTAGTGACAGATTTTATTTTCCTGGGCTCCAAGATCACTGCAGATGGGGACTGTAGCCAAGAAATTAAAAGACGCTTGCTCCTGGGGAGGAAAGCCATGGCAAATCTAGACAGCACACTAAAAAGCAGAGACATCACCCTGTCAACAAAAGTGCGTATAGTCAAGGCTATGGTCTTCCCAGTTGCAATGTATGGCAGTGAAAGTTGGACCGTAAGAAAGGCTGAGCGCCAAAGAATTGAGGCCTTTGAACTGTGGTGCTGGAGAAGACTCCTGCGAGTCCCTTGGACCGCAAGGCGATCAAACCGGTCAGTCCTAGAGGAGATCAATCCTGACTGCTCTTTAGAAGGCCAGATCCTGAAGCTAAAACTCAAGTACTTTGGCCACCTAATGAGAAGGAAGGACTCACTGGAGAAGAGCCTAATGCTGGGAAAGATCGAGGGCAATAGAAGAAGGGGACGACAGAGAATGAGGTGGCTGGATGGAGTCACTGAAGCAGTAGGCGTGAGCTTAAATGGACTCCAGAAGATGGTAGAGGACAGGAAGGCCTGGAGGAATGTTGTCCATAGGGTCGCGATGGGTCGGACACGACTTCGCAGCTAACAACCACAACATTTTACTTTGAGGTGGTGTAAAAACAAAAATGCACAGTCAAAAATAAACAGTCCAAGTCATACACAATAGCAACAGTCCAAGGAGTAATCCAAAATACAAAGTCTTCTTACTGGTCCAGAGGTCAATACACAGTTCAGGTTTACAACAGTAGTAAACCAACAGCAGAGCAAAAAAAGTAATAGTAGAGATCAGTGAATTCAGAGAGAGAGAGAAGCTACGTTCCTAGCTTCCTCTTATGGCCATGAGAACACTTACACACCCATTGGCCAATTAACTTCTTAAAGTCATAGCATTATGGTTAATATATTTTCAACCCAACATTGTAGGCTAACACCATATGCCTAACAAGTTGATGTTAGGGCCATAGCCCAGAACAGTACCTGTAAAATGTATTAAATCATTACCTGTCACTGGGCTATCAGCATCATCATGTACTTACTGTTGAATGCATAAAAAAAGTTTACTTACTCCTACCAGTTCCTTGGACAGGAGATAAAGACCATCTCTTCACCATCTCACAGGCTGCCTGGTAAGTATTGTCGAGTCCATCCGCATCTCCCCATTCCCCATCATGTACATTACAACAAGGTAGGCAGCATCCAAACAAAATAGGTCTGAAGTAACTCAATTCTTTATCATAAATAAAACAACATGCTTTACTGCAATCTGTCAAAAGAGGTCTTTGTTATGTATCCAGGTGAAGGGAACACAGACACACGTTCATAGCAGTCACCACCAGGGGGTGTTGGACTTTTGGCGGGAACCCAGTGTTGGCGGGAAACAGAGGTTCAAACCGATTGGCTGGCTGCTCACCTGGCCAGATAGACAAGGAGGCCCTGGCAATAGTGGCTGGGGTCAAGAAATTCCACGACTACCTTTATGGTAGGGAATTCACTATATTCACAGATCATAAGCCTCTATTAGGGTTATTCACCACGGACAAACAAAACCCCCAAATTCTCTCCCCAAGGATGCTCAGGTGGTCCATATTCTTATCAGCGTACACCTTTAAGCTGGTTCACAAACCAGGGAAAGAAATGGGCCATGCGGATGGGTTAAGTAGGCTACCCCTGAGTAACACAGAACCTGATCCGGTGCCTGCTGCACAGATACTGACAATCCAAGAGCTATCGGAATGCCCTCTTCATGCTAGGGACATAGCAACTCAGACTGCATCAGATAAAATCCTGAGCAGGGTCCAGTCTTGGGTATTCACAGGGTCGCAAGATAAGAGTCCAGGCCTGGAATTCCAGGCTTATTTCATAAGAAGACATGAATTGTCTGCCCATAAGGGATGCCTGCTGTGGGGTAGTAGGGTCATCATACCAGAAACACTGAGGGATAGAGTCCTGAAATCCTTACATGAGGGACACCCTGGTATAGTGCGAATGAAGGCGTTAGCTAGGAGTTACCTTTGGTGGCCAGAGCTAGATAAGGCAATAGAAGAGCAGGTACACGGGTGTTACAATTGTCAAAGGTCCAGACCTGAGATGCCCCAAGCACCTGTCCACAAATGGGAGGCCACACACACACCCTGGTCCAGGGTCCACATAGACTACGCGGGCCCATTCCAGGGACAGCTCTTCCTATTAGCGGTAGATAGCCACTCCAAATGGTTGGAGGTAGTGCCAGTCCCCAATATGACCACAGCCAGGACAATCCAAATGCTCAGGAGACTTTTTGCCACACATGGCCTGCCTGACGTATTGGTATCAGATAATGGGGCTCAATTTACCGCTGTCGAATTTCAGGCCTTCATGAAAGGGAATCTGATTAGACACATCACATCTGCGCCCTTCCACCCGTCGACTAATGGACAAGCAGAGCGCATGGTGAGAACGACCAAGGACGTACTGGCATCACAGGTTGCAAGACTTCCTATTATCCCAACACACCACACCCTGCACAGCAACGGGGAAGAGCCCGGCGGAACTCCGTTGGGGCAGACACCTCATCACCAAATTGGACAGACTGCGCCCCAACAGAGTGGCTTCGGAGACTGAGCAACCCAAACCCCCTAGGGAGTTACACCCTGGTGACTTGGTCTGGGCCAGGAACTATGGGTCCGGACATTTGTGGATTCCGGGGTTGGTTGTTGACAAAACCGGGCCTTTATCCTTTTTTTTTATTGAAAAGTTTTACAACACATTTTATTTTTAACAAAACAAAACCCCTCCCAACCCCCTCCCCTCTCCCCAACCCTCCCCAACACCTCCCTCCCTTCCCCCTCCCCCCTCCCCGACTTCCCAGAGCTAAATACAGGGTATAAAAATACAAACAATCATAATCTACCTTATGCAAACAACAATAAACTATTAAATCTATCACACTTTAACTCTTATAAAATAACTACAAGCAATATAAATATCACATCAATACTTATTCAAATGCTAGGTGAAACCTTTTAGTCCCATATTTATTCTGAATATAATCAATCCATTTTTTCCACTCCACAATATATCTCTGTTGCGAATGGTCTTTCAAGTACGCTGAGATCTTTGCCATTTCCGCCAGTTGGAAACTTTTAAAGTCCATTCTTCTATAGTTGGCAGTTCTTCCTTCTTCCAATATTGCCCTACTAAAAGTCTTGCTGCCGTAATTAAATTCAACATCAACTTAGTGTCCACAACAGTAGTATCAGTAATAATACCCAGTAAAAACAATTGCGGACAAAACTTTATCCTTTTCTTAAATATCTTTTGCATGTTCCACCATATTTTAATCCAAAAAGCTTTAACCTTTTTACAGGTCCACCATATATGAAAATACGTTGCATCTTCACCACCACACCTCCAACATTTAGGCTGGCCGTTCGGATACATACTTGCTAATTTTTTAGGATCTAAATGCCACCTATAAAACATTTTATAAAAGTTCTCTCTTAAATTTTGAGCTTGCGTAAATTTTACATTTCTCACCCAAATCTTTTCCCAAGTATCCATTGTAATGACTTCTTGAAAATTCTGAGCCCACTTTATCATACAGTCTTTAACAAGTTCTGTCTCTGAATCAATTTCTATCAATGCAAGATATATCCTTTTAATATTTGCTTGACCTTGATCTCTAATTTGCTTTACCAGATTTTCATCAGTCATTGAAAAACCAATTTTCTGGTCTTCTTTCCACCTGGCCTGTAATTGCCCATATTGAAACCAAGTTTGTACAATCTTTTCTTCTCTTAAGATATTATACGGCTTCAAATACCATACATTCCTTTCCAAGCTTAAAATTTCCTTATATGTAGTCACATCATGTTTAAACCCAACACTTATATTTTCTATTGCGTGTTTCGGTATTGCCCATATAGGTATCTTATAATTTAACTTATGTCTATACTTTTTCCAAACTTGCAACAGAGCATGTCTTAAAATATGTACCTTGAACACATTATCCACCTTCTTATCATACAATAAATATGCATGCCAACCAAATAACAAATCATGGCCTTCAAGATTTAATAATCTCACTTGTGTTAAATTAATCCAATCACTTATCGCTGACAAAGCAGCAGCTTCATAGTATAGTTTAAAATTAGGCATTTTAAGACCACCTCTCTCACGCGTATCCTGCATAATCTTAAATTTAACTCGTGGCCTTTTCCCCGCCCAGACAAATTTATTAATACCCTTTTGCCATTCCTCCAAGTTTGAATCCTTTTTAAGAATAGGTATCATTTGAAATAAAAATAAAAATTTCGGCAAAACATTCATTTTCACCGGGCCTTTATCCTACGTAGTAGGGGTGGAGGAGGTTCGCCAGGTCAGACGGCACATAGACCAGGTCAGGAAACGGTTTCCTGAACGGTCACAGAGTGATCACCCGGAAAACTACCCATCATCAAGCTCAAATCATCACTACCAACCCCACCAACAAACAACAGAACCTGAGCCCGAAGAAGACCTATCTGACCTAGTATTGTTGCCAGTAAGCCCTGTTCGACCGGGACAACAACATGACCAGGGCCACAGAGACAACCCTGCCACAAGGTCAGACTCTGGGGAGGGTCAACCAGAAACGGTCAACCAGGACTCAAACACTGACTCTGCCGTCCAAGACATGGGGGAAGTTCCCCTAAGACGTTCATCCCGGGTTCATCGGCCACCTGCGTACCTGTCGGACTATGTGCGTCAATAGGGACCATTGTTGAGGGGATTGTTTTGTCTTTTAAGGGGGAAGGGGCATTATGTATCCAGGTGAAGGGAACACAGACACACGTTCATAGCAGTCACCACCAGGGGGTGTTGGACTTTTGGCGGGAACCCAGTGTTGGCGGGAAACAGAGGTTCAAACCGATTGGTTGGCTGCTCACCTGGCCAGATAGACAAGGAGGCCCTGGCAATAGTGGCTGGGGTCAAGAAATTCCACGACTACCTTTATGGTAGGGAATTCACTATATTCACAGATCATAAGCCTCTATTAGGGTTATTCACCACGGACAAACAAACCCCCCAAATTCTCTCCCCAAGGATGCTCAGGTGGTCCATATTCTTATCAGCGTACACCTTTAAGCTGGTTCACAAACCAGGGAAAGAAATGGGCCATGCGGATGGGTTAAGTAGGCTACCCCTGAGTAACACAGAACCTGATCCGGTGCCTGCTGCACAGATACTGACAATCCAAGAGCTATCGGAATGCCCTCTTCATGCTAGGGACATAGCAACTCAGACTGCATCAGATAAAATCCTGAGCAGGGTCCAGTCTTGGGTATTCACAGGGTCGCAAGATAAGAGTCCAGGCCTGGAATTCCAGGCTTATTTCATAAGAAGACATGAATTGTCTGCCCATAAGGGATGCCTGCTGTGGGGTAGTAGGGTCATCATACCAGAAACACTGAGGGATAGAGTCCTGAAATCCTTACATGAGGGACACCCTGGTATAGTGCGAATGAAGGCGTTAGCTAGGAGTTACCTTTGGTGGCCAGAGCTAGATAAGGCAATAGAAGAGCAGGTACATGGGTGTTACAATTGTCAAAGGTCCAGACCTGAGATGCCCCAAGCACCTGTCCACAAATGGGAGGCCACACACACACCCTGGTCCAGGGTCCACATAGACTACGCGGGCCCATTCCAGGGACAGCTCTTCCTATTAGCGGTAGATAGCCACTCCAAATGGTTGGAGGTAGTGCCAGTCCCCAATATGACCACAGCCAGGACAATCCAAATGCTCAGGAGACTTTTTGCCACACATGGCCTGCCTGACGTATTGGTATCAGATAATGGGGCTCAATTTACCGCTGCGGAATTTCAGGCCTTCATGAAAGGGAATCTGATTAGACACATCACATCTGCGCCCTTCCACCCGTCGACTAATGGACAAGCAGAGCGCATGGTGAGAACGACCAAGGACGTACTGGCATCACAGGTTGACAGACTTCCTATTATCCCAACACACCACACCCTGCACAGCAACGGGGAAGAGCCCGGCGGAACTCCGTTGGGGCAGACACCTCATCACCAAATTGGACAGACTACGCCCCGACAGAGTGGCTTCGGAGACTGAGCAACCCAAACCCCCTAGGGAGTTACACCCTGGTGACTTGGTCTGGGCCAGGAACTATGGGTCCGGACATTTGTGGATTCCGGGGTTGGTTGTTGACAAAACCGGGCCTTTATCCTTTTTTTTATTGAAAAGTTTTACAACACATTTTATTTTTAACAAAACAAAACCCCTCCCAACCCCCTCCCCTCTCCCCAACCCTCCCCAACACCTCCCTCCCTTCCCCCTCCCCCCTCCCCGACTTCCCAGAGCTAAATACAGGGTATAAAAATACAAACAATCATAATCTACCTTATGCAAACAACAATAAACTATTAAATCTATCACACTTTAACTCTTATAAAATAACTACAAGCAATATAAATATCACTGCTGCTCACCTGGCCAGGTATAAAAGGAGGGCAGGTAACCCCTATTCCCCAGTACAGTCACTACCACCGAATAAAGATCTGCCATGCTGTACTCATCGTCTCGGCGTCTTTCCTGCTGCTCAGAACCCACTACACAATAGTCTTGACTTGCCCCATGATGTAGAAAGGTTAGCATCTCTTTTATTAAGCCCTTCTGAGGGATCCATGTTATTATTAAATGGTGGCTAGGCTTTAAACGGCTGAAATTCACAACTGCCTACGGACTCTCCTTTTATCAGACCGTGAAAACCAGGACACACCTGAGACAAGCCCAAACATGCACTGAGCACGCCTGTCACATATGTGGCTACACGCTTCATGAGTATGCATGCTAACACACCTCTACAGCACTTGCTCAGAATGCTATCCTGGGGCAAGTCCAAACATGACCTGTGCACAGTTGTGATAAACACACATGCGTGTAAGTCCCACAGCCCTGCTCTGACATGTATTTATGTCATTTTACGTTTAGCTCCTAGCACCTCAAACCCCTCCCAATAGTCTTTTTTTCTTGTTAAGGGCCTTTTTGGCTGCAGCTGTATTTGATGATTTACTGTGAGCTAGTGTGACAGTGCAGTCACATTCCCTCCCCCCTCCCCCCTCCCCCCTTTATTTTCCTGCCTTTTAATGCTACACCTGAAGCCTTCTGAAAAAGCAAAACACAAAAAGGCTTTTTGCAAAATAGGATTTATTTTTACATCTATTCAGTGTAAAACACCCTAGAAAAGAAGAGGAGACAAGGTTCAAATTCCTTGCATTAGAACAGCAAACAAGGGCCAGGGTTGCTTAGTTTGTTTTGGTATTGCTTAAAAACCTTCCTGGTTTATATAAACAAGCAGGCAGTTTTGGGTCACATATGGCTCCTGCCAGCTGCTGCTCAATAAAAAACACTTCTGGGTTTTGTATTGGGGGACATGTGCTCAGGCTGTCATTCATTTTGATTTAGCCAATGGGAAGCCCTTCTGAGGCAGAGCAATAGCATCATAGTTGGCTGCTGTCAATCATCGCCCCTGCAGATATGGACCAATGAGAAATACTTCAGGTCAATAATCAATATGTGGCAATACTTCTGGGTAAAAGGGCTTGTGGGACAGGGAGGGGTGGAGTGGAATGATGTCACAGTACTTCCAGTGAAAGGGCTTGTGGGACAGGGAGGCTGGAGGGGAGTGACATCACAGTGAAGAGATCTTCTTCTGCTTATGATTTTATTATGCTTAAGCTTGACACTAATAGTGTTATTTTGTAGCCATCTTATATAAAGTAATCATGTTATATTGATATTAGTAGTGTTAGTTTGTAGCTATTTTATATAAATTTTCTTACATGCAAGCAGCCTTACAGGTTGAGCAACAGACCAGGTCTGTTTTTCTTTAGCCCAGGTAAGACGCTTCTGACGTTTGTTGTTCAGGAGCGGCTTGACAAGAGGAATACGACATTTGAAGCCCATGTCCAGGATACGTCTGTGTGTGGTGGCTCTTGATGCACTGACTCCAGCCTCAGTCCACTCCTTGTGAAAGTCCCCAACACTTTTGAATGGCCTTTTCCTGACAATCCTCTCCAGGCTGCGGTCATCCCTGCTGCTTGTGCACCTTTTTCTTCCACACTTTTCCCTTCCACATAACTTTCTATTAATGTGCTTTGATACAGCACTTTGGGAACATCCAACTTCTTTTGCAATTACCTTTTGAGGCTTTCCCTCCTTATGGAGGGTGTCAATGACGGTTTTCTGCACAACTGTCAGGTCAGCAGTCTTCCCCATGATTGTGATTCCGAATGAACCAGACTGAGAGACCATTTAAAGGCTCAGGAACCCTTTGCAGGTGTTATGGCTTAATTAGCTGATTAGAATGGGACACTTTCAGCCTAGAATATTGCACCTTTTCACAATATTCTAATTTACTGAGATTGTGGATTTGGGTTTTTCATGAGCTGTACGCCATAATCATCACAATTATGACAAATCACGGCTTGAACTATCTTGCTTTGCATGTAATGAGTCTATCTCATATATTAGTTTCCCCTTTTAATTTGCGTTACTGAAATAAATGAACTTTTGCACGATATTCTAATTTTTCGAGTTTCACCTGTATATCTAAAGTTTCTTGACCACCGAGTCATGCAATGCTTTACATATTCATTCTCCAAATTCAAATTCAATAACTATTTATAGACCTTAGTAATAATATGTTCATTACTACCACTCAGTAGTATTTCCAATTCATTCTAACTCCTCTTTAGATTTGAGGATAGGATCACCAAAATTAAAAGATCTTATCTGACCATAAATCCACCATTTCCTTCCTAAAAAAAGCTTCCTTGGGGGGACACCCAGAGAGGCATCTTCACAGAGTACCTTGTTTTATATTTATTCCAAACTCTTAGGATGGCACATCTAAAAAAAAATGGTTATTAAAATCAACATTTACTTTAACCTTGTCATACCATAAATAGTGGTGCCATCCAAAACTTATTTCATGGCCCTCTAAATCAAGTAACCTTTTATTCTGGAAATTAATCCACTCTTTTAGCCAGACCAAACAGCAAGCAGCGAAATACAATTTCAAATCTAGTAAACCCAAACCTCTTCTTTCCTTAGCATCTTGCAGTAATTTCTATCTAATTCTTGTTTTTTTCCCTTGCCATATAAACAAGGGAAGTAATGGTAGTAATGGTAACATCTGAAACAGAAAAAGCATATTTGGTAAAAGATTGATCTTAATTACAGAAATTCTACCCATTAATGATATTTGCAGTCCTTTTTGATATCATTCCAAAGAGGCACATAGTTATTTTGAAATAGTTTTGCATTTGTATTTGCCAATATAACCCCCAGCTATTTCACCTTTTTCTCAACCTTAAAGCCAGACTTTTTAGTCAATATGTCACCGTCCTGAGAGGTCATATTGTTAATAAGCATTGTTGTTCTCTATTTATTTTAAAACCTGCTAAAACCTCAAACTCATTTGATTTCCTCATCATTCTATATTATTTGGGGGTCCTGCAAATATATAACCGAGTCATCAGCAAATGCCCTCAGTTTATAAACTTCCTTTTTAATATTTATACCTGTTATTTTCTCATCTTGCCTAATACCTCTATTCAAAACTTCCCACATGATAAATACAGTTGCAAGAAAAAGTATGTGAACCCTTTGGGATTACGTGGAGTTTTGCATGAATTGGCCATAAAATGCACTCTAAACGTCATGTAAGTCACAACAATAGAAAAACACAGTCTGCTTAAAATAATACTACACAAACATTAGCTGTTGTCATGTTTTAATTGAACATAAGATGGAAACATTCACAGTGCAGGGTGGAAAAAGTATGTGAACCTTTGGACTTAATAACTGGTTGACCCTCCTTTGGCAGCAATAACCTCAACCAAACGTTTCCTGTAGTTGCAGATCAGACCTGCACAACGATCTGGAGTAATTTTGGACCACTCCTCTGCACAAAACTGTTTCAGTGTAGCAATATTCTTGGGATGTCTGGTGTGAATCGCTCTCTTAAGGTCATGCCACAGCATTTCAATCGGGTTGAGGTCAGGACTCTGACTGGACCACTCCAGAAGGCGTATTCTGTTCTGTTGAAGCCATTGTTTTGTTGAATTACTTGTATGCTTTGGGTCATTGTCCTGTTGCATCACCCATCCTCTGCAGAGCTTCAGTTGGCGGACAGATGGTCGTACGTTTTCCTGCAAAATGTCCTGATAAACTCTGGAATTCATTTTCCCATAAATGACAACAATCCGTCCAGGCCCTGAGGCAGCAAAGCAGCCCCAAACCATGATGCTCCCTCCACCATGTTTTACAGTGGGGATGAGGTTTTGATGTTGGTGTGCTGTGCCTTTTTTTCTCCACACATAGTGTTGTGTGTTTTTCCCAAACAACTCAAATTTGGTTTCATCTGTCCACAGTATATTTTGCCGGTAGTGCTCCAGGTGCTCTTTTGCAAACTTCAAACGTGCTGCAATATTTTTTTTTGACAGCAATGGCTTCCTCCGTGGTGTCCTCCCATGTACTCCATTCTTGTTTAATGTTTTCCTTATTGTAGATGTGTCAACACAAATGTTAGCATGTGCCAGAGATTTCTGTAGGTCTTTAGCTGACACTCTAGGATTCTTCTTTACCTCATTAAGCATTATGCGCTGTGCTCTTGCAGTCATTTTTACAGGACGACCACGCCTAGGGAGAGTAGCAAAAGTGCTAAACTTTCTCCATTTGTAGACAGTCTGTCTTACCGTGGACACATGAACATCAAGGCTTTTGGAGATACTTTTGTAAACCTTTCTAGCTTCATGCAAGTCAAGAATTCTTGATCGTAGGTCTTCTGAGAGCTCTTTTCTGCGAGGCATGGTTCACATCAGACAGTGCTTCTTGAGACCAGTAAACCCAAAACAGGTGTGTTTTTAAAGGGCAGGACAGCTGTCAGCAACACATCCAATATCATCACACTTGGTTGGAGTCAAGGTTGGCTCACTCCTGGCTCCCATTAGCTCTTGGAGAAGTCATTAGGCTAGGGGTTCACATACTTTTTCCACCCTGCACTGTGAATGTTTCCATCTTATGTTCAATTAAAACATGACAACAGCTAATGTTTGTGTAGTATTATTTTAAGCAGTCTGTGTTTTTCTATTGTTGTGACTTACATGACGTTTAGAGCGCATTTTATGGCCAATTCATGCAAAACTCCATGTAATCCCAAAGGGTTCACATACTTTTTCTTGCAACTGTATGTATCAATATGATGAATCTTCAGAGACAGTTAAATCTATAATACAATGGAAACTAACTGAATAGAAAAACAAGTACAATTCATGGAAATTAGGGAGAGATAACCTAAAAGGAGAAAGTAAGATAAACACATAGGCAAAAATTAGCTGAGTCTTAAGAGTGGGAAAAGGAAGAAAACAAACTATAAAAAAACAGCTGTAAGAGGAAGTGGCTAGCCAAGGAAGGCATGCTGAATTGAAAAACAGGAAAACGAGCTGAATAAGATAAGAGGAAAGGTATCATGAATTGAAAAACAGGAAAGAACCTATTGTTCTTAAAGGGGGACAAAAATATCTACAGAGTTCAAAATAACTATTTAAATGTCTAATTTTTGTCATTATTATTGTATAAGAATATGATTTAATATGTTAGCAGGAAATGTGTAAGAAGCGGACGGAAAGAGTGTAACCTCATAGTACCTCAGCTAATGGGGAAAGAGGAGGGATGTGCAGCTGGGGCAAGGGTTCTATAAAAAACCCCATATTTTGGGTTAGAACTTTGAAGAGAACCAAGCTTTGAAAGCTTCTCTTCCACTTATTGCAATAAACAAAACAAAAAAGGCCTTCACTGTGTCTTGGCTGGTCATTGGTCAGGTGAGATTGCCTCTGGTCACGAAGGAAAGTAGCCAGGAACACATAACACAACACCAATATAAAAAATAAGGGAGATAAGGGACATCCTTGTCTCATATTTTTTTGAATTTCACAGCAGTTGGTTAAGTCCCCATTAATAATAATCTTTGCTTGCTGTGATGTATAAACTGCTTTAATCCCTTAGATAAAATTCTCGTCTTCCAAAACTTTAAGCATAAAAGCCCAATTTACATTGTCAAAGGCCTTCTCTGCATCCAAGAATATTAAAGCTGCCTGTTTCTTTTTGTGATATTGTAAATATTCAATAATGTTCTGAAGGGATTTTATTGTGCTTATGATTTTATTATGCTTAAGCTTGATATTAGTAGTGTTATTTTGTAACCATTTTATATTGATAGTAGTAGTGATACTTTGTAATCATTTTATATATAACTTTGTTTATGTGCAAGCAGCTTTGTAGGTGCCTTATATTGGGAAATTAGTTACATAAAAGCAAATGTCTCGTGAAATATACAGAAGCAAGGTAGGATTCAGTGTGTCAAGCCCCATGGGCTTGCCACTTCAGGGAAGGGAAAGGGAGACAGCTGAGGGAGCCCGCGGTTGGACAGCAAGCTGCTGATGTCATTGCCTGACGACCAGGGAATCCCCCTTTGCCTGGGAATCCCTCCGCCTGACCACCAAGCAGCTGGAGCTCCTGGCTGCATGCTGACTGCTCTCTCTCCGGCCGCCAAACAGCTGAGGCTCCTGGCTGCATTTTGGACTACTGGAGATGACGCTGGAGGGGGGAGGCGGAGGCCAGCAATGCTGGTTTTAGGGACGGGCGCCGGATGCTGGCTGGTTGGATGGGGGGTGGAGCTAAGGGGATTGCCTGTATATAAAGCACTGGGAGCAAGTCACTCCCAGTGCTGACTTTATTTGCTGTTATTTGCCATCAATAAACACTGGTCAGAACCTTCCTGGCTAGCCAGCTACCTTATTGACCATCATTTATCATTTGTGGAACCAGGGCTGGTAAGGACTCTGACAGAAAAGTCAGCACTCCTCTATTTGTTCCTCCCCATTACCCTTGTGCTTCTTTAGGGAATGGCTGAAGGGACACAGGAGGTGGCACCTCTGGGTGACGGAGGAGAGACAGCTGAGGTGGCAGCACCAAGTCCTGCTGAGGGAAATGGAGGTGATGAACCAGTGCTGCGGCCCAAAGTGCGTGAGGCTTGACCTGCAGGTCCGGTGAGCGATACCCAGACATCTGCAGGTGTGGCACAGGATGCAGGGGCCTCAGGGGAATGGTGGCACAGTTCAGCTGTCACTGGCTTGGCTACTGGCCTGGGAAAACCACCAGGTGCTATAGGCCCCATGATGGAATGGAGAGAGAGGCGTTTGACTGAGGATGACAACGATGATTGGAACTATTCCACGGCTCCCGGACGATCCATGCTGGATGCGCTAAGAGACTGGTTTGGTGAGGCTGGGGTTCAGGATCCCCCCTATGGCCAAGGGTGGAGACGGGATCCGAGACAGCTTCGTGGCCACAGATACTGATACAGCCAACCCAGGCAGGGCCAACCCATTTCCGATTGGCTAGTCCAAGGTTGAGAGTAGGGGCCAGCCACACTCCTCAGGGGCCTCTAACCAGGGCATGCAGACAGGACAATCACGGCCACCATGGGATGGCAGGTCACCGATGGCTCCAGGCAGAGCCCCTACCAGGCAACCAGTCCCAGCAGATGGATCCTCAGCCCAGCGTTCTACACCTGCGATGGACCCTCTGCATGGTCCGGGTTGGCCCTTGGGGCCATGGGGTCAAGGGATGGCCTGGGGCCCTCCACCGTTGAAGGCAACCTTTGATGGAGACCCGGATCAGTTGGCCATGTTTCTCTGCCAGGTTATTAGCCATGTGGACCAATATGCCTGCTTTTACCCATCCCACTGGGCATTGGTGGTGGTGATAACAGCAGGGCTACAAGGTGAAGCCACAGAATGGGCAGCGGATCTATATAGCAACCACGCCAGAGAGCTGGCTGATGCCGGTTTATTTCTGGATGCTCTGCGGTCCCGTTTTGAAGACGTCTCACGCACCCAGTGGGCTGAAGGGGAACTGCTGGCGCTGAAGCAGCGGGGCCGGTCAGCAGTCGAGTACGTGTGTGAGTTCCGGAGAGTGGCTGGTAGGCTACGGTCATGGCCTGAACGTTTGCTGATCCACCACTTCTGGGCTGATTTGGACTGAGACCTGAGCCAGGCATGTGTCTTCCAAGGTGTCCCAAGTCGGCTACAGGACTGGTTTCATGTGACGGTGGACCTGGACGCAGGCCTGCGGGAATTCCACGCAAAGGGGGAGGGTCCACCAGCATTGTGTAAGGCTACGGAGAAACCAAGGGATGATGGACGAAGGACCCAGGGTCCTGGTCTGGGTTCCCCTGGGGTCAAATCCTGGCTGTCGATTAGATGTTTTCGTTGCAACCAGCCGGGACATCGGGTAGCGGAGTGCCCTGTCCCCATCAACCAGGGGGCCCCCAGGAAATCCGGGGCCACACCCAAGCGGATCCCAGACAAGCTGCGGGCAGTGCGTCACGCGGAGGGGTCCACCCCTCGAAGGGGTATCCCAGAGGAGGAGGCGACTACTGCCACATGATACCAACTGGTGGCCCATGACAGTGAGGACGAGCCAACGGAGGATCCAATGGTGAGTGAACCCATACGACCATTTGTCATCCCCATCATTTTGACGAGTCCACAAACGGCATCGTGGGGAGTACAGGGCCCTGATAGATTCCAGTTGCACCTGTTGCCTGATCAGCAAATCCATAGTGGTGGAGGTAGGGATCAGAGTAAGGCAGCTGGCCAAACCCGTTCGGTTTGAGCAGGTGGAGCGGCACCGGCTACCCTTATAACAGAGCCAGTAAGGCTAGAGATGGGGGCCCACTGGGAAGTCCCCCGATTCATCGTGGTCCCCTCCATGACTGAGGCTGTTATTTTGGGGCTAGCATGGCTAGACAAGTGGGGTCCCACGATTCGGTGGGAAGGGGGCTACCGTAAGCTACGGATTGGTGTTGGCCCTCAACCAACCGCCTAGGAACAATCAAACAAGGGCGGAGAGAGAGCCAGGGAGGCACCTGACAGGGTTTGTGCAGAATATCTCCTGAGCCAACAAGGAGAATGCACAGAAGTGGTACTGAGAGTAGTCAGGTTTTGCACAGCAACCACACTGATACACTGAGGTGTGTAAAAAAGGAAAAAGTTTACTTTTAGGAGTAGCACAAGTGAAGAATTAACAGTCCAGGTCATACACGGGTACAGAGAAGATATCAACAGTTCAAGAGTTATCCAATACAAAGTCGTCTTACCAGTCCAAAAGTCAAAAACACAGTTCTTCGGGTTTAGCAAACAGTAGCAAAACCACAATCAACAATAATCAGCAAGCAATGTAACAGAGTAACTAACACAGAGAGAGAGAAGCTATGTCTCTAGCTCCCTCTTATGGCCGTTGAAAGAACACAGCGTTGGCCAATCATTACACATTTAAAGGGATACAATACATTACAAATCATGGCTTATATATTGCCAACCCAACTAGTTAGGCTGTAATCATATGGCTAACATTCTCCCCTTTGGGTAGGACAATATCTTATTTTTATAATCGTAGACCATAACCTTCACAACTAGCTTTGTGCTTAACAGCACCCTGAACTTTGGTGAAATGATCTCCAATGTTAACGTCGGTTGCACAGTATTCCAACCGTATTAGTTTCTCTTTTATACAGTCTAACATTCAAGTATCGTAGATCAGTATGCTTAGACCGTGTTCTGATGGCTGCATTTGTTGCCATCTTAACTGCAGACTGGTTGTCTTCATACATGAGAAATGGACTTTCTACAGTTAATCCCATGTCAATTAAGACTTGTTTATAAAATAATAATTCAGTACACAAAACAGATAAACAGGAAAACTCAGCTTCCATAGTGGATAGACTGATATGTTTCTGCCTGATGGATTTCCACCCTATGAGCGAACCACCTAACATAATCACTAAACCTGATGTTGATTTTCGAGTGGTTGCATCAGTAGCAAAACTCGCATCTGCATAAGCAGTTAGAACTAAATCACGACTGGGCTCCAAATATAAGGAGTAATATATGGTTTGTTTTAGATATCTCAATATTCGCTTAGCTGCCTGCCAGTGCCTAACAGTAGGTTCAGCATTATATCTGGCTAATTGGTTCACACTGTAAGAAATATCCAGCCTTGACCAATTACTGAGATATGAAAGGCTACCAATCAAAGATTGATACACTGTTTTGTCAAAAGCAGGACTTGCTGTATTAGCGTGTTTAAAGTTCTGTGCCATTGGAGTCTTTGCAGGCTTACACAGCTCCATGTTGTACCGCTTCAGCAGTTGGCTTATCTTTCCAGCCTGTGAAATCTTATAACCTGTATCAGTCTTCACAACATCCAGACCTAAATAATGATTAATATCTCCTAGATTCCTAATCCTGTACTTCTTTTTTAAACGTGAAACAATGTTTATTGCTTCTTGGTCAGTCTTAGTAACGATTGCTATGTCATCAGTGAATAGCAATAATAAAGAAAATACACCATCCTTCTCCTTCTGAAATAAACATGGATCTGCGATACTGTCAACAAAGCCCATTTCAACCAATTCGTCTACTATACACCTGTTCCATTCAAAACCTGATTGTTTCAAGCCATAAAGACTCTTTTTTAGTTTCCAACAATCATTCTTCTGAGTTTTGTTAATCCCTGGTGGTTTTGTTAGGTAGATAGTGTGATGTAAGGGAGCATGCAGATATGCTGTTTCTACGTCTACATGGTTTATTTTATACCTGTTTCTAGCTGCCCAAGCTAACGCTGCTCTCAACGTAGTAGCCCTCAGACTAGGTGCAAACACTTCATCATAGTCTTTGTTTGACTGAGCAAACCCTTGAGCAACTAAACGTGCCTTATGGGTAACAGTCCCATCTACACCCTTCTTCAGTTTATAGACCCACTTACAACCAATTGCACGCTCACCTGGTGGGAGTCTAACATTTTCGTATACTTCTAACTCCTGCAAGGATTGTAACTCCTTATCCATTGCTCCCTTCCATGCTCTTTGTTCTTTTTCGGGATACAATTTAATCTCCTCAAAATTATACGGTTCTACATTCACCTGACATACAACACTAGCCTGGTATCTATCAGGTGGATGCCTATCCTGTGTCGAACGTCTAGGCAGTACAGGACTTGGCGTTGGACTCTCCTCTTCTGCTTCCTCTACCTCCCCTATCGATACCTCCTCTTTCACAGCTACGGAAGGTTTATCATTACATCTTTTTACAGTAACAGGGGTGTCACTAAACACAATAGGATCAACACCAACGCTTTCCTGCTCTAGCTTGTTCCAACCTACATGCTCTAGAAACTTAGCACTAGCACTACAATACACAGTAGTGGTACCTTGTTCCCAAAACCTAAAAGACCTGTGGTTGGAGTCGTAGCCTACAAAAAACAATTGTCTTGCTCTATGCTGTCCTTTTCGCCTCAGTTGTGCTGGAATATGAACCCATGCTGGGGCTCCAAATGTGTGTAAGTAACCTAGATCAGGTTTTCTACCATGCCAACGAGTGTATGGTAGTTCACCAGGTGTGGAATGAACCACAACGTTTAAGATGTGGCTGGCACACATTGCCGCCTCTCCCCACAGTTTCTCGGGTAATCCGGAATTGGACAACAATGTTCTTATCATAGCTTGCAGCGTTTGCCCTCATCGCTCAACAAATGCGTTGTGTTGGGGTCTGTAAGGGGCAGAACGCTTATGTTCAATGCCGGCTGTCTGTAACATGGCTACAAAACATGTATTGGTAAACTCAGTACCATTATCTGTTACAATACACTGAACCTTCTTTTTCGTTTTTCTTTCAACAAACTTCAGCCAGTTTGCGAAATTCTGAAATGTGTCTGCTTTTGTTTTCATTAAATAACAAAAACCATAACGTGAATAATGGTCTATGATACTCAGAATATAGCATGCTCCACCAATACTAGGTTTCATAGGGCCAATGATATCTGCAAACACTACCTCTAAAGGTACAGTGGTCTTAAAACCATTAGTCCTGTTTGCAGGGGTTGCCTTGCTTTTCTCCTGGCTACACACATTACAATTCAAATACTTCTGACACGGTTCCAGTTTTATCCCTTTAGCCAGTTCAACAGTCTTCCGTAGTGTATTGAAATTCACATGCCCTAAACGTCTATGAAGCAGATGGATACAATCATCATGTGGTTTTTTGTTCTCATAGATAGAACCAGCATGAGCCATAATTCCTGGGTTGCCAGTGAAAACAAATAAATCGTTCTTCAGGTTAGCGGTAGCTCTGGTACCATTCTTTTCAATAATACATTTATCTCCCCTGAAGGTCACTACAAACCCAGCCTGTACCAATGCCTTCACAGATAACAAATGAAACTTTAGTTTAGGCACATATAACATTGGTAAACATTCATTAATATGTGGACAGTATGCACTACCTTCACCAGAGGCTTTCATTCTCCAGCCATTTGCTAAAGACACATACTAGCGTGCTCCGACCCTCCGGTTGCTACCCGTTTATCCGGGGGTGAGGGAGATCGGGTTCCTGAGCTTAGACTGGTGTATTTCAATGCCAGATCCGTGGTGAACAAAGCTCCCCTCGTCCGAGATTTGATCGAGGAGGAACACGTGGATCTGGCATGCATTACGGAAACCTGGTTGGGCCCAGAGGGAGGTGTCCCTCTGACTGATCTTTGCCCTCCAGGTTTCTGTGTGCTACACCGGCCTCGGGCTCAGGGTAGGGGCGGGGGTGTGGCGGTGGTTATACGGGAGACCTTATATCCGCGGGAGACCACTGTCGTACAGATTGGTGGGAGTGAGTCGCTCCTCCTGAGGTTTGGCTCTGGGGTTCAGTTGGGCTTGTTGCTGACATACCTGGCACCCAGCTGTGTTGCAATGGCCCTGCCCGGGCTTCTCGACACCCTTTCAGGGCTGGTGGTTGAATTCCCCAGACTTATGGTTCTGGGTGATTTCAACCTTCCATCCCTGGGCGGGTCATCAGAGTTAGCTCGGGAGTTCATGGCCTCCATGACGGCCATGGACCTGACCCAGATAATTCAGAGTCCGACCCATGGAGGGGGTCACACTCTCGACCTGGTTTTCCTATCTGGGTAGTGGTTTGATGATCTGGGAGGGGGCTCGCCAAATATTGTCCCCCTGTCGTGGTCCGATCATCACCTCCTGCGGCTGGTCTTCCAATACGCTACCCCTCGCTGCTGGGCTGCGGAGCCGACCAGGTGGTTCCGCCCCAGGTGCCTGATGGATCCAGAACGGTTCCAGACGGCGCTTGGGTCTATACCTATCTCCCTCACTCACAGCCCGGCCGATGGCTTGGTGGAGGCTTGGGAGAGGGCCGCCACCGAGGCACTTGACCGTGTTGTACCCTTGCGACCCCTGACCCGGCGCAGATCTCGTTGGGCTCCATGGTTTTCTGTGGAGCTAAGGGAGATGAAGCATCGGAGACGGAGTCTGGAGAGCTGCTGGAGATCCAGCCGATCTGAATCTGACCGATTGCGGCTAAGATCTTTTATTAGGTCTTATCTCGCGGCGATGAGGATGGCGAAGTCTAATCACTTCGCGGCCCTCATCGCGTCTGCAGATAATTGCCCGGCCGCCCTGTTTAGGGTAACTCGTTCCCTCCTTAATCAGGAGGTGAGGGAGGAGCCCTTACAGGGGCGGGCCGAGGAGTTCAGCCAGCATCTGGCGGACAAAATTGTTCAGATTCGGACCGGGTTGGACGCTGACTGGGCAGAGTCTGACGGGGAGGAATTGAGCGGTCTTGAGAGTAGTATTATCTGGACTGAGTTTGATCCTGTGACTCCCGAGGAGGTGGACAGGATTATGGGGAGGCTGAGCTCTACCACCTGTTTATTGGACCCGTGCCCCTCCTGGCTGGTTTATTCAGCTCGGGAGGAGACACGAGGCTGGTTCCAGGCAGTGATATCTGCCTCTTTGAGTGAGGGTGTCTTTCCTGCCGCCTTGAAGGAGGCGGTGGTGAGACCCCTTCTCAAGAAGCCTGCCCTGGACCCGGCTGTTTTAAATAACTACCGTTATTTTGGCGAAGGTTGTTGAGAGTGTGGTGGCGCATCAGCTTCCTCTGTTCCTGGAGGAAACTGATTATCTGGACCCGTACCAATCGGGTTTCAGGCCCGGGTACAGCATGGAGACGGCATTGGTCGCGCTGATGAATGATCTCTGGCGGGCTCGGGACAGGGGCTGCTCCTCTGTCCTAGTTCTTTTAGATCTCTCAGCGGCTTTTGATACCATCGACCATGGTATCCTGCTGCGACGTCTCGGGGGGTTGGGAGTGGAGGGCACTGTTTTACGGTGGTTCTCCTCCTACCTCCTGGGCCGTTCGCAGTTGGTGTTGACGGGAGGGCAGAGGCCTCTCATTTGTGGAGTTCCTCAGGGGTCGGTCCTTTCTTCCCTCCTGTTCAACATCTATATGAAGCCGCTGGGTGAGATCATTCGTGGCTTCGGGGTGGGGTATCATCAGTATGCTGATGATACCCAACTTTTTCTTTCCACCCCGAACCAACTCAGTGATGCCCTCGACGTGATGTCCCGTTGCCTGGAGGCGGTTCAGGTCTGGATGGGGAGAAACAGGCTCCGACTCAATCCTGCCAAGACTGAGTGGCTGTGCATATCTGCATCTCGGGAAAACCAGTTTTGTCCATCATTAACTATGGGGGGTGAGGTGTTACCCCCCGTAGATAGGGCTCGCAACTTGGGTGTCCTCCTGGATTCACGGCTCAGTTTAGAAGATCATATAGGAGCCGTGACCAGGGGGGCTTTTGCCCAGGTTCGCCTGGTGCGTCAGTTGCGACCCTATCTGGACCGAGATGCCCTACGCACAGTCACTCATGCGCTCGTGACCTCCCGTTTAGACTACTGCAACGCTCTCTACATGGGGCTGCCCTTGAGGACCACTCGGAGGCTTCAACTGGTGCAGAATGCGGCCGTGCGAGTTGTGATGGGGGCTTCCCGATACTCCCATGTAACACCTCTACTCCGTGAGCTGCATTGGCTTCCGGTTGCCCTTCGGGTGAGATTCAAGGTGCTGGTGATGACCTATAAAGCCCTTAATGGCTTGGGTCCGGGTTATCTGAGGGAACACCTGCTGCCGGCATCAAGCTCCCTTCGTCCTGTGCGCTCCCACAGGGAGGGCCTTCTCAGGATACCGCCGGTTAGGGAATGCCGGCGGGTTATTCCTTGGGGAAGAGCGTTCTCTGTGGGCGCGCCTGCCCTCTGGAATGATTTACCCGTGGAACTTAGGACCGCCCCCGATCTGCGTTCGTTTCGCCGGGACCTGAAAACCTGGTTTTTCGATCTATCAGGCCTGGACTGAGGGGGTTTTAGCTTTTTTAAAATGTTGTTTTAATTGGGGTTAATTAATTTAATGTATTTTAATTCTATATTATTTTTATATTGTATTTTATGCTGCCCTGTAAACCGCTGTGAGTCCTTCGGGAATAGGGCGGTATAGAAATTTAATTAAATAAAATAAATAAATAAACATACTGTTTACTCTTAGTCATATGGGCAAATCTCTCTTTAGTCTTGGTTATACACTGAGAAGCCCCACTGTCAACCACCCACAAATCATGGTTTAAGGATGTTGGAGAACCAGAAACAGCTAAACCAACATCTTTTCTTATTCTCCTATTGCTATCTGCATTCTGTTTCTTGCCCTTCTTACAAAATCTAGCAATATGCCCTTTAGCCCCACAAGAATAACATTTCTTAACAATATAAGCAGTAGTAGATAGTTGTTCCTCTTGTGGTTGTGTCTCTCTCAGCTGGTCTCTGTCTTGCCTTCTTCTGGACTCTTCCAGCAATCTCCCAGTTATGTTTGATAGCTCTCATCCAAAGATGAAAGAATGATATACACCTGATGCAGCTCCGAGAAAATCAGCTCCTTTTCACGTAGCTCTTGCAAAATTTTCTTCATGAATGCCAGATGAGCTAACATGTCCCCATCCTTCTGAAGTTGAGCCCTAAACAGTTTGCGCGTAAGGTGTATATGTGCACCCACACTATCACGAACATAGATTCTTCGCAAAATGTCCCAACACCTAGCAGCAGACTCCTCACCACGGATATGGACAAGCTGCTGGTCATCCAGTGTTAGTCCAATTAGGCAAAGAGCTCTTTCGTTGTCTCGGTTAAATTTCTCTATTTTCTTTGCATCGTCCTCTTCTGGATCCCAAGCGGTCGCATCTGGTGGGTCATGAACTACAGCCCATAGTCCTTCCTTGTGCAGAAGCAAGCAGCATTTTGTGGACCAGGAAACATAGTTTGTCCCATCTAACCGGGTTATCCAGGAAATACCTGTTGCTTGTTCTTGTGCCATTTTTCCAGTTGAAGAGGTAACAAAAAACTCAGCTATTATGATATGGTACTGTGTATGCTAACTCTCAGTACGTCTCTGGGCCCATAACCAATGACAGGGTTTGTGCAGAATATCTCCTGAGCCAACAAGGAGAATGCACAGAAGTGGTACTGAGAGTAGTCAGGTTTTACACAGCAACCACACTGATACACTGAGGTGTGTAAAAAAGGAAAAAGTTTACTTTTAGGAGTAGCACAAGTCAAGAATAAACAGTCCAGGTCATACACGGGTACAGAGAAGATATCAACAGTTCAAAAGTTATCCAATACAAAGTCGTCTTACCAGTCCAAAAGTCAAAAACACAGTTCTTCGGGTTTAGCAAACAGTAGCAAAACCACAATCAACAATAATCAGCAAGCAATGCAACAGAATAACTAACACAGAGAGAGAGAAGCTATGTAATAATAATAATAATAAAGTTGGAAGGGACCTTGGAGGTCATCTACTCCAACCCCCTGCTCAGGCAGGAAACCTTATACCATTTCAGGCAAATGGCTGTCCAGTCTCTTCTTAAAAACCTCCAGTGTTGGAGCATTCACCACCTCTGGAGGCAGGTTGTTCCACTGGTTAATTGTTCTAACTGTCAGGAACTTTCTCCTTAGTTCTAGGTTGCTTCTCTCCTTGACCAATTTCCATCCGTTGCTTCTTGTCCTGCTTTCAGGTGCCTTGGAGAATAGCCTGACTCCCTCTTCTTTGTGGTAGCCCCTGAGATATTGGAACACTGCTATCATGTCACCCCTCACCCTTCTCTTCATTAAACTACACATACCCAATTCCAGCAACCGTTCCCTATATGTTTTAGCCTCCAACCCCCTAATCATCTTTGTTGCTCTTCTCTGTACCCTTTCTAGAGTCTTGACATCTTTTTTACATCGTGGTGACCAAAACTGGATGCAATATTCCAGGTGTGGCCTTACCAAAGCATTGTAAAGTGGTATTAGTACTTCACTTGATCTTGATTCTATCCCTCTGTTAATGCAGCCTAGCACTGTGTTGGCTTTTTTGGCAGCTGCAGCACACTGCTGGCTCATATTGAAGTGATTGTCTACTAAGACTCCGAGATCCCTCTCACAGTTACTACTATTGAGCAAGGTACCACCTATACTATGCCTGTGCATTTGATTTTTCCTGCCTAAATGTAGAACCTTACTTTTTTCACAATTGAATTTCATTTTGTTAGATAGTGCCCAGTGTTCGAGTCTGTCCAGATCCTTCTGTATCTTAAGCCTATCTTCTGGAGTATTGGTTATTCCTGCCAGCTTGGTGTCGTCTGCAAATTTGATGAGTTCCCCATCTATCCCCTCATCCAAATCATTAATGAAGATATTGAAGAGCACTGGGCCCAGAACAGAGCCCTGGGGCACCCCACTACACACTTCCTTCCATGTAGATGCAGTTCCATTGATGACCACACGCTGAGTACGGCCTGTCAGCCAGCTATGAATCCATCTGGTGGTGATGCTATCTAACCCACATTTTTCTATCTTATCAAGTAGTAGGTTGTGATTTACTTTATCAAATGCCTTACTGAAGTCCAAGTAAATTATATCTACAGCATTCTTCTAGTCCACTAGTTTTGTCACTTGGTCAAAGAATGTAATAAGATTTGTCTGGCATGATCTGTTTTTGACAAACCCATGTTGGCTTTTAGTGATGACTTTGTTTGCATCAAGGTGTTGGCTGATTTGTTGTTTGATTATCTTTTCCAGAATCTTCCCAGGTATTGAGGTCAGGCTGATAGGTCTGTAGTTTCCTGGATCTATTTTTTTCCCTTTTTTGAAGATGGGAACTACATCAGCTCTCTTCCAGTCCTCTGGTAGTTCCCCAGTGCTCCAGGATCTTTGAAAAATATAGTTCAGTGGTTCTGAGATCACGTCTGCCAGTTCCTTGAGAACCTTGGGGTGTAATCCATCTGGTCCTGGTGATTTGAACTCGTCTAGGCTGAACAGGTGTTCACTTACCATTTTCTTGCCTATCTTAACTTGCGTTTCTATTCTGTTTTTTATGGCACTGGTTTGGGTAGGTTGGACTGTTTTTTCCCTTTGTGTAAAGACAGATGCAAAAAACGAATTAAATAGTTCTGCTTTCTCCCTATTGCTTGTCACCTTCTTGCCACTTTCCCCCACTAATGGACCAATCATTTCCTTAACTTTTTTCTTGTTTTTTATATGTTGAAAGAAGCATTTTTTGTTATTTTTGACTTAGTTCATTTTGAGCCTTAGCTTTCCTCACTTCATCTTTGCAGGCACTGGCTATTTGCTGATATTCTGACTTAGTTATGTGCCCCTCTTTCCAATTCTTATACTTGTCCTTTTTATCTTTCAATTTATCAGAGAGTTCTTTATGCAGCCATGCTGGTTTCTTTTGAGAGCTGTTATTTTTCTTCTTTGTTGGTATTGTACTAGACTGGGCCTTTATTATCTCACTTTTCAAAATTTCCCAAGCTTCTTGAGTTGTTTTCCCCTTTAGGATTCTCATCCATGGAATTCTTCCCATGGTCTCTCTAAGTTTATTGAAATTAGCTCTTTTAAAGTCCAAGACTGTAGTTTGGCTGTGTTCTATTGCTTGTGCCTCCAGAATGTTGAATTCCAATATTGCATGATCACTTCCCCCCAAGGTTCCTGTGGCTTTGACACCTTCTATCATTTCATCTCTGTTAGTGAGAATTAAATCCAATATGGCTAATCTGTTAGGTGATTAGTGCCAGCCATTGGCAGTTCCCCAAAAGGGTCATCAGATGGAGGCAAAGAGGTTTCTTTGCTTCCACTGATGAGCCAAGGGTCCCAGACCCACAGCCCCATTGGCGAGAGAGTTTTATGGTCAAGGAGGGGCCAAGACCCCCCATAAATACCTCTGCACGAGGGGCTGCTCTTTGTTCTCCATTTTCCAGTCTCCAGTTCTATCTCTACTCCTAACCTCTATTTTAGTCATGTAATCCTAGCTTGTTTTGTTTTATTTTATTTCTCTCTCACATGCAGGCATGAATGCTTTCATGCCAAGTATTTCTTTCTCTTTGATCTATCATGAATAAAACTAATATGATTGCATCTCTGCGTTCTGCCTTTGCTTGGGAGCTCCTTTAACGATTCATTGTGAGTCCACCTCACAAGTTGGTAGTCAGAGCATGGTTTAAAGGAAAGCTTCCAAGCCAGCCAGGAACTAGCCAACGAGATGTCTGAAAGGCCCGGCACCAATCCATTTATAACAGATGGCAGGACTTCTACTATCGTGACCAGGAGTCATCGATCAAAGACAGCCTCCCTGCCTACATCCAAGACTTCAGTCCCTGAAGCAACCTCAGCTGCAGATGAAAGCACAAATGGCCTTCATCCCGTCAGAGGATCCAGCAGAGCGTCTAGGACCCCTTCACATGCCTCTCTACAACTGAACGCCACAGAGGAGAGCATAGAAGGATTACAGACTGTCCAAGGCTGCTCAGATGCTGCAGAGACGGACCTGGCTGAGACCAAACGCCGCGTGAGTAAACTGACTGCACAGGAACGTGAAGAGCTGCTTAAAGAGATCCTTGCAATGCAGGAGGAGGGAGGGGCAGCCCAGGGAACAGCTCAGAAAGCCTCAGAACCCCTGGTGAGCCTCTCCCTAGAGACCACGAGGCCCCCAAATATGGCGCCCGCCTCCCTTAGTGACCCCGGGACCCCAAGGCTTTTGGCGCGAACCCGCCCCCCCAGCTGTGAGCTACAGCTTCCTGGGGCAAGCGGAAACAAGATGGCTCCGCCCACGTGGTCTGGAACAGGAAACAAGATGGCAGCCCCCTATAAGCCCACACGGTCTAACAAAGACTTGATTTCTTTAAGTCTGGAAAGCCAGCAATCCCTGGCTTCCAACCAAAATAGCCTGCAGTCCCTGGCGTACAGCAGAAATGACATGCAATCCCTGGCTTCCAGCCAAGACAGCATGTATATTACTGATTTCTCCCCCCCACAAAGCCTAAAATGCTATGATAGCAATGAGATCTGCCCAGCCAAAACTGTTACAACGGCTCTCCAGACAGCAATGCAAGCTCTGGCCACTGCCTTAGAGGCTAGCAAGACAGCGGCCAAGCAGACGTCGGGGGTGCCCACCCCCCCTCCAAGGCCTCCCATCCTCTCCCCAGGGCCCAACTGCCGGGGGGAATCCAGCCTGCAGCCTCCCAACAATCAACCCCCGAGGCCTCCCACCTTCTCTTCAGGTCTTCATGACCAGCGAGGGCAAAGAAAAACAGACAATGATGAAAATCCATGTGCTTGCAGCAACAAGAAAGGGATGCCGGCCGGCAAATCTGGGCTCCGCCCCCCCAATGCCTCATGGGAAGAAGGGAGAAACCCTGAACAACGCCCTCCCCCGGGTCACGTGGTTCCCGGGCACGCCCACCTGGAGTCAATAAGTAATCAAGAAAGGATTCCCTCCTCGACCACTAGAGGGAACCCTTTCACTGAAGGACTCACTTCAGACTTAAGCATTTTTCCGCTTCCTTTTACATCAATGGACATATCAAAAAATTTTGAAAGTGGGTCTGATAAGGACTCTATTCCTGTAACAAATTTGCCAAATGATTTTAAAAAACTACAGCTGGATGGGGAGAATTATAGCAGTTGGAGTAAAGATATACAGCTACATCTCTTAAAGAATGGGATTCTACAAATGGTTCGGAACCCCCCCCTCCCCCATGGGGACGTCAAGAAGAGCTGCGACACTTGCAGGCTTATTCTGCTCTACTCAGTTCTCTGGACAATAACTTGTTCCCAAGCATTCCAGCTGGTCTCAGAGCTGCTGAGGTCTGGAAACTGTTATACAATTTATTCAACAGCAATACCATTGGTTCCATCACCAGATATACAACTGAGCTTTATACAACCAAACTGAAGTTTGGTGCCAGCATGCCTGAACATCTTGCAAAATTAAAGGCACTCAGGGCAGAATTGATTTCCAGAGATTTTCCTGTGTCTGATGTGAGCATGCTCTCCATAATTTTTACTTCTCTAGACAGGAGTTGGAGCAATTTCATTGTTTCACTCGAAGCGGTCAAGAGGGAAGACATAAATCTGTCCTACCTCACAGGGAGACTGATCGAAGAAGATCGGAGAAGGAGAAATGCTGGAGAATACGCTAGAGTCACCACTCAGCAAGCCAGAAGGGGGCGCCACAACTCAGAGCAAATTAATGCTCTGCTTAAATGTTTCATCTGTGGCTCTGAGGAGCACCTCAAGAAAGACTGCCCCCATCAACATCAAGCCCCTAAACGTGGTCCCAATCAAGTAAGAAGTAAAGGGGGAGGAAAGGGGCGTGGCAGGGGCAAAGGAAATTCACTGCATACTTGTTCCCTCACCCCCACAACAAGGGCTGATAGCTCCACTGACTTATGGTTACTGGACTCTGGAGCTTCTTCTCACATTACTAATATGAGTCAAGGTTTTAAAAGGTTAAAGAAAATTAACTCATCTGTCAAGGTTGCAAACGGTGACACTGCTCCAGTTGTTGGGGAGGGTTTTGTTTCTCTACCTGGACTTGGCAAAGTTGAGGGTGTCTTGCACGCCCCTTCTATAGCCAACAACCTTTTGAGCATCACCAAATTGTGTGACGATGACAAAGTGGAAGTCCTATTTCGCAAGGGGGGAGGTCATGTCACCCGAGACCAGAAGGTCATTGGAAATATTACAATAATAAATGGCTTGCCATATTTTTCTCCCAAGGCACCACAACCTGCCCCAAGGCTTTCCAAGGGCAGTGTGGGCAAGAAGCCTGAATCTCAGCAGGCACCTGCAGCACCACTCAAAGCAACCAGAGCCAAGAGAGTGTCAATAGGGAAGCCAATTCACGATAAGTGCGCCCACTTATTGCACAGAAGGCTGGGTCATGCAAGCTTCCCTGTAGTTAAAAAGATGGGAGAATTTGCTGAGGGAGTCCAGCTCAAGGACTGTGACGTGTTTCTGGACTGTGCCATTTGCAAGAAAACAAAGAGAAAGGCTGCTCCTATATCAAAGGTGTCATCCCGTAAGACTCAACACCCTTACCAACTAGTACATGTTGATTTGGTTGGGCCTTTTACACCATCCCTAGGAAAGAAAAGGTATTTTCTCACTGCCGTTGATGATTTTTCACGTTACGGTCACGTGTATACTCTCACAGAGAAATCTGAAGCCTTTGACGCCATAAAGTCGCTGTACAACTTCGTAGAGACTCAGTACAAGACCAAGATCGCACAGTTGCAGAGCGATCGCGGGGCTGAGTTCATGTCTCAGAAGTTCCAGGACTGGGTAAGGCGTAAGGGCATCCGCCATTTTCTAACTGCACCGTTCACCCCGTCGCAAAATGGTGTAGCTGAGAAAAGGAATGGAATCCTGCAAACCATGATGCGTAGTCTGATTGCAGACGCGGGTGTCGCAGAGTCATACTGGGGGGAGGCAATTCATTATGCCAATTACACTTTAAACCGCACCTGGAGCAGTGTCGTGAACCAGACCCCATATTTCCTGGTTCACGGTAGAAAACCAAATCTGGCACATTTGCGTGTGTTTGGCTCCTATGCATGGGTACACATCCCCAAGCAGCTGCGGAAGAAGGGGAGATCTGTTTCCCAGAGACTAAGGTTCTTGGGCTATGCTCCTGGCTCCAAGGCCTATCGTTTCCTGGGAGAAGGGGGCAGGCCTGTGACTTCCCAATCTGCCTCTTTCGAAGAGGACTCCAATTGGACTCAGATCCACTCAAATGATCTGAGCCCATATGCCAACCGACCCAGTAAGGACACCCCGACCGCGACATCACCAGAGGCGACCTCGTACCCTGCCACCGACGAAAGTGAGGAACAAGACGAAGATGCGTCCAGTCCCATGGAGGAAGACACACCGTCTTCACCCCCAGCGACACCTCAGAGACCCGCGGAAGAAAAGAGCGGTGAGTGGCAGAAGGTAAGGAGGTCAAAGCGGTCCAACAAGGGGGTCCCGCCAAAGAGAATTGACATTGGCCACATCGCGTCTGTCAACAGCGTTGTGGTCACCCCAAAATCCTTCTCTGACATCCAGGAGCTGCCCATCGAGGAGCAGGAGAGATGGCAGCTCGCGATGGAGAAGGAAATGCAGAGCTTAAAACAACTCAAGGTCTTCACCCCCCAGCAACCTCCAAAGGAGAGGAAAGTCATTGGCACAAGGTGGGTTTACAAGGCCAAACCACTTGCCAATGGCCTCTACCTATACAAGGCCCGTTTGGTAGCCCAAGGCTTCGCTCAACGTTATATGGAGGACTACTCGGAGACTTACTCTCCAACCGTCCGGGCAGAGAGCGTCAAGGCCGCCCTCGTGACTGCAGCCGCTCTGGGAGAAGAAGTCTTCCAATTTGACATCCAGACGGCTTACCTCCACGCCAACTTGGACCGGCAGATCTACGTGAAGGCTCCTCCTGGCTACCAGCAAGAAGGGGGAAATACATGGTTGCTTCACAAAGGGTTATATGGTCTTAAGCAGTCAGGGAAATTATGGTATGACTGTCTTAGAAAGAGTTTAGAACGAGTTGGTTTCTCAGAATCTCATGCAGATCAATGTGTTTTCACACGCAATTCCAAGGGAACCACAGAACGGGTGTTAGTTTATGTGGACGACCTATTATATGTAGGGCCTAACAAGGAAAGGTGTGATGAATTTGCCAAGGCCCTGGAAGAAAAGTTTACTCTGAAGTCTTTGGGGCGGGTTGACAAGTACTTGGGTGTGCATATTTTGGCCACTAAAGGGGGGTTCGCTCTATCTCAAAAAGAAAAGATAGAGGAATTACTGGCCAAATGCAAAATGACAGAATCCAATCCTACGCATAGCCCAATGCAAAGCGACTTTTACAACCACACCCATAAGGACGGTCCTGAGTTCACAGATAACACGCTCTACAGATCTGTGATTGGCTCCTTGCTATACATCAGCAATTGGAGCAGACCTGACATAGCTTTAGCTGTGAATCTATTGTCCAGGCACGTGGAACACCCAACGGAATTCCACTGGACTGCTGTCAAAAGGGTGCTCAGATACCTAAAGGGCACAGCTGATGCTCTTCTCATGCTAGAACCAGAGAAGGGGAAGACGGCCCAGCTCTCCGCTTACTCAGACGCAGACTGGGCTGGCGACTCCAAAAGTAGACGGAGCACTTCTGGTTTCCTCATATTGCTAAATGGCTGCCCAATACATTGGCATGTTAGGCAGCAAAAATTTATTTCTTGCTCCACGGCCGAGGCTGAATTTGCTAGTCTGTCAGACACGGCCAATGATTTGACTTGGTTCAATGAGCTGATAACAAACATCTGGGCATCTCCCCCTCTGCCCATCCAAATTCTAGAGGACAACACTGCCGCAATTGCAATCTCGGAGGCTTATGCAGTAGGCTCCAGATCTCGCCATATAGACATACGCTATAAAAATGTCAGGCACCTTGCGAAAGAGGGTTTTATACATGTTGAGCACTGTAATACAGCTGACCAGATAGCTGATCTGTTTACCAAGCCTGTTCCCGTTGACCGGCACAACCTTCTGTGTAAACGTTTGTGTTTGGCCTTCTGAATGTTTTCATACATGTCTATGACACCTGCTCGCCCCTTACATACATTCACTGGTCCCTGTCATTGGCTGGCAAGAAGGGGAATTGTTAGGTGATTAGTGCCAGCCATTGGCAGTTCCCCAAAAGGGTCATCAGATGGAGGCAAAGAGGTTTCTTTGCTTCCACTGATGAGCCAAGGGTCCCAGACCCACAGCCCCATTGGCGAGAGAGTTTTATGGTCAAGGAGGGGCCAAGACCCCCCATAAATACCTCTGCACGAGGGGCTGCTCTTTGTTCTCCATTTTCCAGTCTCCAGTTCTATCTCTACTCCTAACCTCTATTTTAGTCATGTAATCCTAGCTTGTTTTGTTTTATTTTATTTCTCTCTCACATGCAGGCATGAATGCTTTCATGCCAAGTATTTCTTTCTCTTTGATCTATCATGAATAAAACTAATATGATTGCATCTCTGCGTTCTGCCTTTGCTTGGGAGCTCCTTTAACGATTCATTGTGAGTCCACCTCACATAATCCCCTAGTTCCCTTCTCTACTTTTTGGGAGAGAAAGTTGTCTGCTAGGTTACTGTTACTGCTAGGTTACCCTGCTTACTGTTCATACTCTGTGCATTAGACATTTGAGTCCTTTATGACTTACCCTGTGTTTACCTGCTGCATAACTTGTGTGGTGCCTGGCTTCCCCTATTTTCTTAGATTGCCGGGGACAGTGATGTACTGTATCAATTAACTCACTATCCCCATTATTTAGTTTAAATGTTCCTCCAAAAAAGCTGTGATTTTATTGCCAAGTAACTCAGTCCCTTTCTTGGATGGATGCAGACCATCTCTTTTATACATTTTTTCATTGGACCAGCTACAGACATCATAACTAATATAACCAAAGCCTTCTCCTTTACACCACTCCTTTAGCCACATATTAAATTCTGCTATACGCTGGCCTTTTCCATTTTGCTCCTTATACACTGGTAAAACTTCTGAAAAAGTAAGCCTACAGCCTATTCTGCTAAGTTCCTGCCCCAAGCTCTGGAAATCATTCTGCACAGAGAGTACATCTTTTTGGGACAGATCATTAGTGCCAAGATGTACAATAGCCTCCACATCACAGTCCTTGCTGGCATTCTTGATTATTTTAGAAATACGCTTCTTGTCCCTACTGGCAGTAGCACCTGGAAGACACCTGACCTCTTTCAAAACCTCTGTGTCCTTTCCTAAATTTACATCCCTTATAATTGAATCACCAACCAGAAGGTGGCTTCTCTTTTTGGATGCCTTTCTGTTCTTGCATGACTGGTGTGTAATACCAGATTCACACTTTTCCCTGTCGAAAACAAGTTTTTCATCTTGGACCACGATCCCCTGCTTATTTGAGTTATTATCACAGATACCTTTACCTGTCTCCTTAATGTCCTTATTAAGGTCAGAAAGGGCACTGTATCTGTTGTGCAGGGACACAGTGAAAGCTTTGGGTTTATGGTTCACAGATCTCACCCTGCCAGATCCCACGGTTGTCCACACTGCCCTTCTCCTGCAGGATCTTTGTGGTAGAGGGGGCTGATAGCACGGAGGCTCAATAGGGTAGAAGGGCTGAACTGGACACCTAATTTCGGCCTGAAGAGCACAGATTACAGACCCTAGATAAATAATCTGTCCTTGTAGACTAGTGATTTGTTTACAGATAGGACAGTTTCCAAGTTTGAAAAGGGTACTGCGAAAGACAGCTGCAAAACAGGTGTTGCACTGAACTAAGCCAGACATGCTGAGTTACAACGAATCTCAGATGCACTTGCCCTGAATGTACCACTGCTGTTTTTGATATTTAGTTATATAATTCGCGCGCTGTTAGGTGCGCGGGCCGCTCCTTTTTTGGTAAGCCCTTGCAAAACTTACAGCATGGAGCACTTCCCAGCAGCTCTGAAAGTTGAAATTCTGCTGAAAAGTGATGGAGATCCAATGAGGACCCCAAATACAGTTCAAATACAATGCAAACCAATCAGGGCTCTAGCTCCTTTTTTGGTGCAGTCCTTGCAAAACATACAGCATGGAGCACTTCCCAGCAGCTCTGAAAGTTGAAATTCTGCTGAAAAGCGATGGAGATCCAATGAGGACCCCAAATACAGTTCAAATACAATGCAAACCAATCAGGGGTCTAGCTCCTTTTTTGGTGCAGCCGTTGCAAAACTTACAGCATGGAGCACTTCCCAGCAGCTCTGAAAGTGGAAAATGAAAATGTCTCTAGCTCCCTCTTATGGCCGTTGAAAGAACACAGCGTTGGCTAATCATTACACATTTAAAAGGATACAATACATTACAAATCATGGCTTATATATTGCCAACCCAACCAGTTAGGCTGTAATCATATGACTAACATGAGAGCATAAGGTGGAAGGTCCCCTTCCCGGAGGTGTACGCCGACCTTCCTGAGGTGTTCAGCGAGCATGAATGTGATGCACTACCTCCTCACCAGCCAACCGATTGTGCCATTGTGCCATTGACATCCTGCCGGGGGGCAAACTGCCAAAGCCCCGGATGTATGCCATGACACCAAAGGAGATGAAGGAACTGAGACATATATTCATAAGAACTTGGCAAGGGGTTTCATCCAACCGGTAAGATCACGGATTGCAGCTCCAGTGCTCTTCAAGGAGAAGGATGGATCCCTACGCCTGTGTGTAGACTTTCGCGGCATTAACGGGGTTTGCGTTGAGAACATGTACCCCCTACCTTTGATGAAGGACCTATTGGCCAGGAAATAGGGAGGGGGAAGGTGAGCTAGCCTGGATTGATGTGTATGAGTCATCACCTTGGAATTTGTTTTTCTGTACTTTCTTGCTCCTGGTACAGAGACTTGGATCTCTTTGTTCTGAAAAGGTATAAAAAGTGGAAGGAATCTTTTCTGGGTGTGCCTTCATCCCTCTAAGCAGCCACAAAAAGGGAAAAGGTTATCTGACTCTGTCTTGGCCAAAAATAAAGTTGTTTTCTTGCTGAAACCTTGGCTCAGGAGTTTCTTTGGCTTTTTAAAATTCCTGAGTAGCCCAGAGAAATTGGTGAGGTTAAGAGGAGTTCAAAACAGTCCTCACATTATCCCTTAACTGTGTTTTTGGTAGAAAGCCATGATATAAGCCTGTAGCACCTTCTTTAATCTTTCTGCCAAAATTGCAGCTGAGTTTATAGTCATTGTTAGTAATGAAATTGGTCTATAGCAACTGTTACGCTAATAGGGGAGAAAAACCCAACATGCCAAAGCAAACAAGCCAAGGAACACATGTTTGCTTCCGCTTTCAGAAGAGAGGGTTTCAACTTACAAAAGCAAAAGCTTTTTTTTCTCCCAAAGTTTATCTGCTAATGCCTTGGGAGGTAAAGCAAACTTGCTGGCTCTCTCTCCCAAAATAGCTGGTTTTCAGCTTACAAGAAAGGGCAGCTTGTTCCCCCTCCCCCATGCTAATGCTTGGGAAAGAAGCTGGGGGTTTATCTCAGAAAAAGCTGCCTAGTTTCTGGAACGCTGCCACATGGCTCAGCAATTGAGTGGCCTTCTCTTTTCGTAGCTCAGCCTCTGGAGATCTTGGAAAGATAAGTGAGCCATCAGTGATCAGGGTGGGGAGTAGGCCCAAGCAGCTGTGGGGACCCCAAGTGGTGGGAAGCAGAGTATGGGGTATCTCGGGGTGGAGGGAGGCCTTCAGAGGCTGGAGGTAGAGGCAAACCGACCATGAGGTACCCCATATTTGACCTAATGACCAACACATTTGTTTTACGAATGCATGGGTGAAGGAGGCATGTGGGCTCATTCATTTAACATGATCCAATTAACGAATCCTCAAAGTACAAATATAATTAACAGGCTCTATTACATTTGTAACTCAAGGATTACCTTTATTTCCTTAATCTTTTGAAAAAAGTTTTGTAATAGAGCTAGTACTCTGGTTATGTCTATTTGTTCAGCAACTGTTCAAAGTCAACACAGCACTGACAATATGGACATATGACGGGTCCTCATAGTTCTGGCTGTTGCAGCTCCTCTGCAATTGTGATCAAAATTTGGATTGGCCTCTATTTACTCATCTCCTTCACAGTGTGACATATATACTCATGGATAAGCCCATGACCCTTGAAAGTTTTGTATGTTTTAATTTTCACAATAGGCTTATGTGTGGGTGGTACACTTTTCATAGTTATTTGAGTTAAAAATTCAAGGGTCATATTATCTGCAGCCCCTTCATGGATTACTGCCTTGTTGTGGCGAAGGGGCTTGTGTAATTCAATGAAGCTATGAGCTATGCCATGCAGGGCCACCCAAGATGGACAGGTCATAGCAGAGAGTTCTGACAAAACATGATCCACTGGAGAAGGAAATGGCAACCCACTCCAGTATCTTTGCCATTAAAACCCCATGGACAGTACCAAAAGGAAAAAAGATATGACGCTGGAAGATGAGCCCCTCAGTTCGGAACGCGTCCAATATGCTACTGGGGAAGAGCAGAGGGCTAGTATTAGTAGCACCAGAAAGAATGAAGCGACTGGGCCAAAGCCGAAAGGACGCTCAGCTGTGGATGTATCTGGTGGTGAAAGGAAAGTCCGATGCTGTAAAGATTTTTTCTCCATAGGAACCTGGAATGTAAGATCCATAAATCAAGGAAAGCTGGATGTGGACAAACAAGAGATGACAAGACTGAACATCGACATCTTAGGAATCAGCAAACTAAAATGGACAGGAATGGGTGAATTTAATTCAGATGAACATCAGGTATACTACTGCGGGCAAGAATCCCTCAGAAGAAATGGAGTAGCCTTCATAGTCAATAAAAGAGTAGGAAAAGCAATACTGGGATACAATCCTCAAAATGACAGAATGATCACAGTTCGAATCCAAGGCAAACCATTCAATATCACAGTAGTCCAATTCTATGCCCCAACCACCAGTGCTGAAGAGGATGAAATTGACCAGTTCTATGAAGCCCTACAGCACTTTATAGAACTAACACCAAAAAGTGATGTCCTTATCATCATGGGGCATTGGAATGCTAAAGTAGGAAGCCAAAAGATAACCGGAATAACAGGCAGGTTTGGCCTTGGAGTACAAAATGAAGCAGGGCACAGGCTGATAGAATTTTGTCAAGAGAATACAATGGTCATAGCAAACACTCTTTTCCAACAACCCAAGAGACGGCTCTACACATGGACATCACCAGACGGTCAACACAGAAATCAGATTGACTATATGCTCTGCAACTAAAGATGGAGAAGCTCTATACAGTCAGTAAAAACAAGACCAGGAGCTGACTGTGGCTCAGACCATGAGCTTCTAGTTGCAAAGTTTAGGATTAAACTGAAGAAAGTAGGGAAAAGCACTAGGCCACTGAGGTATGAATTAAAACATATCCCTGTTGAATATACAGTAGAGGTGACAAATAGATTTAAGGAATTAGATCTGATAGAGTGCCTGAAGAACTATGGACAGAGGTTCGCAACATTGTACA
This sequence comes from Vipera berus, assembly GCF_964194415.1. Classification (NCBI taxonomy): domain Eukaryota; kingdom Metazoa; phylum Chordata; class Lepidosauria; order Squamata; family Viperidae; genus Vipera; species Vipera berus. Next base: position 45,772,573 of record NC_138210.1, read on the forward strand.
AGAGGTAGCAACCAAAACCATCCCAAAGAAAAAGAAATGCAAGAAAGCAAAATGGCTGTCTGAGGAAGCTTTGCAAATAGCTGAGGAAAGGAGGGAAGCGAAAGGCAAGGGAGAAAAAGAAAGATACGCCCAATTGAATGCAGAATTCCAGAGAATAGCTAGAAGAGATAAGAATGCCTTCTTAAATGAACAATGCAAAGTAATAGAAGAAAACAATAGAATAGGGAGGACCAGAGATCTCTTCAAGAAAATTGGAGAGATGAAGGGAACGTTTCATGCAAAAATGGGCATGATAAAGGACCAAAAAGGCAGGGACCTAACAGAGGCAGAAGAGATTAAGAAGAGGTGGCAAAATTACACAGAAGAACTACAGGTGAAACTCGAAAAATTAGAATATCGTGCAAAAGTTCATTTATTTCAGTAATGCAACTTAAAAGGGGAAACAGAAATATGAGATAGACTCATTACATGCAAAGCAAGATAGTTCAAGCCGTGATTTGTCATAATTGTGATGATTATGGCGTACAGCTCATGAAAACCCCAAATCCACAATCTCAGAAAATTAGAATATTACATGCAATCAATAAAACAAGGAGTGTACATAGAACAATATGTATGGTGAATGATATCTGGCGGGCTCGGGACAGGGGTTGTTCCACTGTCCTAGTCCTATTAGACCTCTCAGCGGCTTTCGATACCATCGACCATGGTATCCTACTGCGGCGTCTCAGGGGGTTGGGAGTGGGAGGCACTGTTTTGCGGTGGTTCTCCTCCTATCTCCTGGGCCGCTCGCAGTCGGTGTTGACGGGAGGGCAGAGGTCCGCCCCGAGGCCTCTTGTTTGTGGAGTCCCTCAGGGGTCGGTTCTCTCGCCCCTCCTGTTCAACATCTATATGAAGCCGCTGGGCGAGATCATTCGTGGTTTTGGGGTGGGGTATCATCAGTACGCTGATGAGACCCAACTTTTTTTCTCCACCCCAAACCAACCCAGCGATGCCCTCGTCGTGATGTCCCGTTGCCTGGAAGCGGCTTCGTCTTAATCCTGCCAAGACTGAGTGGCTGTGCATACCGGCATCTCGGGTCAACCAGACTATTCCATCTCTAACGATGGGGGGTGAGGTGTTACCCCCCGTTGATAGGGCTCGCAACTTGGGCGTCCTCCTGGATTCGCAGCTCACTTTTGAAGACCATATAGGAGCTGTGACCAGGGGGGCTTTTGCCCAGGTTCGCCTGGTGCGCCAGTTACGACCCTACCTGGACCGAGATGCCCTACGCACAGTCACTCATGTGCTCGTGACCTCCCGTTTAGACTACTGCAACGCTCTCTACATGGGGCTGCCCTTGAGGACCACCCGGAGGCTTCAACTGGTGCAGAATGCAGCCGCGCGAGTCGTGATGAGGGTCTCCCGATACTCCCATGTAACACCTCTACTCCGCGAGCTGCATTGGCTTCCAGTTGCCCTTCGGGTGAGATTCAAGGTGCTGGTGATGACCTATAAAGCCCTAAATGGCGAGGATCCGGGATATTTGAGGGAACACCTGCTGCCAGCATCATGTTCCCTTCGTCCAGTGCGCTCCCACAGGGAGGGTCTCCTCAGGGTGCCGCCGGTTAAAGGCGGGTAACACCCAGGGGTAGGGCCTTCTCAGTGGGTGCGCCTGCCCTGTGGAACCAGCTGCCTGCGGAGCTTAGGACTGCCCCCAACCTCCGTTCATTCCGCCGGGACCTGAAGACCTGGCTCTTCGAGCTCTCTGGCCCAGGCTGAGAATATTTTTAATTTTAATTTTAACTGGGTTTTAATTTTCTCAGGGTTCTATTTAATCTCTTTTAATTTGTTTTAACGTTTGTATTGACTGTTTTTTAAATGCCCTGTAAACCGCACTGAGTCCTTCGGGAAAGGGCGGTATATAAATCTAAATAAATAAATAAATAAATAAATAAATAAATAAATAAATATGGGACCTCTGAAAAGTATAAGCATGCATATGTACTCAATACTTGGTTTGGGCGCCTTTTGCAGCCATTACTGCCTCAATGCGGCCTGGCATGGAAGTTATCAGCCTGTGGCACTGCTGAGGTATTATGGAAGACCGGGATACTTCAATAGCGGCCTTCAGCTCTTCTGCATTGTTCAGTCTCTTGTCTCTCATCTTTCTCTTGGCAATGCCCCATAGATTCTCTATGGGGTTCAGGTCAGGCGAGTTTGCTGGCCAATCAAGCACAGTAATCCCACGGTCATTGAACCAGGTTTTGGTGCTTTGGGCAGTGTGGGCAGGTTCCAAGTCCTGCTGGAAAATGAAGTCAGCATCCACATAAAGCTCGTCTGCGGAAGGAAGTATGAAGTGCTCCAAAATCTCCTGGTAGACGGCTGCGTTGACTTAATGAAGCACAGTGGACCAACACCAGCAGATGACATGGCTCCACAAATCAACACAGACTGTGGAAACGTCACACTGGACTTCAAGAATCTTGCAGTGTGTGCCTCTCCATTCTTCCTCCAGACTCTGGGTCCTTGGTTTCCAAATGAGATACAAAAGTTGCTCTCATCAGAAAAGAGGACTTTGGACCACTGAGCAACAGACCAGGTCTGTTTTTCTTTAGCCAGGGTAAGACGCTTCTGATGTTTGTTGTTCCGCAGCGGCTTGACAAGAGGAATACAACATTTGAAGCCCATGTCCAGGATCCGTCTGTGTGTGGTGGCTCTTGATGCACTGACTCCAGCCTCAGTCCACTCCTTGTGAAAGTCCCCAACACTTTTGAATGGCCTTTTCCTGACAATCCTCTCCAGGCTGCGGTCATCCCTGCTGCTTGTGCACCTTTTTCTTCCACACTTTTCCCTTCCACATAACTTTCTATTAATGTGCTTTGATACAGCACTTGGGGAACATCCAACTTCTTTTGCAATTACCTTTTGAGGCTTTCCCTCCTTATGGAGGGTGTCAATGATGGTTTTCTGCACAACTGTCAGGTCAGCAGTCTTCCCCATGATTGTGATTCCTACTGAACCAGACTGAGAGACCATTTAAAGGCTCAGGAACCCTTTGCAGGTGTTATGGCTTAATTAGCTGATTAGAGAGGGACACTTTGAGCCTAGAATATTGCACCTTTTCACAATATTCTAATTTTCTGAGATTGTGGATTTGGGGTTTTCATGAGCTGTAAGCCATAATCATCACAATTATGACAAATCACGGCTTGAACTATCTTGCTTTGCATGTAATGAGTCTATCTCATATATTAGTTTCCCCTTTTAAGTTGCATTACTGAAATAAATGAACTTTTGCACGATATTCTAATTTTTTGAGTTTCACCTGTATACAAGAACGAGCTTAATGTCCCTGATAACCACGATGAGGTGTTCACTGACCTCGAGCCAGACATCCTAGAATGTGAAGTGAAGTGGGCCTTAGAAAAGCTGAGCAACAACAAAGCTAGTGGAGGTGACAGTATTCTAGCTGAGCTATTCAAAATCTTAAAAGACAATGCAGTAAAAGTGCTACACTCAATTTGCCAGCAAATTTGGAAAACTCAACAGTGGCCACAGGATTGGAAAAGATCAGTTTACATTCCAATTCCAAAGAAAGGCAGTGCCAAAGAATGTTCAAACTATCGCACCATTGCACTCATTTCACATGCTAGTAAAGTTATGCTTAAAATCCTACAAGCTAGACTCCAGCAGTATGTGGATCGAGAACTACCAGAAGTACAGGCAGGATTTCGAAGAGGCAGAGGAACTAGGGATCAAATTGCCAACATACGATGGAACATGGAGAAAGCTAGGGAGTTCCAGAGAAACATCTACTTCTGCTTCATTGACTATGCTAAAGTATTTGATTGTGTGGATCACAACAAACTGTGGCAAGTTCTTAAAGAGATGGGAGTACCAGACCATCTTATTTGTCTCTTGAGAAACCTATATATGGGTCAAGAAGCAACAGTGAGAACACGGCACGGAACAACTGATTGGTTCAAAATTGGGAAAGGAGTCTGGCAAGGCTGTATACTGTCGCCCTGCCTGTTTAACTTATATGCAGAGCACATCATGAGAAAGGCAGGGCTAGATGAATCAAAAGTTGGAATTAAGATTGCCGGGAGAAATATCAACAACCTAAGATATGCAGATGATACCACTCTAATGGCAGAAAGTGAAGAGGAACTAAAGAGCCTCTTGTTGCGAGTGAAGAAGGAGAGTGCAAAAGTTGGGTTGAAAGTAAACATTAAGAAAACCAAGATAATGGCATCTGGCCCTCTCAATTCCTGGCAAATAGATGGAGAAGAAATGGAGGTAGAGACAGATTTTATTTTCCTAGGCTCCAAGATCACCGCAGACGGCGACTGCAGCCAAGAAATTAAAAGACGCTTGCTCCTGGGGAGGAAAGCAATGGCAAATCTAGACAGCACACTAAAAAGCAGAGACATCACCCTGCCAACAAAAGTGTGTATTGTCAAGGCTATGGTCTTCCCAGTTGCAATGTATAGCTGTGAAAGTTGGACCATAAGAAAGGCTGAGCGCCAAAGAATTGAGGCCTTTGAACTATGGACTGCAAGGCGATCAAACCGGTCAGTCCTAGAGGAGATCAACCCTGACTGCTCTTTAGAAGGCCAGATCCTGAAGTTGAAACTCAAATACTTTGGCCACCTAATGAGAAGGAAGGACTCACTGGAGAAGAGCCTAATGCTGGGAAAGGTTGAGGGCAAGAGAAGAAGGGGACGACAGAGAATGAGGTGGCTGGATGGAGTCACTGAAGCAGTAGGCGTGAGCCTAAATGGACTCCAGAAGATGGTAGAGGACAGGAAGGCCTGGAGGAACTTTGTCCATGGGGTCACGATGGGTCGGACACAACTTCGCAACTAATAACATTCTCTTTTGTTTTCTATTCTTTTGGGGCCTGCCATTCTGTTGGGGGGAGGGGGTGCATTGGGGATTATGTTGGTAACTTTTGCTTTCCTCTTTCTTTGTCTGGCCTCCTCCCTTTGAGTATGTAATGCGTCTCCTTATCTAGGAGACAGTCGCAAGGAAATGAAAGCTGGAGAAGACCTTGAGATGTGCGTTTACCATACCAGTCAGCCGGCCATCAAGCCACCTGTGGATTGGCTGGAGTTCAAATGGACATTATGACTTTGGTGGGAGGGGGCATATTGCTTGCTTTAATTATATCATTCACGCGGGCATTTCTTCAGATCTCGCCTTACACTCCCTACTGTCACTAGTCCCTAATAAAAGTTCGTTTTGAGACAATGCCTGTTTCAAGAGTTCTGCTTTCTTGGGTGATTAGTTTAAGTGGGTCCTGACAGAAGGCGAGATCTGCATAGTACTCAACCCAGACAAGTAAACTGCTCTACCGGGGGAGTCGCGACCGAATCTGTGATGGAGTTCCAGGCAGCGCAATGAGCCGAAGACCTCCTCAGCTTTGAAGCCAGCAAAAGCCTCTCCAGAGACCTGGAAGCGACTGGACCATCTGGTGAAGAAGATTGAGCCAGATGGTCACTCAGAGTTGGGAAAAAAGGAAGGCTGGGAGGTGAAAGCCCTGAAAGTCACCTTAACCTGAGGGGCATGTAAGAAAAAAGCCAGGAAGAAGAATCCAGAGCCTGCCCCACCCCACCCCCGACAAAGATGAAGTGAAAGAAGAACCCAAACCGGGATCTATGGAAGCTATAATGGAGTATGTGAAGAAAACCCTCGATGACTTTAAAATGCAAATGAAAGGGGGCCATGAATCCGAAGAAGAGTCAGAGGAGGAGGAATCCGAAGAGGGAGAGGGAGAGACTTGAGAGGCAGCAGCTGCCAAAGCCCAAGGTGCAGCACAATCCCAAGGGCGCCCACTACAATCTGCCAGGGCTAGACCCCCCCCCGCCAGCTGAAGTGAAGCCGATCCCAATCGGGGCAAAGTTTGATGGAGACCCAAAAAAGCTGGGGTATTTCCTGGTGCAGGTGTTCACCTACATGCAAATCTATGGGAGACCCCTGCCTTCGGATGTGGATAAGGTACGTGTGGTCACTTTGGCGCTGGAAGGGCCAGCGGCCAATTGGATGGTGACTCTTTACAACTGCAATGCCCCCAAGCCAGAGAAACTGCCATGAAGTCCGTGGAGGCTGTGGAGCTCCATTGGGACAGCAGTCCGGTAGGTTGAGTCCTGGCCCTACGAGTCAGTGACCCTGGAGAGACAGATGACGGTGAGGACAACCCACTGGTGAGTGGGCCAATTGACTCCATAACAGTGCCCCTAGAACTGTCCATTCCTGGCACTGGAAAGACAGTAAAACTAGCTGCCCTTATGGACTGAGGGTGTACCCGATGCATGGTGAGCCCAGAACTGGTGGGGAAGATGGGAATACCTCTCAGGAGATTAAAGACTTCCATTACATTTTGCCAACTGGATGGATCCGTTGTGGGAGGGGTGCCTGCTAGTTTTGCCACCAGACACTTACGCACTGACCTAGGGAACCACATAGAGACTTTGGCTTTCATTATGGCTCCTGGAATGGAGTGGCCATTAGTCCTGGGGCTGGCATGGCTAAAGAAATGGAATCCTGCAGTTAATTGGAAGGAGGGGCAACTCAAATTTGCAGATGAGGACACCTTTCCCATTGTTAAAGAAACTGGTGGGAAATGGGGATTACGTCGTGAATTTGCCTCCGCCCTTAATGAGTCACAGCTGCAAAGCCTTCCAATGGAATACCGAGATTTAGCTGAGGCGTTCAGTGGGCAGAAGGCAGTTGAACTCCCCCCTCACCACCCCACAGACTGTGCTATTTAAATCATCCCAGAAGCGAAGCTACCAAAACCAAAAATGTACTCAATGGCTCCTAGAGTACTGAATGAACTGGAAAAGTTTATAAGGAAAAATTTACTAAGGGGTTTTATTGAACCAGTTAAACCCCGAGTAGCTGCCCCAGTCCTGTTTAGGGAAAAGAAAGGTGGATCTATTCATCTCTGCGTAGACTATAGAAGTCTCAACACTGTGTGTGTGGAGAACATGTACCCCTTACCTTTAATGAAGGACATGTTAGCACACCTGTCAAAAGGGAAAGTTTTCTCAAAACTGGACCTGAGGGAAGCTTACTACTGCATAACGATTAGAAAGGGAGATGAATGGCAAATGGCTTTTAACTGCCCATTAGGATGTTTCCAATTCAAAGTACTCCCATTTGGACTGCAGGAGGCACCTGCTGTCTTTATGCAGTTGATAAATGATGTGTTGAGGGAACACTTTGATAAGGATGTGCAGAGTACCTCTTGAGCTAACAAGAGCTTGCACAGAAAAAGAGGATACTGAGAGTAGTCAAGTTTATGCAGCAACCACACAGATACACTGAGGTGTGTAAAAAAGTTTTACTTGTGGAATAATACAATAGCACAGTCCAAGAAAATATCAGTCCAGGTCATACACGAGTGAAGAGATGATAGCAAATAACAATAGTCCAAGGATTATCCAGTACATAGTCTTCTTACCAGTCCGTAAGTCAAAACACAGTTCTTCAGGTTCAGCAAACAGTAGCAAACCCACAAACCAGAATAATCAGCAAGTAACAGCAAACGTAACAGAGAGAATAACAGAGAGAAAGAAGCTATGTCTCTAGCTCCCTCTTATGGTCGTTGGAAAAACAGCGTTGGCCAATCATCACACATTTAAAGTGATACAATACAGTTTCTATTACAACAACACATCATAAGACACTTGTATAAAGGGGTTCTGGTCTACCTGGATGATATCCTCAGGGTCAGTCATAAAGGACTCAAATGTCTGTACACCAATGCGCAGAGTACGAACAGTAAGCAGGGTGAACTAGAAATTCAGGTAAATGAGGGCGGATATGATATTGTTGCCATTACAGAAACATGGTGGGACGAAACCCACAAATGGAACACACAGCTAGAGGGTTTTAAATTATTTAAAAGAAATAGACTAAACAAAAGAGGAGGTGGAGTTGCTCTATATATAAGAAATAACTTTATCTCTACAGAAATAGAGCACAACAATGATGAAAACTGTAAACTTGAATGTATTTGGGTCAATATAAAAGGGAGAAAAAATGACATTGCCATAGGTGTATACTATAGGCCGCCCAACCAAACAGAGGAAATAGATGAATTTTTGCTAGTCAGTTAACTAAGGTATGTAGGAAGCGCATCACAATAGTAATGGGGGACTTTAATTACCCTGATATCAACTGGGAGACAAATTCTGCACCAAGTGGAAGATCTAACAGATTCCTGACAAACCTAGCAGACAACTTTCTCTCCCAAAAAGTAGAGAAGGGAACTAGGGGATTAGCCATATTGGATTTAATTCTCACTAACAGAGATGAAATGATAGACAAGTGTCAAAGCCACAGGAACCTTGGGGGGAAGTGATCATGCAATATTGGAATTCAACATTATGGAAGCACAAGCAATAGAATACAGCCAAACTAGAGTCTTGGACTTTAAAAGAGCTAATTTCAATAAACTTAGAGAGAACTTGGGAAGAATTCCATGGATGAGAATCCTAAAGGGGAAAACAACTCAAGAAGCTTGGGAAATTTTGAAAAGTGAGATAATAAAGGCCCAGTCTAGCACAATACCAACAAAGAAGAAAAATAACAGCTTTCAAAGGAAACCAGCATGGCTGCATAAAGAACTCTCTGACAAACTGAAAGATAAAAGGGACAAGTATAGGAAGTGGAAAGAGGGGCACATCACTAAGGCAGAATATCAGCAAACAGCATGTGCCTGCAAAGATGAAGTGAGGGAAGCTAAGGCTCAAAATGAACTAAGGCTTGCGACCAAAGTCAAAAATAACAAAAAAAGCTTCTTTCAACATATAAGAAACAAGAAAAAAGTTAAGGAAATGATTGGTCCATTAGTGGGGGAAAGTGGCAAGAAGGTGACAAGCAATAGGGAGAAAGCAGAACTATTTAATTTGTTTTTTGCATCTGTCTTTACACAAAGGGAAAAAACAGTCCAACCTACCAAAACCAGTGCCATAAAAAACAGAATAGAAACGCAAGTTAAGATAGGCAAGAAAATGGTAAGTGAGCACCTGTCCAGCCTAGACGAGTTCAAATCACCAGGACCAGATGGATTACACCCCAAGGTTCTCAAGGAACTGGCAGACGTGATCTCAGAACTACTGAGCTATATTTTTCAAAGATCCTGGAGCACTGGGGAACTACCAGAGGACTGGAAGAGAGCTGATGTAGTTCCCATCTTCAAAAAAGGGAAAAAAACAGATCCAGGAAACTACAGACCTATCAGCCTGACCTCAATACCTGGGAAGATTCTGGAAAAGATAATCAAACAACAAATCAGCGAACACCTTGATGTGAACAAAGTTATCACTAAAAGCCAACATGGGTTTGTCAAAAATAGATCGTGCCAGACAAACCTTATTGCATTCTTTGACCAAGTGACAAAACTAGTGGACCAGAGGAATGCTGTAGATATAATTTACTTGGATTTCAGTAAGGCATTTGATAAAGTAGATCACAACCTACTACTTGATAAGATAGAAAAATGTGGGTTAGATAGCATCACCACCAGATGGATTCATAGCTGGCTGACAGGCCGTACTCAGCGTGTGGTCGTCAATGGAACTGCATCTACATGGAAGGAAGTGTGTAGTGGGGTGCCCCAGGGCTCTGTTCTGGGCCCAGTGCTCTTCAACATCTTCATCAACGATTTGGATGAGGGGATAGATGGGGAACTCATCAAATTTGCAGATGACACCAAGCTGGCAGGAATAGCCAATACTCCAGAAGATAGGCTTAAGATCCAGGAGGATCTGGACAGACTCGAACACTGGGCACTATCTAACAAAATGAAATTCAATTGTGAAAAAAGTAAGGTTCTGCATTTAGGCAGAAAAAATCAAATGCACTGTTATAGTATAGGTGGTACCTTGCTCAATAGTAGTAACTGTGAGAGGGATCTCGGAGTCCTAGTGGACAATCACTTAAATATGAGCCAGCAGTGTGCTGCAGCTGCCAAAAAAGCCAACACAGTGCTAGGCTGCATTAACAGAGGAATAGAATCAAAATCACGTGAAGTACTAATACCACTTTACAATGCCTTGGTAAGGCCACACCTGGAATACTGCATCCAGTTTTGGTCACCACAATGTAAAAAAGATGTCGAGACTCTAGAAAGAGTACAGAGAAGAGCAACAAAGATGATTGGGGGACTGGAGGCTAAAACATATAGGGAACGGTTGCTGGAATTGGGTATGTGTAGTTTAATGAAGAGAAGGGTGAGGGGTGACATGATAGCAGTGTTCCAATATCTCAGGGGCCGCCACAAAGAAGAGGGAGCCAAGCTATTCTCCAAAGCACCTGTAAGCAGGACAAGAAGCAATGGATGGAAACTAGTCAAGGAGAGAAGCAACCTAGAACTAAGGAGAAACTTCCTGACAGTTAGAACAACTAGCCAGTGGAACAACCTGCCTCCAGAAGTGGTGAATGCTCCAACACTGGAAGTTTTTAAGAAGAGACTGGACAGCCATTTGTCTGAAATGGTATAGGGTTTCCTGCCTTAGCAGGGGGTTGGACTAGATGACCTCCAAGGTCCCTTCCAACTACTTCTTCTTCTTCTTCTTCTTCTTCTTCTTCTTCTTCTTCTTCTTCTTCTTCTTCTTCTTATTATTATTATTATTATTATTATTATTATTATTATTATTATTATTATTATTATTATTATTATTATTATTATTATATTAAATTGGTCAGAACTGTTTTGAAAAAGTTACGCTCTGCAAAACTGTTCACCAAGTTATCTAAGTGTGAATTCCACAAAGAGCATATTGATTACCTGGGGTATCACATATCCCATGAGGGGATAGAGATGGATCCAGGAAAGGTGAAGGCAGTGCTGGATTGGGCTATCCCAAGAACCAGGAAACAACTCCAAAGTTTTCTGGGGTTTGCCAATTTCTATAGACAATTTATTCCATCATTTGCTCAGATTGCCCTCCCTATCATCAATCTGTTAAAAACCAAAGTGGGGGGGGGGGGATAAACCGAAACCTAGCCAAACATTAAAATGAACAGGTGAATGTCAAGCAGTGTTTGAGAAACTTAAAAAATTGTTCTCCATGGAGCCAGTCCTGAAGCATCCAGACCCAGACCAGCAATTCATCATCCAAGCTGATGCCAGTGATGTGGCTGTGGGAGCTGTTCATACAAAGGAATAAGGAAGGGAGGTTACAACCTTGTGCATACACCTCTAAGAAACTGTCAGACACTGAACAGAGATGGGCAGCATGGGAAAAAGAAGCCTATGCAGTACAGTGGGCTTTACTTACTTGGAGGCATTTTCTTGAGGGACATAAAATATCATTCCAGGTATGGACTGATCATAAAAACTTTGAAGCTATGAAAACACCCAGGAAGCTTTCCCCAAAACAAGCAAGGTGGTCGCAGCATTTTCACAGATTTAATTTCACAATCCAGTACCTGCCAGGGGCGAAGAATTTTTTACAGTAGCTGATGCCCTATCAAGACTACCTCAATACAACAGTAAGAAACCTGAGATAACTAAACCATTCCTGCAGCCTCATCAACTAGCTGCTCCGGTCACTACCAGGGCTCAAGCTAGAGCAAAAGAACCAGAAAATAAAACCTTACTGCTGGAATTCAAACAGGCTTTAAATACCGATGAACAGTTTCATAATCAAAACAATCTATGTGTACTCAAAGACGGATTAGCATGGATTGGGTAGAAAATATATGTCCCAGCTAGCTTGAGACTTAAAGTGATGGCAGCTGGTCATGATTCAAAGACTGCTGGGCATTTTGGATTTGTGAAAACCTTGCACCTAATTAAAGGGCAATTTTGGTGGCCTGCATTAAAAAAGGACATTGCAAGCTATGTAGCCAGTTGTCCCATATGTGCAGCCGCCAAACGACACCAAGGGAAATCCCTAGGGTTACTACAACTGGTAGCAAGCCCGTCAGCACCATGGAGAGATTTTTCCATGGATTTTATTGTTGAACTGCCTGAAAGTGCTGGGAATACAGTCATCTGGGTGGTTACTGAGCTCTTTTCTAGTTGGAAAAAAGGGACTGTCTACGCCTTCTTCAGCTTCTGCAAGTCCAGTCTATCAGAGATCAATTGCTACAATGTTTCAACAAGAAAAGACTGATACCTTCCAAAAGGACACTCAAGTGACCCTACAAGCAATTCAAGAGGCAATCACTACTCACATGGCGGTCACATCGAAAAACCATGAGGAGGTGAAAAGTGATTTTGATAAAATGAATAAAAAAATTAACAATATGGACTCTCAATTTGAAAATTTTAAAGAGATGATCACAGATAATCAACAAAGAATCCAAAAAATGGAAGATAAATCAACTGAGGTTGACCAGAAACTAGAAGTCCTAAAAGATGATAATCAGAAGTTGATCCAAATAATGAAGAACTAGAAAACTCGATCATGGGGATCGAGATGGAAAAAGCCTCATACTTTTTAAGATTTTTTTAAAATTCCATTTATATCCCGCCCTTCTCCGAAGACTCAGGGCGGCTTACAAGCTTAGCAGTAGCCTTCATTCTATGTATATGCCTGCTTATTTCAAAATATAACAGAAGATAAGGAAGAGGATCTCCTAGGCTTCATAACCGAACTATTGGCAGACGCATTAGGAACTGGGAAACAGCAAATGGAATGAGAATTACAACAGATCTATTGAGTCAACTCAAACTATGCTAGAAGAAACAAAGTACCCAGGGAAGTGCATGTTAGATTTCTTAAAAGATCTACAAGAGAGAGATTTTGAGAAAAGTAAGAGACGAACCTTTGAAATACAATGAAAAAGAAATTGTAGTCCTCAAACAAATTCCTAGGAGAATAAGAGAATCCTGAAGAGAATATCAGTTTCTAACAAGGAAACTAATTGAAAAAGGAGTGAATTTCAGATGGCTGATTCCAGAAGGGATTTTAATTTACTGGGATACGAAAAGATATAGACTGGACATGCCACTTAAAGCAATGGAATTCTTCGACAACCACAGAACATTTTTGGAAAGAGGTGACCCTGAAACAAAGAAACAAGAAGAAATGGCAGTAGAAGGAGCAGTTAAACAAAGAGAGGAGGAAGAAATTAAAAACACATATACAGAAGAAGGAGCAAGACCAAGAAATCAGATACAGATAAGATCAACTAGAAGATTAAGACCTAGATAAAACTGAAAGAGATGGAGGAGAATGGGATTTTATCAATGAATATAAATGGACTAAATTCTCCTTCAAAAAGGAGAAAAATCTTTACACAATTACAAAAATTAAAAATGGATATAATTTGTGTTCAAGAAACACACATTAAGAGACATTATAAATTGTTAGAAGAACCGAAAATAGGTAAACTTTACTTTGCATTAGTACTTCAAAAGAAAAGAGGAATAGCTCTATACATTAAAGAAACGATGAATCCCAAACAAATTTATATGGATGAAGCGGGGAGAATATTAACGGTGGAAATGGGGCATTGTCTTACCTGAACGCCTTTTCTCAGCATGACTATGGAGAATCCACAACAGAATGGGTTAATCCTTGTCTTCCTGCCCTGAGACCAAGTCAATCAAACTTTTGCCCCGCCTCTTCCCCTAGGCTACAATCCCAGTCTTGACGAAGGCGGAGTCGATGACCTCACAATATGGTGGCTCAAGAAAAAAAAAAGTCCCTGAACACAGAACTCGACGGACCTAATGGGGGGGGGGGAGTGGATTCTCCATAATCAAGCTGAGAAAAGGCATTCAGGTAAGACAACGCCCCTTCTCCAGCATGATCGATGGAGAATCCACAACAGAATGGGACATACCAAAGCCTCACTGTCCCTACGGGTGGGAAGCAGTCTGGGCCTGTGTTCCACTATCTGGCACTGCTCCTTCGAGAACTCTCCTACCAAACGAGGCATCTGCTGAGGCAAATCGATCTAGCTTATAATGCCTCAAAAAAGGAGAAGGCAACAACCACGTCGCTGCCCTACAAATCTCCTCGATCGACGCTTGCATCGCCCACGCTGCTGAGGTCGCCGCACTGCGAGTGGAGTGCACGGTGATCTGACTAGGAACTGGTGAGGAGTGCGCCTTATACGCCTCCGCTATACATGCCCTAATCCACCTGCCAATGGTAGAGGCAGACACTTTCTGGCCCATTGAAGAGGTTTGGAATGAAACAGAGGGCCTCAGATTTGCGGAAGGAAGCCGTTCTCTTAATGTAATGACATAAGGCTCTGCGGACGTCCAGGGTGTGCCATTTACGTTCCAAGTCGTGAGACGGCTGAGGACAAAAATCTGGCAGCACAACCTCTTGTGACCTGTGAAACAAGGAATTGATCTTGGGAACGAAAGAGGGATCCAACCACAGGACCACCCTGTCGGCGTGAAAGATGCACAAGTCGTCCCTGATAGATAGGACTGCCAGCTCAGAAATACGCCTAGCTGATGTGACGGCCACTAGGAAGGCCACCTTAAGCGTCAGGAACCGCAGGGAACAGGTTCTGATGGGCTCGAAGGGAAGAGAAGTAAGAGCCCGTAGGACCTTGGACAGATTCCAAGAGGGATATCTGTGAACCGTGGGCGGCTTGATGTTAGTCGCTCCCTTAACAAAGGAACACACCATGGGATGCTGAGCCAAGGACGCTGAATTGCCACATGTAATCATCATGGACAGAGCAGCCACTTGCCTGCGTATCATATTGGGTGACAAACCCTTCCTTTTTTTTTTTTTTTTTTTTATTGAAAAGTTTTAAAATACAATTTTCCCTTGAAAAACCCCCCTTCCCCCTCCCTCCTCCCCCCCTACCTTCCCTCCTCCCCCCTCCCTCCTCCCCCCCCTACCTCCCCCCCTCCCCCCCCCTACTTCCCAGAGCTGAATACAAGGTATATATATATAAAAAAAGCAAACCTAAGCAACCATATACTAACAACTATAAATTCTAAAATCCATCACTCTCTAGCTTATATAGGATAAAACAAACCTTAACAATATTAAATATATATATAAAAAAAAACTAGAATAAGAAAAGGACACTCTCTAGCTTATATAGAATGGAACAAACCTTAATAGTATTAAACATATATTAAAAACAAAAAAAAGGAAAAAGAAAAAAAAAAAAAACCTTCTCAACCCTATACTTATCCTAAATAAACTCCATCCATTTTATCCATTCCATGATATAACATTCTTACAAATAATTTTCCAAATTAACCAAGGATCCCAAATCAAAAAACTTTAAAGTCAACTCTTCTGTAATCGACCGTTCCTCTTCCCATACCACATCTATAATTATTCCAAACACAACAAAAAAGAAAAAAAAAAAATTGCAAACAAAACTTGAACTTTAATCCAAAAAAGCTCACCCTTTCCACAAAACCACCAAATATAGAAATATATTGCGTCTACACCCAAATCTTTTCCCCCCTCCCCTACTTGACTACTTGACTATATCGTAAAAGTTCCAAAGACTTCTGCGATTCCTGCTACTTTCTCTTCTTAGATCGTTTTGCAGCAGCACGCGTCACCCTCTGTTTTATAGATTCATCCAACGAGGTTGTATCTTGATCTCCTCCAACACCGTTGTCTTCTATCTGACCATCTTCGGCCTCTTGATGCACTCCTTCTCCAGATCCCTTTCCAGCTTCCAAAAGTGTTAATGGCGTTGCATTTAAAACATTATTGTAGAAATCACGCGCTTGCATCACAGTAACCAAACGGTACTTTTTACCTTCGTGCGTCACCATCAACCCCACTGGGATCTCCCATCTGAACCTTATATCTCGTTGCTTGAGCTCTTGCACAAGAAATGTAAAATCCTTCCTTCTCCTTAGAATCTTTGGAGGAATTTCTTTTAAGACCAAAACTTCTTGATTAGCAATCATAACTTTAGTATCATAAGCAGCTTGTATAACTTCATCTCTAGTTTCCCTTTTTGCAAAATATACCACCACATCTCTAGGCAACTTCCTCTGTCTGGCAATCCATGAATTCACACGAAACACTTTGTCCATGCCTCCTTTTATTTCAGATGCTGGCTGTTTCAACACTATTTCAAAAGCCTCAGAAACCAGCTGCTTTAGATCTTCCTTAGTATTCTCCTTTAAGCCTCTAATTCTAATGGCAAACTGCATCTGGAAATATTCAGCAAGACACAGTTCCTTTTCCATTTTATTTTCATTCTCCAATACTTTTGCTTCTAATATAGCATTCTTTTGAGTCAAGTCTTCTAGCTTTTCCTCCAATTCTTCCACACACCGAGCCACTTTACACACTGAAGTCAAGATGTCTACCCTCATCGCTTTGAGCTTCTGTTCCATCCTCTCCTCCATTCTCTCCTCCAATTTCTCCAATTTCTCCTCCATCTGTGCAAATCTAATATTAATTGATTCCAAAATTACCTGGGTATGTTTTTCAAGAGCATCTTGTAAGTCCTTTGATGTCAATACATCAGGAGGATGCAGCGCCTGCAATAATGATTGTTGCACAGGAGAAGTTCCAGCACTCCGAAGAGTTTTAGGGGGTGGTTTAGCCGCCATCTTTTACCAAATATGACGCACTTTCACTTCAGATTTATAATCCAAAAAAGTCCATCAAGCTGGAGAGTAAAACATAGTAATCCTCTTTACCATTTCCTCTTGTATCGCTCTGCCTGCTCCTTTAAATCATAGTCATTCCTTCAGGCAGGGGTGGTCGCAGACGGCTGGCTCTGCTCCAAGAATCAGGAGCAGAGGCGACGGCCAGCTGGGAGCAGCCCAGGCTACGGGGGAGTTCAATCCTTCAGCCGCCCAAGCCATAAGCTCAGGCGGCCCTGGAGAACTCTACCCCTACCTGGGAGCTCGCCCCCTCCTCTTCTCCCGAGGAGGGGGCTTCAGATTCGCCCGAACAGCTGATCGGCGCTGTTTCAGGCGAAAAAAAACAACAGCTGAGCCGCGGGCAGCCCGGGAAGGCTCCCTCCGTCGCCGCGGAGCCACCGGAAGTCAGGTGACAAACCCTTCCTAAGACCTTCCATCAAATAGTCCAAAATCTGTGGGATGGTGATCAACGCTGGGCTTAGCTGTTGCTGCATACACCAGGTGCAGAAATTTTTCCACGTGGAATCATAGATCCTGTTAGTAGAGGGTCTCCGAGATGCCTGCATCATAGTAATGACGTCTGAAGAGTAGGACGCCTGTGAAAGGAGTTGCCGCTCAAATGCCAGGCGGTTAACTGGAGCCACTGGGGCTCTGGGTGATGTAGAATCCCCTGGCTGAGTGATATTTGGTCTGGAGGAATCCTCCACAGAGGAGAGACCGATAGGCCCACGTGGTCAGCATACCACAGCCATCTTGGCCAGTGTGGAGCAACTAGTATTACCTCCACCCGTTCCTGCAATATCTTCCGCATAACTGCCGGGATCAGGGGGAAAGGAGGAAAGGCGTATAGCAGCCCTCTGGGCCACGGGCTGTGGAGAGTATCTACCCTTTCCACCCCTGGAGACAGGAACTGTAAAAAGAACCTCAGGAGCTGGGAGTTTGCTGGAGTAGCGAATAGGTCCAGCACCAGATGACCCAACCTCTCCGATATCTTTTTGAAGATAGCTGGATGCAGGCGCCACTCGGAGGGATCCACTGTCGCCCTGCTCAAGAAATCCGCCTGGTGATTCGCCTGTCCCGAGATATGTTCGGCCTTGAGGGAGGAGAGGTTGGTTTCTGCCCAGGATCCCAACAACTGAGCCTCGGCCATCAGGGACCTGGAACGGGTACCCCCTTGGCGGTTTACGTGGGCTTTTGCCGCCACGTTGTCCATGAGGACTAGCACGTGTTGACCCTCCACTGTGTAGCGGAAGTGGTGTAGAGCTAGATGTATGGCCCTGAGCTCCAATAAATTTATGTTGTGCCGTAGATCCGACCGGGACCACCGGCCCTGAGCCATCTGAGATTGTAGGTGCGCTCCCCAGCCAAACAGGCTGGCATCTGAAGTCAGGGTGAGCCTGATGGATTTCTTGAACAAGGTCCCCTTGGCCATCGCAAGGGAAATCAACCACTGGAGGGATGTTAGGACCCATGACGGAATCTGCACCCTCTGGTTGGAAGAACTGGTACCCAGTCTCTGGAATGGAAGCAGGAACCATTGCAAGGGCCTGGAGCACGGGTCGGCAACCCGCGGCTCCAGAGCCGCATGCAGCTCTTTAAGCCGTCTCCTGCGGCTCCCAGTCCTCCTCTGCCATTCTGGAAAAAAAAGTGGGAGTAAAAAAGTCCCATTGAGAGAATGGGGCGGCGGAGGTTTGGAGAGCTGGTGTCTTTTGGGGCCAAAAGAAATGCGAACGAAGGCAGCAGCTCTCCAAACGGGCGGCGGAGGTTTGGGGAGCTGTGCGCGCAGCTCTCCAAACCTCCACCGTCCCGTTTGCAGAGCTTCCGCTTTCGTCCATGTTTGACGGAGGCGGCAGCTCTCCAAACAGGGCGGCGGCGGTTTGGAGGCCCTGGGGGGCAGGGTGCTCGGGTGGCTCCGGCGGCACCTGGGCTGAAGGCAGCGCCACGACCCAGCGCCCGTCACCAGGGAGACCCGCCACCGCTGCCGCGCAGGTGCCTCCCGGCTCGGGGGAGCCGTGCTGCGGGAGACGCTCGCAAGGCTTCCTTCGGCCGGGGAAGGGCCTGTTGCCTCTGAGGGGGGACCTTCCTCGTCTTCGCGCGGCTCTCCGCGGTCGTCTTGGCCTGCGAGTCCCCCCCCCGGTAAGTTGGTGGCACCGGGCGGCAACAGGTGCACGTGGCTCAGGATGCGGCAAGCGATCCAGGGCAGGAGCTGATACCAAAGTTTCACAAAAGGCTAAAGGTGGACGGAGGCAGGGCTGGTGCACGTTTTGCTTTGTTCTGCACATGCGTGTGCGTGCACGCAGGCACGCACACATTTTGCGGCTCCCACTTTTTTGTGTATGTGACGGAACCGGTTCCGAGTGGCTCTTTTGCTGTTTCAGGTTGCTGACCCCTGGCCTGGAGTGTAGTCTGGCCCAAGGGACAATTGCTATGCAGGAAATCATCTTGCCCAACAGTTGAGAAAGCAACTCCCTTTGGACCTGGAGAATCAGGGACCGGATGCTGTCCTGATGTTCCCGAGAGAGGAAAACCTCGCATTTCTTTGTATCTATTACCGCCCCCAAGTGAAGGAGGTGGGTGGAGGGAACTGTCTGGCTCTTCTTGAAATTGACAGAAAAACCGTGGTCTTGAAGAGTATTGAGAACCAAATTCAGGTCCACATGAGCCAACTGAACCGAGGAGGATTGAATGAGGATGTCGTCCAGATAACATTGGATATGAACCGTAACGGATCGCAAATGTGCGTCTATCGCTGCCAGGACCTTTGTGAACACCCTGGGAGCTGATGATAGACCGAAGGGTAGGGCCCTGTACTGAAAATGGCAGCCTGCATAGCAGAACCTGAGAAATTTTCGGTGACCAGGGAGAATGGGAATGTGTAAATATGCCTCCCCCTTCATGGATTACTGCCTTGTCGTGGCGAAGGGGCTTGCGTAATTCAATGAAGCTATGAGCTATGCCGTGCAGGGCCACCCAAGACGGAAAGGTCATAGCAGAGAGTTCTGACAAAACGTGATCCACTGGAGAAGGAAATGGCAACCCACTCCAGTATCTTTGCCATGAAAACCCTATGGACAGTACCAAAAGGCAAAATGATATGACGCTGGAAGATGAGCCCCTCAGGTCGGAAGGCGTCCAATATGCTACTGGGGAAGAGCAGAGGGCTAGTACTAGTAGCGCCAGAAAGAATGAAGCGACTGGGCCAAAGCCGAAAGGACGCTCAGCTGTGGATGTGTCTGGTGGTGAAAGGAAAGTCCGATGCTGTAAAGATTTTTTCTCCATAGCAACCTGGAATGCAAGATCCATGAATCAAGGAAAGCTGGACGTGGTCAAACAAGAGATGACAAGACTAAACATCAACATCTTAGGTATCAGCGAACTAAAATGGACAGGAATGGGTGAATTTAATTCAGATGACCATCAGGTATACTACTGCAGGCAAGAATCCCTCAGAAGAAATGGAGTAGCCTTCATAGTCAATAATAGAGTAGGAAAAGCAATACTGGGATACAATCCTCAAAATGACAGAATGATCTCAGTTCGAATCCAAGGCAAACCATTCAATATCACAGTAGTCCAAGTCTATGCCCCAACCACTAGTGCTGAAGAGGATGAAATTGACCAGTTCTATGAAGCTCTACAGCACCTTATAGAACTAACACCAAAAAATGATGTCCTTATCATCATGGGGGATTGGAATGCTAAAGTAGGAAGCCAAAAGATAACTGGAATAACAGGCAAGTTTGGCCTTGGAGTACAAAATGAAGCAGGGCACAGGCAAATAGAATTTTGTCAAGAGAATACGAAGGTCATAGCAAACACTCTTTTCCAACAACCCAAGAGACGGCTCTACACATGGACATCACCAGACGGTCAACACAGAAATCAGATTGACTATATGCTCTGCAGCCAAAGATGGAGAAGCTCTATACAGTCAGTAAAAACAAGACCAGGAGCTGACTGTGGCTCAGACCATGAGCTTCTTGTTGCAAAGTTTAGGCTTAAATTAAAGAAAGTAGGGAAAAGCACTAGGCCAGTCAGGTATGAATTAAATCATATCCCTGTTCAATATACAGTAGAGGTGACAAATAAATTTAAGGAATTAGATCTGATAGACAGAGTGCCTGAAGAACTATGGACAGAGGTTCGCAACATTGTACAACAGGTAGCAACCAAAATCATCCCAAAGAAAAAGAAATGCAAGAAAGCAAAATGGCTGTCTGAGGAAGCTTTGCAAATAGCTGAGGAAAGGAGGGAAGCGAAAGGCAAGGGAGAAAAAGAAAGATATGCCCAATTAAATGCAGAATTCCAAAGAATAGCTAGAAGAGATAAGAATGCCTTCTTAAATGAACAGTGCAAAGAAATAGAAGAAAACAATAGAATAGGGAGGACCAGAGATCTTTTCAAGAAAATTGGAGAGATGAAAGGAACGTTTAATGCAAAAATGGGCATGATAAAGGACCAAAATGGCAGGGACCTAACAGAGGCAGAAGAGATTAAGAAGAGGTGGCAAAATTACACAGAAGAACTATACAAGAATGAGCTTAACATCCCTGATAATCACAATGAGGTGGTCACTGACCTCGAGCCAGACATCCTAGAATGTGAAGTGAAGTGGGCCTTAGAAAAGCTGAGCAACAACAAAGCTAGTGGAGGTGACAGTATTCCAGCTGAGCTATTCAAAATCTTAAAAGACGATGCAGTAAAAGTGCTACACTCAATTTGCCAGCAAATTTGGAAAACTCAACAGTGGCCACAGGATTGGAAAAGATCAGTTTACATTCCAATTCCAAAGAAAGGCAGTGCCAAAGAATGTTCAAACTATCGCACCATTGCACTCATTTCACATGCTAGTAAAGTTATGCTTAAAATCCTACAAGCTAGACTCCAGCAGTATATGGATCGAGAACTACCACAAGTACAGGCAGGATTTCGAAGAGGCAGAGGAACTAGAGATCAAATTGCTAGCATACGCTGGATCATGGAGAAAGCTAGAGTTCCAGAAAAACATCTACTTCTGCTTCATTTACTATGATAAAGCCTTTGATTGTGTGGATCATAACAAACTGTGGCAAGTCCTTAAAGAGATGGGCGTACCAGACCATCTTATTTGTCTCTTGAGAAACCTATATGCGGACCAAGAAGCAACAGTGAGAACTGGGAAGAATTGCAGCAGTGAAAATGAATGTTTTGCCTAAATTTCTATTCTTATTTCAAATGATACCTATTCTTAAAAAAGACTCAAATTTGGAGGAATGGCAAAAGGGTATCAATAAATTTGTATGGGCAGGGAAAAGGCCACAAGTTAAATTTAAGATTATGCAGGACACGCATGAAAGAGGTGGTCTTAAAATGCCCAACTTTAAATTATATTATGAAGCTGCTGCGTTGTCAGCGATAAGTGACTGGATTAATTTAACACAAGGGAGATTATTAAATCTTGAAGGCCACGACTTGTTATTTGGCTGGCATGCATATTTATTGTATGATAAGAAGGTAGATAATGTGTTTAAAGTGCATATTTTAAGACAGGCATTGCTGAGAGTTTGGAAAAAATATAGACATAAGCTAAACTACAAGATACCTTTATGGGCAATACCGAAACATGCAATAGAAAACATAAATGTTGGGTTCAAACATGATGTGACTGCATACAAGGAAATCTTAAGTTTGGAGAGGAACGTATGGTGTTTGAAGCCGTACAATCTTTTACGAGAAGAGAAGATTGTTCAAACCTGGTTTCAATATGGTCAATTACGGGCCAGGTGGAAAGAAGACCAGAAAATTGGTTTCTCAATGACTGATGAAAATCTGGTAAAGCAAATTAGAAATCAGGGTCCAGCACATATCAAACGGATATATCTTGCATTGATAGAAATTGACTCAGAAACAGAACTTGTTAAAGATTGTATGATAAAGTGGGCTCAGAATATTCAAGAAGTTATTACAATGGACACTTGGGAAAAGATCTGGGTGAGGAACGTAAAATTTACGCAAGCTCAAAATTTAAGAGAGAACTTTTATAAAATGTTTTATAGGTGGCATTTAGATCCTAAAAAGCTTGCAAGTATGTATCCGAACTATCAACCTAAATGTTGGAGATGTGGTGGCGAAGACGCAACATATTTTCATATATGGTGGACCTGTAAAAAGGTTAAAGCTTTTTGTATTAAAATCTGGTGGAATATGCAGAAGATATTCAAGCAAAGGATAAAGTTTTGTCCGCAATTGTTTTTATTGGGCATAATTACGGATACTACTGTTGTGGACACTAAGTTGATGTTGAATTTAATTACGGCAGCAAGACTTTTAGTAGGTCAATATTGGAAGAAGGAGGAACTGCCGACTATAGAAGAATGGACTTTAAAAGTTTCTGACCTGGCGGAAATGGCAAAGATTTCGGCTTATTTGAAAGACCATTCGCAACAACGTTATATTATGGAGTGGAAAAAGTGGATTGATTACATCCAGAACAAATATGGGACTAAAAAGTTTCATTTAGCATTTGTATAAGTTTTGATGTGATATTAGTATTGCTTGTAGTCATTTTATATGAGCTAGAGTGCGATAGACTTAATAGTTTATTGTTGTTAACATATGGTTGTTTATGATTGTTTTTACCTTTATACCTTGTATTTAGCTCTGGGAAGTCGGGGAGGGGGGAGGGGGGAAGGGGTGGGGGGAGGGTTAGGGAGGGCTAGGAAGGGTTGGGTGGGGGGAGGGGGGAGGGATTGTTAAAGATAAAATGTATTGAAAAACTTTTCAATAAAAAAATAATAATCTAAGAATGATTCTTGATGTGTTAAAGCAGGGGTGTCACACTGCCGGCCCGCGGGCCGGAGGTGTCATGCGGAAACCGCACCCACCCCATTGCCGGCAAAGGTAAAATTGTCCCAATACGTTGCGCAACATCACGTGATGTCGCAAGTTTGATATGTCTGTGTTAGAGTATTATGAAATTCATTCAGGGAAACAGATGGCTTTAATATTCCTTGATGCACAGAAAGTGTTTGACAACGTAAACTGACAATTTATGTTTCAATAATTTGCAGAAATGGACTTTGGAAAAAACTTTATAAATGTAATCAAAACAATTTATTGTAAACAAACTGCCAAAATAATTGTAAATGGAGATCTTACAGAAAACTTCAATATCAAAAAGTGCACAAGGCAGGGATGCCCACTATCTCCATTACTATTTATACTAACTTTGGAAGTATTGAATAGAAACATTAGACAAGATATAAAAATTAAAGGACTGGAGATAAAAGATGAAAAATATAAATTACAAGCATTTGCAGATGACGTGGTTTTTATACTGGAAGATCCACTTGAAACAAGCACTAAACTTTTGGAGAAAACAGAAAAATTTGGAGAAGTGGCAGGGTTGACAATAAACAGAGAAAAGAGGAAAGTGCTAACAAAGAATTTAACAGAAAAACAAAAAAATCAACTAACAAAAAAAAAATCTCCAAATAGTTAAAAAAGTCAAGTACTTGGGAATTTATCTAACAGCAAGATGTGTAACAGTAAAAAAAGATAACTATGTAAGACTGCTAAAACAAATAAAATTGGATTTGGAAAAGTGGAAAAACTTCAAACTTTCATTGTTGGGGAGAATAGCAACAGTGAAAATGAATATCTTACCAAAAATACTCTTTTTATTTCAAACAATTCCTGTAAGGCTGGGAAAAGCCTTTTTTGATGAACTGAATACAGTAATATTGAAATTTATCTGGCAAGGAAAAAAAAGCTAGAATTAAAGTGAAAATGCAACAAGAAGCAAAAGACAGTGGAGGATTTGGACTCCCGGACTGGAGGTTATACTACCAAGCAATCATCCTAACATGGCTTAAAGAATGGATAATGCTCAGAGATAAAAGACTATTGTACCTAGAGGGGCATGACCTACAAATCGGTTGGCATGCCTTTCTGTGGTATGGAAAGAATAAAATACATAGATACTTTCAAAACCATCTTATAAGGAATACACTTCTTTCAAAATGGGAAAAAATAAAAGAAAAAATTTATATTAAAATACCTGAATGGCTTTCAACAATGGAAGCTTTTGCTTACCCAAATTTAATTAACTACGATAAAGTTGTGACTTATAAAGATATTGAAGGGATTTTATTATGCTTAAGGTTGATGTTAGTAATATTGATATTAGTAGTGATACTTTGTAATCATCTTTGTATATGTGCAAGCAGTTTTGTAGGTGCTTTATATTGGGAAATTAGTTGTATAAAAGCAAATGTTTCATGCTTTAGGTACAGGTGATTGCTTACATGAAAAGAGCATGGTAAGGGGAGGGGGAAAGGAGCTGTGGTGGAGCCTGGGTTGTTGTGTATGAGTCACCATATAGGAATTATTTTTGTGTACCTTTTGGTTCCTAGTACCAAGACCAGATCTCTTTGTTCTGAAGGGGTATAAAAGGTGGAAGACATCTTTCCTGGTTGTTGCCTTCATCTCTCTACCAGCCACGAAGAGAGATGTGGCCACCCAACTCTATTTTGATCAAAATAAAAGTTGTTTGCTTGCTGAAACCTCAGCTCAGGAGTTTCTTTTGGCTCTCTTAAATTCCTGAGTAATGCTGGGGCAATTGTGGGGCTAAGTGTAAAATCTTACATGCCTGGCGTCCAAACGTGGGGGCAAGCTTCAAAGGCTCTCTCTCCCCACATCTGGAGATCCCTGTTAGGATCCCAAGCTTCCATTTCTCAGCAGGAGGAAACCGACAGCGACTGAAGCATGAGTCTTAACAGTGCTCCTGGGCATTCGACCTAGAAGACTCCTGTGCTTCATCTTTGCCGGTGGATCCTTGTCTGAGGAACCTAAACGCCTGAATTTAACGAGGTTTCATGCTTCTCCACTGATGGGAGAAATTGCAACAGGCGCCTTGGTGAGTAAAAGAGATAAAAAAAGCTTTGGAAATCCTGGAATAAGGCAGGAGGTTGATCGCTCCAACTTGTCTCTAGAGATAAGCATAAAAATAAATGAGTACATGAGTAAGAAAGAGCAAGCCGAGAAACTGCCTTTTAATACAGGATAGTGATTTAAGGAAAGTAATTGAATTGGCATGTAATTTTTTACAGAGGTTTTGGTAATTTTGAAATAAGATAGGGGGATGATCTCCTCAACTACCCCTCCAAAGGTAAAATTTATTACGAAATTACAAATTAACTAAGTGAAAAGGGAGGGAGCTGAGAAACTATCTTGAAACCCCCCCCCCAAAAATATGGGGAATCGTCAGAGTAATTTAAAAGAAATAAATCAAAATGTACTCCTCTGCAATTTTCTTTTGAACAATTCGAGGTTTTGAATCAAGTGGCTCTAAGTTTAACCCTGTCAGACAATGTCTGGTGGTGCTTTTGTTATTGTTGTTGCTGTATAGCAGTAAAAATCATCTTCAGGAAGGCAACTTTGAAAAACTTTGTAAACCTCCATTTGGCTAGTTTATCTGATAACAGCTAAAGCCACGGAAGAAAAGAAAAGAAGATTCAAGGAAATGAAAGCAAGTTTTTTTTCTGTCTTTTTCTTTTAATCTGGCTCTTTGGACTATTCGATTCCCTTTTGTCAGAGGTGAGGACACCTCCCACTTCACACCTGCAAAAGACCCCAGGTTCAATATTCCTTTTAGTCTTTCCCCACTGTCTTTTGAAGTTGGTGGGATAAATTGTAAGTAACCATAAATGTTCCCCTCCTTTTAATTAAAAGGGGAGGCCTGTTTTGGCCTCAAACTCCAAATTGATGTGTGTTTTGTTTTGTTATATATATGTTTGGACATTTGGAACATTAAGCTTGGACTTGGAATGGTGAGAAAAATGGGAGATGGTTAAAGGTAAAGGTAAAGGTTCCCCCGCACATGCGTGCTAGTCGTTTCCGACTCTAGGGGCCGGTGCTCATCTCCGTTTCAAAGCCGAAGAGCCAGCGCTTGTCCAAGGACGTCTCCGTGCTCATGTGGCCGGCATGACTAGATGCCAAAGGCGCACGGAACGCTGTTACCTTCCCACCGTAGTGGTCCCTATTTTTCTACTTGCATTTTTACGTGCTTTCGAACTGCTAGGTTGGCAGAAGCTGGGACGAGTAACAGGCGCTCAATCTGTTACGTGGCACTCAGGATTCAACCTGCCAAACTGCCGACCTTCTGATTGACAAGTTCAGCATCCTAACCCACTGAGGCACCGCGTCCCTAGGAGATGGTTAAAGGGCCCTATAAAACCATGTTTGGTTGGAATCACGTCCTGATTATTCTCGCTTCTTGCGGGACAAGCCATATGTCTAAATGAATGTTGTTTTATTAGTATCTGTGTATATATGTCTGTTTGTGTTGTTGTGTTATTTCCAAGTCTTGGAAGAGGGTTAAAATCCTCTCTGATAACACCAAACAAAAAGGCCTTATTTAAAAATGTATGGTTTGCCTGGAGAAAGAATGAAATGAATTTTTTTTTTATTGAAAAGTTTTACCAAATTTTAATAACCCCCCCATCAACCCTCCCCTCTTCCCTCCCCCCTCGGACTTCCCAAAGCAGAATACAGGGTATTACATATAGCAATTTTATGCAAACATATGCTAAATATCTATTACAACGTTAACAAACCTTCCACCCATTAACTCCCTTATAACATAACTAAAGTAATTATAATAACACTTCTATAATTGTTAAGAATTATTCATATGCTATTTGAAACTTTTTAGTCCCATATTTGTTCTGAATATAATCAATCCATCTTTTCCATTCCAAAATATATTTTTCTTGTGACTGTTCTTTCAAATATGCTGAAACTTTTGCCATTTCAGCTACGTCCATTACTTTAAGTATCCATTGTTCTATTGTAGGTAAATCTTCTTTCTTCCAATTTTGCGCCACCAACAGTCTGGCTGCCGTTATGAAGTGTAACATTAATTTAGTTTCTATAACAGTACAATCCGAAATAATCCCCAATAAGAATAGCTGCGGAGTAAATCTTATTTTTTTCTTAAAAACTTTCTGAAAAATCCACCATATTTTTATCCAAAAGGCTTTAACATTTTTACATGTCCACCATATATGATAATAAGTTGCCTCTTCACTACCACATCTCCAACACCTAGGTGGTTGATTTGGATACATACATGCTAACTTTTTAGGATCTAAATGCCATCTATAAAACATCTTATAAAAATTCTCTCTTAGGTTTTGTGCTTGTGTAAATTTTACATTTCTAACCCAATTTTTCCCCCAAGTATCCATCATTATGGGCTCTTGAATATTCTGAGCCCATTTTTTCATACAATCTTTAACTCCGATTCTGAATCAATCTCTATAAGAGCATTATATAACCTTTTTATATGCGATTGACTTTGATCTCTAATTTGCTTTATCAAATGTTCATCAACTTTTATTATACCAATTTTCTGATCATCTATCCATCTAGCTTGTAATTGTATAAACTGAAACCAAGTCTGTACTATCTTTTCTTCCTTTAAAACATTTAAAGGTTTCAGTTTCAAAATATTCCCTTCCATCCTAAGAAGTTCTTTATAAGTAATCACATCTTCTTTCTGCTCCACATTTATATTTCCTATTGCATGTCTAGGTATTGCCCATATACAGTAGGTATTTTATTATTCAATATATATTGGTACTTTTTCCACACGTGAAGAGTTAATTTGCTGATGTGTAAATGTGTGTTAGCCCTCAAAAACCCCGCACCCCCCCACCCCCCACCACCCCCACCCCCCCGTCCCAGGCTGTGAAAGGAACAGTAAATTGCTGGTTTTATTGTTGTATTTGCATGAGAAGAGTTTTATGGGGGATCTGTGAGTGAATTTATGGAAAATGCATGTGAAGGAGAGCAAGCTATTTTTTTTAGTGGTGAGATTTTTTGTAAAATTTCTTTTACTTTCCCCCCCCCCTCTTTCTCTCCCCCTCACCGCTGTGTTACTTTAAGAGTGACAGAGAGACAGAAGAGGGGGGGCTGGTCGTTTTAACTGTTTTTTTTCCTCTGCTTAGAATTCTGGTCTGAGGAAGGGGGGTGGATGTGAAATTTAATACCCACTCTTGCAGTTTCAGCTTGCAGTTTTTTTTCTGGAAAGAGGAGACAGTACCTGTTGGACAATTTTTTTTGAAATCTTTGAGTTCTAAAATAAATTACTCTGCATTGTTTTGTTTAGATTTGTAAGTTTTAACCTACTTGATGAAAGTTTGTTTGGAATGATTGGAATCTGATTAAATTGGAATTCGACTAACTTTATATTAAAAGCAATACTAGCATTTAATATAAAACTATTTCAGTGGCTCAGAATGTCTCATTGGGCTTCTCTAACTTTTTCTGGAGTTGCAGGACACATTGATGAAGGGTGATATCTGGGAGAATTGAAAAAAATGTGGTTCGATCCTTGTTTGTAACAAGGAAGGAGTTGTGAACATTTTTAGGATTGTGAATGGCTATGCTGTTTTGATTAACGATTTGAATGCCAAACTGTTAGGAAAAGAGGCAGCCAATAGCATTTTTGTCTAAAATTGACATTTGGGGAAGTCTTGGTGATTAGCATTTCTTAATAAGTGTGGGTAATTTTAAATTACAAAGCCGAAAGGAGGTAACCACTTGTTCATAGCAAAGGAGTTGGGAAAAAGAAAAAGAGGGACATACAGGTGAAACTCGAAAAATTAGAATATCGTGCAAAAGTTCATTTATTTCAGTAACGCAAATTAAAAGGGGAAACTAATATATGAGATAGACTCATTACATGCAAAGCAAGATAGTTCAAGCCCTGATTTGTCATAATTGTGATGATTATGGCGTACAGCTCATGAAAACCCCAAATCCACAATCTCAGTAAATTAGAATATTGTGAAAAGGTGCAATATTCTAGGCTGAAAGTGTCCCACTCTAATCAGCTAATTAAGCCATAACACCTGCAAAGGGTTCCTGAGCCTTTAAATGGTCTCTCAGTCTGGTTCATTCGGAATCACAATCATGGGGAAGACTGCTGACCTGACAGTTGTGCAGAAAACCATCATTGACACCCTCCATAAGGAGGGAAAGCCTCAAAAGGTAATTGCAAAAGAGGTTGGATGTTCCCAAAGTGCTGTATCAAAGCACATTAATAGAAAGTTATGTGGAAGGGAAAAGTGTGGAAGAAAAAGGTGCACAAGCAGCAGGGATGACCGTAGCCTGGAGAGGATTGTCAGGAAAAGGCCATTCAAAAGTGTTGGGGATTTTCACAAGGAGTGGACTGAGGCTGGAGTCAGTGCATCAAGAGCCACCACACACAGACGGATCCTGGACATGGGCTTCAAATGTCGTATTCCTCTTGTCAAGCCGCTCCTGAACAACAAACAACGTCAGAAGCGTCTTACCTGGGCTAAAGAAAAACAGACCTGGTGTGTTGCTCAGTGGTCCAAAGTCCTCTTTTCTGATGAGAGCAACTTTTGCATCTCATTTGGAAACCAAGGACCCAGAGTCTGGAGGAAGAATGGAGAGGCACACACTGCAAGATGCTTGAAGTCCAGTGTGAAGTTTCCACAGTCTGTGTTGATTTGGGGAGCCATGTCATCTGCATGTGTTGGTCCACTGTGCTTCATGAAGTCCACGGTCAACGCAGCCGTCTACCAGGAGATTTTGAAGCACTTCATGCTTCCTTCCGCAGACGAGCTTTATGTTGTGATTCAGGGTCAGCCTGTGGGTTCGGCAGTTGGGTCGGATGACTCAGAGGAGGAGGGGGGTGTTGAAGAGCTTGCTGAGGGGGTTGAAGATCTTGCTGATGAGAGCCCTCAGCCAGGCCCCTCCCACCTGGTCACGACGGAGACTCAGCTGTGTGAGCCTGACAGCGTGGATGAAGATGACCCACAGCTGGCCCTGTTCAAGGACGCCCGACGCAGGAGGCAGTCAATCAGGAGTAAACAGAGGAAGGCAATGGGGCACCTCGGAAGGAGGCAGAGAGAAGCCACGCCCTGAACTGTATAAAAGGGGAATGCGTGGAAGGGCTGGTTTCCTGAAGGCAACCGCTTGAAAAGCTCCTGTTTCTTGGTTCGTGTCTTGTTCCGTTTGTTTTTGTATCAATAAATTTGGCAGGCTTAATTCCAGCCTTCTTGTAAAAGGGGTTGTCCCTGCCTTTTCTGCAGGGCCGGTAGCAGGCTGGTACAGAACACTTTATGGGGATGCTGACTTCATTTTCCAGCAGGACTTGGCACCTGCCCACATTGCCAAAAGCACCAAAACCTGGTTCAATGACCGTGGGATTACTGTGCTTGATTGGCCAGCAAACTCGCCTGACCTGAACCCCATAGAGAATCTATGGGGCATTGCCAAGAGAAAGATGAGAGATATGACACTGAACAATGCAGAAGAGCTGAAGGCCGCTATTGAAGGATCCCGGTCTTCCATAACACCTCAGCAGTGCCACAGGCTGATAGCTTCCATGCCACGCCACATTGAGGCAGTAATTACTGCAAAAGGGGCCCAAACCAAGTACTGAGTACATATGCATGCTTATACTTTTCAGAGTTCCAATATTGTTCTATGTACACTCCTTGTTTTATTGATTGCACGTAATATTCTAATATTCTGAGATTGTGGATTTGGGGTTTTCATGAGCTGTACGCCATAATCATCACAATTATGACAAATCAGGGCTTGAACTATCTTGCTTTGCATGTAATGAGTCTATCTCATATATTAGTTTCCCCTTTTAAGTTGCATTACTGAAATAAATGAACTTTTGCATGATATTCTAATTTTTCGAGTTTCACCTGTAGATGGGGAGAAGAAAATGTGAGTGGAAGCTGGGAGAATTTCCCTCCCTTGGTCAGCACTAACCTGTGGATTTTATGCCTTACAGCAAGCTCTGAGGTTGTTAATAAGGGAGAAGCAGAATATATACACTGACTCCAAGTATGCTTATGAAGTCTTGAATACTTTTGGAAAAGAGAAATGAAGAGGATTAATTGTAAAGGGAAACAGTTGGCTTATGTAAAGTTGATAGAAGATGTGTACTTGTGGAAGCAGAAAAGACAGATGTTAGGCCAGAGTGGCAGATGAGCAGTGAATTACTGGATA
This sequence comes from Vipera berus, assembly GCF_964194415.1. Taxonomy (NCBI): domain Eukaryota; kingdom Metazoa; phylum Chordata; class Lepidosauria; order Squamata; family Viperidae; genus Vipera; species Vipera berus. The sequence continues at coordinate 45,804,158 of NC_138210.1, forward strand.
ATGGAAGAAACAGGAAAGTTGTTTTTAAGTTGGTTTGCACAGATTTGTGAATTGCATGCATCAAAATTGTTGGCAGCAGGGAGACTGCCACTAACGGGGTCAGCTCAAACATGTGAATTGTATGCCTTAACACAAGCCTTAGAATGTTGAAGGAACAAGAATGTACTATAGAAATATGGTAAGAGAGAAACATGGGAAGTAGAAGAAAGCGAGAGGTGGATGTTGCATGATGGGAGACGGATGTTGAAAAGACAGAAAGAAAGGGGGAAAAAAGAAAGCAATAGTTAGAACACAGAAACAGCCACTAACAGGGGGTAGCAAGGGATAAATGCTGATGGTACTGTCAGAAGAATTTCCCTGTTCGTTTCCAGCTGGGGAAAGCCGACGATGAAGACATTTGAGGACAGCAGCTACCGCAAAGCAGGTCTTTATTTCAGGAAGAAAAAAACAAAACAAAACACAATGAATGACAGAGAAGTGACTTCAGCGTTCCTGCCTTGCAAGGTGGTCTCCTAGTCCTGAGTTGTGATTTTTATATGCTTTTTTTCTGCCCTAGGGCTGTGGGTTTGCTGGTTCCTTTTTGTGTGTGTGTTTTAATGGTTGTCCAATATTCCCTTTCTTGTCTTAAGTGATATTTCTTTTGTCCAGTTTCTATTTTGGGAGTTAATCCCATCAGGGGCAGGGCAAGGAGTTCTTGGTGGTTTTGCAACATTTTATGAGGTGTCACAGAAGTTCAGCAAAAGGCTTTTACAGAAAAAAAAGTGTGCCTGCATGTTTTTCTAATGGGGATGAGAATATGGGAGTTTTGTCAGGGTAAATCTTCCAACAGTACTAAGCAATGAACACTCAACACCTCATAGGATATGTAATAAATGAAAGACTGGTTTGCTTTATCAGAAACTTCTGGGATTTTTGCCATGAAGAATGTGAATTTCAAATTGTGCTGAAAAAGTGGAAATATCTGTATGATATTTGTCATTCCATTCTTTGTTCACAGTTTCTCTCATTCCTACAATAGAAACTGTGACGCAACTATTATGGTTGTATTTATATTTTGGTTAAACAAATCTGTGATAAATACAAGTAAATTAAAAGCTTTGCAAACTTTGGCGGTGAGGCCATTTCAATATAGGCCTCAATTGGAAAGCTGTCTTTGTCCCTTTCAAATTATGTATGGGAGGCTTTTGTTACATGATGGTTCAAGAATGTCAATGAGGAATAGTATAAAGTTACTCAATATTTAATCTGGTGCAGGTTTTGTCTTCTGTCTTAGTACAGGCCCAGGCTGCCCTACCACCTATCTCTGCCCATTGTTGTTCCTGGAGAGTGGGTTCAGGTGAAAAGAACTGTCACCTAGAAATACCAGTCCTGAGTGGTCTCAACCATGATTTAAGGAATCAAGGCGTGAGTCCATGGAAAGTCCCATCATTCCTTCTCCAGTGACAAGCTCCGCAGCTGGACGGCCTGCAAATGAAATTTCAACCTGCCTCGCCTGTTGAACTGTTTCCATCTATATACGAGAAAAACCTCAATGGATTGGACTATCCTGGCAATCGTGTTCCTGGAAACTGGACTATGTACAGTATCTACTATTTTTAATTTATATTTTTCTTTCAATACCTCCATTTCTTCGTTACTATGGTTATATAACATCATTTCTGATTTTTCCCAGTTTATTTGCAATCCACTATATTTCCCAAATTCATTCAAATGTGAATAGGCCCTCTCTATAGTAGCTATGGGATTTTGAAATGTTAGTTATGTATCATCTGCAAATAAATTTATTTTCATTTTTTATGTACACCAATTCCTTCAATCAATGAAACTTTCCTTTTTTAAAAAAACCAAGTTTTATTAGTTTTCCAATTTAACATCAAAATATTTAGAAGGCATCATGGTGACTGGGTTATCAAAGGTTCAATAACAGAGTTTTTAGTACCTATATCAGGTTACATTATCAGAACATCCTTCTCTATTTCCCTTAACATTTAATATAACATGTTTAAACTAGAAAATTTCTAACAATAACTTGTTTGTTGTTAGTTGCGAAGTCGTGTCCGACCCATCGCGACCCTATGGACAATGTTCCTCCAGGCCTTCCTGTCCTCTACCATCTTCTGGAGTCCATTTAAGCTCACACCTACTGCTTCAGTGACTCCATCCAGCCACCTCGTTCTCTGTCGTCCCCTTGTTCTATTGCCCTCAATCTTTCCCAGCATTAGGCTCTTCTCCAGTGAATCCTTCCTTCTCATTAGGTGGCCAAAGTATTTGAGTTTTAGCTTCAGGATCTGGCCTTCTAAAGAGCAGTCAGGGTTGATCTCCTCTAGGACTGACCGGTTTGATCGCCTTGCAGTCCAAGGGACTCGCAGGAGTCTTCTCCAGCACCATAGTTCGAAGGCTTCAATTCTTTGGCGCTCAGCCTTTCTTATGGTCCAGCTTTCACTGCCATACATTGCAACTGGGAAGACCATAGCCTTGACTATACGCACTTTTGTTGACAGGGTGATGTCTCTGCTTTTTAGTGTGCTGTCTAGATTTGCCATGGCTTTCCTCCCAAGGAGCAAGCGTCTTTTAATTTCTTGGCTACAGTCCCCATCTGCAGTGATCTTGGAGCCCAGGAAAATAAAATCTGTCACTACCTCCATTTCTTCCCCATCTATTTGCCAGGAATTGAGAGGGCCGGATGCCATGATCTTGGTTTTCTTAATGTTTAGTTTCAACCCAACTTTTGCACTCTCCTTCTTCACTCGCAACAAGAGGCTCTTTAGTTCCTCTTCACTTTCTGCCATTAGAGTGGTATCATCTGCATATCTTAGGTTGTTGATGTTTCTTCCGGCAATCTTAATTCCAACTTTTGATTCATCTAGCCCTGCCTTTCTCATGATGTGCTCTGCATATAAGTTAAATAGGCAAGGCTACAGTATACAGCCTTGCCGGACTCCTTTCCCAATTTTGAACCAATCAGTGGTTCCGTGTCCAGTTCTCACTGTTGCTTCTTGGCCCGCATATAGGTTTCTCAAGAGACGAATAAGATCGTCTGGTATGCCCATCTCTTTAAGGACTTGCCACAGTTTGTTATGATCCACACAATCAAAGGCTTTAGCATAGTCAATGAAGCAGAAGTAGATGTTTTTCTGGAACTCTCTAGCTTTCTCCATGATCCAGCGTATGTTAGCAATTTGATCTCTTGTTCCTCTGCCTCTTCGAAATCCTGCCTGTACTTCTGGTAGTTCTCGATCCACATACTGCTGGATCTAACAATAACATGCTCAGTTAAAACAATTTTCAGTCTATTTTTAGTTATTCATATCCATATCCTGTTTTTAAATTTTTCATAATTTTTAATTTTGATTATAGTATTCAAGTTTAGCTTCTAACATCCATAATAGCATCCATAACCCAAATTTCCCTTATTTCACTACACAAAATTTATAACATGTCGCGCCCCGTGGGCCCGACATTCAGCGGGGCTCCGACGACCGGCGCTGCACCCCTGAACCCTCGCCTTGAGCCACCCGCACCCCACCCCTCTCCCTGGTGAGCCTGACCTGAGGCGGGCGGCTCCTGCACCTCGCCCTTCGCCGGAGCAACAGCGGCGGCGACGAGGGGATGCACGGCCATCTGGGAGCTGCGCGCGTGCGCACGAGTCTGTTGTTGCTGCGGAAGCACGCGCATGCGCAGAATGGCCCGTTCGGTTCCACTCGGTGCCGGCAGGTCCCGTGGCCTCGTCGGGGCATGGGCCTGAGTCTGCCATGGGGCCTGCAACCGAGGCGATGCCGGAGCCGGTGGAAGGACTTGGCCTTGGCAGGCCTGCGGGGAATTGCTTTCTGCCTCCCACCCTCCTGTGTGCGGGACGAAGGGTTGTGGCTTGTGGACCGGCTAGTGCGGCTGAGAACCTGACAGGCTTACGTACCCGGGGTCCGTGGTAGGGCAGGGAGGTGTCTGGTAATCGGGGGTGGGTGGCGCCGGCCCAGGGGAGGGGTGAAGGGGTGATACATGATGGTGGTGGGTCAGGGTTTTGGGGGGGCTTACCTGGGTGATGGAGGGTGCCGGGTGCCAGGGCAGGAATCGAAAGGAGTTTCCGGGGAGGGACGGTCTTTAAGTATGGGATGGGCGGATATGGGTGTGGTTGGGTGGGGTGTGGGCGTTTACGTTCGACAAGTATTTAACAGCGTTGGTTGCGGGTAGCAGCCAACGCTGGCTTTGATTTCCTTGGATTTGCTGTTTGTCGACAATAAACCTTTCCCTGAGGACTTGGCGCTCGTTTCGGTTGCTTTGTTCCCTGCTCTCCGAATGAGGGCTGAGATAACATCTAAAATAAACCTAATACCTATATAGGTAAATTCTAGCTTTATTTCATAAACATTTTCTATTTCTCATCCTGATACATCACAGCTTACTAATACAATAACCTAGATTTGTCAATCTATTTTTACTTATGCATATCCATCTTCTCTTTTGAATTCTGTCTAATTCTTAATTTTTAGTTAAAGTATTCAAATTTAACCTTTAACATCCATAATAGAATCCACAACCCAAATTTCCATTGTTTCATTACACAAATTATAATATCTAACATAAGCCTAGTAAATAGATAAACATATTCTAGTTTTATCTCATAGACATTTTCTATTTCATAACCTAATAGATCACACCTTACTAAAAGAATAGCCTTTAGTAGCTCTCTAACAGTTCTTTTTTAAAAAAAACTAACTCTAGCTTTCTTTTTCTTCCAACCAGGTTTCCAGACCAAAAACTTTGGGTTGTCAGATAGGTGTCCCTTCATTCCAGCACATATTGCTTGAATTGAGGGAGACTATCTACCGATCAATGATCCAGAAAAGCTAAACCATTTATAATCACTGAGTTGTTGCACTGATGGTTCAAATCTCTGTATTTGCTCTAATATCTTTATCTTCTCTTCAGTCTGGTCTCTTCCTTCCTCTGGTATCTTCTGATTTAAGTAGAAGGTCGTATCCGATTTTGTAATTATTGCTTGGTTGTCCAGGTTTTCAATAAGCTGTCTTTGTTGATCTTTAGCATCCTTTATTTTGGTATTACTTTTTTCCGCTTCATGTACTTTTGGAGTTGTAAGTTCTTTAGCTGGAGTCAAAATTTGGATATTAAGTTTTTCAATATCTTGTTGTTGTTCCTTAGAGTCCTCTGTCTTAGTGGTGGTTACTTCCAGTTTTGTTGTTTTCTGGGTTATAAGTTCTTTAGTTGGGGTCTGGGTTTCAATTTGTGGTTTCAAGCTAGCACCTTTATCTTTCAGTCTACAATTAATTTGTCAATGCTGTGCCTGCATTTTGTTTGAACTGTCTCATTTATCGGAACCATGACATAATTATCTCAGATGAAGTACAGGTAGTCCTCGACTTACAACAGTTTGCTTAGTGACTGTTCAAAGTTACAATAGCACTGAAAAAGTGCCCCCCAAGCCACAGCCGAGCAAGACACCTGCCTGCCCGGCGGCGCTCTTCCTTCTGTCTGAGGTTTTCATTGTTGTGAGCATTTCTGTTCAGGATTGGCAGCGGGGGTGGGGTGGGGGGTGTTTGGTTTTTATTCCCCCAGTCTGCTGGGTGGTTGCAGCAGGTTTTGGTCACTTCACATGACCCTGGGACACTGACCATCATAAATATGAAGCAGTTGCCAAGCATCTGAATGTAAATCACAAGACCCTGCAGATGCTGCAACATTCCAGCTGATCGGCGCTTCTTCTGGGCTCAGCAGAAGTGCCGGGATCAGTGCTGAGCTCCAGCTGGAGCCTGGCGCTGATCCTGGCGCTTCCACTGAGCCCTGACAGCCCTGAAGAACCGCTGATCCTGGCATTTCCGCTGAGCCCTGACAGCCCTGCAGCTCCAGCCATCTCTCGCTCAGGCTTGTGCGGTGCTGCCACCAATTCAGCTCATTCCCCTCCCCCGCTACTTTTCTAGGATGGTCACGCATTTGTCAGGAACAAACGCTGAATTATTGGAGGTTTGTGTGCCGTTGCCGTTGTTGGAAACAACCCTCTGATCTCCTGTTCTGTGTTGTGATTTCTACTTGTAAACCCTGAAACTCTGACCATCGGACTGGCTGACAAATTTGATTTGGTGCTCCAAACCTCAGATTGAATTTTGGCTTCTCTTCTGAAACTACTCAGGCAAGTTTGTATTTCCACATACTAGTTAGATTTTGATGTATGTTCCTTTCTTTGTTATCTACTTGGCTTTGAGTAAATTGCTGTTCTAATCCAGCAACTGTGTGTGAGTCGAAACCTGAAAAAGGACTGCTTGTTCCATACACACACTTTTCCTGCCTGAGAGAGTGAAAAACTTTTGAAACTACTTGCAGCCAGAGGCTGCTGAAGGTGTGTGAGTGTCGTTACTTGCTGTGGGACTTGCCAGAAATGTGGGAGTGTTTGGGGAACATTTGGAGCAATAAAGGGGCAGTATGAACTGTCAGCTGACTGTGTTGCCTCTGTGCCATGCCCTGGGTCATCACACCAACTCTGCTGCCAAATGGGCACTTCCACTTATAGAAACCAACAACACCATCCAGGATAGTTACCCAAACTTCCTGTCATGGCCCCATTGCAGCCTGGTTCAGAGAAGGAGGAGTTGGAACCGGGACCATCTGACAGGGATAGTACTTCGCCCTTGGCCTGTTTGGAGAGGCCAGGGGCTGAGGACAATGCTGTCCCAGGCCCCTCAGGCATTGAGGGAGGTGGTCGACCAGACAGAGTTGACTGCCTTCACACATACAGGGGATGATCTGTTGCTGACAGGCAGTGGTGCTGATAGGCAGCAGATTCCTTCTGATGAGGAACAGCTGCTTCCCCAACTCAATCCAAGGGCACAGAGAGCGGAGCATAGGCAAGCTCAGAAAAGGGCTGCAAGGCTATTTGGGAGAAGGTCACCCCACCCCTTCTCACAAGGAACACCTGGAGTGGAGTCACTTAAGGAAAGGCCATGGGGAGGTAGATAGTCTTTGCCAGGAACAATTGTTTGTTTTGGCTTATACTCCCCCGGCGTTGACTTGTGCCTTTTTCCTTTTGCTTTTCCTTGCCTTGAAGACAGCTCTTTGCCTTTTGATTTGCCTGGCCGTGAGGACTGCCTTCTCCCTTGGACTTGGTCCTTTTCTTGCGGACTGCTGTTTGCACTTTGCTTTGCTTTGCCATTAGAACTGCCTTTTGCTTTGTACTGGTCTTTGCCCTGAGGACTGCCATTTGTCTTGTGCCTGAACTTTACCTTGTGGACTACAGTTTGATTCATGGACTGACTTAGCCGGGTGCACTGGACTTGGAGCTCTGGACCTTGCCCTGTGAGTGTGCTCCTACTCTATGGACTTTGTAATATAGGGGCTGTTTTTTGGGGACTGAGGTTAGCTGCCTTCGGGGTAGCGTGGGGTGGAGCTTTACCAGTGTGTGTATGGAACAAGCAGTCCTCTTTCAGGTTTCGACTCACACACAGATGCAGGGCCATTGGTTGCAATGTTTATTGAGAGCAATAAAGGACTCTCTAGAGGACTGCCTTGCCTTGACCACCTGGGTCATAACACTTCCCCACTAGATTTAGAGAGCATTTTGGAGATAATATTTGGATAGAAACTGCCAAACAGCACATCCTCCAACTCCGCCAGGGCAACAACTCTGTGACAGCATATGTTGAAGATTTCAAGCTCATTGCAGCAGCAGCCTTAAGGGCAAAATTCAAAAGGAGGCTCAACAAGGCCATAATGACACAACTGATACAACAAGGTATTCCCCAGGGTCTACAAGACCTCTATCTAGCCACTATAACAACTTGAGTATCGACTCACAGAACTTAAAACATTTTTTGGCAGCCCCAGCCAACTGCTTCCAAAGCTGATTCCACCTGTCACTACCCCTGGCCTCACTACCCCTTTGGATTTGGACGCTTAAGAGCCAATGCAAATTGGAGCAGCCAGACAAGACCCTGGAGCAGAAGAACGGCAATGGTGCAGAAAGCTCACCCTGTGTTTCTATTGCAGAGAGCCTGGCCACATGGTCAAAAATTGCCCTACTAAACCACCCAGGAGAGACAACAGACACTCTGGCAATGTCTCCACTACTCACCTCCTGACAACAAGGCCCAAGGCCAGGAAACAAGAAATGCCCTCCCTCCACAAGATCACAGGGGAACCAGCCAAGCAGCAAACAGAGCTCAACTACCTCCATGCTCAGGTATGTTAATAACATTTGATTCTACCTTGACACTTTCCAGTGGTCAAGAAACCAGCATCCCTGTTTTGATAGATTCTGGGTCAACCTCTGACTTCATTAGGCTAGCCACAGTTCAGAAACTTAAGATACCTACAGTTCCCCTGAAGTCTCCCTTGCCAGTGATAACTATAATACTACTACTGCTACTACTACTAATAATAATACTAATAACAATACTACTACTGCTAATAATGATAATAACAACATGTGGCTGGGCCTAGACGGCTATCGGGTGCAGTCCCTATGGTTATGGGATTACCGGTCTTCGGATCGGTAGTGGCCTAGCCACCGTGAACCAACCCAGGCACCTCCCATCACCATTGATGAGAAGAAATTAAAAAAATCCCATACTGGATCGGTCATCGCCTGGGTCAACAAGGACCGCGTCAGATGCTATGGCTCCTGGACATCTGTCGGAAAATGGGTGACAGGCCTCAGTTGTTACTGCTGGAGAACCAGAGCGTACAACTGTAAAGCGACTGTAACAAAAGCGCAAAACTTGGACAATCAGAAGAAAATCGAGAAATTATCCAATGCTACTACCAGGCAGAACCAACAGCCAGGGGATTTCAAAAAAGAATGATGCATCTGTGGAAGGAAAAACATCCGGAAAGTGACGTAACTGAACGATTAATGGATCAAAGACGTTACATCATCCATAATAAAGTTTTTACAGATGTGGAAATGCAACATCTAGAAACATTGGCTAAAAAGAAAACAACAAGTAATGATGATGAACAGGCTGAAAAAAATGTTCCAACACCTGAACAAACTGACCAACAAACTGACCAACCAGCGGAAAAAGCTACCACACAGGATGAAGATTCCCCAGTGCAACAACTCAAAAGTGTACAGCTAAGTGAACTAGCGAAAATGCTGAAAGAAAAGATTGAAAACCACATCAAAGAAAACACAGAAAGCAAAAGACTGCCTGCCATTTGTGAAGTGCATAGCAAACGAGTGAAAGATTTACTAAATGCTGTGAACAACATTTTAACTTCCATCCCATCCAGCACACTGTATGAAACAAACCAACTAATGTACAGTATAGCCGCCGTTATAACTGCAGAATTGGGTTATAAAATGCCAAAAAGAAACCCACTGGAACACCAAAGTGGAAAATCTGACTTGAAAATAAAACAAAAAAACGAGGAGATGTCAGCAAATTGAAATACCTGAAAGAAGGAAAACTAAAGAATGAAAAGCTGAAAAATAGTTTATACAAAAAATATAACCTGGAGGAAGAAACAATAACGGAAATCATGGAAAAACTAAAACAGCGTGTAATAGCAACAGCAAAGAAAATTGAAAGATATGAAGGCCGAATAAAACAATATCATGAAAATGTCCAGTTCAGAAGAAACCAGCACCTCTTCTATCGGTCACTTGACAAAAATCAAGTCCAAATTACTGTTTTCCCATGTAAAGAAAAAACGTTAAACTTTTGGAAAGAACTGTGGGAAAACCCAGTGGAACATAATAAAACTGCCTCCTGGATCAAAGATATCCAAAAACAAGCAACACGAAACAAAATGGAGAATACTGTAATAACCACAGATATGTTTGCAAAACAAGTAAAGAAGGTCAAGAACTGGAGTGCACCTGGCCTGGATGAGCTGCATGGATACTGGTTGAAACACCTCACCAGCCTCCATCACTGCATGGCCACTCAGCTTAATGAAATGCTTCAAAATGCCACAAGTGAAGAATGGTTAACAGCTGGTCAAACATACTTGATAATGAAGGACCCAGAAAAGAGCACAGAACCAAGCAACTACCGCCCTATTACTTGTCTTCCAGCAGCGTTCAAACATTTTACAAGACTACTAGCAAATTCAGTATTCAATCATCTGATGGAAAACAGTGTGTATATGGTAGAACAAAAAGGAAATTATAAAAAATCAAGAGGAACAAAAGATCCACTGCTCATTGACAAAATGGTACTCAAAAATGCAAAACGACAGAAAACTAACTTAAATTTGGCTTGGATTGATTACAAGAAAGCATTTGACTCACTACCCCACAGTTCGATAAATGCATGTTTGGAAAACTTTGGAATCAGCAAAAACATCTGTACATTTTTGAAAGCAAATATGCAAAAATGGAAAACAGTCCTAACAGCAAATGGGGAGAACATTGGTGAAATCAACATCAGACGAGGAATCTTCCAAGGGGACTCACTCTCACCACTACTGTTCAACATCGCATTAATTCCATTGACAATAATATTACGAAACACAAAACTGGAATACCACATCTCAAGCCAGCATGGCAAGATAAACCATCTATTATACATAGATGACTTAAAACTGTATGCAAAAAGCCACACTGAACTTGAATCAATACTCAACCCAGTTCAACTGTTTAGCAGCGACATCAGAATGGACTTTGGACTTGGAAAATGTGCTATATTATCCATGCAGCGAGGAAAAATGGGAAAAATAGAAGGAATAGAACTGGGAAACGGAAGTATTATGAAAGCACTAGCAAAGGATGATGGTTACAAATACCTAGGCATATTGGAAGCAGATAACATCTTGAATGGAAAAGTCAAAGAGTCAACACAAAAGGAATACATCAGGAGAGTCCGCAAAATATTAAAATCAAAGCTGAATGCTGGAAACATAATTAAAGCCATTAAGACATGGGCAGTCCCAGTGATACGCTACCCAGCTGGAATTATCAACTGGACTTTGGCTGAATTGGAATACCTAGACCAGAAAACGTGTAAACTTTTGAATATGCACCACGCTCTACATCCATGAAGTGACATCGACAAGTTGTACCTGCCAAGAAAAATAGGGGGCAGAGGGTTACTGCGAATCCACCAAACTGTAGAAGAAGAAAAATGAAGTTTGAATGACTATGTGAATCAAAGTACAGAAAAATTGCTGCAGGCTGTGAAAACAGAGCATTATAAAAATAACAGAAACAAAGGCAGAATATAAGGAAAAACGGCTGGATGACAGATTAAATAGATGGAAAAACAAAGCTTTGCATGGACAGCATTTGAAAAATATTGAAGGAAAATGTGATAACAACTTGACATGGGCATGGCTTAAGATGGGAACCATCAAGAAAGAAACGGAAGGCTTAATACTGGCTGCTTAAGAACACGCACTAAAAACTAATGCCATGAAAGCAAAGATACAAAAATCCACTGACAATCCAAATTGCCGACTTTGCAACGACAAAGTTGAAACTGTTTCACATCTAATAAGTGAGTGCAGCAAAATCACGCAAGCTGATTACAAAGCTAGACATGACCAAGTTGCTAAATTATTCCACTGGGCTTCGTGTAAAAAATATGACTTGCCTGTGTCCGAAAAGTCATGGGAACATAGGGTGGAAAAGGTTGTTGAGAATGAGAGGGTGAAGACCTTGTGGGACTTTTGAATACAGACAGATCGCCATTTGGAACACAACACACCAGATATCGCAGTTGTAAAGAACCGAAGCGTACAGCTGATTGATATTGCTGTAACAGGAGATGCCAGAGTCGAAGAAAAAGAACTGAAAAAAATTACAAAATATCATGACCTGGCCATTGAAATTCCATGATTATGGATGAAACGTGTAACAGTGATACCCATTGTCATTGGGGCACTGGGAACTATGTCCAAAAACTTTGCAAAATACATCAAGAAACTGCAGCTTCCTGCAATAACTCCAGCAATGCTACAAAAAAACTGTGCTACTCAGAACATCTTACATTTTAAGGACGTACCTGGTTGATACCTAGTATGCTGGCAGCAACCCGTGTCAACCATCAGCACCAGTCAATTTGAATGTTCAGTTGACTAAGGTTCATGTTTAATGAATAAAAGATAATAATTTTTTTTTAATTCCATTTATATCCCGCCCTTCTCCGAAGACTCAGGGCGGCTTACAAGCTTAGCAGTAGCCTTCATTCTATGTATATGCCTGCTTGTTAGGGCTTTCACCCCCCCCCCCCAGCGGCATTATTACAAAGTCAGCTTAATTGCCCCCAACAATCTGGGTCCTCAATAATAATAATAATAATAATAATAATAATAATAATAATAATAATAATAATAATAATAATAATAATAATAACAACAACAACAACAATAATAATAATAGTTGGAAGGGACCTTAGAGGTCATCTAGTCCAAACCCCTGCTCAGGAAAGGTTGGGGAGCTATGCCCTATACCATTTCAGACAAATGGCTGTCCAGTCTCTTCTTAAAAACATCCAATGTTGGAGCATTCACAACTTCTGGAGGCAGGTTGTTCCACTGATTGATTGTTCTGTCAGGAAATGTCTCCTTAGTTCTAGGTTACTTCTCTTTTTGGTTAGTTTCCATTCGTTGCTTCTTGTCCTGCCTTCAGGTGCTTTGGAGAAAAGCTTGACTCCCTCTTCTTTGTAGAAGCCCCTGAGATATTGTAACACTGCTATCATGTCACCCCTCGTCCTTCTCTTCATTAAACATACCCAATTCCAGCAACTGTTCTTTATATGTTTTAACCTCCAGTCCCCTGATCATCTTTGTTACTCTTCTCTGCACCAGAATCTTCCCAGGTATTAAGGTCAGGCTGATAGGTCTGTAGTTTCCTGGATCCATTTTTTTCCTTTTTTTAAAGATGGAAACTACAGCAGCTCTTTTTCAGTCTTCTGGTAGTTCCCCAGTGCACCAGGATCTTTGAAAGATATAGTTCAGTGGTTCTGAGATCACATCTGCCAGTTCTTTCAGAACCTTGGGGTGTAATCCATCTGGTCCTGGTGATTTGAACTCATCTAGGGTGGACACGTGCTCACTTACCATTTTCTTGCCTATCTTAACTTGTGTTTCTAATCTTTTTTTTACAGTATTGTTTTTGATAGGTTAGATTGTTTTTTTCCCTTTGTGTAAATACGGATGCAAAAAACGAGCTGAGTAGTTCTGCTTTCTCCCTGTTGCTTGTCACCTTCTTCCCACTTTCTCCCACTAATGAACCAATCATTTCCTTTACTTTTTTTTCTTTGTTACATGTTGAAAGAAGCTTTTTTTGTTATTTTTGACTTTGGTCACAAGCTTAGTTCATTTTGAGCCTTAGCTTTCCTCACTTCATCTTTGCAGGCTTGGGCTATTTGCTGATATTCTGCCTTAGTTATGTGCCCCACTTTCCACTTTTTATACTTGTCCTTTTTGTCTTTCAATTTATCAGAGAGTTCTTTATGGAGCCATGCTGGTTTCTTTTGAGAGCTCTTGTTTTTCTTCTTTGTTGGTATTATGCTAGACTGGGCTTTTATAATCTCACTTTTCAAAATTTTCCAAGCTTCTTGAGTTGTTTTCCCCCTGAGGATTCTCATCCATGGAATCCTTCCCAAGCTCTCTCTAAATTTATTGAAATTAACTCTCTTAAAGTCCAAGACTGTAGTTTGACTATGTTCTATTGCTTGTGCTTGCATAATGTTGCATAATGTTGAATCCCACCCAAGGTTCCTGTGGCTTCAACACCTTCTATCATTTAATCTCTGTTAGTGAGAGGGACACTAAGCTTGTCGATCAGAAGATTGGCAGTTTGGCGAGTCGAATCCCGAGTGCCGCGTAGCAGAGTGAGTGCCTGTTACTCGTCCCAGCTTCTGCCAACCTAGCAGTTTGAAAGCACATAAAAATGCAAGTAGAAAAATAGGGACCACTACGGTGGGAAGGTAACAGCGCTCCGTGCGTTTTTGGCGTCTAGTCATGCCGGCCACATGACCACGGAGACATCCTTGGACAAGCGCTGGCTCTTCGGCTTTGAAACAGAGATGACCACCGGCCCCTAGAGTTGGAAACAACTAGCATGCATGTGCGGGGGAACCTTTACCTTTACCTAGTGAGAATTAAGTCCAATATGGCTGATCTCCCAGTTCCCATCTCTCTTTTTTGGGTGACAAAGTTGTCTGCTAGGTTTGTCAGGAATCTGTTTGATCTTCCACTTGGTGCAGTTTGTCTCCCAGTTGATGTCACGGTAATTAAAGTCCTCCATTACTATTGTGATGTGCTTCCTACATACCTTAGTTAGCTGACTAACAAAAAGTTCATCTATTTCCTCTGTTTGGTTGGGTGGCGTATAGTATACACCTATGGCAATGTCATTTCCCCCCATTTTATATTGACCCAAATGTATTCAAGACAGTTTTCATCATTGTTGTGCTCTATTTCTGTAGAGATGTAGTTATATCTTATATAGAGAGCAACTCCACCTCCTCTTTTATTTGGTTTGTTTCTTTTAAATAATTTAAATCCCTCTAGCTGTGTGTTCCATTTGTGGGTTTCATCCCACCAATTTTCCGTAATGGCAACAATATCATATCTGCCCTCATTTACCTGAATTTCTAATTCACCCTGTTTGTTCCTCATACTCTGTACATTGGTGTATAGACATTTGAGTCCTTTATGACTGACCCTGTGTTTACTTTCTACATAACCTGTGTGGTGCCTGAGTTCCCCTATTTTCTTACCACCTATTTGATTAGTGCACAGAGAGTACATCTTTTTGGGATAGATCATTAGTGCCAAGATGTACAATAGCATCTACATCATAGTCCTTGCTGGCATTCTTGACTATCTTAAAAATACGCTTCTTGTTCCTGCTGGCAGTAGCACCTGAAAGACACCTGATCTCTTTCGAAACCTCTGTATCCTTTCCTAAATTTACATCCCTTATAATTGAATCAACAACCAGAAGGTGGCTTTTCTTTTCAGATGCTGAATTTATTGATGCCTGAATTTTAAAAGCAGACCCTATTACTCATGCCACAGTGCCTTTGAAGTTAAGAATAGATCAGCATTCTGAAGAGTTAACCCTCTTTGTAGCTGATCACATCGACCTTCCACTAGTGCTTGGAACCGCTTGGTTACAATACCACAACCCCACTATGAAGTGGAAAAACCATGCTATTGCTTTTGAAAGTCCTGAAAGCCTTTTTTATTGCAATCAGCCCTGCCAAGCCCCCACCCAGCCTCCCCTAATGGTTCAGAGAGTGATTCCCAATCTGCCAAGTAAATATGCAGACTTTGCTGATGTATTTGGGGAGGAGGAATCCTCAGCACTCCCTCCACACAGAGACTGCAATTGCACCATAAACATGGTCCCTAGCGCCATAAACATGGTCCTAGTAGTGGAAAAATTCCTGCCAAGAGACAATACCAAATGTCTACTACAGAATTAGAAACTTTAAAACAATATTTGGACTCTAATTTGAAAAAGGGATTCATAAGACCCTCCCAGTCTCCTGCCTAAGCTCCCACTTTCTTTGTACCCAAGAAGCCAGCAAGACTTTTGCAACGGCTACCTACACCCCACACACCCCTTTGGCATATGGTCTCTCTGGACTTCCATTACGGTTTTACTACCATATTACTGGTGGTAGATCTTTTCACCAAGATGGCCCATTTCATACCCTGCAAGGGATTGCCCAATGCCAAAGACACAGCCCAACTTTTTCTAGACCACGTCTTTCACTACCATGGCATGGTCTCAGCACTCATGTCAGACAGAGGTGCACAATTCCAATCTAGATTTTGGAAAGCACTTTTCCAGCTACTAAAAGTCAGGGTCAGCCTCTCAGTTCACCATCCTGCCATGAATGGAGAGGCTAAGAAGACTAATCAGCTCCTTGAACAGTATTTGAGGTGCTACTGCACCTACAGCCAAGACAACTGGCCATTGTTACTGCCACTTGCAGAATTTTCTTGTAAGTCGCTGCACTCATCGACTTCAATGGCACTATTTCAAGCCATGTATGGCACACACCCTAAAGTAGGGGTGTCAAACTGCCAGCCCGCAGGCCGGTTTCATCATACTGAAGCCACGCCAACCCCATTGCCAGCATTGCAAAAAGAGTCGCGATCCATTGCGACACGTCACGTGACAAGTTTGACACCCGTGCCCTAAAGCGTTGCCAGACCATCCTGCACTGGACTCAACTGTCCCAGGGGTGGTTGACTTCTTACAAAAGCAACTTGCAACCCAAGACCTGTTGAAGCAACAACTTGACCAAGCACAACACGCTTAAAAGAAGGCAGCAGATGCACATCAGTGGGAGGGGCCACCCATAGCAGTAGGAGACAAAGTTTGGCTGTAGACGCTAAATTTGTGGGCCCATTCAAAGTTCTCTGACAAAACAACCCTGTAGCCTTCCACCTACATTTACCCCCTTCAATGAAGGTGCATCCAGTATTTCACCAAGCATTACTTTCCAAAGATGCCCCCCCAAAGCACAATAAGATCCCAGCAACACCCTTCACCACCAGTCATAGTAGATGGAGAACCAGAATACTATGTGGAAGAATTCTTAGACTCTAGGAAAAGAGGCAAAGGCATCCAATACTTGATTCATTGGAAAGGCTACCTGGTTTCTGATCACTCCTGGTAGAATGCACAGTATGTACATGAGCCTGATTTAGTTCATCAGTTCCACCAGTGCTTCCCTGACAAGCCAAGACTAACAAAGATGCCAGCACCCCACCAGGTTTCGCCTGAGGAACCCTTCGAAGGAGAGGTTAACTAGACCCTCTGCATTCATCAGGGGGGGAGAGGAGGGAGACTTGCCTAAGATGGGCCAACCACATCGGGCCTTCAATTCCCGAGAAGGGGAGGGAACCTCTAACAGTATTTGTATGTTACAGCAACCACCACCTGGTGTCAAGTTTCCGACTGTTGAGCTCTTCAAAGGACTCTGAGGCATTGTTTACCTTAAGTCTTTTATTAGAGCCCTATAACATCGGCAATCCTTGCTAGGAGAAGCTGGAATCTGAATTCCCCTCCCCTTAGCACAATATGTTTAACACAATTCTCCTTTTTATTGCTTTCATAAATCACATTCTCCAATTAGTTTGAAGGGTCACTTTTCCCTTCTGTTAGACAACCCACCAAATTCTTATCTTCTCTTATTTTGAGACAGCCTTGAGACACATTCTTCCTCCCCCCACCCCCAGCAACAACTGATTATAGCTCTTAAAGTAACACATAAGTTTAAATATGAAATAGCTGCTTCTTCATCTTTTGTCAAAGCAAGAACATTCAATGTTAGCAGTGTTGACATCCAGCCCCCCTTACAAAAAGGACAGATCCTGTAATGTAAACAAAACAGAAGTTAGGAGCTGGCTTTTGGTTTGTTAGGGTGTTTCTCATAAAACTTTTTGATAAGTCTATCAGCTTTTACATCGCTAGATTTCACCCAACTGGCTTCAGACAATGGGTATCCCTTCCATTGTACTAGGTATTGCAATTTTCCCTTAAAGATTCTAGAGTCAAGAATACGTTTCACTTCATAATGGGTCTCACTCGCTACTACGAGGAGTCCAGGTGCCTTCTTAGGGGGAGGTCTTAAAGTGGAGGCCCGAAAAGGTTTCAGTAAGCTACAATGGAAAACCGCGTGAATTTTTCCCAAAAGTCTAGGGAGGTTCAATTCTACTGTGACCGGGTTGATGATTCTCACAATGGGGAAAGGCCCCAAGAATTTCGGTCCTAATTTCTTCTTGGGTAGTTTAAGGCATAAGTATTTGGTTGACAAATAAACCTTTTCCCCAACTTGGAATGTCCTTTGAGGAGCTCTCTTTTTATCAGCCTGCTTTTTGTAGGTCTCAAAAGTCTTTTTTAAGGCCATCTTTGTATTTTTCCAAACTTCTTCCCAACCCCTCACCCATTCATCAAGTGTCTGGGAAGCGGAGGGCAACTGAGGGTATTCTGGTATGGGGTTGAATTCTTTCCCTGTGGCTACCCGGAAAGGAGTGTAGACAGTGCTGCTGTGTACTGAATTATTGTAAGCCGCCTCTGTGAAAGGGAGGAGGTCGGTCCAGTTTGTTTGTTGGTAAGAAATGTAGCATCTAAGATATTGTTCCATCATTTTGTTGGCGGATTCTGCAGCCCCATTAGTAACTGGGTGAAAAGCAGTTAATAGGCCTTGAGATGATCCAATTAATTTAAGAAAATTCCTCCAAAATTTGTGAACTGCACCCCTCTGTCTGAAATTATTCGCTTAGGGGTGCCATGTAGCCGGTAGATATGTTTTAGGAACAGTTTAGTCAGGCATCGGGCCAATGAGAGTCATTTGCAGGCAATAAAATGAGCCTATTTTGAAAACAGGTCTATCACAGTCCAGATGACAGTATTCCCTCTACTGTCAGGTAGGTCTACTATAAAGTCCATAGCTATCTCTTCCCATGGTTGAAAAGGGTCTGCCACCAGCTGCAGTAGCCCAGGGGTTTTCCCTGGGATTCTTTTCATGATGGCACATACAGTACAGCTCCTGACATACTTTTCCATGTCTTGTTTTAGTCCCAGCCACCAGAATTGCTGGTGAGTGAGATGTAGAGTTTTTAAATATCCAAACTGTCTAGCCTGTTTGACATCATGACTGTGTTTGAGAGCGTTGAGACGGAGAGCTTCAGGAAAGTACAATTCCCCCCCCCCCCCGGTAAGCCAGACCATCCCTGCATGTTAGGAATGTCTGATTGTCTTTGAACCATTGATCGGTGAGGAGTTCTCGTTTTATTTTCTTTACCCCGGGGTCATCAGGATTAGGGGTCCTGCAAGGTGGGAGTTGTGCCGCAGGTTGTGAACTGGGGATAATTGCCTCATTGACCTCTTCGCGTTCGCTTTTGTACGGGGGCAATCGAGATAGCGCATGAGCTAAGAGGTTTTTTCTTCCTGGTATGTACTTTAGAGTAAAATTAAAACAGTTAAAGTACTGTGCCCATCGCACTTGCTTTGGGGACAGTTTGTGGGGAGTTTTTAGTGCCTCTAAATTTTTGTAATCTGTCCATACTTCAAAAGGCACCTTGCTCCCTTCTAAATAGTGTCGCCAGTTTAATAGCCCCCACCTATTTGCGAAGGCCTCCTTCTCCCAAACTGTCCATTTCCTCTCGCTTTCAGTGAATTTCTTAGAGGTGTAGGCACAAGGTTGCAGGACCCCACTTTTATTCTTTTGCAGAACGACAGCTCCGACTGCCACATCACTGGCGTCAGCTTGAATTATGAAGGGCTCCCCTGGGCAGGGGTGCTTTAGAACCGGTTCAGCTGCAAATAGTCTTTTTAAATTCTCAAAAGCTGTCTGACAACTCATAGTCCATGTTAGTGGTTGGCCAGGTCGCAGTTTTCCCCCTCCCTTGCCCGTTTTGAGTAGTTCTGTAAGGGGTAGAGCAATCTCGGCAAAAGGGAATGAATTGACGGTAGAAGTTGACAAACCCTAGGAAGCTCTGGAGCTGTTTGTGAGTCTTTGCGGGCTGCCATTCAATTATAGCTTTCACTTTGGCTGGGTCCATTTTGATGCCCTCATTGGAAATTCCATAGCCAAGATAATCTAATCGGGTTTGGTGAAATTCACATTTCGACAATTTGACATAAAGTTTGGCATTCAATAGTTTAACACTTCTCTGACCAGTCTTATGTGGTCAGTCATATTCGTACTGTATATCAGTATGTCATCAAGATACACCAGAACCCCTTTGTATAAATGATCATGTAGGACCTCATTAATCAACTGCATAAATACGGCTGGGGCCCCCTGCAGTCCAAATGGCATGACTTTGAATTGGTAGCTTCCCAAGGGGCAGTTGAAGGCCGTTTTCCACTCATCCCACTCCTTTACTCTCACCCGATAATATGCTTCTCTCAGGTCTAATTTAGTGAAGACACTCCCCTTTGCCAGGTGGTTTAGTAACTCTTTCAGGAGGCGGAGAGGGTATTTATTTTCCACACTCACAGCATTAAGGCTCTTATAGTCTACGCAGAGACGAAGAGACCCATCTTTTTTTTCTTTGAACAACACAGGGGCTCCCATGGTAGACTTGGCCCGTTCGATGAATCCCCTTGCTAGGTTTGTATCCACGTATCGCTGCATCTCCTCCATTAAAAGGGGGGACATAGCATACGTTCTTGGTCGGGGAAGTTTCGCCCCCGGCAACAGTTCAATGGAACAATCATTGGGTTGGTGAGGAGGCAAGGTATTGCATTCTTTCTCACTAAATGCCTCCGCTAGGTCCCAGTAGTCACTGGGGATAAGTGGTTCGTCTCGTGGCTGTAAGGCAGCCATCTGCGCTCGCTCATTGGGTGGGCTAAAATCCCCTATAACATCTGTTGAATCAATGGGGGGATCGGGCCCTATGGGTAATTTCACAGTTCTCATTCCTTTTTCCCACCAGATAAATGGCTTCCATTTGTCTAACCAGGCTAGTCCTAGGATCACAGTCTCAGTCATTTTTGGAGCCACCCGGAAGTGAATAAACTCCCAGTGCTTGCCTATTTCTAGGCGTAAGGGCTCCGTTAATTGCGTGACTAAGTTCCCTCCCATTAGCGAGCCATCGGCTTGCTCAAACCTCACAGGTTTGGAGAGTCACTGTCAAAGCCGCGTAGAGCGGGGTCGGGTCCAGTCAGTGGGCCAGCGTCCTCCTGGGTGGGGGATGTAACCTGGGCAATGGGCTCCTAGGTAGCCCAGTTAGACTTTTCTCTCGATGGTTGCTCTGCAGGTCTCCTCCTCGTTGCTGGTTCCTGTCTACTCTGCTGTTGCGGGTAGGGAACTGGGCAGTTCGTTGCTCAATGTCCCTGCTGTCTGCATCGAAAGCACATGATTGGCAGGCCTGTAGGTGGCCTAGGTCTTTCAGTAGTCATAGTAGTTGGAGGTTTTGGGGGTGGTGGTAGCTGTTTGGGTTCTGGCTTTGGCGCAGCTTCAGGTGGGAGAGGCTTCTTATAGTGGGCGAGCTGGACATCAAATTTCACCACTGCCTGGTACCATTCTTGCAGCTGGTCAGGCACAGCTCGGTAGATGCATGCCTGAGTAAGGTGGCCGTCTAACCCAGGGCTTTTCAACAGGTGGTACGTACCACTTGTGGTACATTAACAAGTGGCAGGTGGTACGCAGCCCTGCCTAGCCAAGTGTAGTGGGGGAGGGAAAGAGCCACCGCAGGCAAGGACTTACTGTGAGAGAGTCCTCTGGAGCTGCAGAGTGGCTGGGGCGAGGCAAAGGCCCCAGGCTCACTTCTGGCTCACCCTCCCCCATGAGAAAGGAGGAGTGGGGGTGGAGACAGGAGAGGCTATAAAAGGAGGCAGTTTGGACAAGAGAGAAAAAAAGCAGCAGCCTTGGGAGGAGGTGGAGTCAGCTCTAGCTACACCGAAGGGGAAGAAGAAGGAGGAGGAGGAGGGTGGGGGGAGAGGAGAGGAGATCAAGCAGGCTGGCCATGAGCTGATCTACAACTTCTGTGGCAGCCACCTGTGCTGGTAGCAACAAACAGGCAAGAAATGCAGCAGAGGAGGGGTTGCCCTCCACAAGGAATGAAGAAAGGTAGCATCAGCTGGAGGTGAGACACAGAAGGAGGGAGATGGAGAGTGGAAGGATTCCTATGTGCTTTTGTGACTTTGAAGTTCTGGGATTTGTGCAATGGGGGCTTTGTGTTCTTAAGGAGTGTTTTGCAATTTCTATTTGGCTGATGGCTGATGTCTTGTGTTAGCTTCTATTGCTCTGCTATTGTTAGCTGTAAGTTTTGCTGCAAGGGATTTTGAATTATTTTTATCCTGAATGGATTTTGCCTGTAGCATTCCTTTACTTATGAATGGAGCCATTTGGGGAGCCAATACTTACTACATTTTTTTTTCTTCCTTAAGTGTGGCTGCGCTTCTTAACTTTCCTTTCTAGCCAGTAGCTAATTCTTAAAGGGGAATGTGCCTTTTTAAGCTAGTTCACTCAGCAGCTTGTCTTTTCTGTCTCTTGAGGCTTTTCCTTGTTTGATGAATATATGGAAGAGAGAAAATATGGGGGGGGGGGTTTCAAATTCTTCCTTCAGAAGGAGGTGGGCATGAGAAAGAGGGAGGCAGGGAAGGAAGTCCCGCCTTAGCACTTGGCCACCAGCAGCCCTGCCATTGACTTTGCTTGTCAAAAGGTTGCAAAAGGGGATCACATGATCCTGGAACATTGTGATCATCATAAAAATGAATCTGTTGCCAAGTATCCAAATATAAATCACATTATTATTATTATTATTATTATTATTATTATTATTATTATTATTATTATTATTATTATTATTATTAATTTTATTTGTATACCGCCCTTCTCCCATGACCCTGGGCATGCTGTAATGGTCATAAGTGTGAAAAATGGTCATAAGTCATTTCAGTGCAATTGCAACTTTGAACAGGCTTTTCTTTTTGGTCAAGTTTTTGACACCTTGCTAGGTGGTACTCGAATACTGCCATATCCTAAAAGTGGTACAATCGGTGAAAAGGTTGAAAAGCCCTGGTCTAACCCTTTTCTAAAATGATGAATTATGGATTGCTCAGGCCATATCTCTATCCAACCGGCAATCTTGCAAAATTCCCGCACGTACTCCAGGGCAGGCAGGCCAGCAAGTTTTATCTTGTGGATTTGTTCTTCTGCATTGAGGGCAACGGATGGGTCCTCAAATCTTTCTCTCTGGCCTAGGAGGAAAAGGTGGGGGGTCCTCCAATTCAGGGGCTTGCTGGTTATATAAATTGTTTAACCATTTGGATGCTTCTCCCTCTAGGTTGGACGCAATCACATCAACCATAGCACCTGGGTCCGGGTAAAGATAGGCCCAGCGATTCAAGTGAGAGCGTACTTGGTTGTGGAAAAAAATCAGTTTCTCTGGGTCCCCATCAAAGGTTGCTCTAAAGGGTGGGCTCATCATTGGTTGCTGGGGCCCCCATTGCTGCTGTCCCCACCCTGGTTGTTGGTTCAACAGCTGCCGGGGCCTCCACTGCTGCTGGCCCCATCCTAATTGTTGATTCAATGGCTGCCAGGGCCCCCACTGCTGTTGCGCTCCCAGTTGCTACTGGCCCCATCCTGGTTGTTGATTCAACGGCGGCCAGGGCCCCCACTGCTGCTGTTGGACCCCCAGTTGCTGGCTACCCCATTGGTGCTGCTGTATGCCCAGGGGTTGCACGTTTGGGCCCTGCTGCTGCTCCCCTTGCTGTGGTTCTCTGACGGGAAGTTGTTGTTGGCCGGTGGAAAGTCGTGGCACCACCTGCTGCTATAGGCCCCTCAATGGTTGTTGGATAGATGGGGGCTGCTGTCGTGTACTCTGGATTTTGTCTGCAGGGAATTGTGGCACCCTCTGCTGCTGATCTACTAGGAGACGTGTTAGCCTCAAGTGCTGTGGCTCCTCCCTCAATTGCGGGCCCCTCAGTGGTTGCTTGGCACTCGGGGGTGGGGACCAGCCTCCATGGAGTTGTCGTCCCCCAACTAGCTGTTGCTCTCCAGGCTTCTGCATCACCCCAAGCTGTTGCAAGGCCTCTATTAGCTGATTTAGGCCCAGAGTTTGCTGCCCCTCCTTCTGTGGGGGTTGCCATACTCCCCACTGCTGCGGGGGCCCTAGGTTCTCTTCCTCTGTGGGACTGGAGGCCCTATCAGGGAACTCCAGGGATTGGAAGGCTGTTAGCTCTGTGAAAGGGGGCTAGGGACCTCTCTTGGCAGGAGCTGTTCTGCGTTTCTCACTACTAGCTCTTGAAACCTTTCTGCTAGATTGTCAATTGATTGGCTATGGGCTGCAGACGGATATTTCCACTCACCCGAGTATTCAATCTCAGATGGCCTGGCTGCTTCCCACCGGTCTTGGGAATGCGATGTGCAGGAGTCTCTTTGTTGTCGCCCCACCTCCTCTGCCTTTGAAGCCCTCAGGGATGGCAACGCCGCTTTGAGGCACCTGGAGTTTCTGCTGGGCTTAATCCACTCTGACGACCAGCCCAATTCTCTTGGTTGTTTGGGTCTGGCTCCCAGCTGGGATGATTGCTGAAATTCTTTTCCTACCGGCTTCTTCGCTGGCCCATCCCGCCCTGGGGTGGCTGCTGGTGCCGGGGAGCTGACTTCAGGCAACTTTCCTTCTTCCATGATGGGATCTTCCCCAACTCTTTGTCAGCCTGTCTCCCAAACTTGGAGACAGCGACGGGAGGTCGGGACCCCCTAGTTTCTAAAGTTGGTAGATTCCAGCTTGATGTCAAGTTTCCGACAGTTGAGCTCTTCAAATGACTCATTTATGAAGATATTGAAGAGTACTGGGCCTAAGACAGAACCTTGTGGTACCCCACTGCTTACTTCCCTCCATGTAGATGTAGTACCATTAAGGACGACTTGTTGAGTATCGTTTGTCAGCCAGTTACAAATCCATCTAGTGGTGATGCTGTCTATCCCAAATTTTTCTAGTTTACCAAGAAGTAGGTTGTGGTCTACTTTGTTGAATGCCTTGCTGAAGTCTAAGTATACTATGTCCACAGCATTTCGCTGGTCTACTAATTTAGTCAAAGAATGAAATAAGATTGGTTTGGCACGATCTGTTTTTAACAAACCCGTGCTGGCTACTAGTTATAACTTTATTTGTTTCTAGGTGTTCACAGATCTGTTTTCTGATTATTTTTTCCAGTATCTTCCCAGGTATTGATGTCAGGCTGATTGGTCTGTAGTTTCCTGGGTCTGTTTTTTTCCCCTTTGTTGAAGATGGGAACCACCTCAGCTCTTTTCCAATTCTCAGGTAGTTCCCCAGTGCTGCAGGATTTTTGAAAGATATGGGACAATGGTTCTTAGATAACATTTGCCAGCTCCTTCAGAACTATGGGATGTAAACCATCAGTTCCCAGTGATTTATATTCATCAAGGTCAGACAGGTGTTCTCTAACCATTTTCGTGCTTATTTTAATTTTTATTAGGTTTTTGTAGATTGTGCTAGGAGGGATGCGGTGGCTCAGTGGGTTAGGATGCTGAGCTTGTCGATCAGATGGTCAGCAGTTTGGCGGGTCGAATCCCAAGTGCCGCGTAACAGTGAGCGCCTGTTACTCGTCCCAGCTTCTGCCAACCTAGCAGTTCGAAAGCACGTAAAAATGCAAGTAGAAAAATAGGGACCACTACGGTGGGAAGGTAACAGCGTTCCGTGCGCCTTTGGCGTCTAGTCATGCCGGCCACATGACCACGGAGATGTCCTCAGACAAACGCTGTCTCTTCAGCTTTGAAACGGAGATGAGCACCGGCCCCTAGAGTCGGAAATGACTAGCACGCATGTGCGGGGGAACCTTTACCTTTACCTTTACCTAGATTGTGCTATTTCTTTTTGTGTGAAGACTGATGCAAAGAATGAGTTAAGCAGCTCTCCTTTCTCTCTACTGCCTGTTACTTCCTTGCCATATTCTCTTAGTGCACCAACTGTTCCTTTGACTTTTTTCTTGTTATACATATGTTAAAAGAAACTTTTTTTATTATCTTTGACTACTGTTGCAAGTCTTTGTTCATTCTGAGCCTTTGCTTTCCTGACTTCATATTTGGAGATTTGGGCTATCTGCTGATATTCTGCCTTAGTTATGTGTCCTTCTTTGCTTTTTTTGTACTTGTCATTTTTGTCTTTCAGTTTATCAGACAGATCTTTGTGCAACCATGCTGGTTTGTCCTTGGATTTCTTGTTTTTCTTTTTCAGTGGTATTGTGTTGGACTGGGCTTTTATGGTCATATTTTTCAGTGTTTCCACGCTTCTTGATTTGTTTTCCTCTTTAGGATTTTTATCCATGAAATTTTACTTAGGCTCTGAGTTTCTTAAAATCAACTCTTTTAAAGTTTAAGACACTGGTTGGATTATATTCAATTGCTTGTGTTTGCACTATATTGAATTCCAATATGACGTAGTCATTCTCAGCCAATGTTCCGGCAACTTCAACTCCCTCTATTACTTCTTCTCTGTTAGTAAGAATTAGGTCCAGTATAGCTTTTCCCCTAGTTCCCTCCTCTACCTTTTGGATGACAAAGTTGTCACCTAAGTTGGTTAGGAATCTGTTTGATCGCCCACTTGCTGCAGAGTTTATCTCCCAATTAATATCAGGGTAGTTAAAGTCTCCCATTACTACTATGTTTCTTACATACATTTGTTAATTGTAGTTAGGATTTTGGTGAGATTAAACTTCTTTGGAGGCACTGCTTTTTTGATGGTGCACAATTTTACTTTAATCTTTGCCACCAACAATTCATGATCTAAACCACAATCAGTACTTGGATATGTCGTAACAGCAAGGACTGAGCTGGTCCATTGACGACTGCATAGGACATGGTCATTCTGATTACGGTGAAGTCCATTTGGTGAGGTCCAAGTTTATAAGTGGTGCTTGTGTTGTTTGAACCATGTATTCATGATCCTAAATCTGTTTTCTTGGCATAATTGTACGAAACAATCACCTGCATTGTTCCTCTCACCTAGTCCAAAATGCCCAGTGACGCCTGTCTCCACTTGTTTGCCAACCTTTGCATTAAAGTTGCCCAGGATGTAAAGTATGTCTTTTTGGGGCACTTGTTTCAGAGTTTCTTGGACCATGACATAAAAGCCCTCTATTTCAAGCTCTGTTGCAGCAGTTGTTGGAGCATAGACTTGGAGAACTGTGATGTTGAGGGGCTTGGCATGAATTCTGATGGTCATAATTCTGTCACTGACAGTGGAGAAGCTTTCCACTGCTCTGGTAAGTTTCTTGCTTACAATATACGCCACTCCATTTGTTTTCCTGGTATCATGTCCTGAATAATAGACAGTGAAGTCCTCAGACTGAAAGAGCCACTGTCCAACCCGTGTAGCTCACTGACACCAAGAAGATCAATTTCCAACCTGATCATCTTCCGTTTGATAATATCTAATTTACTCTCATTCCTCTGACATTCCATGTGGCTATCTGATGTACAGTATCTCTGTACAACAAAGACATTTGTTTCTGCCACTGGCTGCCTTAGCAACTGAGATTCCTGTTGTCCTACAGTTGGGCACCCTATCTGATATGTGTCAAGGTTCTGACTAATGAAACAAAATAAATCAGAATTCTGAGGCTTGAAATTTCCTCAAAGAACATGTTTATTGGATACATAATATCAGCATGGTCAAAAGTGAAACCAACTCTAAAATTCCCCTTAGGGATTCAATGTAACTAAATATAAAAATTCCCTCCTCTTTACTATGCTATTGATCACACTACCCAATAAAAGCAATTGGCAGGCTCCGTGAAACTTCTTCTCTCCACCTTCCAGTTCCTATGGGAATGACCTTGGTTCCCACAGGACTTCTCTGTGTTTAGTCCAGCAATGCTGTCATTTTCTTCCTTCCACCCAACCTTTGGCAACTTAGAATGACAAAGATGGCTTCAGCCAGGTTTGTTTCAGAAGTTAACAGTCGGACTCCCCTAAAGAGAAAGCAGTTCCTGAAAAATAACAAGCACACATACACATTAGTGTTTTGCTAATCCTCTATTCTATCGTCTGGAGGTTCCCTAGGTTTTTGGGGATGTTTATCATGAAACTTCTGTATTAGTCTATCTGCCTTTACATCTCTACTCTTCACCTATGTAGCTTCGGACAAAGGATAACCTTTCCATTGAACTAGGTAGTGTAATTTCCCTTTATACCATCTAGAATCAAGAATTTGTTTTATTTCATAATGGGTGTCACCCTCCACCATAATGGGTCCTGGGGCGGTTCAAGGTATTGGTCTCAATGTTGATTCTATAACTGGTTTCAGCAAACTTCAGTGAAAAACTGGATGTATTTTCCCCAAGAGTCGTGGGAGCTTTAGCTCCACTGTGACAGGGTTTATGATTTTTACGATAGGGAAAAGACCAATAAATTTAGGTCCCAGCTTTTTACTTGGTAGTTTTAATCTTAAGTATTTGGTTTAGAGACTTTCTCTCCTATATGAAACAGTTTCTGGGGGGAATCATTTCTTATCTGCTTGCACCTTTTGAATCTTTGTGGCTTTGGCTAAGTCATGTTTGACACTTGCCCAAGCGTTCTGCAGCGAGTTTACCCACTCGGACAGTGTTTGTGAGGAGCGGGGTTCTTCAGGGTATTCAGGCATGGAAATGAACTCCTTGCCTGTAGCTACTTTAAAGGGAGTAATTCCAGTACTGCTGTGCACAGTATTGTTGTATGCCACTTCAGCAAAAGGCAGGAGATCTGCCCAATTAGTTTGCTAATATTTAACATAGCATCTCAGGTATTGTTCGCTCATTCAGCAGCTCCATTTGTACTTGGAAGAAAAGCCAAGGTGAGTCCCTGGGTGGATCCAATGAGCTTCACGAACTCCCTCCAGAATTTTGCTGTGAACTGGACCCCTCAGTCTGATATGATTCTTCTTGGTGCTCTGTGGAGTCGGTAGATATGTTTTAAAACAGTTTCGCCAGTTTCTGGGTGGAGGGAAGACCAGGACAGGATATAAAGCGAGCCTGCTTTGAGAAAAGGTCATTAGCAGTCCAAATTACGGTATTTCCACTATTTTCAGGGAGTTCTACAATGAAGTCCATTGTGATTTCCTCCCAGGGCTGGGATGGTTCCACTACCTGCTGTAACAGTCGAGGGAGCTTTCCTGGTCTTTTTTTCATGGCAGTACAAACTGCACAGCTCTTAACATAGCTTTCAATGTCTTTTTTCATTCCTGGCCAGCAGAACTGATGTTTTACTAAGTGTAAAGTCTTTAAGAAACCCAAAGTGACCGGCTTGCTTGGCATCATGGCTTCATTGCACGGCTTGGACCCTGAGGGTGCTAGGAAGGTACAATTTGGAACCTTTCCATGCTATTTCATCTATATGTGTCAACAATTACCTGTTGTCTCTGAACCAGGGCTCAGATTTCAGTTTGGTTCTAAGTCTCTGGGTCAAGCTGCTGTCAGGGCCAGTGGATTGTCTTTCAGCTTGTTGTCTACTGGTGACTTGAGAGGCTTTTTGTGGTGAGTGGATGATAGCATTGACCAATTCCTCGCGATGGCTCTTGTACTGTGGCATTCTAGATAAGGCGTCAGATAGGAAGTTCTTCCCTCCAGGAATGTACTTTAGAGACAAGTTGAAATGATTGAAATATTGCACCCATCGAACCTGCTTGGGGAATAACTTCCATGGGGTTCTAAGTGCCTCAAGGTTCTTATGATCAGTCCACACTTCAAATGGCATCTTACTCCCCTCTAGGAAATGGCGCCAGGTTAGCAATGCCCATTGCACAGCAAATGCTTCCTTCAACCATACAGCCCATTGTTGCTCTGTGTCAGTGAGTTTCCTGGAGGTGTAAGCACATGGTTGCAGGTCTCCCTTGTTATTTTTATGAAGAACTGCACCCACTGCAACATTGCTAGCATATGCCTCGATGACGAACTGCTCCTAGGGGTTAGGCTGTTTGAGGACTGGTTCTCCTGCGAACAACCTTTTGAGCTGCTCAAATGCTGCTTGGCATTCCATAGTCCATTTTAAAGGTTGGCTAGGACCGGGTTTTGCCCCCTTTACCCATTTTCAAAAGTTCAGTAATCAGTAGGGCTATTTTAGCAAAGGAGAGGATGAATTGCTGGTAAAGGTTAGTGAACTCCAAAAAGCTGTGTAGCTCAGAGCTTTTCAACCAGTGGTACGGGTACCACCTGTGGTACATTGGCACCTGGCAGGTGGTACGCGACCATCCTAGAAAAGTGGTAGCGGGGGAAGGGAATGAGCTGAACTGGTGGCAGTACCACACAAGCCTGAGTGAGAGATGGCTGGAGCTGCAGTGCTGTCAGGGCTCAGTGGAAGCGCCAGGATCAGCGCCAGGCTCCAGCTGGAGCTCGGCACTGATCCCGGTGCTTCTGCTGAGCCCAGAAGAAGCGATGATCAGCTGGAATGTTGCAGCATCTGCAAGGTCTTGTGATTTACATTCAGATGCTTGGGAACTGATTCATATTTATGAGGGTCACAGTGTCCCAGGGTCATGTGAAGTGACCAAAACCTGCTGCAACCACCCAGCAGATGGGGGGGAATAAAAACCAAACACCACCCCACCCCCGCTGCCAATCCTGAACAGAAATGCTCACAACAATGAAAACCTCAGACAGGAGGAAGAGCGCTGCCGGGCGGGTGGGCAGGTGTCTTGCTCAGCTATGGCTTGGGGGGCACTTTTTTCAGTGCCATTGTAACTTCGAACACTCAGTAAGCAAACTGTTGTAAGTCAAGGACTACCTGTACTTCATCACTTTTTTCCTTTTTTGGGGGGGGGTCATCAAGTTTTTGGCACCTTGCTAGCTAGACGACTGGTGGTACTCGGATGTTGCCATATCCTAAAAGTGGTACAATGGGTGAAAAGGTTGAAAAGCCCTGTCTTATCTATCCCAAATCATCTCAAAAGTTTATAAAAAAATCATCCTGGGTCAAATATCTATGTTTGTTTCTTAATATATATATATAGCCAATTGTTTAATTAAATATAGTAAATTCTGTCTTCAAAATAGGTCTTTCTTTCGATCAAAGTGCAAACAGAAGTAATTGCCAATTAACTGTAATAAATCCATCGTTTCCCTCAGAACTCATAGATGTCTGGAATCTGTCTTTCCCTTTCAGTCAAAGCTATAATGTTGAAATAATGTACAGACTTAACATGAGAACAGCAGATGAAATCCACTTTGCTGGTTCTCCAGCTGTGACTCTCTCTTTGATCTGGAGTCCTTTTGTGTATCTTTGTCCACATCCAAAGATAAATCTTCTGATTACCATTCTTTTAAGAATCATTATAGTTTGATCAAGCTTTTGAGAGAGAAATCCAGCTAGGAGCTGCACATCTCCCCACCTTCTTTTCTTAGGTTTCAGAGACTGTTCATCCATCTTAATCTGTGAAATTTAGCCAGGGAACAAACAACAAAAAAGTATGTTTGCCTCTGTATTTCAATCCAAGATTATAAGAAAAGTTCAATGGAAATAAACTCCAGGTGTTTTGCAAATTCCAAAAATACAGAATCCATTGGTGAGAGTCTGAGAACTTTTCTCACACACACACACACACCGAAGTTGCCATGATTTCCATACGGAAAGGACAGAGGTTATCCAGAACAACATATATAAAAAGAGAAAAAGCAATTAGAGTCCACCAAGGGATTGAAATAAATCAGCATCCAACCATTAATCAACTTTTAAAACAATAAGCAAAATAAAACAATGAAGTCAAAAAGTGAAAGTTAAAATTCCACTGTGCTTAGATAACGAAACTGCTTGACAGGAAGATGGATATACGCTTCCAGAGGGAATTGGAATGTTCAAGATCCCCCTCTTTGCCCACTGGGTCCATGATCGATCTTCAAAAGTCATCTTGGGTCACTCCTAAGTGCTCCCATTCAAAACCAGGGAGCAGCACAGCTAAACAACCAGCTTTAGCAGTGAAATCAGCAGATCGTTGGTAAGAGAAAAAAAACTCTTTCTCTGCACCAGCCATCTTGAAAGGGAGGGCAAACCTAAGGAGTTCTAAAATGGTACACAAAGTTTTCCAATGAAACTTTATTCAACTTGAAGCATGTCATTGCATTCAGTACAATGCACAGAAAAAATTGTGCATTTAGAATCCCTTATTACAGATAGTCAACTTACAACCATTGATTTAGTGACTGTTCAAAGTTACCATGGAACTGAAAAAAGTGACCTATGACTGTTTTTTACACAACTGTTGCAGCATCCCCATGGTCACATGATCAAAATTCCAACACTTGGCAACTGGTTCATGTTTATGACGATTACAGTGTCCCAGGGTCCTTCTGAAAAGCAAAGTCAATGGGGAGGCCAGATTCACTTTACAACTGTGTTACTAACTTAACAATTGCAATGATTCACTTAACAACTGTGGCAAGAAAGGTTGTAAAATGGGGCAAAACTCACTTAAAAACTCTCACGTAGGAATAGAAATTTTAGGCTCAATTGTGGTCATACGTCAAGGACTACCTGTACAAACCATGTTTTTCACAACTTTAAATGAAAACTGGAACAAGAACATATGACAAAACTACAGGTGAAACTCAAAAAATTAGAATTCGCGCAAAAGTTCATTTATTTCAGTAATGCAACTTAAAAGGGGAAACTAATATATGACATAGACACATTACGATTACATGCAAAGCAAGATAGTTCAAGCCGTGATTTGTCATAATTGTCATGATTATGGCTTTGTTGTTGTTGTTAGTTGCGAAGTCGTGTCCGACCCATCGCGACCCTATGGACAATGTTCCTCCAGGCTTTCCTGTCCTCTACCATCTTCTGGAGTCCATTTAAGCTCACGCCTACTGCTTCAGTGACTCCATCCAGCCACCTCATTCTCTGTCGTCCTCTTCTTCTATTGCCCTCAATCTTTCCCAGCATTAGGCTCTTCTCCAGTGAGTCCTTCCTCCTCATTAGGTGGCCAAAGTATTTGAGTTTTAGCTTCAGGATCTGGCCTTCTAAAGAGCAGTCAGGGTTGATCTCCTCTAGGACTGACCGGTTTGATCGCCTTGCAGTCCAAGGGACTCGCAGGAGTCTTCTCCAGCACCAGAGTTCAAAGGCCTCAATTCTTTTGCGCTCAGCCTTTCTTATGGTCCAACTTTCACTGCCATACATTGCAACTGGGAAGACCATAGCCTTGACTATACGCACTTTTGTTGACAGGGTGATGTCTCTGCTTTTTAGTGTGCTGTCTAGATTTGCCATGGCTTTCCTCCCTAGGAGCAAGCGTCTTTTAATTTCTTGACTACAGTCCCCATCTGCAGTGATCTTGGAGCCCAGGAAAATAAAATCTGTCACTACCTCCATTTCTTCCCCATCTATTTGCCAGGAATTGAGAGGGCCGGATGCCATGATCTTGGTTTTCTTAATGTTTAGTTTCAACCCAACTTTTGCACTCTCCTTCTTCACTCGCAACAAGAGACTCTTCAGTTCCTCTTCACTTTCTGCCATTAGAGTGGTATCATCTGCATATCTTAGGTTGTTGATATTTCTTCCAGCAATCTTAATTCCAACTTTTGATTCATCTAGCCCTGCCTTTCTCATGATGTGCTCTGCATATAAGTTAAATAGGCAAGGCGACAGTATACAGCCTTGCCGGACTCCTTTCCCAATTTGGAACCAATCAGTGGTTCCGTGTCCAGTTCTCACTGTTGCTTCTTGGCCCGCATATAGGTTTCTCAAGAGACAAATAAGATGTTCTGGTACTCCCATCTCCTTAAGAACTTGCCACAGTTTGTTATGATCCACACAATCAAAGGCTTTAGCATAGTCAATGAAGCAGAAGTAGATGTTTTTCTGGAACTCTCTAGCTTTCTCCATGATCCAGCGTATGTTGGCTATTTGATCTCTAGTTCCTCTGCCTCTTCGAAATCCTGCCTGTACTTCTGGTAGTTCTCGATCCACATACTGCTGGAGTCTAGCTTGTAGGATTTTAAGCATAACTTTACTAGCATGAGAAATGAGTGCAATGGTGCGATAGTTTGAACATTCTTTGGCACTGCCTTTCTTTGGAATTGGAATGTAAACTGATCTTTTCCAATCCTGTGGCCACTGTTGAGTTTTCCAAATTTGCTGGCAAATTGAGTGTAGCACTTTTACTGCATCGTCTTTTAAGATTTTGAATAGCTCAGCTGGAATACTGTCACCTCCACTAGCTTTGTTGTTGCTCAGCTTTTCTAAGGCCCACTTCACTTCACATTCTAGGATGTCTGGCTCGAGGTCAGTGACCACCTCATTGTGATTATCAGGGACGTTAAGCTCATTCTTGTATAGTTCTTCTGTGTAATTTTGCCACCTCTTCTTAATCTCTTCTGCCTCTGTTAGGTCCCTGCCATTTTGGTCCTTTATCATGCCCATTTTTGCATTGAACGTTCCCTTCATCTCTCCAATTTTCTTGAAAAGATCTCTGGTCCTCCCTATTCTATTGTTTTCTTCTATTTCTTTGCACTGTTCATTTAAGAAGGCATTCTTATCTCTTCTAGCTATTCTCTGGAATTCTGCATTCAATTGGGCGTATCTTTCTTTTTCTCCCTTGCCTTTTGCTTCCCTCCTTTCCTCAGCTATTTGCAAAGCTTCCTCAGACAGCCATTTTGCTTTCTTGCATTTCTTTTTCTTTGGGATGGTTTTGGTTGCTACCTCTTGTACAATGTTGCGAACCTCTGTCCATAGTTCTTCAGGCACTCTGTCTATCAGATCTAATTCCTTAAATCTATTTGTCACCTCTACTGTATATTCAACGGGGATATGATTTAATTCATACCTGACTGGCCTGGTGCTTTTCCCTACTTTCTTCAGTTTAAGCCTAAACTTTGCAACAAGAAGCTCATGGTCTGAGCCACAGTCAGCTCCTGGTCTTGTTTTTACTGACTGTATAGAGCTTCTCCATCTTTGGCTGCAGAGCATATAGTCGATCTGATTTCTGTGTTGACCGTCTGGTGATGTCCACGTGTAGAGCCGTCTCTTGGGTTGTTGGAAAAGAGTGTTTGCTATGACCATCGTATTCTCTTGACAAAATTCTATCAGCCTGTGCCCTGCTTCATTTTGTACTCCAAGGCCAAACTTGCCTGTTATTCCGGTTATCTTTTGGCTTCCTACTTTAGCATTCCAATCCCCCATGATGATAAGGACATCATTTTTTGGTGTTAGTTCTATAAGGTGCTGTAGGGCTTCATAGAACCGGTCAATTTCATCCTCTTCAGCACCGGTGGTTGGGGCATAGACTTGGACTACTGTGATATTGAATGGTTTGCCTTGGATTCGAACTGAGATCATTCTGTCATTTTGAGGATTGTATCCCAGTATTGCTTTTCCTACTCTTTTATTGACTATGAAGGCTACTCCATTTCTTCTGAGGGATTCTTGCCCGCAGTAGTATACCTGATGGTCATCTGAATTAAATTCACCCATTCCTGTCCATTTTAGTTCGCTGATACCTAAGATGTTGATGTTCAGTCTTGTCATCTCTTGTTTGACCACGTCCAGCTTGCCTTGATTCATGGATCTTACATTCCAGGTTCCTATGGAGAAAAAATCTTTACAGCATCGGACTTTCCTTTCACCACCAGACATATCCACAGCTGAGCGTCCTTTCGGCTTTGGCCCAGTCGCTTCATTCTTTCTGGCGCTACTAGTACTAGCCCTCTGCTCTTCCCCAGTAGCATATTGGACGCCTTCCGACCTGAGGGGCTCATCTTCCAGCGTCATATCGTTTTGCCTTTTGGTACTGTCCATAGGGTTTTCATGGCAAAGATACTGGAGTGGGTTGCCATTTCCTTCTCCAGTGGATCACGTTTTGTCAGAACTCTCTGCTATGACCTGTCCGTCTTGGGTGGCCCTGCACGGCATAGCTCATAGCTTCATTGAATTACGCAAGCCCCTTCGCCACGACAAGGCAGTAATCCATGAAGGGGGATTATGGCTTACAGCTCAGGAAAACCCCAAATCCACAATCTCAGTAAATTAGAATATTGTGAAAAGGTGCAATATTCTAGGCTCAAAGTGTCCCACTCTAATCAGCTAATTAAGCCATAACACCTGCAAAGGGTTCCTGAGCCTTTAAATGGTCTCTCAGTCTGGTTCAGTAGGAATCACAATCATGGGGAAGACTGCTGACCTGACAGTTGTGCAGAAAACCATCATTGACACCCTCCATAAGGAGGGAAAGCCTCAAAAGGTAATTGCAAAAGACGTTGGATGTTCCCCAAGTGCTGTATCAAAGCACATTAATAGAAAGTTATGTGGAAGGGAAAAGTGGAAGAAAAAGGTGCACAAGCAGCAGGGATGACCGTAGCCTGGAGAGGATTGTCAGGAAAAGGCCATTCAAAAGTGTTGGGGACTTTCACAAGGAGTGGACTGAGGCTGGAGTCAGTGCATCAAGAGCCACCACACACAGACGGATCCTGGACATGGGCTTCAAATGTCGTATTCCTCTTGTCAAGCCGCTGCTGAACAACAAACGTCAGAAGCGTCTTACCTGGGCTAAAGAAAAACAGACCTGGTCTGTTGCTCAGTGGTCCAAAGTCCTCTTTTCTGATGAGAGCAACTTTTGCATCTCATTTGGAAACCAAGGACCCAGAGTCTGGAGGAAGAATGGAGAGGCACACACTGCAAGATGCTTGAAGTCCAGTGTGAAGTTTCCACAGTCTGCGTTGATTTGGGGAGCCATGTCATCTGCTGGTGTTGGTCCACTGTGCTTCATGAAGTCCAGGGTCAACGCAGCCGTCTACCAGGAGATTTTGGAGCACTTCATGCTTCCTTCCGCAGACGAGCTTTATGGGGATGCTGACTTCATTTTCCAGCAGGACTTGGCACCTGCCCACACTGCCAAAAGCACCAAAACCTGGTTCAATGACCGTGGGATTACTGTGATTGATTGGCCAGCAAACTCGCCTGACCTGAACCCCATAGAGAATCTATGGGGCATTGCCAAGAGAAAGATGAGAGACATGAGACCGAACAATGCAGAAGAGCTGAAGGCCACTATTGAAGCATCCTGGTCTTCCATAACACCTCAGCAGTGCCACAGGCTGATAGCTTCCATGCCACGCCGCATTGAGGCAGTAATTGCTGGAAAAGGGGCCCAAACCAAGTACTGAGTACGTATGCATGCTTATACTTTTCAGAGGTCCGATATTGTTCTATGTACACTCCTTGTTTTATTGATTGCATGTAATATTCTAATTTTCTGAGATTGTGGATTTGGGGTTTTCATGAGCTGTACGCCATAATCATCACAATTATGACAAATCACGGCTTGAACTATCTTGCTTTGCATGTAATGAGTCTATCTCATATATTATGGTGCATTACTGAAATAAATGAACTTTTGCACAATATTCTAATTTTTCGACTTTCGCCTGTATATGACAAGCACTATTAGAAGCTGCCAATTATCCATATAACAAATTAATACAGAGATCTAATTATAAGAAATCAAGATTTGTGCTACATTAAAACTTGTATGTGTAACCCTACAACCCCTGTATTTACACATTCTACATAGGGGGAATATAAACTCCACCTTCCCAACCACCTCTAAAAATTGCTATGAAATTATGTTTATGTGACAGAATGAGAGTCATGTATGGTCAAAAATATGATTACAAACTTATTTAAATCATATTTAGTTTTTCTCCTGGTCCTGTCCATTTTCTGAAGTACGGTTCCTAAATCACTGAAAGAGCATGTATGGACCTTAGCATTAAAAAGGTTGCACTCTCATTTTCTAGCAAGAACAATGCTGTTTTTTTTTCTTTTTAAAAATGACAAGTATCCCCTAGGAGAGTCATCTGTCTAGAAAGCCTAGGCAATTACAGTACTGTCCCACCAAAGGTTAGCAACTTAAGTTTTGAAGCATAATTATAATTATTTGTGTGATTTTGCAACAATGCAGTTGAAACCTCTCAAATAAACAGTTCATTTCCATAAATCTGCCTGATCCCAAATGATGTGCTAACTTTAGTTTTTCTAATAAGGTATTGTTGCCAGAATCTAAAACACTAAACCATAAACCACAGCTTATAAACCATAATGGCTGGTTGTGTTTCCATATATAATGAGGAGTGAACACAAGTATAGAAAGCCAATCCCAAACTCTAATTAATCTCCCTTAAACGACCCTTAAACCCCACCGAAACGGTAGCCTCCCCCCTTACCTTGACCGGCAAATTCGGGAGGGCGGTCAGGGCTAAATTTGTAGGCCGTAATTTAATCCGCTGCTTGCTCCGGCTATTAATATAGTTAAGGGTCGCATCCGAAATGATGGAGACCGCGGATCCGGAGTCAAGCTCCATGCTGCAAGGAACGCCTTGCAAGCGGACTGTTAACCTAATTTTGGGGTTGAGCAGCCGGCGGCTACCCGTGTGGTTAATGGCCAGCCGGCTCTCAACATAGCCAATTCGCATTTTGGTCGGGGCC
This sequence comes from Vipera berus, assembly GCF_964194415.1. Taxonomy (NCBI): domain Eukaryota; kingdom Metazoa; phylum Chordata; class Lepidosauria; order Squamata; family Viperidae; genus Vipera; species Vipera berus. Next base: position 45,841,999 of record NC_138210.1, read on the forward strand.
CCAGTACCTTCGAACGGCGATTCCTCCGGTTGTAGCTCGTGGATCTCTTCTCGGGGGCGGCGGCTACGACAGACCGCAGCTATGTGGCCTGTTTTCTTGCAGGCCCGACACGTGGCCGACCGGAACTTACAGAGGCTGCGCACATGGTTCCCACCGCACCCTGTGCACTTCTGAGGGTTGGTGGCGTTGCTAGGAGGCCTGGGCTTGTCTGGGTGTCTGACTCGCTGGTCGGGGGTCGACCTCTGCTGGAGGAGGTCGATGCTCTGCTCGTCCTCGGCTGTGGCAACCTGCCGGTGGATGCTGGCCGCCTGGCTGCCGGTCCGGGTCTCCTGGACTGCTTGGACGGCCCCGCAGGCCGCTTCGTGGGCCAGGATGGCGTCTTCGGCTTCCTGGAGCGAAACCTCCTCTCTTTCGAACAGGCGCTCTTGCAGCCGCCTGTCTCGTAGGCCGCAAATCAGCCGGTCTCGTAGCCGCTCCTCCAAGTTTGAAAACTTGCAGGCGACGGCGGCTTCTCGTAGGGCGGCGAGGAATTCGGCACCGGACTCGTCGGGGCGCTGGTCCCTTTTTTCAAACTGTGACCTCGCGGCCACTTTGGAGCGCCGGGGCCGGAAGTTGGCGTTGAGCTTGGCCACGAGGTCCCGGTACGCGACGGTACTGATGGCCTCTGGGGCGAACAGGTTCGCTCTGATCTCCAGGAGTGCTGGTCCCCCGATGCAGAGCAGGGCCGCCGCCTTCGCGCCTGTTGTGATTCAGGGTCAGCCTGTGGGTTCGGCAGTTGGGTCGGATGACTCAGATGAGGGGGAGGAGGGGGGTGTTGAAGAACTTGCTGATGATGGCTTTGAGGCTCCGCAGAGCCCCCAGCCAGGCCCCTCCCACCTGGTGGAGACCCAGCTGTGTGAGCCTGACAGCGTGGATGAAGATGACCCACAGCTGGCCCTGTTCAAGGACGCCCGGCGCAGGAGGCAGTCAAGTAGGAGTAAACAGAGGAAGGCAATGGGGCTTCTCGGAAGGAGGGAGAGAGAAGCCACGCCCTGAACTCTTTATAAAGGACTTGTGTGGGGAGGGCTGGTTTGCTGAAAGCAACCGCTCAGATAGTGTTTCAAAGCTCCGGTATCTTGGTTCGTGTCTTGTTTGTTTTTGTAATAAATTTGGCAGACGTATTCCAGCCTCTTGCCGTCTGTAAAGGGGTTGCCTTTTCTGCAAGGCCGGTAGCAGGCTGGTACAGAACAGTTTGCTTTCAGCCTCCCACCCCTTACTAATATTATGGAGCAGCTACGTGCTGAGAATGCCCAGCTCACCCAGCAACTCACTTTGCTGGCAGCTCAGGTGGCTCAACTGCAAGCTCAGGTTCATGCTGCACCCCCACCATCACCCCCACCCAGGAGAAAATGCCAAGTTGCAATGCCGGATAAATTTACAGGCACTCCAGAACTGTTTCCTGCTTTCCTGGGACAATGCCAGCTCTTTATCAGCGTGAGAGCAGCTGATTTCCCCACTGACCGGGATAAGGTGGGGTTTGTGTTAAGCCTTCTTTCGGGTGATGCAGCTCGTTGGGGCACGCCTCTGCTGGCTCAACCTAGCCCATTGTTGGACAACTTTGTGGGGTTTTGTGATCATATGCGTCTGATGTATGAGGACCCTATTAAGACGCAGACTGCTACTCGACGCCTGAAAGCTCTGAGGCAGGGTCAACGCCCCCTATAGGGCTATATCAGCGATTTTCGGCTGCTTAGCCAGGATTCCGCCTGGAATGAGGCTGCGCTTGTGGATGCCTTCCAGGATGGATTGTCGGAGGAGATGTTGGATGAGCTGGCCCGTGTGGATATTCCCTCAGACCTTAATGGGCTGATCCATCTCTGCCTGCGGATCAATGCTCGGTTGCAGCAGCGAAGGAGTCGCCGTGCCACCCCACAGACCCCTGCCGCCCCTGTTGTGCGTGAGCCCCCAGTTCAAAGGGAGGAGCCAATGGAGCTGGGTGCCGCCAGGTCTCGTCTATCGGTGACTGAAATGAACAGACGACGATCGGGGGGGTTGTGTTTTTACTGTGGGGACCCTGGGCATTTGGCTGCTTTTTGCCCAAAGAAGCGACAGCGGGCATCAGTGACCGAGCCTGCTCCGAGAAAGTCCCCTACTTTTCTGTCGGGAAACGCCCCGAGCCCGATCTAGACGGTGTGATAGATCGAGCGTCCCACAACAACACTGAGCGATGTCTTTCCGATGCTGCCTGTGGACCTCCACGGCATCTGATTTTGGAGGCACGTCTGATCCTTCCTGGCAAGCCAGAGGGGATTCCAGTCCATGCCTTAATTGACTCTGGGGCCACCACAAATTTTATGGACTCAGCATTTGTGGCCAAATGGGCTGTTCCCCAGTGCCCGGTGGATCCGCCCATGTTAGTGGAGACTATCGATGGTCGAGTGCTCCTGTCTGGGCCAATTACGGCCGCCACGCAACCATTATGTATGGCCATCAGTTCCCATGTGGAGGCCATCCAGTTCTATATCACCTCAGATCTGCATTTCCCCGTGGTCTTGGGACTGGCGTGGCTCCGGGCGCATGACCTACAGATCTATTGGTCACAGAACTTGGTCACCTTCCCAAGCTTGCAGTGCGTGGACCACTCCCGCCATATGTGTGCGGGCCAGGTGGAGGGTTCCCCAGGGGTTTCCTTGCCTCCCGAACTGTCCGACTTTGCTGATGTGTTCAGCGAGACACAGGCGGATCAATTACCCCCGCACAGGCCCTATGACTGCCCCATTGATTTAGTCCCTGATGCGCCTCTCCCAGTGGGGCGTTTGTACTCCATGTCAGACCCCGAGTTGGCTGCATTGCGGGACTTTCTGGAGAAGAATTTGGCTCGCGGTTTCATCCGGCCCTCGTCCTCGCCAGTGTCTGCACCCGTGCTCTTTGTCAAGAAGAAGTCGGGCGAATTACAGCTTTGCTGCGATTATAGGAAACTTAACGCCATCACGGTGCGCAATCGTTACCCGCTGCCCCTCATCCCCGAACTCTTGGACCGACTCCGGGAGGCTAAGATCTTCACGAAACTGGACCTGCGTGGAGCTTACAACCTCGTCAGGGTTCGGCCGGGTGATGAGTGGAAGACGGCGTTTGGTACTCGCTATGGACATTTTGAGTACACGGTGATGCCGTTTGGCCTGACCAATGCCCCCGCCGTGTTTCAGCATTTCATGAATGACATTTTCCGGGATTTGTTGGATCAGTTTGTCGTGATCTACTTGGATGACATCCTGATCTACTCCCCGTCGCGTGAGGTGCACCATCAGCATCTCCATCAGGTCCTGCAGCGACTCCGAGAACATCGGCTGTTTGCCAAGTTGGAGAAGTGCCAGTTGTACCGGGTGACCATCGATTTCCTGGATCACCGCATTTCTCCTGAGGGCATCGCCATGGAGCCGAGGAAGGTTGAGTCTTTGCAGAGTTGGCAACCCCCGCGCCGCATGAAGGATGTTCAGTGACTTCTTGGGTTCGCCAACTATTACCGAACTTTCATCCCTGGGTTTGCTGCCTTGACAGCCCCCCTCACCCGGCTCCTGCAGAAGAAGACTCGGTTCCAGTGGAACGCTCCAGAACAACGGGCTTTCCAGACTTTGAAGGAAGCCTTCATGAAGGAGCCCATCTTGAAGCATCCTGACCAGCAACGGCCGTTTGTTGTGGAGGCGGACGCCTCCGACATTGCCATTGGGGCACTGTTACTCCAGGCAACGACGCCCAGCGGTACCCTCTTCCCTTGCGCGTACCATTCACGAAAACTGAACCCTTCGGAGCACAATTATACAATCTGGGAGAAGGAGCTGCTAGCCATCAAAGCGGCGTTCGAGGCCTGGAGGCATCATCTGGAGGGAGCACGGCATCAAATCGAGGTCCGGACGGACCATAAGAATTTGGAAAGCCTGCAGACCGCTCGGAATTTGAACCAATGCCAGATCCGGTGGTCTCTTTTCTTTGCGAGGTTTGACTTCCGGGTTCGGTACATACCTAGCGGGCACAATCAAAGAGCGGATGCTCTGTCCAGGAAGCCCGAATATTCCCGAGTGGAAGACAAGCTTCTGCCCAGGACAGTGATCCCCGTCGAGTCTTTTGCTGCGGTGCGGGAGCCGGTTGATATACGGGCTCGGATCCGGGAGGCACAGCAGCAGGAGGTGTGGGTGGCTCAGCGGAAGGAGGAGGTGGGGCCAGATTCTCCTTGGACGGTCACGGATGGACTCTTGTATTATCGTGACCGGCTCTACGTTCCGGGAGGGCCACTCAGGGGACTCATCCTCAGCCAGTGTCACGATAACCCGGCGGCGGGGCATTTTGGCCTGTTCAAGACCCTGAACCTGGTCTCCCGTACCTTCTGGTGGCCCCGAGTCCGACACGACGTCCAGTCCTATGTCACTTCCTGCATCCCATGCAGGCAGGCCAAGTCAGCGACAGGGGCCCCGCCTGGATTATTGCAGCCCTTGCCGACACCCAAAAGACCCTGGGGGGCTGTGTCCATGGATTTTCTGACGGATTTACCCCCATCCTCTGGTTTTACGACAGTGTATGTGGTGGTGGACATGCTGACCAAGATGGCGCACTTCATCCCGTCGCGGCTTACCGTCAGCCCGCGCCACTAGTCGTATGTTCATTCAGCAGGTGTTTCGGCTGCACGGTCTCCCTGATAAGAGTCGTCTCTGATAGGGGGCCCCAGTTTACAGCCCGCTTCTGGCAGGAGTTGATGCATGCGTTGGATATCAAGATTTGCCTCTCGTCCGCGCATCATCCTCAAACTGACGGGGGAACCGAGAAGGTCATCGGTATCCTGGAACAATATCTGCGCTGCTACGTCAATCTGCAGCAAAACAATTGGGTGGACTATCTGGCCATAGCTGAGTTTGCATTTAACAATTCGCAGCACACCTCCACACAGATGACACCGTTCTTGGCCAATGTGGGATATCACCCCCTGTTTTTTCTCCTTTCTCCCGTGGACTCACCGGAGCCGGCAGCGAACGACTTCATGGCAGAGTTACAGGCGATCCATCGATTGGTGCGACGTCAGTTAGAGAAGGCCAAGGCCGATTACAAAAGGTTTGCTGATCGGTCAAGACGGGATACGCCTCCACTATCGGTGGGAGATCGGGTCTGGTTGTCCACCAGGAACCTACCGTCAACATGGCCGGTGAGAAAGTTAGATCACCGATATTTAGGACCGTTCCCAGTCGAGGCTGTCATCAATCCGGTCGCCTATCAGGGATTCCCGTTGGCTGAAAGGTCGTTTCCAGTACCTGATTGAATGGAAAGGTTACGGACCAGAGGACTTCACCTGGGAAGACGCGACCGCCGTTCATGCCCCGGCATTGGTGACCGCTTTTCATGAACAATTTCCATCTCGACCGCATCCGGATCGGCAGACCCGGGGGAAGGGCCCTGCGGTGCGGGATAGTGTTGTGATTCAGGGTCAGCCTGTGGGTTCGGCAGTTGGGTCAGATGACTCAGATGAGGGGGAGGAGGGGGGTGTTGAAGAACTTGCTGATGATGGCTTTGAGGCTCCGCAGAGCCCCCAGCCAGGCCCCTCCCACCTGGTGGAGACCCAGCTGTGTGAGCCTGACAGCGTGGATGAAGATGACCCACAGCTGGCCCTGTTCAAGGACGCCCGACGCAGGAGGCAGTCAAGTAGGAATAAACAGAGGAAGGCAATGGGGCTTCTCGGAAGGAGGGAGAGAGAAGCCACGCCCTGAACTCTTTATAAAGGACTTGTGTGGGGAGGGCTGGTTTGCTGAAAGCAACCGCTCAGACAGTGTTTCAAAGCTCCGGTATCTTGGTTCGTGTCTTGTTTGTTTTTGTAATAAATTTGGCAGACGTATTCCAGCCTCTTGCCGTCTGTAAAGGGGTTGCCTTTTCTGCAAGGCCGGTAGCAGGCTGGTACAGAACAGCGCCGTCCTCCGAGATCTGATTGAAGCGCATGTATAGTTCGGCGTGAGCCAGGTACTAGGCCCATGTCTCGGGGTGGCGGGTGTCGAATTCGCGGGGTTGGCCGGCCCTTGCCATCGCGATGTTGGGTTCGGGTCTTGAGTCACGGATGCGGTGACCGGCGTGGTCCGGTTGGCTGGCGGTCGCGTTGGGAGGAAGGGAAGATTCCTCCTTCCTTCAGCGTGCGGTGCGCTCCCCAAGTGACTTCAGCTCTTTGTCGGCAGCAATCCCACCTTCGTCGCCACTGTTGTGTAGTGGGTCCGACGCAAGGAAGAGACGCCAGCCGGAGTACGTGTTCAGCTCTTTATTGGAGGGGTTAGCGTACTGAGGGATGAGGGTTACCTGGCCTCCTTAAATACCTAGCCAGGTAGGCGAACAGCCAATGGGGTTGGCCCTAGGTTTCCCGCCAAAACTAGGTTTCCCGCCAAAACCGTTCAGGCCAACGCCCCATGGTGGCTGTTGCTATGCAGGTGCCTGCATACATAACAGTTACAACCAATCATACCAAATATCTTTTTATTTATTTATTTATTTATTTATTTTATTAGATTTATATACCACCCTTCTCCCAAAGGACTCGGGGCGATGTACAGGGCAATTAAAACATGGCATACAAAGTTAAAAATAAATTAAATTAAATTTAGCCCCAAACCAAGTAAATCAAATTCTAAAGTTTAAAATCCCAATCCTTCAGTCCAGGCCGGCAAGCTCGAATAACCAGGTTTTCAGGTCACGGCGAAAAGAGCGAAGGTCGGGAGCCATCCGGAGCTCAACAGGATATTTGATATTTCCTTTCCCTTTTACCTAATACCCCATGCCTGTCAGACTGCACACCTGAGCTGGACAATAAAAGACCAATCTTCTTACACTTCACCCTTAGTTCAGCTTCTCAGTTTATCTTACCAAAAGATTTACAGACACATCCTGGCTAGATTAGAATTATTACTGCAGACAAGAATGAAGCCACAAACACAAGAGCTGCCTGCCCACTACAATGCAAAGACATCAGGGTCTTCTATATTTTTTGCAAGGATTTAAACTCAAAGGATTTTTCCTCCCACACTTTCAAATTAACAGTAACTAATGCAGTTAGTTAGTTAATGCAGTCAGAAGAAATGGAGTAGCCTTCATAGTCAATAAAAAAATAGGAAAAGCAATACTGGGATACAATCCTCAAAATGACAGAATGATCTCAGTTCGAATCCAAGGCAAACCATTCAATATCACAGTAGTCCAAGTCTATGCCCCAACCACAGGTGCTGAAGAGGATGAAATTGACCGGTTCTATGAAGCCCTACAGCACCTTATAGAACTAACACCCAGAAATGATGTCCTTATCATCATGGGGGATTGGAATGCTAAAGTAGGAAGCCAAAAGATAACCGGAATAACAGGCAAGTTTGGCCTTGGAGTACAAAATGAAGCAGGGCACAGGCTGATAGAATTTTGTCAAGAGAATACGATGGTCATAGCAAACACTCTTTTCCAACAACCCAAGAGACGGCTTTACACATGGACATCACCAGACGGTCAACACAGAAATCAGATTGACTATATGCTCTGCAGCCAAAGATGGAGAAGCTCTATACAGTCAGTAAAAACAAGACCAGGAGCTGACTGTGGCTCAGACCATGAGCTTCTTGTTGCAAAGTTTAGGTTTAAATTAAAGAAAGTAGGGAAAAGCGCTAGGCCAGTCAGGTATGAATTAAATCATATCCCTGTTGAATATACAGTAGAGGTGACAAATAGATTTCAGGAATTAGATCTGATAGACAGAGTGCCTGAAGAACTATGGACAGAGGTTCACAACATTGTACAACAGGTAGCAACCAAAACCATCCCAAAGAAAAAGAAATGCAAGAAAGCAAAATGGCTGTCTGAGGAAGCTTTGCAAATAGCTGAGGAAAGGAGGGAAGCAAAAGGCAAGGGAGAAAAAGAAAGATACGCCCAATTAAATGCAGAATTCCAAAGAATAGCTAGAAGAGATAAGAATGCCTTCTTAAATGAACAATGCAAAGAAATAGAAGAAAACAATAGAATAGGGAGGACCAGAGATCTTTTCAAGAAAATTGGAGAGATGAAAGGAATGCTTCATGCAAAAATGGGCATGACAAAGGACCAAAATGGCAGGGACCTAACAGAGGCAGAAGAGATTAAGAAGAGGTGGCAAAATTACACAGAAGAACTATACAAGAATGAGTTTAACGTCCCTGATAATCACAATGAGGTGGTCACTGACCTCGAGCCAGACATCCTAGAATGTGAAGTGAAGTGGGCCTTAGAAAAGCTGAGCAACAACAAAGCTAGTGGAGGTGACAGTATTCCAGCTGAGCTATTCAAAATCTTAAAAGACGATGCAGTAAAAGTGCTACACTCAATTTGCCAGCAAATTTGGAAAACTCAACAGTGGCCACAGGATTGGAAAAGATCAGTTTACATTCCAATTCCAAAGAAAGGCAGTGCCAAAGAATGTTCAAACTATCGCACCATTGCACTCATTTCTCATGCTAGTAAAGTTATGCTTAAAATTCTACAAGCTAGACTCCAGCAGTATGTGGATCGAGAACTACCAGAAGTACAGGCAGGATTTCGAAGAGGCAGAGGAACTAGAGATCAAATTGCTAACATACGCTGGATCATGGAGAAAGCTAGAGAGTTCCAGAAAAAACATCTACTTCTGATTCATTGACTATGCTAAAGCCTTTGATTGTGTGGATCATAACAAACTCTGGCAAGTCCTTAAAGAGATGGGCATACCAGACCATCTTATTTGTCTCTTGAGAAATCTATATGCGGGACAAGAAGCAACAGTGAGAACTGGACACGGAACCACTGATTGGTTCAAAATTGGGAAAGGAGTCCGGCAAGGCTGTATACTGTCGCCTTGCCTATTTAACTTATATGCAGAGCACATCATGAGAAAGGCAGGGCTAGATGAATCAAAAGTTGGAATAAAGATTGCCGGAAGAAACATCAACAACCTAAGATATGCAGATGATACCACTCTAATGGCAGAAAGTGAAGAAGAACTAAAGAGCCTCTTGTTGCGGGTGAAGAAGGAGAGTGCAAAACTTGGGTTGAAACTAAACATTAAGAAAACCAAGATCATGGCATCTGGCCCTCTCAATTCCTGGCAAATAGATGGGGAAGAAATGGAGGTAGTGACAGATTTTATTTTCCTGGGCTCCAAGATCACTGCAGATGGGGACTGTAGCCAAGAAATTAAAAGACGCTTGCTCCTGGGGAGGAAAGCCATGACAAATCTAGACAGCACACTAAAAAGCAGAGACATCACCCTGTCAACAAAAGTGTGTATAGTCAAGGCTATGGTCTTCCCAGTTGCAATGTATTGCAGTGAAAGCTGGACCATAAGAAAGGCTGAGCGCCAAAGAATTGAAGCCTTTGAACTATGGTGCTGGAGAAGACTCCTGCGAGTTCCTTGGACTGCAAGGCGATCAAACCGGTCAGGCCTAGAGGAGATCAACCCTGACTGCTCTTTAGAAGGCCAGATCCTGAAGCTAAAACTCAAATACTTTGGCCACCTCATGAGAAGGAAGGACTCACTGGAGAAGAGCCTAATGCTGGGAAAGATTGAGGGCAATAGAAGAAGGGGACGACAGAGAATGAGGTGGCTGGATGGAGTCATTGAAGCAGTAGGAGTGAGCTTAGATGGACTCCAGAAGATGGTAGAGGACATGAAGGCCTGGAGGAACATTGTCCATAGGGTCGCGATGGGTCGGACACGGCTTCGCAACTAACTGTTCTGAACCAGCCCTCTTCTCGCACCCCTAATCAAAAGAAGAGTCTGGAAAGCGTCCAAGGCTAAAAGGCTTCTGCCAAGATTTAATTACGCAGTTAACAAAAACACAAGAGCTTGTCTTCTCAAGCGGAAAAGGTTGCTTTCAGCAACCAGCCCCTCCCCAAACACTTCTTTTATAGAGAGCTCAGGGCGTGGTCTCCCTGTGCCTCCTCCCGAGGAGTCCCATAGTCTTTCTTTGTTTGTCCCTGCTCGTCTGCCTCCTGCGTCGGGCGTCCTTGAACAGGGCCAGCTGTGGGTCATCATCCTCCGCACTCTCGGGCTCACACAGCTGAGAAGAGGTCCCCGGCTGAGGGCTCTGCAAAGCCTCCAAATCATCATCATCAGCCGGTTCGTCTCCCTCCTCCCCCACATCTGAGTCCTCCGATACATCGGAGCCGGCTGTCGGACCCACAGGCTGGCCCTGAGTCACAACACTAACAACAACAACAATGCAGTGCTTAGTGGCCTTGAAGTCAGGCTGTTGTGACATGTTTATATATAAGTTATTGATAATCTGAGAACTGCTTGGTTCCTGCCTCTTCAGCCTCAGTACTTAAAACACCTTCTCATAATAAATGTAGCTATACTCTAAGATTCTCCATTGGTGCCCTGTAGTAATCAACAGCGAGGTGCCATAAATGGAGATAAAAGGCAAAGATTTTCAGTAGTATAACATCAACTTTGGAAAGGAGTCTTTGACTCCTTGTCATTTGTTTTTAGGTTCACAACATTCTTTTTGCCTGAATACTTGGCTGTGAGGTGTTAATGTCATAGTTGCTCAAATCAAAGCACTGGTTATTATACATTCAGTGTTGTTTGGACTGGATTATTAATGTATTTGTTAATATTATTTCCCTTATAAGCTGAACCAAACTGAAATTCCCTTTGGGCTAAAGTCAGATAAGAGGAATTAGAGTGAGTTGTGATTTGCTTGTGGTTAGATAGAGAACGCATGGTATAGTATTCTTCTATACTGTATATGAATTTCATACAACATAATATGGCAGCATAGCAAAATGTATAGTTGAGTTAGACAAGTAGTTGTTTGTTAAGGGTTCAGGGAGGTCAGCTAGAGTAAAAGAGATTACTAACCTACATGCAAAGAAATATACAGTTATTCCTTCCCTGGCCTAGGAAGTTTCTCAAAGTCTTGTTGAAACTCACTCAGATATAAAGAAGACTTCCTCTTCTATGACTTCTCTTATGTTTAGGCCTAGTCTAAGCAAATGAAATACTCAAGATGGATTATATAAAATACAGTATGAGTTCAGGATCTGGAATCAAGGCTGAAGTTATTATTTAGATTTCTATTAAGGTTAACAAGCATATATGCAGACCTATATGTATGTTCGCTGCATTGAGTTACTTATAAAGTAATAAACTCAGAATAAAAATATAATAAAATAAATAATATTACTGCCATCAAGCCGGCTATCTACAGAAAGAACTCTGCTTTACACGTAGTACAAACTTAAACACTGCATCAATTCTACTACTAAATGTGGCTGAGAAAAGTGAGATAACTCTAAAAGGAGGACATGCTTTGCCCCACTACCAAGGCCAAGACAGTGTGACTTGAATCTGTGTAGACATTAGACAGCTCCCTTGGGGACAAGAGAAATACACCTATATTTGGAAGTTCAAAGACCGTAACAACATTAGTTTGTTAGTTATGGTATCTGAATATGTACAGGTTGAACAAAGCAATTCCAGTCCATCTCAGTTAAAAAAATCAAGGACTCAACAGGAGACAAACTATACAGTTTATCATCTATACATGAAAAGTGACTTTCATATAAAATGAGTGAAAAAGTCATACTTAGATGCTATTTGTATTTTGTCTGAATTAGTACACAGATTCTAAGATGAAAAATAATTCCCAAATTATGAAAATTTTCTAACTCAAGTGGTCACACTTCCTACTATTCAAAAGTACTGAAACTACTGAGGAAAAATATAGATACCAAATTTGGTTCAGCAACTTCTGGTCTTTTGGCTTTTGCTATGTGTAGCCTATGCCTGTTCAAACAAATTACATAAAGCAACTTCCAGATAGTCTACAATATCTAAAGAACGTTCACATTTGTACACATAATCCATAAAATATTTATACAATATTTAAAATTTTAGTTCTTGAATACATGACAATACTTTCCTGATATTTTACTAACAATACAACAGGCTACAATGTGAAAGCAAGAAAAAAAAACTTGTATTATTCAATTTTCATTGAAACTTCTGCAAAAAATTTTTCCATCTGAATAAATTTATGACTTTCAAAACAAGTTTGCTTAAGAACTTTCTTAAACATTGCAGATAGTTATGGTTTGATCATAACTACATGGGGTTACATTTTTATCAAGATTATGGAATGAGTATAATTTAACAGAAAATAGACACTTTTGTATATGTCTCTGACAGTATTAAAGTATTTTTATTAACATGCTCTGCTTACCAATCAAGAGAATATCTATTATATTTACAGATTAAAATGAGAAAGGGATAGTCTTTTATTTGTTAAGGGAGTAAGAAAAAAATAGAAAACTTGTGACATCAATTTACCATCAACAGCGGCAAATATGAACATTTTTTAAAAACACCTTTAAACTTATATTCTATCTAGTCCATTAAAACAGCAGCAGTTTTTAATCCATGATGCAGCTAAGCAATAACTGTACTTTTATAAGTCTGTATTCCTTAAGATTAATGACAAGAAAATTAAAACACAAGGTTAGCAGCAGACATGGTAGCCAATTCAGGGCTTTTTTTCTCATAGAACGCTCAGAACGGAGTTCCGGCACCTTTTTTGGATGGAACCTTGTAGGGTAGGCAAGGCGGGTTGTATGACATGTGAGAGTTCCAGCACCTTTTTCTTTTACAAAAAAAGCACTGGTAGCCATCAATGGCATCTTTATAGAAGACATACAGGTGAAACTTGAAAAATTAGAATATCGTGCAAAAGTTCATTTATTTCAGTAATGCAACTTAAAAGGGGAAACTAATATATGAGATAGACTCATTACATGCAAAGCAAGATAGTTCAAGCCGTGATTTGTCATAATTGTGATGATTATGGCGTACAGCTCATGAAAACCCCAAATCCACAATCTCAGAAAATTAGAATATTGTGAAAAGGTGCAATATTCTAGGCTCAAAGTGTCCTACTCTAAATCAGCTAATTAAGCCATAACACCTGCAAAGGGTTCCTGAACCTTTAAATGGTCTCTCAGTCTGGTTCAGTAGGAATCACAATCATGGGGAAGACTGCTGACCTGACAGTTGTGCAGAAAACCATCATTGACACCCTCCATAAGGAGGGAAAGCCTCAAAAGGTAATTGCAAAAGAAGTTGGATGTTCCCCAAGTGCTGTATCAAAGCACATTAATAGAAAGTTATGTGGAAGGGAAAAGTGTGGAAGAAAAAGGTGCACAAGCAGCAGGGATGAGTGCAGCCTGGAGGCCTGGAGAGGATTGTCAGGAAAAGGCCATTCAAAAGTGTTGGGGACTTTTTTTTTAAATTCCATTTATATCCCGCCCTTCTCCGAAGACTCAGGGCGGCTTACAAGCTTAGCAGTAGCCTTCATTCTATGTATATGCCTGCTTATTAGGGCTTTCACCCCCCCCCCCCAGCAGCATTATTACAAAGTCAGCTTAATTGCCCCCAACAATCTGGGTCCTCATTTTACCTACCTCGGAAGGATGGAAGGCTGAGTCAACCTTGAGCCTGGTGGGATGCGAACCTGCACTAATTGCAGGCAGCTGGTGTTCCTTAAGGAGTCATTAGCCACCACAAACAGACGGATCCTGGACATGGGCTTCAAATGTCATATTCCTCTTGTCAAGCCGCTGCTGAACAACAAACAATGTCAGAAGCGTCTTACCTGGGCTAAAGAAAAACAGACCTGGTCTGTTGCTCAGTGGTCCAAAGTCCTCTTTTCTGATGAGAGCAACTTTTGCATCTCATTTGGAAACCAAGGACCCAGAGTCTGGAGGAAGAATGGAGAGGCACACACTGCAAGATGCTTGAAGTCCAGTGTGAAGTTTCCACATTCTGTGTTGATTTGGGGAGCCATGTCATCTGCTGGTGTTGGTCCACTGTGCTTCATTAAGTCCAGGGTCAACGCAGCCGTCTACCAGGAGATTTTGGAGCACTTCATGCTTCCTTCCGCAGACGAGCTTTATGGGGATGCTGACTTCATTTTCCAGCAGGACTTGGCACCTGCCCACACTGCCAAAAGCACCAAAACCTGGTTCAATGACCGTGGGATTACTGTGCTTGATTGGCCAGCAAACTTGCCTGACCTGAACCCCATAGAGAATCTATGGGGCATTGCCAAGAGAAAGATGAGAGACATGAGACCGAACAATGCAGAAGAGCTGAAGGCTGCTATTGAAGCATCCTGGTCTTCCATAACACCTCAGCAGTGCCACAGGCTGATAACTTCCATGCCAGGCCGCATTGAGGCAGTAATTGCTGGAAAAGGGGCCCAAACCAAGTACTGAGTACATATGCATGCTTATACTTTTCAGAGGTCCGATATTGTTCTATGTACACTCCTTGTTTTATTGATTGCATGTAATATTCTAATTTTCTGAGATTGTGGATTTGGGGTTTTCATGAGCTGTACGCCATAATCATCACAATTATGACAAATCACGGCTTGAACTATCTTGCTTTGCATGTAATGAGTCTATCTCATATATTAGTTTCCCCTTTTAAGTTGCATTACTGAAATAAATGAACTTTTGCATGATATTCTAATTTTTTGAGTTTCATCTGTACAGAATGGAAATAATTTAAATTGCCTATTTGCAGCAAAGGATTAAGGGTCAACTTCTCCTAGTAATTTTGATCAGTATATATTTGCACGTCAAACAGGATTCTACTGCTGGGAAATCTCTACTATCCAGTATCTATTATGTAGCCTTTTCCAGTGATTACTGTATATAGCAGCTTAAGTTGTTTTAAAATATTATAATTAGAGGTAACAATAGATGGAAGCTTTGTTCTAAAATCTGAACACAAAGTGAGATATTTTCAATCAAAAATCAGGTTTAATATACATGGAATAGTACATACCCTACACCTTTGTTTTTTACAAATCATGAATGCTGCAGACAAAATGTTTGTGCTAAACAACTGCAAATCTGGTTTTCTAGTATTAAGCAAAAAGGAAAAATACAGACAAGCATGGTAAATAAACCCCTCCCTTGAGAATGAAACTAGTAGACAGGGCTGACATGCATGCTAGAGAAACTTCACACATTTTTTTTCTACCTCCACATTTTGCCATTTGCTGCAGCCCTCAGAATCCTTTTTCCCCACCTGATCTCAAAAGCAAAATATTCAGGCACTGTCTCAAGGCATCTGTTGATAAGCTTTAGAAGTACAATATTCCAATAAGAGTATGTTTGATAGAAAATGCATTTTCTTTCCTGCTCAGGTAAACATGTTTACAGATCCTGCCCAGAGACTGGGTGGTTCAGACTGCATGTCACACACATGTCATCAGCAAGATAAACCCCCTTTTCTCTATCATTAACATTTTAAATAAGGTAACAGAGAGGCTCTTTCCAAACTTACCTTTAATAGAGACTCAACATGAAGCACACACATAAAACAGGAAAATATCTACACACACACATACACACTTGTGCTATAAATAAACCCACCAACAACAGAGCAGGGACCCACTACTTCAAAATGAACACCAGGTCAACTTGTTAGTCAGTTAGAAGACCGATGTTTATGTGTGCATTTCGCAAGTTAAGATTCCTAACCAATGCAGTCCTCCCGCCCAGAGAACGATAATTCCGTCTCGGAGATATCAAAAACACGTGCAAAACGTCACGATTTGAACCAACCGCTAAAACCCTATCCAGAACCGTATACAGAAAATACTTAACTAGACGAACACAAAACACTGCCAAGAAAGGTTACAAAACCTTCCGTTTGACATCTTATGAAGTCACCAGGTTTCCAGTTATTTTCTAGAAAAAAGTAAGAGAATCCAACAACACAGAACTTTCGTTTATTTCCCCCTTTTCAACTCATTTCTAAAAAAAAAACACGAGAAAGAAGACAAAAGGGAGAAGTAAGCCTCATTCCTTATATAGGCTGTAATCGTTCAATGCGAAGAAGCGGGGGAAAGAAGAAAGGAGGGCGCGCGCAGTGGCCAAATCGTTACCACCCTTTATTATACAAATAGGTACCTCGAAATCCAAGAAGAGGGTGACAAAGAGAAACTTGGCTGATTCACGCTCCCTCCCTAACCCACAGCGAAGAAAGCTTTCCTTTCCCATCGTGTCGATAAAGGAGAGAAGATTTTAGGTAAAGGAGAAAAGGGGGAGGGAGAGCAAACTTCTAATACTGCTGCCTAGATCTGGAGGCTGGCGAAGGCGTAAGAGGAGAAACAATATGTTCAATGGCTACGAAGATAAATCAACATGCACTGCAGGCACTAAAAGAGGCGGAGGCGAAAGTAAGGGGAGGGGAGAAGAGGGGGGAAAAGCAGAAGAGGGAGGGGAGGAAAGTGAGAGCAAAAGGGGAGGTCCCTTTCAAGGCAATGTCAGGGATGCGCACGTAGCGCGTTTCCCTTGCAAAGAAAAAACAAATCGATGCACACTGCAGCAAGCAACAGTACTTCCATCGCCTCCTACCCCGTCGGGGCCAAAACACGACACCCTCCCAGACACGAAGTCCACATTACAGTTCAGTTTCGACGTTTCGTTGTCCGAAGAGTTTGCTAGTTACGCGCACTCCTTCCCACGTTCCGACAAGCTAAAAAGTGCCCAAACCTCATCGAGCCGCCCCATCCCAAGCACCCCAAATATGAGGGAAGAGGGCGAGTAAGGGTAGCGCAAAAGCGCCCCCCCCCCGCAAAGCAGTGCGTTTTTCTCCGACTTTCCCGGAGTGAGAGGAAGAGACGGGAAGCGAGTCCCTTTCCTTCATCAACCTCGACTAGAAAAGTTTGGGGAGCGGGGCGAAGCGGCCTCCCCCTTTCACAACCGCCGAGACCCTCAGATAAGTTTGCAACTTGGAGCTGCAGACGTCTCCGAGAGGCGAAGGATCGGCATTTGCTGCCGCTCGTGAGGACCGGAACGCCCAGCACCCCATTAGTTCTCCCCCTCTCCTATCGGTGCGAGAGGAGCCGGAGGCCAGCGAAGCTAGAAGTAGGGGAGGACGAGGCGGACGCGGGCAGCGAGTAACGGTCCCCGGGCAGGCGAGAGGCACAGGGCAGCAGCCGGCTGAGCGAGGAGGCACAGATAGACGGAAAAGCAGCAGCCAGGTGGGGAGGAAGCGCGGAGCGGGCGAGAGGCAGGCGGTTGGGCGGGCAGCAGATAGCGGATCTAACGGTGCAGAGGGACCGGGCTCCTAGGGACGAACTCCCGGGCAATTACTTTCTACTTCTCGCCTCCTTCCCTTTCTCTTCCCCGTCTCTCCGTCCACCCCTGCTCCACAACTTAGCCCTACCCCGGCCCGACGCCCTGAGAAACCCCAGCCTAGCTCGAGCCGCTGCCCGGCGGAGCTGACTGACCGTTATTGCGCCTCGGGTTCGCCTGCTTCCTACGCTTCCACCTGGGGCCATCCGCCATGATCCTCTCGCTTGTGTCTAAATTCTCCAGTCACCACCTCCCCCCTCCCCCTGGTCTCCCCCCTCAACCCCCGCCCGGACCTCGTTTACGACACTGGGTGGTTTGCTGTGTGTATGTATGTATGTGTGTGCATGCGTGCGCGCATGGTAGGTTTTTTTTTTACTTTTTTACATCACCTTCCTACACCTAGAGCTCGGGCGCCGGAACCTTGTTGCCAGGGGAGACGGTCGCTTTACGGCAGCATGGTTGAGCCGGCAGGAAGGAAAAGTTGTCTCGGCTCGTCCGCAGGGAGGTAGTGTTTAGCGCGGGGTGGGGGGTGGGGGCTGGCGTGAGGGAGCAGGGTGGGAACGAAGGGTTACGAGGCAGCTCACTTTCACTTTCCTCTCCAGGCTGCCGTGATTTGTCATAATTGTCATGATTATGGCATACAGCTCATGAAAACCCCAAATCCACAATCTCAGAAAATTAGAATATTACATGCAATCAATAAAACAAGGAGTGTACATATAACAATATCGGACCTCTGAAAAGTATAAGCATGCATACGTACTCAGTACTTGGTTTGGGCCCCTTTTCCAGCAATTACTGCCTCAATGCGGCCTGGCATGGAAGCTATCAGCCTGTGGCACTGCTGAGGTGTTATGGAAGACCAGGATGCTTCAATAGCGGCCTTCAGCTCTTCTGCATTGTTCGGTCTCATGTCTCTCATCTTTCTCTTGGCAATGCCCCATAGATTCTCTATGGGGTTCAGGTCAGGCGAGTTTGCTGGCCAATCAAGCACAGTAATCCCACGGTCATTGAACCAGGTTTTGGTGCTTTTGGCAGTGTGGGCAGGTGCCAAGTCCTGCTGGAAAATGAAGTCAGCATCCCCATAAAGCTCGTCTGCGGAAGGAAGCATGAAGTGCTCCAAAATCTCCTGGTAGACGGCTGCGTTGACCCTGGACTTAATGAAGCACAGTGGACCAACACCAGCAGATGACATGGCTCCCCAAATCAACACAGAATGTGGAAACTTCACACTGGACTTCAAGCATCTTGCAGTGTGTGCCTCTCCATTCTTCCTCCAGACTCTGGGTCCTTGGTTTCCAAATGAGATGCAAAAGTTGCTCTCATCAGAAAAGAGGACTTTGGACCACTGAGCAACAGACCAGGTCTGTTTTTCTTTAGCCCAGGTAAGACGCTTCTGACATTGTTTGTTGTTCAGCAGCGGCTTGACAAGAGGAATATGACATTTGAAGCCCATGTCCAGGATCCGTCTGTTTGTGGTGGCTAATGACTCCTTAAGGAACACCAGCTGCCTGCAATTAGTGCAGGTTCGCAACCCACCAGGCTCAAGGTTGACTCAGCCTTCCATCCTTCCGAGGTAGGTAAAATGAGGACCCAGATTGTTGGGGCAATTAAGCTGACTTTGTAATAATGCTGCTGGGGGGGGGGTGAAAGCCCTAATAAGCAGGCATATACATAGAATGAAGGCTACTGCTAAGCTTGTAAGCCGCCCTGAGTCTTCGGAGAAGGGCGGGATATAAATGGAATTTAAAAAAAAAGTCCCCAACACTTTTGAATGGCCTTTTCCTGACAATCCTCTCCAGGCCTCCAGGCTGCACTCATCCCTGCTGCTTGTGCACCTTTTTCTTCCACACTTTTCCCTTCCACATAACTTTCTATTAATGTGCTTTGATACAGCACTTGGGGAACATCCAACTTCTTTTGCAATTACCTTTTGAGGCTTTCCCTCCTTATGGAGGGTGTCAATGATGGTTTTCTGCACAACTGTCAGGTCAGCAGTCTTCCCCATGATTGTGATTCCTACTGAACCAGACTGAGAGACCATTTAAAGGTTCAGGAACCCTTTGCAGGTGTTATGGCTTAATTAGCTGATTTAGAGTAGGACACTTTGAGCCTAGAATATTGCACCTTTTCACAATATTCTAATTTTCTGAGATTGTGGATTTGGGGTTTTCATGAGCTGTACGCCATAATCATCACAATTATGACAAATCACGGCTTGAACTATCTTGCTTTGCATGTAATGAGTCTATCTCATATATTAGTTTCCCCTTTTAAGTTGCATTACTGAAATAAATGAACTTTTGCACGATATTCTAATTTTTCAAGTTTCACCTGTATGTCTTCTATAAAGATGCCATTGATGGCTACCAGTGCTTTTTTTGTAAAAGAAAAAGGTGCTGGAACTCTCACATGTCATACAACCCGCCTTGCCTACCCTACAAGGTTCCATCCAAAAAAGGTGCCGGAACTCCGTTCTGAGCGTTCTATGAGAAAAAAAGCCCTGAATTGGCTACCATGTCTGCTGCTAACCTTGTGTTTTAATTTTCTTGTCATTAATCTTAAGGAATACAGACTTATAAAAGTACAGTTATTGCTTAGCTGCATCATGGATTAAAAACTGCTGCTGTTTTAATGGACTAGATAGAATATAAGTTTAAAGGTGTTTTTAAAAAATGTTCATATTTGCCGCTGTTGATGGTAAATTGATGTCACAAGTTTTCTATTTTTTTCTTACTCCCTTAACAAATAAAAGACTATCCCTTTCTCATTTTAATCTGTAAATATAATAGATATTCTCTTGATTGGTAAGCAGAGCATGTTAATAAAAATACTTTAATACTGTCAGAGACATATACAAAAGTGTCTATTTTCTGTTAAATTATACTCATTCCATAATCTTGATAAAAATGTAACCCCATGTAGTTATGATCAAACCATAACTATCTGCAATGTTTAAGAAAGTTCTTAAGCAAACTTGTTTTGAAAGTCATAAATTTATTCAGATGGAAAAATTTTTTGCAGAAGTTTCAATGAAAATTGAATAATACAAGTTTTTTTTTCTTGCTTTCACATTGTAGCCTGTTGTATTGTTAGTAAAATATCAGGAAAGTATTGTCATGTATTCAAGAACTAAAATTTTAAATATTGTATAAATATTTTATGGATTATGTGTACAAATGTGAACGTTCTTTAGATATTGTAGACTATCTGGAAGTTGCTTTATGTAATTTGTTTGAACAGGCATAGGCTACACATAGCAAAAGCCAAAAGACCAGAAGTTGCTGAACCAAATTTGGTATCTATATTTTTCCTCAGTAGTTTCAGTACTTTTGAATAGTAGGAAGTGTGACCACTTGAGTTAGAAAATTTTCATAATTTGGGAATTATTTTTCATCTTAGAATCTGTGTACTAATTCAGACAAAATACAAATAGCATCTAAGTATGACTTTTTCACTCATTTTATATGAAAGTCACTTTTCATGTATAGATGATAAACTGTATAGTTTGTCTCCTGTTGAGTCCTTGATTTTTTTAACTGAGATGGACTGGAATTGCTTTGTTCAACCTGTACATATTCAGATACCATAACTAACAAACTAATGTTGTTACGGTCTTTGAACTTCCAAATATAGGTGTATTTCTCTTGTCCCCAAGGGAGCTGTCTAATGTCTACACAGATTCAAGTCACACTGTCTTGGCCTTGGTAGTGGGGCAAAGCATGTCCTCCTTTTAGAGTTATCTCACTTTTCTCAGCCACATTTAGTAGTAGAATTGATGCAGTGTTTAAGTTTGTACTACGTGTAAAGCAGAGTTCTTTCTGTAGATAGCCGGCTTGATGGCAGTAATATTATTTATTTTATTATATTTTTATTCTGAGTTTATTACTTTATAAGTAACTCAATGCAGCGAACATACATATAGGTCTGCATATATGCTTGTTAACCTTAATAGAAATCTAAATAATAACTTCAGCCTTGATTCCAGATCCTGAACTCATACTGTATTTTATATAATCCATCTTGAGTATTTCATTTGCTTAGACTAGGCCTAAACATAAGAGAAGTCATAGAAGAGGAAGTCTTCTTTATATCTGAGTGAGTTTCAACAAGACTTTGAGAAACTTCCTAGGCCAGGGAAGGAATAACTGTATATTTCTTTGCATGTAGGTTAGTAATCTCTTTTACTCTAGCTGACCTCCCTGAACCCTTAACAAACAACTACTTGTCTAACTCAACTATACATTTTGCTATGCTGCCATATTATGTTGTATGAAATTCATATACAGTATAGAAGAATACTATACCATGCGTTCTCTATCTAACCACAAGCAAATCACAACTCACTCTAATTCCTCTTATCTGACTTTAGCCCAAAGGGAATTTCAGTTTGGTTCAGCTTATAAGGGAAATAATATTAACAAATACATTAATAATCCAGTCCAAACAACACTGAATGTATAATAACCAGTGCTTTGATTTGAGCAACTATGACATTAACACCTCACAGCCAAGTATTCAGGCAAAAAGAATGTTGTGAACCTAAAAACAAATGACAAGGAGTCAAAGACTCCTTTCCAAAGTTGATGTTATACTACTGAAAATCTTTGCCTTTTATCTCCATTTATGGCACCTCGCTGTTGATTACTACAGGGCACCAATGGAGAATCTTAGAGTATAGCTACATTTATTATGAGAAGGTGTTTTAAGTACTGAGGCTGAAGAGGCAGGAACCAAGCAGTTCTCAGATTATCAATAACTTATATATAAACATGTCACAACAGCCTGACTTCAAGGCCACTAAGCACTGCATTAGTTACTGTTAATTTGAAAGTGTGGGAGGAAAAATCCTTTGAGTTTAAATCCTTGCAAAAAATATAGAAGACCCTGATGTCTTTGCATTGTAGTGGGCAGGCAGCTCTTGTGTTTGTGGCTTCATTCTTGTCTGCAGTAATAATTCTAATCTAGCCAGGATGTGTCTGTAAATCTTTTGGTAAGATAAACTGAGAAGCTGAACTAAGGGTGAAGTGTAAGAAGATTGGTCTTTTATTGTCCAGCTCAGGTGTGCAGTCTGACAGGCATGGGGTATTAGGTAAAAGGGAAAGGAAATATCAAATATCCTGTTGAGCTCCGGATGGCTCCCGACCTTCGCTCTTTTCGCCGTGACCTGAAAACCTGGTTATTCGAGCTTGCCGGCCTGGACTGAAGGATTGGGATTTTAAACTTTAGAATTTGATTTACTTGGTTTGGGGCTAAATTTAATTTAATTTATTTTTAACTTTGTATGCCATGTTTTAATTGCCCTGTACATCGCCCCGAGTCCTTTGGGAGAAGGGTGGTATATAAATCTAATAAAATAAATAAATAAATAAATAAATAAAAAGATATTTGGTATGATTGGTTGTAACTGTTATGTATGCAGGCACCTGCATAGCAACAGCCACCATGGGGCGTTGGCCTGAACGGTTTTGGCGGGAAACCTAGTTTTGGCGGGAAACCTAGGGCCAACCCCATTGGCTGTTCGCCTACCTGGCTAGGTATTTAAGGAGGCCAGGTAACCCTCATCCCTCAGTACGCTAACCCCTCCAATAAAGAGCTGAACACGTACTCCGGCTGGCGTCTCTTCCTTGCGTCGGACCCACTACACAACAGTGGCGACGAAGGTGGGATTGCTGCCGACAAAGAGCTGAAGTCACTTGGGGAGCGCACTGCACGCTGAAGGAAGGAGGAATCTTCCCTTCCTCCCAACGCGACCGCCAGCCAACCGGACCACGCCGGTCACCGCATCCGTGACTCAAGACCCGAACCCAACATCGCGATGGCAAGGGCCGGCCAACCCCGCGAATTCGACACCCGCCACCCCGAGACATGGGCCTAGTACCTGGCTCACGCCGAACTATACATGCGCTTCAATCAGATCTCGGAGGACGGCGCTGTTCTGTACCAGCCTGCTACCGGCCTTGCAGAAAAGGCAACCCCTTTACAGACGGCAAGAGGCTGGAATACGTCTGCCAAATTTATTACAAAAACAAACAAGACACGAACCAAGATACCGGAGCTTTGAAACACTGTCTGAGCGGTTGCTTTCAGCAAACCAGCCCTCCCCACACAAGTCCTTTATAAAGAGTTCAGGGCGTGGCTTCTCTCTCCCTCCTTCCGAGAAGCCCCATTGCCTTCCTCTGTTTATTCCTACTTGACTGCCTCCTGCGTCGGGCGTCCTTGAACAGGGCCAGCTGTGGGTCATCTTCATCCACGCTGTCAGGCTCACACAGCTGGGTCTCCACCAGGTGGGAGGGGCCTGGCTGGGGGCTCTGCGGAGCCTCAAAGCCATCATCAGCAAGTTCTTCAACACCCCCCTCCTCCCCCTCATCTGAGTCATCCGACCCAACTGCCGAACCCACAGGCTGACCCTGAATCACAACACTATCCCGCACCGCAGGGCCCTTCCCCCGGGTCTGCCGATCCGGATGCGGTCGAGATGGAAATTGTTCATGAAAAGCGGTCACCAATGCCGGGGCATGAACGGCGGTCGCGTCTTCCCAGGTGAAGTCCTCTGGTCCGTAACCTTTCCATTCAATCAGGTACTGGAAACGACCTTTCAGCCAACGGGAATCCCTGATAGGCGACCGGATTGATGACAGCCTCGACTGGGAACGGTCCTAAATATCGGTGATCTAACTTTCTCACCGGCCGTGTTGACGGTAGGTTCCTGGTGGACAACCAGACCCGATCTCCCACCGATAGTGGAGGCGTATCCCGTCTTGACCGATCAGCAAACCTTTTGTAATCGGCCTTGGCCTTCTCTAACTGACGTCGCACCAATCGATGGATCGCCTGTAACTCTGCCATGAAGTCGTTCGCTGCCGGCTCCGGTGAGTCCACGGGAGAAAGGAGAAAAAACAGGGGGTGATATCCCACATTGGCCAAGAACGGTGTCATCTGTGTGGAGGTGTGCTGCGAATTGTTAAATGCAAACTCAGCTATGGCCAGATAGTCCACCCAATTGTTTTGCTGCAGATTGACGTAGCAGCGCAGATATTGTTCCAGGATACCGATGACCTTCTCGGTTCCCCCGTCAGTTTGAGGATGATGCGCGGACGAGAGGCAAATCTTGATATCCAACGCATGCATCAACTCCTGCCAGAAGCGGGCTGTAAACTGGGGCCCCCTATCAGAGACGACTCTTATCAGGGAGACCGTGCAGCCGAAACACCTGCTGAATGAACATACGACTAGTGGCGCGGGCTGACGGTAAGCCGCGACGGGATGAAGTGCGCCATCTTGGTCAGCATGTCCACCACCACATACACTGTCGTAAAACCAGAGGATGGGGGTAAATCCGTCAGAAAATCCATGGACACAGCCCCCCAGGGTCTTTTGGGTGTCGGCAAGGGCTGCAATAATCCAGGCGGGGCCCCTGTCGCTGACTTGGCCTGCCTGCATGGGATGCAGGAAGTGACATAGGACTGGACGTCGTGTCGGACTCGGGGCCACCAGAAGGTACGGGAGACCAGGTTCAGGGTCTTGAACAGGCCAAAATGCCCCGCCGCCGGGTTATCGTGACACTGGCTGAGGATGAGTCCCCTGAGTGGCCCTCCCGGAACGTAGAGCCGGTCACGATAATACAAGAGTCCATCCGTGACCGTCCAAGGAGAATCTGGCCCCACCTCCTCCTTCCGCTGAGCCACCCACACCTCCTGCTGCTGTGCCTCCCGGATCCGAGCCCGTATATCAACCGGCTCCCGCACCGCAGCAAAAGACTCGACGGGGATCACTGTCCTGGGCAGAAGCTTGTCTTCCACTCGGGAATATTCGGGCTTCCTGGACAGAGCATCCGCTCTTTGATTGTGCCCGCTAGGTATGTACCGAACCCGGAAGTCAAACCTCGCAAAGAAAAGAGACCACCGGATCTGGCATTGGTTCAAATTCCGAGCGGTCTGCAGGCTTTCCAAATTCTTATGGTCCGTCCGGACCTCGATTTGATGCCGTGCTCCCTCCAGATGATGCCTCCAGGCCTCGAACGCCGCTTTGATGGCTAGCAGCTCCTTCTCCCAGATTGTATAATTGTGCTCCGAAGGGTTCAGTTTTCGTGAATGGTACGCGCAAGGGAAGAGGGTACCGCTGGGCGTCGTTGCCTGGAGTAACAGTGCCCCAATGGCAATGTCGGAGGCGTCCGCCTCCACAACAAACGGCCGTTGCTGGTCAGGATGCTTCAAGATGGGCTCCTTCATGAAGGCTTCCTTCAAAGTCTGGAAAGCCCGTTGTTCTGGAGCGTTCCACTGGAACCGAGTCTTCTTCTGCAGGAGCCGGGTGAGGGGGGCTGTCAAGGCAGCAAACCCAGGGATGAAAGTTCGGTAATAGTTGGCGAACCCAAGAAGTCACTGAACATCCTTCATGCGGCGCGGGGGTTGCCAACTCTGCAAAGACTCAACCTTCCTCGGCTCCATGGCGATGCCCTCAGGAGAAATGCGGTGATCCAGGAAATCGATGGTCACCCGGTACAACTGGCACTTCTCCAACTTGGCAAACAGCCGATGTTCTCGGAGTCGCTGCAGGACCTGATGGAGATGCTGATGGTGCACCTCACGCGACGGGGAGTAGATCAGGATGTCATCCAAGTAGATCACGACAAACTGATCCAACAAATCCCGGAAAATGTCATTCATGAAATGCTGAAACACGGCGGGGGCATTGGTCAGGCCAAACGGCATCACCGTGTACTCAAAATGTCCATAGCGAGTACCAAACGCCGTCTTCCACTCATCACCCGGCCGAACCCTGACGAGGTTGTAAGCTCCACGCAGGTCCAGTTTCGTGAAGATCTTAGCCTCCCGGAGTCGGTCCAAGAGTTCGGGGATGAGGGGCAGCGGGTAACGATTGCGCACCGTGATGGCGTTAAGTTTCCTATAATCGCAGCAAAGCTGTAATTCGCCCGACTTCTTCTTGACAAAGAGCACGGGTGCAGACACTGGCGAGGACGAGGGCCGGATGAAACCGCGAGCCAAATTCTTCTCCAGAAAGTCCCGCAATGCAGCCAACTCGGGGTCTGACATGGAGTACAAACGCCCCACTGGGAGAGGCGCATCAGGGACTAAATCAATGGGGCAGTCATAGGGCCTGTGCGGGGGTAATTGATCCGCCTCTGTCTCGCTGAACACATCAGCAAAGTCGGACAGTTCGGGAGGCAAGGAAACCCCTGGGGAACCCTCAAAGCCATCATCAGCAAGTTCTTCAACACCCCCCTCCTCCCCCTCATCTGAGTCATCCGACCCAACTGCCGAACCCACAGGCTGACCCTGAATCACAACAGGCGCGAAGGCGGCGGCCCTGCTCTGCATCGGGGGACCAGCACTCCTGGAGATCGCAGCGAACCTGTTCGCCCCAGAGGCCATCAGTACCGTCGCGTACCGGGACCTCGTGGCCAAGCTCAACGCCAACTTCCGGCCCCAGCGCTCCAAAGTGGCCGCGAGGTCACAGTTTGAAAAAAGGGACCAGCGCCCCGACGAGTCCGGTGCCGAATTCCTCGCCGCCCTACGAGAAGCCGCCGTCGCCTGCAAGTTTTCAAACTTGGAGGAGCGGCTACGAGACCGGCTGATTTGCGGCCTACGAGACAGGCGGCTGCAAGAGCGCCTGTTCGAAAGAGAGGAGGTTTCGCTCCAGGAAGCCGAAGACGCCATCCTGGCCCACGAAGCGGCCTGCGGGGCCGTCCAAGCAGTCCAGGAGACCCGGACCGGCAGCCAGGCGGCTAGCATCCACCGGCAGGTCGCCACAGCCGAGGACGAGCAGAGCATCGACCTCCTCCAGCAGAGGTCGACCCCCGACCAGCGAGTCAGACACCCAGACAAGCCCAGGCCTCCTAGCAACGCCACCAACCCTCAGAAGTGCACAGGGTGCGGTGGGAACCATGTGCGCAGCCTCTGTAAGTTCCGGTCGGCCACGTGTCGGGCCTGCAAGAAAACAGGCCACATAGCTGCGGTCTGTCGTAGCCGCCGCCCCCGAGAAGAGATCCACGAGCTACAACCGGAGGAATCGCCGTTCGAAGGTACTGGGGCCCCGACCAAAATGCGAATTGGCTATGTTGAGAGCCGGCTGGCCATTAACCACATGGGTAGCCGCCGGCTGCTCAACCCCAAAATTAGGTTAACAATCCGCTTGCAAGGCGTTCCTTGCAGCATGGAGCTTGACTCCGGATCCGCGGTCTCCATCATTTCGGATGCGACCCTTAACTATATTAATAGCCGGAGCAAGCAGCGGATTAAATTACGGCCTACAAATTTAGCCCTGACCGCCCTCCCGAATTTGCCGGTCAAGGTAAGGGGGGAGGCTACCGTTTCGGTGGGGTTTAAGGGTCGTTTAAGGGAGATTAATTAGAGTTTGGGATTGGCTTTCTATACTTGTGTTCACTCCTCATTATATATGGAAACACAACCAGCCATTATGGTTTATAAGCTGTGGTTTATGGTTTAGTGTTTTAGATTCTGGCAACAATACCTTATTAGAAAAACTAAAGTTAGCACATCATTTGGGATCAGGCAGATTTATGGAAATGAACTGTTTATTTGAGAGGTTTCAACTGCATTGTTGCAAAATCACACAAATAATTATAATTATGCTTCAAAACTTAAGTTGCTAACCTTTGGTGGGACAGTACTGTAATTGCCTAGGCTTTCTAGACAGATGACTCTCCTAGGGGATACTTGTCATTTTTAAAAAGAAAAAAAAACAGCATTGTTCTTGCTAGAAAATGAGAGTGCAACCTTTTTAATGCTAAGGTCCATACATGCTCTTTCAGTGATTTAGGAACCGTACTTCAGAAAATGGACAGGACCAGGAGAAAAACTAAATATGATTTAAATAAGTTTGTAATCATATTTTTGACCATACATGACTCTCATTCTGTCACATAAACATAATTTCATAGCAATTTTTAGAGGTGGTGTTCTGTACCAGCCTGCTACTGGCCCTGCAGAAAAGGCAGGGACAACCCCTTTAGAAACGGCAAGAGGCTGGAATTACGCCTGCCAAATTTATTGACATAAAACATTGTAAGACAAGACACCAACCATAAAACACGAGCTAAGAAGCAGGAACAATCCAAGCGGTTGCCTTCAGCAAACCAGCCCTCCCACACATTCCCCTTAAATACAGTTCAGGGCATGGCCTCTCTGTGCCTCCTTCCGAGGTGCCCCATTGCCTTCCTCTGTTTACTCCTGACTGACTGCCTCCTGCGTTGGGCGTCCTTGAACAGGGCCAGCTGTGGGTCATCTTCATCCACGCTGTCAGGCTCACACAGCTGGGTCTGCGTCGTGACCAGATGAGAGGGGCCTTGCTGGGGGCTCTCATCAAGCTGTCCAATCCCCTCAGCAAGCTCTTCAACACCCCCCTCCTCCTCCTCTGAGTCGTCCGACCCAACTGCCGAACCCACAGGCTGACCCTGAATCACAACAGGTGGTTGGGAAGGTGGAGTTTATATTCCCCCTATGTAGAATGTGTAAATACAGGGGTTGTAGGGTTACACATACAAGTTTTAATGTAGCACAAATCTTGATTTCTTATAATTAG